>NC_092874.1:393537848-394153530 GCF_028372415.1 Notamacropus eugenii | reverse complement strand
TATGTGCAATAATTAGCAGACCCCCTCCCCTCTCATTTTAAAGTAGTGTACTACACTACCATCAAACTGTCAAACTGAAATAGAAATCAACCCCTGAAGACTGAATACTGACTTAGAAAACCACAAATTAACATTATCTGTATTCCATTACAAACAGCCAGACGGATCAGTGAATAGAGCACTAAGTCTGGAATCAGGAAGACTCAGTTTTGTGAGTTCAGATCTGGCCTCAGACACTTCTTAACTGTGTGATCATGGGCAAGTCTCTTACTTCGTTTGCCTCAGTTTTCTCATCTGTAAAATGATCTGGAAAAGAAAATGGAAAACCACTCTAGTATCTTTGACAAGAAAACCCCAAATGGGGTCAGAGTTGAACACTGCTGCAAAAGACTAAACAACAAAGGCATTTTATTGTATCTTCATTTATTTCCCAATCACATTTTAATCTGGTTCTCACTAAACTGTTTTGGAGGGCACCCTGTGTTTGATACTTCTGTTGTAGGAGAAAGAATAGCTGTGTAACCTTGAACATATGACCATTTCTCTGCATTTCCCTTTTTTCATCTTGGTATTAATTATTTCTCAGCATACCTCAAAGGGTTCTTTTGAAGATCAAATGAGATAACATTTGTCAAAGTGCTTTGTCCACTCTAAAAAGCCATTCAGAGAAAATACATTTCTTGTTTAGTAGGTTAGATGACTTGCCCAAGGTCACTGCACTAGAGTAGACTTTGTAGAAGAGGGCTGAGATAGTGTTATACTACTTCCTATGAGGAAGAAAAATGATTGCCATCATCAGAGCATAGATGAGATACTTAACCTGAAATTTCTATCACTTTTTTAAAAAACATGTTAACATGCCTACTGAGACCACATTCTTTTCATGTATCTATTCACATTGTCTCTTTTCTATTCCTTTCTCATCTTGTACTGCTTCCAGCAGTGTGACCTCAGATTGAAGCAATGGCTCCTTGCCAGCTCCCTGAGATCTGTTGTCTGGGAAGTAGCTTTGGCATAAGTGGTGTCAGTAGGATCTGGCAAGTCCTTTGCTCCGTATTCTGGCTCCGGTCTTATTTGGGAACTGTTAATGCACTATGTAAACCTTGCCATTTTTCCCAGGGAAATTTCCCCACAGCATACCCTCCTTGGCCACATTTTTTTCATCTGCATTATTCAAGAAATCAGTGGTTGTCAAGGTATCAGTTAATATTCTTGATATTTTCTTTAATGTATTTCCTAGGATGCAGTATGGTAGAGTGGACACAAGGTTAGCCTTGAAGACACAAGATCTGGGTTCTAATCCTGTCTCTGATACAGATTGACTGTATTGTCCTGGGCAAATGACCTAACCTTTCAGTACTCCTGGTAATTCTCTAACATTAAAAAGGTCTTAGGTATATAGTAGATAGAAAGTTGACTTTGGAATTAGAAAGAATGGGGCTCCAGTTCTTCTGCCTCTGTATCATACTGGTTATGTGACTATGGACAGGTCATCTGATCTCTTGATGACCCCAAGCAATTCTCTTAGATTGTAAGCTATAGACAAATTGCTGGTTTATATCAGTGATGATTTTTTCACATTGGGAGGTTCTCAAACATATAAATCAGAGGTCCAAATTTTTTTAAAAATCCTTGTTCATTACTGAGGTAAATTCTTCTCTCAAGCTCACTCTTAATTCATTATAATTTCTAGATGTCTTAGAATTATTGAATCATAGAAATATAAGACAGGGTCATAAATCTAGAAGTGAAAGGAAAGAAGTCATGTAGTCCAATCCTCTCATTTTACAGACAAGGAAAAAATGGAAAGTTCCTTAACCAATAGACCCAGGAAGGAGTGATGCTCAAAGTCACATAGAAAGTTAGAGCCCAGATCTGAATTCCATTTCAATGCTATTTCCACTCACCTCCGTTAATGTCACAATTGGCATTATTTAAATAAAGGAGATACAATATTGTGTACAAACACTCAAAGGTCACTTGAAAAGATCTTTATTTCAGATTGTGTTACATAAATGTAAAGGGATGTTACTGAGTTGCCAGAAATGATGGATCTGAAGAATCCCAAGAAGTACAATAAGACTTAACAAGAACTGATACCAAATAAAGTAAGCAAATCCAGGAGAACAATATACAATGACACTGAAATAACAACAATAAAACAATTGAAACCGAATGATGCAAAATTATAATGACCAATCTTGGTCCCAAAGAAGACGTAAGAGATGGCATCTCCCCCTCATATCTTTGCAGAGATAGAGGGACTGTGGGTATAAAAAATTACATATCGTGTCAGACTTTTTAATACCTTGGTTAGTTTTGCTGAATAGCTTTTTCTCCCTCTTTTTTTCTTTATGGATTATTCTCCAGATGGAGAGAAGAGGAATGCACAGGGAAATGTAGATGACATAAAGGCAAGATATCAATTTTTTTTATCTTTAAAAGAACTAAAGTTTATGGCAGTAGAGAAAAGAGGCTAATCTCTGCTTATGTTTTTCCCCTTCAAACTGAGACGTTATTTTGATTGGCTTTGTCTATCATGGTGCCATCATCTGCCGCAGCAAATAGCCACATTAAGGTAGCTATCTCCATAAAAGCCATAACCAAGAGTGTCATTCCCATGGAAACAGAAAGTCAGGCTAGGTTTTAGCAGAACCAAATATTGCCAGAAGCATTTCAAGACTTCTCTTCTGCCAAAGCTGAAAAGGCAACTCTAGACACGTGGTGGTCTCCTAGGGACTCATTAACATAGTGTGCTTGGTAGGTTTAATAGGGATAGGAAGAGGAAAGAGAAAGATGGGCAAGAGAGCAAAGGACAGGACAGGACAGGACCAAATGGGAGAGGAACTAAAAAGAGGAGAGGAGAGGTATGTCATGGGGGGAGTATGGAATATTTTGAGTCTTTTAGGAGAATAAAGTTCATGAAGCAATAAAGATGAACTGTAGAGGTAAAAAGGAAAACAAAAAGATGAGGCACAGAAACTCAGTTAACTGGATACAAGCCATTATAGCATGTCACTTACAAGTAATAGGCAGGAAATACTGTCTTATGCTTTCAAAGAATATCGGTTGCTCCAAATAAAGGAATTCAACTGGAGTAGATACAGTAAAAAAAAAAAAAAGAGAGATGTCATTTATCAATTTATAGAAACAGTCCTCAATTTACTGTAAGTTGCTCTCCAAAAGTCAGTTGTTTTGAAACACATTTTTCTATAGAAAGACTATTATAAATTATGGCTCACAGAATATACCCAACAGAAGCCTGTTTAATGAAAATGTAACCGAAGCATATGTATTCTAAATTAAAACTCATACTCTGGGTACTGATTTCTGCTTTTTGGTCCCCTCTGAAAGAGGAGAAAGGCAACTAGCTGGCACAGTGGATAGACTGCTGTGCCTGAAGTCAAATGTGGCCTCAGACATTCACTAGCTGTGTGACCCTGGGCAAGTCACTTAACCCTGTTTGCATCAGTTTCCTCATCTGTAAAATGAGCTGAAGAAGGAAATGGCAAACCCAAATATGGTCATAAAGAATCGGACACTACTGAAAAACAACTGAATGACAGCCACAAACAATGTGATAAGGTTAAATTAGATGATTTCTAAAATCCCTGCCAACTCTGAATCCTACGATCCCTATGATCTTTCGCCACCTTCCACATGCACACATACATGCACAAAGCCAAGATCAGTCCTTACTAGTGAGAGAGAAATTCCCTGGCAGTCCCTGTAGCCGGCAGCACGGGTTGGATAAGAATGAATACTGCTGACTGTTCTCACACATAGATGTCATGTTTGTAAATCAGATGTTTGCAAGTCCTTGACCAAGTGTGCAGGTCCTGTACCTGTAGGACAGGAGTTTTTTACAATCTGATGCAAAGAACATTGGATTTACTTTTAGAGGATTTGAGTTTTAAAACCCAACTTTGCTGCTTACTATGTGACCTTGGACAAATTGCTTCAACTGTTTGGACCTAACTCAGAATCTATGATCCCATGATTCTTCTGACTTATAATGACATGATGAATAGATAGCTTTACGAAGTGCCCAATTATACATATTAGGGAAGTAGCCAGTCAGATAGAAGTGAGGAGTCAATTTATCAGTTCTTTTCTTCCCCTTGGAAATTAAGGCACTTAATAGTCTCCTCAAATCAACCAGAAATTATGGATGAAATATTCAAGATGCTGAAAAAAGAAATCCAAATGTGATTTATTTGCTGTTTAATGGGAAAGTACTTAAACTGCAATAAGAAGCGATCTTCTAGCAGCTTGTTATTTCAAAACTCTTAGCAAGAGGAATGAAAGGAAAACTAGAAAGTCTCCTGGTCGAACAGTTACTTTCAGTCTCCTTACTTTCTCATATGTGGTTTCTGACCTTTTTGATCAATGAATTAATAAACTAAAGATGATTTCCATTAGGAACCATACCAGCTCTTTAGCCATCAATAACTATTAATGAAGCACAGAAAACCCACAGACACAGTAAAACACTTAACTAAATAGAGAAAGCTATCCAAAGCATAGGTCATAATCTTGCTAAGTCTGGTCGTCTTTTTAAAAATAATATTTTTTTCCCAATTACATGTAAAAACAATTTTTACCATTTTTTTAAAGTTTTGAGTTCTGAATTCTATCCCTAACTACCTCCCCTCTCCCTGAGATGGTAAAAAAAAAAAATCTGATATAGGTTATGCAACTGCAATCATGTAAAACATTTTCATATTAGTCATTTTGTACTGGAAAGGAAGAGAGGAAGGGAAAGAAAGAGAAAAAGAAAGAAAGAAAGAAAGAAAGAAAGAAAGAAAGAAAGAAAGAAAGAAAGAAAGAAAGAAAGAAAGAAAGAAAGAAAGAAAGAAAGAAGGAAAGAAAGAAGGAAAGAAAGAAGGAAGGAAAGAAGGAAGGAAGGAAGGAAGGAAGGAAGGAAGGAAGGAAGGAAGGAAGGAAGGAAGGAAGGAAGAAATGAAGGAAGGAAGGAAGGAAGGAAGGAAGGAAGGAAGGAAGGAAGGAAGGAAGGAAGGAAGGAAAGAGAGAGAGAGAGAGAGAGATTGAGAGAGAGTGTCTGAATTGAGACAACATCAGTCCTTTCTCTGGATGTGAATAGCATTTTTCATCATAAGTCCTTTGGGATTGCCTTGACATCTTTGGTTTTCTAAAAGCCTAAAACGCCTGCCATCTTCTCATTCAATCACCCTACTTTTCTGTCTATCTTAGTAAGCAGAAATATCACCTGATTTACTATTGGTTTTGGTCCAAACCACAAAGGATTTTAGAAACCAAAGTAAAAAAAAAAAAGTGTACAAAATCGGCTTGAAGCTACATTGATCCTTAGAAAACACAGAGAGGGATGGGATAGGACAATAGTATGCTCTGCTGGACAATCAGTATACAAATTAATGAAGCATTCCATTTTACTTGCTATGAGAGAGCATCTTATAAAAGCTATTGAAAAATGAGAGGCTGTTCACAATAGAAAAAACTACCACAGGAGAATGTGAGTCCTTTTTGGAAAACGGAAGTGGTCAAGCAGTGATTCAATTACAACTTGTTGAGAATGTTGGAAAAAGGAGACATCAGTCAGGTAAGGTTCACACTAACTCAGGGTGAGACTTGATCCTGAAATAGTGATGTCATTTTGGTCCTCTTCAAGCATGAAGGACAGCAACCAACTAAGGGTCAGACTACATCAGGAGCTCTTAACCTTTCTATGTGTAATGAAAACCTTTGGCAGTCTACTGAAGACCATCAACCTTTTCTCAGAATTAAAGAAAATACTAAATTTCAGTTAGAAGTTAATGAAAATTATTTTTATATCATCCAAGCTCAGAGATCTCTTTAACTCTACCTACAGGCCACTTGTATAGACCTAGGAATCCAGAAGAAGAATTCTTGGTTACAAGATGAGCTCTGCGGTTTCTTCCATTTATAGACATAGACATACAGGGAATTAACAAAAAGTATTAGCTATAATAGGGTCAGCTAGGTGGTGTAGTGGATAGAGTTCCAGACCTGGAGTCAGGAAGGCTCATCTTCCCAGGTTCAAATCTGGCCTGAGATACCTACTATCTGTGTGACTCTGAGCAAGTCACTTAACCCTGTTTGTCTCAGTTTCTTCACCTGTAAAATGAACTGAAGAAGAAAATAGCAAACTGTCTTTGGGCAGAAAAAACCCAAATGGGGTCACAAAGAGCAGGACATGACTAAAACAACCATTGAATAACAATAACAAAATTAATTATGGTCTCTTGTCCTTTCACCTGATCTGAGTTCAAATATCATGGTTGATACTTATTAGTTGTATGACCCTAGGCAAGTCACTTTCCTTCTGCATAAATGAAGATAATAATACTAGTAGTATCCATCTCCACAGAGTTGTGATTCTTAAAAGAGATCAAGGATGTGGATTGTTTTGTAAATCTTGAAGCACTATTTAAATGCCTATTATAATTATTATGCAAATAATCTGTAGTTTCCTCAAAGTAGGAGCATGGTAGAAACAGCATTGACTCTGAAGTCAGAGGACTTTGTTCTATCTCTGTTTCTGATGCTTAATACCTGTCACCTTGGGGAAGTCACTTAACCTCCCTCTGTCTCAGTTTCCTCATCTGTAAAATTAGATGACTGAATCAGATGGCCTCTAAAGTTCCTCCCAGCTCTAGAACTATGATCCTATGAAAGGTAAATCACTTAATCTTTCTGGGCCTCAGTTTCCTCATCTGTAAAATAAGGAAATTGGATGAGATGGCTTCTGAGGTCCTTTTTAGCTCTAAATCTATCATCCCATGAGACTCCTATTTTTCTCCCTTTGTTTTCAAGGGTTTCCATGGCCAAAAGCTTCATCACTAAGTGACCAGCCTACTGGAAGCAAGGGTCACTGCACTTAGATAAGCTAGTTCTTAGAAAGAAAACTTGGTCTGTTTCCAGGATCACACACAAAGCCTGGTGCTTTCAGTGCTAGTGCTCTGTTAGCACACCCTTCAAGAGCCCAGGTCAAAAAATGTTCTTCCCTCCCACTTACCCCGTAAAATCCTTGGCTTCCTTTCACCTCCCTTGGATGCCTTTGGTAGGCCCTCTACCTCCTGGAGGACAGAGCTATTTTTTCTTTTTGTTTTTAAATTATTGACTTCAGGGAGTCATGAACTTGAATGGGAATACACACATATATGTATATGATGAGGTCAGGGAACCATAATGTAAAGGTTTGGGGTGCTTGGGACCCCAAAATGCTTACACACTGAGTCCTGCCAAATGAATTTGATTCAAGCCTTCTTTCAGCCAAAATAAAACAAAGTTTACTAAAGATTCACCATATTGGGTTGACTCTTAAGAAGCCTATCCATTTGTGAAGCTTGTATTGACAAGCGGGCCAGATAAAATCTCAGCTAGACAGAATCAGAGCTGGATTGAATCTGAGCACTTTCATGGAGGCGAAATGGAAGTTATATACAGAAAGACTGTGAGAGGGATCTGGGGGTGGTCTAGGAGTCTAGGAGGAGGGATCTAAGGAAGATCTTAATGGGACTGGGGTAACTACAGGTCAGAATCAGGAGAGTGGGATTCTGATGTGATCAAGGGTGGCAAACAGCTAACTGGTGGCAATTGAGACCTTGGAGGGCTGGAGTGGGAAGCAGGTGGGCAGTGCTGTGCTATGGGACAATGGAGGGTCAGGCTAGGTTAAGTGTAACAGATTTGGGTATGAAAAGCCAGATTAAGTGAAAAAATTCAAGGAGAGTTCAATGATGAGGTACAGACTCTGGGAATCTCCATGAAGGCACTCAGATTCAATGTAGCTCTGATTCCATCTAGCTGAGATGCTATCTGACCTACTTGTCAATACAAGCATCACAAATAGTTAGGCTTCTTAAGAGTCAACCCAATATGGTGAATCTTTAATAAACTTTGTTGCATTTTGGCTGAAGGAAGACTGGAGTAAAATTCATTCAACAGGATCTGGTGTGTCGATATTTTAGGATGCCAATAAGCCCAAACCTCAACATTATGGTTCCCTGACTTCATTGTATGATTGCATGACCTCATCATATACATATATGTGTGCAAAAATATGTGTGTGTAATGTGTGTGCATGTGTCTCATTTTTTTCACTAACCTCTAACTGAAACTTAGCATTTCCTTCAGTAATCTAAATCTAAAAACATTTTTCTGAGAAGGAATCTGTAAGTTTCACCAGACTGCCAAAGAAAGACATAACACACAAAATAAAAGGTTAGGAATCACATTAAGCCCAAGCCTCATATTCTATTAAATAGTCTGTCTACAAATATCAAACATTTATTATGTACTAGGTACTGTGCAAAACAATGGTAATACAAACAAAAAGCAGAGATAGAACAGCACCATTAGAGTGTCCTAATTATCCAGGTTCCTAGATCTGAGCTCTTAACCTATGGACACTCTAATGGTGTAGTTCAAAACCTATCCATGTCTTCCTATCCTGTAGAACCCTTTGCCAGGGTATTTCTCATAACTTCTTCACAGGGGAGATCTACCAAATGTGCTGGGAACCATCTCCTAGACCTCTTAACATCGTGTGATGGATCACACAAGCTGGCCATCTGTTCTGCGTCTCTCTTTCTACACCTCCTTTTCTGGTCTTACATCTCCACTAGCCTTATACTGCTTGTCCTGTTCAGTGCTGGTTGGCCCTCTGTTTCATCCTACTCATGATGAATGTGAGCCCATTCATTGTCTTTTGGATGATCCACAACTTTAGTTCTTTGGGTCATAGGATCACGGTTTTAGTGATGGAAATCCCATGACTAGAACTCATTAAGTGTGGTCAGAAGAATATGGATGCTAGAAAGATTGGGTTTGTATTTCAGGAAGAAGCATAGAATTGTTCAAAGTTCTGTAGTTTCCCATGAGCATTTTAGCATACTTTCCTCCTTGGATCAAAGTGACCTACCTGTTTCCCAAGCACAATCTCAGACTCTGTATACTATGAAAGCCTAGATTTCCTCACCCCTCTCTGCTAACTTTTAATCAAAGAGATGTCATAGCATCATGGTATTGACAAGTTCTCATTTTATAGATGAGGAAAATGAGAACAAGGAATCTTAAGTGACTTGTCCAAAGTAACATAGAGAACAAGAGTCATGGGATCATTGATAGGGTCAGAAGGGATCTCAGAGGTCATCTTTTCTGATCCTACCATTTTACAAATGAGCAAACTGAGAAGAAGAGAATTTAAATGACTTGTGCAACAGAATTTGAACTCAGGTGCTCAAGGTTCAGTGGGAAAGTTCAGAAGTCCTCTCTGTACCATACTTCCTTTCCAGAATTTGAATCCAGGTCCTTTGAGTAAAAATCTACTTCTCTTCCAACTACAATAAGAAGTCTCCAGGCCATAGTGACCATAATTGAAAAACGGATGGCTGGAATGCGCTAAACTTTTTCCTCTCACCCTACAGTTTATCCTGTATTGACATAGACTTTCTGCTTGAGAATGAGGAATGACACATGGCTAGGCAAGGGTTAGGTAGAACTTCAATGAGGGGATGATCAGTGCCGATGGGACAGAAAGAATGAGTGGGACATAAACGTATCCCTCATCTTGTGCATTCATGGGCCTCCGCAGATTCAGTTGTGTGTTGCTCTGCCTGGAAAAAGCCAAGTTGTGATGGAATGTTGGTTTCTCTTCCTGTCTTCCTATGTCACTCCAAGTCTATATAGAAAATGTCTCTCCTTCCATGAGACTGAGAGGCTGCAGTGACCGCAAAGTGCCATAGTAGAAACAATGTTGAATCAGGTACTAGAGGGCCTGAGATTAAATGGTGGAAGTAAATTGAAAGGACTTCAAACTTCACCAGCTGAAGTGTTTAGGTACAGTAGAAATGGGAGGGAGAAATAGCTAATTCCCCATATTTTTATCCTGTAACCAAAAGGTGTGTAACCCAAAATAACCAAAATAGCCTGAGATTAAATGGTGGAAGTAAACTGAAAGGGCCTCAGACTTCACCAGCTGAAGTGTTTACGTGCAGTAGAAATAGGAAGGAGAAATATTATTATCCTGTAACAAAAAGGTGTATAACCCAAAATAACCACGTAGAATAAGTGTGATGGTAAGTAAATTGCTTAATTTTCTGTTTCTCAATCCTTAAGCCCGCCAAGCTAAGAAACCCTTGTGCAGACTGCTTGTAAATAAATAAATGTGGCTCAGACATCTGTTCAAAAACAACGCATAACTGTTCTGCTCTTTAATTAGTTATGTGACTATGCTTAGCCCAGCATCTGATACACAGTAAGTGTTTGATTTGTTAACTTAACCTTGCATAAGCCACTTGTCACTGGCCACTAAGGCCCTTTTAGCTCTAATGCTAGGATTCTAAGTGCTCTAATTGGAGTCCAAAGAGTTGTATTTGAATCCCACATCCCTTACTTACTAGCTGGGTGACCTTGGACACATCTTTCAATCTGACTGTACTTCATAGGGCTTGTTGTAAGGAAAATGTCAATGAAATGTGACTTATGCCCTCCTTTCCTTGAACCTCTAGTACACTCTCTGAACATTTTCATTATAAGCCTATTGAGCTAATTGAAAAACAAGATACATTACTCTTGCATGCTTTTCAGCTCAGAATGCAGTTCTAGAAAACTAGAAATCTACTCTTTTTATTTCTGCTGATGGTATAGGATTATCTTGATTTATACTATTAATATAAGAACCAATATAATTATTCAGTTAATATATAATTCATTTCACTCATGATCTATTCTTTTCACATCCTGGCTCTGTGAGTCAATTTTTCCTCCCTGCTATTTTAATAGAGTAGCATTTTAAATTGCAAGAACACTACATTAAACATGTATAAGATTTAATCTCATTTAAAATGCTTCTGTTTTCTAGCAGGGTATGCCTAATAAGCATAAAAACAATAATACTCGCAATTCTATGGTGTATTAACGGAACATATTGTGAAGGATACATCATGAAAATAAGAGTGAGAGCTAATTAATGAATATGTTAAGACTTGGGTATTTTCTCCCCTGAAGCTGCTGTGTGATTGACAATGAAGGGTTCATCTCTTCCTGAAGATCAGTGTAGAAACTGCTGAAAAGTTCATTGAAATCTCTGCCCAGCTTTTAATATAGCATGATCTCGTACACAGAGATCACAGCAGCTGATATCTCCCGTAATTAATGTTAGGTTTGACAATAAAGAAAGAAATGGATTCCTATTTGAATAATCACTGATTGGCAATAAAAGATAACATAGTTAGGCTCCAAATGTTCTGTTAATTAAAGGCACTCCCAAATAGCTAGAGCATTCCTGATAAGTTCTGTCCCCTTCGCATAACATAATAAATCAAATCTCATTACAATGCACAACCTTATTTTTTTAAACATCATTTATTCAAGTTGAGTAATATTTATTGAGCACCAGCTGTATGCATTGTCTCAGGTGCTACATGTACTACCAAACGACACTGTGCCTGCCCTCAAAAAGCTTGTAGTTTAATAATGGAATTAATATACACCTATTAATTTGTTGCTGTTCAGTCATTTTCAGTCCTGTCCAGCTCTTTGGGACTCCCATTAAGAGTTTTCTTGGCAAAGATACTAGAGTGGTTTACCATTTCCTTCTCCAGCTCATTACAGATGAGAAAACTGAGGCAAGGAAGGTAAAGTGACACCCAGAGTCACACAGCTAATAAGTATATGAGGTTAGATGTGAACTCAGGAAGATAAGTCTCCCTGGCTCCAGGCTCAGCATTCTATCCAGTGTGCTACCTAGCTACCCTAGTGCTGGAGTATGCAAGAGAAGTTCAGAGTATTATATAAATTAGGAGAAGAAAAGGTTCATTTGTGAAGAGGGGTTTAGGAGGAAATCATGGAAAGCTACGCAGAGGAAACAGCATTTCATAGGATCACAGGCAGGTAGGTGGTATAATGGACAGAGCACTGGACATACAGTCAGCAAGATTTGAGCTCAAATATGACCTCAGTCATTTACAAGTTGTATGACTTTCAGCAAGTCACCTACCTGCTGTTTTCCCCAACTATAAAATGGGGATGATCATAGTACCAACCTCCCAGGGTTTTTGTGAAGATCAAGTAAGAGAATATTTGTAGAGTTTAACTCAGTGCCTGGCAAATAGTAAGCATTTAACAAATGTTTCCTTCTTTCATTGGATCATCAATAGAAAGCTAGAAGAATTAAAAAGGCCATCTTGTCCAACTCCCTCATTTTACATATGAGGAAACTGAGGTATCTAGGCTGTAATCAAAAAAGAGGGATAGGACTTCAACAGGTGGTTGGGGAAAGATGGGCATCCTAGGCACAGAGAAAGGAATGAACAAAGGTTTAGAAGAAGGAAAGCTGAAATCATATTCAGGGATTTGTGGAGAAGTACGACTTACTTGGAGCACAGGACACATGAAGTGGAGATAAGGTTGAAGGCAACTTGAAAAGGGCTTTGAATGGCAAACTAATGGTTTTGAAGTTAATATGGAAAATAATGGGGAGCCAATGAAGATTTTTGGCCGAAAGAATGATGTATTCTGACCTGAGCATGAAGAAGCTTAATCTGGCAGAGGTAAAGTAAAATGGATTAGAAACTGGATAAATCTCATTTCCTTAAAAAAGACTCTACTCAGAGTGAGTATTTTTCAGCTGAATTGAACTTATATCTAGGTCTTATAAGTTAAACAAGGTTAAACCAAGCCTACATATCATTATCAAGCGTCTAGGAAAGTGTTTTGATCTGGCGGGTAATAATTGTAGGAAAACTCTGCCTGGTATATATAGTCTGATATAATCTGTCACTGAGAACTCAGGAAAAACAAATAAACAACGATAAACAAACCAGCACAAAATCTTGGCTATGGGCCATATTCTTAGATAAAAATGTGTATAATGGTGTGCAGTCTAACTCCTCCCGGATCCGAAACAACTGTTAAATTGGTGTCTGAGCTGGAATTCCCTCTTCCATCTTTCTCCTCCATCTTTTCATTTATTGCTATTATAGGATTCTGGGAGCTCAGAGAAAACAGAAAAAAATTAGGCCTCAAGTCTGGAAAGGCATGAAGGAAATAGAGCAAACATGTAGTTAATCTTCATATTCCAGGATGCCAGACCCCGCAGAACATTTTTTTTTAAGTTATAAATGCAACAACTATCAACAAAAGCAATTAAATAAATGCACAAAACAAAGGACAGAATCTTGCCCCAAACCCTTAGCTTTCAACAAGGAAGAACCAATATCTTGTGATGACTTGAGTGCTGGACGTAGAATTAGGATAGCCTGGGTTCAAATCCCACCTCATTCGCCTGCTGTGTGGTTCTGTGAAACTCAATTAGTTCCTCTGGGGCTCAGGTCTTCATTTGTAAAATAAGGAAATCAGACCACATGGACTCGAAGGTTCTTTCTAGCTCTAAATGTATGCTCCTATGAATTAACCAATAGCAATTAAGCCAAGAAAATGTATCTATTCTGACATTCCCAACCCACCACCACCACTCACATGCAGAGACTTTACCAGCCTTCCAGGAGCTCTACCACCTTTGGCCCTGACTTCTGAACTCCTTTGCTCCTGGTGCCATTTGGGGATCTCTCAGTATAAACTAGCATTTGAATTATTGCCTCAGATTTGTTTTATCTCTCATAATAGTGTTTGGGTTCCAGTCCTTGATTCCCTTCAAATCACCCTGGGAACTCCACTGAACAAAAAATGCAAAGGAAGTGGGTGAAGCTGAGGTGAGGAGATTCTTTTCAATTCCCTAATCCCTCTGATTGCCATGTAAATTAATTTCAGAGCAAGATTGAAAAGGCCAACATGGAACCAATGAAACTGATCACTTTTTCCTCTTCTAATCCTAGATATATGATCCTCTGAATGTAATTTGATGACTTCTCAAATTCAACATGTGGCTTTATGATTATAAATTATGAATATATTATAATCGGACTGCTGACACTGACAAAACTAATGCTAAGTACTGGTATAAGGACTACGAATTTATAGTTTCCAGGCTGATGACAAATTTTGTCTTTGTTTCAGCATCCAAAAGGAAAAGTAGAGAGTGTGATAATAATAATGGAAAAAGTATGGGGTTAGAGTTCTAAGACATTGGTGTATTCTTATTTCAAACATTAATTAGCTTTGTGACCTTGGCCTTTCCCTCTTTGTATACCAATTTCATTATTCTGGAATCATGGAGACCACATTAGGCGACTTTAAAGGCCTCTTCTAGTTCTAAATATTTATCCTTACTATATTATCATATTAATCACCTTCTGGTCCCATGTTAGTATATTAACTATCTCTTGATCTCACTCCAGAAACGGAGGACTAAGCTAGATGGACCTAGTATAGTGAATTCTTGTAATTCTTAAGACTTAGGGTGAAATAAAACACAAAATTACAGATAATTCTGTCTGAAGGATCTCTAAGACTTTGCATTCCTTCATTCTTATTGGTTCCAAGTAGAATTGCGTTAGGCACAGTCTCTCCATGGGATCTATCTGTGAAGGAAAAGCACTATCTTTCCCTCTTCATTCCGCTATGTTCGCAGGATGCTCTTGGCAAGACTTAAATGGACAAGATATCTGAACATTGATGATACCTTTTATGATGAACTGAGAGTTCCCATTGCTCTCTTGCAAGCTATGGGTCAAAAGCCCAAAGGCCTCCCTAGTCTATATACAGAACCAAATATCCAATTTCTCAAAGGACCTTTCTTCCTATACACCTCATGAAACTTCAAACAGTATGTCCAAAATGGAGTTTGTTAAGTTTTTACAAATCTGTTCTCCCTTCTTGTTTTATTTTTTCTCACTGTGGGACCATCACAAATCTCGTCTACCATATTTATAATCTTGGAATTGAGGCTGGCTCTTCCTTCTCCCTCATGTCTCATCAAATAAGTTGCCAGATCTTGGCGATTCCATTTCTTTAATACCATTCATCCATCCTTTTCTCTTTGTTTTTTTTTTTTTTCCCACCACCTTTGCACATGTCCCTAGCCACCTGACTGGACTGTCGCATTATTCTCCTTAAAAGTCTTTCCACTTCTCCTCTTTGACCTCTACTCTGTCCTTTGTAACCCTACTAGAATAACTTTTCTAAAGTGTTGATATTTGCTACTCTACTAAAAAAAAATACTCAGTATTTTCATTATCTCCCAAATAAAGGTCAAGTTTATTACCTGGCATTCAAGGAGAGTCCCCTGCTATGGGAGCCATGCTACCTTTCCAATCTTATTACTCTTTTTTGTCACACAACACTATCCAGACTACATTACTCTCTGCCTCTTTTACAATCCAATAATGCACTGTGCTCTCATGCCTTTGTCCCTTTGTTTAAGCTTTTCCTAAACCTAGAATGCCTCTCTCTGTCTTTGCCTGTTTAACCCATAATTTAAAGCCTAGGGAAAGTGTTTTCTTCTCTGTGAAGCTATCTCTGTTGATGTTGTGTGTGTGTGTGTATGTGTGTGTGTGTGTGTGTGTGTGTGTGTTTAGGTTTCCAGTATTGCAAGTTACCGGTGGATTATCCTCCACAAAGAAGAAGAAGAAGAAAAGAGGAAGAAGAAGAGGAGAAAAGGGGGAGGAGAACAGCAATAATAATAGTCTTTATATGTGTTTTAGCATGTACAAAGTGTTTTACATGTGTTATCTCATTTGGGCCTCAAAACAACCCTATTAAGTAAGTGCTGTTATTAATATCACCATTTTAAAGATGGGGAAACTGAGGTAGAGAGAGATTTAAGTGATTGGCTTAGAGTCACAGATCTAAATATCTGATTTCAAGCCTACTCTTATCTATTTGGCTATCTAGTTGCCTCCCAATTTAAGGATATTTGCCTAGAGAGTGTTAAAAAGCCATCAACCTTGAGTTCCATAGATTCCATAGCCTTACATTTCTCAGGTGGCATTAAAAAACCAAGGCAATAAGACAAGCATCCTATTCCTATGGTGTTATAAAGCAGGTCCTCTTGAATCTAAGCCATGACTTTCTCAGATGGGTCTCAACCAGGATTCCTTTGTAGTCATATGTGATTTCAGTCTATCAGAATCTATAGTCACAGACAGCTTCAGTTCAGTTTGGCTTCAAGATCAGGTACCATACAGGCCCCTTGAACCCTAGCTGAATGTCTTCTTTGGGTTTTTATGGAGCCAAGTTCTTAAATTTTTTCTTGGAGGTAATGGTGACACCTATTGGTCCTTTAAAGCATTGTTCTTTATTCATTTGGTGACTCAGTTTAGAAGATCCTTATGACAGCCACCTTGAGCTAATAAACTCAAACACAGAGTGGCGTGGTAGACAGAGAATTTGTCTCCATGTCAGGATGACAAGATATAATATGACCTGATTAAGCATTTCTTAAGCATTTATTGGGCAGCTAAGTGACAGAATGAATAGAGCACTGGACCTGAAGTCAGGAAGACTCAACTTCATGAGTTCAAATCCAACTTCATACTTTTAGCTGTGTGACCCAATTAATCCTATTTGCCTCAGTTTCCTTATGTGTAAAATGAGCTGGAGAAGAAAATAACAAACCACTCCAGTATCTTTGCCAAGCAAACCTCAGATGGGGTCACAAAGGCTCAGATGCAACTGAAAAATGACAATAAAAAAGCATTTATTGTGCGCTGGCCACTGTGATAAGCTCTGAGGACAAAAATGCAAACAAGCAAGATTTAGGATGATGTAAGGTCAAACTCTGCCTTTGAGCATAACTGCTAGAAGACTTTGGGTGAATCACTTAACTCCTCAGAGTTTCAAACAAATCTCTAAGACAATAAATTACACAGGTCTACATTAGTCAAGTTAAGTTTCCTTAGAGGGAAGCTTCCTACTCAGAGGAAATCACAGGCCTTGACCAAAAAGGAGATGGCTCTTCTTTTACCAAGACCATACCCATCACACACACACACACACACACACACACACACACACACACACACACTCTAATATAGAACTCCAAGATTTGCAAAAGTAATTTGCAAATATCATCAATGACTAATTGATATACCAATCAATATGTATATATACATATATACTTTTGTAGACAGGTAGATTATAAGTTTCTTGAGTGCATGGATTGGTTTGGTTTTTTATTGTCATTTGTTAGATCCTTAATAAATGTTGACTGTTTGGGGGGAAATGCACCTCAGTTTGCTGAGGAAGAAGAGGTAGAGAAATGCTATAAAGAACTTTTAAAGATGTTCCAAATCATCATTTACTTTGATAATTTGCAACTTCCATGCAAAAGTAGGAACAGGTAAGGATATTGAAAAATATATTGGAAAAAATGGATCATGGTAAAGGAATAAGAGCAGACAAGATGTGTAGATTTCACAGAAAACTCAGGCTTATTTATCATGATAATTTATCTTGGAGAAAAGAAAAAAATAGGGTAACTATACAAAAAAATGAAATTACTAATTACCCATTATGAATGTTGGAGTCATTCCTATAAGAGTCATCAATTGTCTATGTCACCTATCAGTATTGTCGTTGTCAACTGTCAGACCACCTACTTAGTAAAAGCAAAGATTAAATTTTATTCATAGATTTCAAAAAAAGAATTAAAATGAGAATAATATATCATGTGCCTAAAGCAACTCAATCCTGACTTATTGAAACAAGTTATTGAAAATGAAAAATGATCAATAGATAGAGAAAGGGCATAAATACAGATTATGATAATTCCATACAACATTTTAATCAATATAAACCTACTGATATAACAAGGAGACCAAAAGAATTTTAAAAGACATTTTAATCAGTAAATACTTGACTTACCTGCCAAGCCAAAGGAGATGATGATCAATAGTAACACTGGTTTAGGATAAATATTACTCTAGCAGAACCAAAATGGCAGAGAAAAGGCACGGACTTGCCTGAGCTCTCCCCCAATCCCCCCTAAATACCTGTAAAATATTACTCTAAACAAACTCTAGAGCAGCAGAATCCACAAAAAGACAGAGTAAAACAAATTTCCAGCTCAAGATAATCTGGAAGGTTGGCAACAAAATTTTTCAGGCTTTTCAGCTCATGGATGCCAGAGAGAACTTAGAAGGTCAGCAGGAAAGGTCTCTTGGTCCTGGGTGAGAGAGGAGCACAATCCAGAGCAGGCCACAGCCTGAGCACACCAGGAGCAGTTCTTGAGAGTGACTGAATCAGCAGCAGCAGTGGCTGCTTCTGGAGCTCTCAGTCCACAGATGATAAGGGGATCAAACAACTGGTCCAGAAGGAGATTACTGAGGTTTTTTTGCTAGCACTGAGGTAGAGCTCTATTGCTTTGCCCATACATGGATTTGGGTTGCAATCTTGGATGGCAGTCCTGGGGCGAGGAATACTGGCATAGCACAGCTTGTGGCAGCAATGGAAAGGGGTCCCATCTAACAGTTCCAGGGCAGAAAAGAGTGCATGTGGTCACTCACAGACCAGAGCACAGGCCAGGAGAGTGGTAAACACCTCTCCTTAGATCATACCACCTTGAAACAACTGAAAACTTACAGGTCCCTAGAAGCATCTCTGAAAACAGCTGCACAAAACACCCGAAGCTTGAGATAGTACACCTTCCACACTGGAAGCAAATCCCTACTTTAACAGTTAGAAAGTCAAGGCTGGGAAAATGAGCAAACAGTGGAAAAAAAACTCAGACTACAGACTATAGAAACTTACTTTGGTGACAAGGAAGATCAAAATACACACTCAGAAGAATTCAACAATGTCAAAGCTCCTACATCCAAAGTCTCAGGTCATGGAAGAGCCCCAAGAGGATTTTGAAAATCAAATAGAAGTAGAGGACAAATTAGGAAGAGAAATGAGAGTGATGCAAGAAAATAATGAAAAGTAAGTGAATAGCTTGGTAAAGGAGACACAAAAAAATACTGAAGAAAATAGCAGCTTCAAAAATAGACTAACTCAAATGCAAAAGAGGTCCAAAAGCTCACTGAAGAAAATAATTCCTGAAAGATGAGAATGGAGCAAGTGGAAGCTAATGACAATGAAAAATTAAGAAATCATGAAACAAAACCAAAAGAATGAAAAAAATAGATTATAATGGGAAATATCTCATTGGAAAAACAACTGACCTGGAAAATAGATTCAAGAGAGATAATTTACAAATTATTGGACTACCTAAAAGCCATGATCAAAAAAGAGCCTAGGCATCATCTTTTAAGAAATTATCAAGGAAAACTGCTCTGATATTCTAGAACCAGAGAATAAAATAGAAATTGAAAGAATCTATCAGTCACCTCCAGAACATGATTCCAAAATGAAAACTGCCAGGAATAGTATAGCCAATAGTATAGCCAGTTCCAGAGTTCCCAGGTCAAGGAGAAAGAAAGCCAGAAAGAAAAAATTCAAATATGGTAGGACCACAATCAGGATAAAGCAAGATTTAGCAGCTTCTACATGAAAGTATCGGAGGGCTTGGAATATGATATTCTGGAGGGCACAGGAACTAGGAATACAATGAAGAATCACTTACCCAGCAAAACTGAGCATAATACTGGGCATTCAACGAAGTAGAGGACTTTCAAGAATTCCTGATAAAAAGACCAGAGCTGCATTGACTTTCAAATAGAAGATTCAAGAAAAGGATGAAAAGGTAAACAGGAAAGAGAAATCAAGAGGCACTTATTAAAGTTAAACTGTTTACATTCATACATAGAAAGATGATATTTGTAACTCATAAGACCTTTCTTATTATTTGGATAGTTAGACAGAGGGCGTAGGTGTGAGTTGAATATGAAGGGAATGATATCTAAAAAATAAAATTAAGGGGTGAGAGAGGAATGTACTGGGAGAAAGAGAAAGGGAGAGGTAGACTAGAATAAATTATCTCACATAAAAGAAGCAAGAAAAAGCTTTTACAGAAGAGGAAGAGGGGAGGAGAATGGGAGAGGGAGTGAGTGAACCTTACTCTCTTCAAAATTGGTTCAAAGAGGGAATAATGTACATACTCAAAAGGGCATAGAAATCTCTGTTAACCTACAGAAAAGTATGGGGGATGGGCATAAATGAAGGGGGATGATAGAAGGGAGGGCAGATTGGGGTAGGGTTCAGTCAGAAGTAAAACATTTTTGATAAGGGATAGAGTAAAAGGAGAAAGAAAATAAATTGGGGGATAGCATGGAGGTAAATACAGTTAGTCTTTCACAACATTACTATTATGGAGGTGTTTTGCATGACTATATATGTATAACCTATATTAGAATTGCTTGCCTTCTCTTTGGGGAGGTGTGAAGCAGGAGGAAAGAAAAGAATTTGGAACTCAAAGTCTTAAAAATGAATGTTAAAATTGCTTTTACATGTAACTGGGGAAAATAAAATAATAAATAAAAATTAAAAAAATAAGAATATAAATTACTTTGTAAAATTTTGCAGAAAAAGATTGTGAGAAATTTGGCTTCATAAAGCATAAACAGTGGAAAATAAAACCAATTTAAAGAAAGCTTGCTGAGAGGCTCAACTAGGCAAAGTCATTCTAAAGGCATTGAAGAACAAAAATGAAGGGAAGACAAACAAAAGAAAAATAGAAAAAAACTGCAGAGATTATTACAATAAGCTTTTTTTTCTTTCATATAATCCAGAACAGTAGAGCAACCCCATGTGGGTTTTAACATCACAAGTCCCAGGCATGATTATAGAGGAAGTACCACCAGTGCTAAAGTTTATATTGAGGCTTGTCCTGAAGGCAGTATGCTTGTGAGGACACTGAGAGAAAAATGTGCAAGATATCAGAAAGTTTAGATGCCAAAGAAGTGGGAAAGAATCTGAGTTTATATATACTATATGAGTGACCAAAATAGTATCAATAACTATTGACTTATGTGTCTACAACATACAATCATCTATATGTACATCAAGGACATTCTTAATCAGGCTATTGGTAGGGAGTGAGCAAGTTTTCAGAAGTGATATTCCATAATAGACCACATCAGTAGAGACTATAACACCCCAGTGTACTTATTGTTTGTATATGATCTAAAAACAATAGCAATGACAAAGAACTTGGTTGAGAAAAATGAAGTTTTAAGGTCTCTCTTCCAAGAAGTTGTCTTCCACCCATACATCAAAATTCCTTGAAATATGTAACAATATAAAGAAGCATATTTAATGATCCTCTGGTCGTTAATATCAGGCGAAGAGTGAAAAGGAAGATCTGTGCTCATCAAAAGTGTTTTCTACTGTGGTAGAAGAGATACAACATTGAGTGTGAATTGAAGAAAGATTTTCTGTGGATGATGGTGTTGCCAAGTGGTCCGATTTATGGATGATGGTGCATTAAAGCCCTGGATAAACACAGAGTCTTCTGCAAGAAATACGTCAACACTCAAAATAATTTGGACTAACCACTCATACAGGTTAAAAAATGTGGATGAAGAATACCAATTTCCTAGATTGTTAGCATTCAGTTAGGTAGACAATTTATAGAGTTCGTCCATCAGTACAGTGCCAATGAACCACCGATTAGTACCAGAAATAAAGAAAAGGAGAATAAACTGAATACCCATTGGGAAGTCATGAAGTTCCTTTAATGATTACTGCCTATCTCCAAAGAAAGAAACAGCTGAAAAAAAGCATCAATAAATCCTAATCTATATGCCAATATTTTCATTGCCATACAGTCTTTTTGAGATGTTGTAACTATATTAAGAGTATCCTTGGGGAGGATATGAAACAGGAACTGAGAGGCTTTCACAGAAGATTTTCTACAGTACACCCCATTTTGATAGTCACACATCTGATTGTCAGGTTTAGATCACTGTTATAATATGTTGATTATCATACATCTAATTGCTATTTAGTTATTTTTCTTTTGTTCATTAAAAGGGCCATTTCCTGACTAATTCTTAAAGAGGCCTATTCACTGAATGGGCATTACCTCACTCTAAGTGAGTACCCAAAAAGGCCTTAGCCTAAAAGGACCAGGGTCTTCCACTGCATCCTAGGCTATCTCCAGTCATCCTGATCAATATCTGGTCACTGGACCCAGATGGCTCAGGAGGAAAAAGTAAGGTTGTTGACCTTGCACAGCCCTCCCTCACTCAAAACAAAGTCAACTGCAAGTCATGTCATCATTTCTCTGATGGCATGATCTTCGAAAACGAAGGATGAACAGAAATAGACTTCTCCTGGACATAAAGGCTCTTTAGATATCAGTGTTGTTAATGGCTATGAGGCATGATGTTCAAGGAACTAAAAATGAGTATCATACTGAGGATCCTACAGATGGGTGTAGGGTTTACAAATAGGCTATGTCATATAATACATAAGGAACCGCAAAGATCAGGAGTAAAGAATGTCACTCAGGAAATGTGTGCATGTGTGTGTGTGTGTGTGTGTGTGTGTGTGTGTGTGTGTGTGTATGAAAAAGGAAATGGGTTGATCACATGGTGAGAGTAAAGAATAATAGGTAGATAGTCAAATTGCCCCAGTGGGATCCTGACTTCTAAGATATCAAGAGAAAGTGAGAAAGTTCCCTTCAGATTGGGTGGATCCCTCTAGTGATGGTACATTGACATGTGGGAATGGGAATGGGATACAGACAAGAATCACAAACAATGATGAGTATACAAGGGGGTGAACTGTATCATTGGAGGGGACAGCTAAGCCTACAGTACTGGAGATCCATTTGAGATATTCTAAGAAAACATCTAGGAAGAATCTTAGGATGCTTTTACAAATCAACTCTTAGGGTTTGCCACTTCTGGAAAGATTTTCATTAGCAAGTGATCTCTTAGGTGGTAGAGATATTCATGATCTTTAACTTTGAGTGGCACTTCTCAGCCTTTTCCCCAGATGTAGAGGGCCTTCCTTACTGCTCTGAGCTCATTGGAACTCGGGTAATGAAGGTCACAGGTTCAAAAATAACTAACAGACAGCTTGATTTTGCTCTGTTTTATAGCCACAAACTATGCCTCTAACCACAACCACTAACTTAAAAAATATACTCCATGAGTTACCAGAACAGGTTGAAAAAGAGATTGTAAATGACTCAGCAAATATTCATCCTCCTCCCCTGTACTAGCAAAACAATTCTAAATTTGTGTCTTACTGAAAATAGCAAAGAAGCCAAGACCAAATGAGGTATTCATACATAGAAAAGTAGACCCTTTGGCATTTGAAAAATATGTTTTCTGTGTTTTTGTCTACCATGGAACTTTGAATGTTACTTAACATGCAACTTAATGTATCATAAAATAAATACTTGTATGACATAAAGAATGGGTTTTTTCTGAGACTCAGAGTTAGTGACTTGTCCAAACTCACATATTTAGTGAGGGATAGAACCAAAATTTGAACTGAGATTCTCTGATTCTAAATCTAGCACTAGTTTCAGTAGAATATCTAAAAGTAGAGTGTAATTGTAGGTAGAGAAGTCAATGGTGAGTACCAGACTTAAAGTCAGGAAGTCCTGAGTTCAAATCCTGCTTCAGATGATTACTGGGAATGTGACCCTGGGCAGGTCACTTATCCTCAGTTGCCTCATCTGTAAAATGAGAATAATGGCAGCACTCTCCGCTCAAATGAGACATTCATTAGTAAAGCATTTTGCAAACCTTTAAGAGCTATAAAAAATGTTAGCTATTATTCCACAAAGATGAAGTATCTTTAACAGTAGGATTATAGTCAAAATCTGACAGTGTAGTGGGTAGAATGTTGGACTCGGAGTCAGAGAAACATGAGTTCAAATCCTATCTCAGATACTTACCAGGGGTGTAACCCCGGACAAGTCACTTAACCTCTCTCAGTCTCAGTTTCCTCATCTGTAAAATGAAGATAATAACAGCACCTACCTCCCAGGGTTGTTGTAAGATTCAAATAAGATAACTAAGTTTTGCAAACCTCAAAGTTCTGTGTAGATAATCATGGTTACTAATCAGAACCCTGGGGAAACTTGTGACACTTTCATTAATTGAATTTCCTGGTTATGCCAACCTCTGCTATTTTTTCAACCTGAACTGTTGAAATCTTGGTAAAATATAAATTCACTTTCCCCCTTAGTAAATGTGCAATTTTGTAAATAATTGAGTTTTTCTTTGCGAAAAGATCATTTGTTCTGCAATTTCATTATATTCTAGTGTCATCTTTCCAAATAGTAATTATCAGTGTCCAGTAAGACTGTAGTTATGAGATCATAGGATTGTTGATCCAAAGTCAGAAGGGACCTCACAGGCCTTCTAGTCCAACAGACCCATTTTACAGATGAGGATACTGAGGTCCAGAGAGGTTAAGTGACATGACTAAGTGTACACAGTCCATAATGAGTCGAAAAGGCAGAAAATGGATTATGTTGGATTGGAGGATGCCTGGGGACTCAGAGAAAGGTGAATAATATTAATAATCCACAGCTGGAGAACAGGAGAGAGAGGATATCAGAATGAATGTGCATTGATCCTGGGTCACTCTCTGCAAAGGGCTTCTCAAAATAAGGAAATTAGTTTGTTTTCTTTTCTTTTCTTTCTTCTGACAGTGCAAGTCACTCCATTTTAGTTAATTCAGGTTTAGAGTTAATTGAGGTTTTAGTATATAAAGCAGTATTTAGAGCCCAAACTCTCCCGTTTTTTTTCTAGTTCTCTAATCCTAGACTGTCAAAATAGTATAATTACTTGCACTCTTCTCTCCACTTTGCCATCTAGAGAGATAGCCTAAGGGAGCCCAGGGCTGGATTGTTGTGGAAGGCTTCCCTAAAGACAAAATCTATCTCAATGTTTGCCTTTGTATGGCGTCTGTGTGTGTCCTTTCCTGACACCAATCTCATTCTACTGAAACCGTGTTTTGGTCAGTCCTTTGAGTACATAGCACAAAGCAAGAAATAGGTGAGCATGACAGATTCTGACACCTGCTTGTGCCAGGGAAAGAAATGAGACTGGGCATTTTGCTGCCGGCACTTCCTTTCCAAGGCTCAATCTGAACAGTGACCTTCTTAATGAGTTTTCCCTGGAGGCTCTCCTGTCCTTTCTCCACCTTCCTCAGAAGGTCAGCAAACAGTGCCCTTGGACCAGAGCTAAATAAACAAACAAATAAATCTATCTGGGGCTGGAGAAAAGTTGGAGGATGGAGGACAATAGGTCAGTCCCTGAGGATCCATATTCAGATGGCCACTGGAGGAAAAAAATAAATCATTGCCAAACAATTGAATCAAAAACATGATAGAAAGCTGACCTTATGTATGACTATGAGTCAGTCAGTCACTTAGTTTTCCCTTAGCCTCAGTTTCCTTATTTGCCAAATTGGGATAATAAGTCTTCTTCATACAGGATTGAGGACTGAATGATTGACAAGAATGTAGAAGTACTCTGGAAAGTTAACTAGAAAGTACTCCGTAAATATTAGGCACTATTGTTAGTTTCTTATTTGGGGTCTGTCATAAGACTGAAGAGAACTTATAAATGTGGTAAAAGGAAAAGAGCATTATGTTTGGGAGTCCTCAGATCTGGGTTCAAATCCCACATCTGGTACTTACTAACTTTATAATAGGGGTTCTTAACCTGGTGTCTAGGCAGCTGGGTGGAATAATGGATGGAGTGAGTGCTAGGCCTGGAGGCAGAAAGACTTATCTTCCTGAGTTCAAGTCAGGCCTCAGAAACTTTCTAGCTGTGTGACCCTGGACAAGTCACTTAACTCTGTTTGTCTCAGTTCCTCAGCTGTAAAAAGAATTGGTGAAGGCAATGGCAAATCACTCCAGTATCTTTGCCAAGAAGAGTTCGACACAATTCAACAACAAAAACCTGGGGTCCACAGACTTCCAAGGGGTCCATGGATAGATCTCATGAGGTCTATGAACTTGGATGGGGGAAAAAACCCAACAACTACATCTTTATTTCAATATAGTTGATTTCCTTTGCAATCCTATGTATCTTATTTTATACACTTAACATTATTCCAAGAAGGGGGCCATCCATATGCTTTATCATATTGACAAAGGGATTCAAGACACAAAAAGGGTTAAGAAATCTTGCTCTAGGCAGGTCCCTTAAAATCACTATTTCCTCATTCATAAAATGGATGGGGAGAGGGGAGATTAATGTCAAAGCATTATTTATACATATATATGTACATATATATATATTATTTCTTTTAATCCTTACAAGAACCCTGCAATGAAGGGTTTTCCAGTATTATTTTATAGACAAGGAAGCTGAGGCTGAGAGTCAGGTCATAGTCAGGCAGCCTCTAACTGCCAGAGGCAGGATTCAAACCCAGCTTCCTCTTCATTCCTGGTCCAGTGCTTGGTCTCCAGTTAAAAAGAACTATAGGTATATGCAGCAGGAATGAAGCAGGAATCAGGGACAGAGGTGCTTGCCCTTCCTTAATGTCCCGGATTCCCATCCAAATCATTGCCCTCTGCCTCCCAAAACAATTCCCTTGCGTATAAAATGTTAAAAATAATCCCTGCTATTCCTTCCTCACTGGACTCTATAGAGGATCAATCCAAAGATAGGAAAGCACTTTGGCGTTTTTTTTATTTAGTAAGTGCTTAGTGTTTTTGTTATTCCGATCTCAACAAAAATCAGTGAATATGAGCATTTCCATATACAGAAAAGAATAGAAAAGGAGTATTATACATGAAACCATGAATCCGTTACATAGAGTTTGGGGTTTTTTTAACTACATAATATATTCAGCACATTAGTTCCAAAGTTGTCCTGCTTCTCTGTGTCTGGTGCCGAATCTTCTACTGTTCTCTTCTGTTCATTCTTATAGATGTTTCATTAATATTCCTATTTTTTTAATTACTATCATTACCCTCCCTCTCTCCACTAATTCTCTCCCTGCCCAACCCCCTCTCAAAATGTAAAAATTTTCCTTGGAGCCAATGAACATAGTCAAGCCAAACAAAGTTACATATTGGTCATGTCCCCAAAAGTGTGTTTCATCCTAGCCTTCACCTCTCTCGCAAGGTGAGGGAAGTGTATGTCATCATCAGTCCTCCCGCCAGTCATGCTTGGTCATCGCAGTGGAGTTCATAAGGCTTGCAAAGTCTTTTCCTTTTATATTATTCTACTTACTTATATTACGTATACACTTATCATATACATACTTATATATTTCTATTCCATGTACTTCTTATGTTGTTTATATTATTATATTATTTGTTATCTATACACTTACTTTATATAAATATATATATGCTTATTATATTTTTATAGTCATCGTGTCAACTTTTCTTCCAGTTCTGCTCCCTTCTTCTGTATCACTTTATACAAGTTCTCCCAAGCTGGAAGCACCTTATAATCGAATGCTCTACAATGTAGGAAATAGGATGATGGTCCATGATGATGACTGATGATGATATTGACCTTTATTGTGTGTGTGTTCATCCTTCGCTGCTGAAGAAGACCACGCCATCAGAGAAATGATGACATGACTTGCACTTGACTTTGTTTTGAGTGAGGGAGGGCTGTACAGGTCACCAGCCTCACTTCTCCTCCAGAGCCATCTGATTCCAGTGACCAGATATTCATCAGGATGACTGGAGATGACCCAGAATGAGGCAATTGGGATTAAGTGACTTGCCCAAGGTCACACAGCTAATGAGTGTCAAGTGTCTGAGGTGAAATTTGAACCCAGGTCCTCCTGACACCTGCACTGGTGCTCTATCCACTGCACCACCTAGCTGCCACTGACCTCTATTATGATGACAACAATGGTGATAGTAATGGGGATGGGATTTGTGTTAGATTCCAAAGCCCCTTAAATAAGTCGCTGGTGCTTGCCTGAGACACTCAGCCCATCCTAGTCAATAACCCTTTCAATTGTCCTTGCCTTGTGGCTTTGACTGTTCCCCAGTCTTCAATTCCCCATTCCCTCTAACCCAGCTAGCCCAGCCCTTCATTGTCTGTTACCTCCAGATCAGCCCAGGCCACTTCCTTAATCCCATCTATATGCTTCTCTATTACCTCAAAGTCACCCTAGCCTGTTGGCTGCTGGTAGATCCCATTTAAATCTTCTCACAAATTCTTTTTCCCTTATAAAAGAGGTCAGTCTCATTTACCAAATGTGCTAGTTCTTAAAAAAAGTCCTGCCTGCTTGGATTGGAGAAACAATAAAACTTATCTCTGATTGAAAGGAGACTCCAGTGGAATTCTTTCCAGGCAGAACCTGTGCCTTTAGCCCATGAATTTCAGGGTTCCCAGCACCCCTAGATCACAACAGCAGCAATGATAATGATGACAATAATAAATTAATTAACAAGCTTCTATTAAGAATCTGGTGTGTGCACTGGAGATAAAAATATATGAGACAGTCCTCACGGGGATTTAAATTTTACCAAGGGGATGAAGCAGGTTTAAAGCTAAGTAAATGCTAGATACATCTCAAAACAAAAACAAAACATTGTGATGGGATTTGGGGTTGCAGGATAGGGAAAAACTAGCAACTGGGAGAAGAAGGTTGCTGTCCTTCATTCTTGAAGAGGACCAAAGTAACATCACCATGATAAAGTCAAGTTTCAATGTATCCTACTGTGGCTGATCAGAACAATATGAGCTTGGAATGCTCTACCACAGGTTGAGCACAGATAATCTGTGTGAATATTTGGGGTGCTTATGCCAAATTTGCCACATCCTATGTTTCCTTTGTGCTGTCTCAATTCTGCTTTGCTCATAGAGCACAGCTGCCTTCATGGCCATTGGAACAAATTGTTCTTATCTGCCCATTCCATCAGGGGAAGTCTTCATTTGCTTGGGGTAGACACCCCCCTAATTCACCAATGGATTTGACTCCTTGGTTACCCTCAACCTAGTTTGACACATCTGCTGAAATGGTTTACTGGGGTGTGGATGCTGCACATGGTGCAGCTTCTTGGAGCCACAGGTGAGAACTGGGTGAAACAGGTGGAAGCCAAAGGTGTAAGACAGCCCTGAAAAGGGCTCAGCAGCCATTATACCAATGGTCCTCGCTGAACACACCCTGCACCCCAGGGAGAAGAAGGACTTTGGCACTAAACTGAGCCTTAAAGAGAGTTAGAGGGGACTCTTGTTATCTTTTTTTTCCCCCCAATTTATTTATTTATTTAACTTTTTTAACATTCATTTTCAAAGAATTTTGGGTTCCAGATTTTCTCCCCCCTTATCCCCTTCCCCCACCCCAAAACACCAAGCATTCCAATTGCCCCCATCACCAATCTGCTCTCTCCTCTATCATCCCTCTCTGCCATTGTCTCCATCCTCTCCTCTGTCCTGTAGGGCCAAATAACTTTCTAAACCCCTTTACCTGTATTTCTTATTTCCTAGCAGCAAGAACAGTACTCAACAATTGTTCCTAAAACTTTGAGTTCCAACTTCTTTACCTCCCTCCCTCCCCAACCCCTCCCTTTGGAAGGCAAGCAATTCAATATAGGCCATATCTGTGTAGTTTTGCTAATGACTTCCATAATAGTCGTGTTGTATAAGACTAACTATATTTCCCTCCATCCTGTCCTGCCCCCAATTACTTCTATTCTCTCTTTTGATCCTGTCCCTCCCCATGAGTGTCGACCTCAAATTGCACCCTCCTCCCCCTGCCCTCCCTTCCATCGTCCCCCCCACCCTGTTTATCCCCTTATCCCCCACTTTCCTGTATTGTAAGATAGGTTTTCATACCAAAATGAGTGTGCATTTTATTCCTTCCTTTAGTGGAATGTGATGAGAGTAAGCTTCATGTTTTTCTCTCACCTCCTCTCTTTATCCCTCCACTAATAAGTCTTTTGTTTGCCTCTTTTATGAGAGATAATTTGCCCCATTCCATTTCTCCCTTTCTCCTCCCATATATTTCTCTCTCAATGCTTGATTTCATTTTTTTAAAGATATGATCCTGTCCTCTTCAATTCACTCTGTGCAATCTGTCTCTATGTGTGCGTGCGTGTGCGTGTGCATGTGTGTGTGTGTAATCCCACCCAGTACCCAGATACTGAATAGTTTCAAGAGTTACAAATAATGTCTTTCCATGTAGGAATGTAAACAGTTCAACTTTTATAAGTCCCTTATGACTTCTCTTTGCTGTTTACCTTTTCATGCTTCTCTTCATTCTTGTGTTTGAAAGTCAAATTTTCTTTTCAGCTCTGGTCTTTTCATCAAGAATGCTTGAAAGTCCTCTATTTCATTGAAAGACCAATTTTTACCCTGAAGAATTATACTCAGTTTTGCTGGGTAGGTGATTCTTGGTTTCAGTCCTAGTTGCCTTGACTTCTGGAATATCCTATTCCACACCCTTCGATCCCTTAATGTAGAAGCTGCTAGATCTTGTGTTATCCTGATTGCATTTCCACAATACTTGAATTGTTTCTCTCTAGCTGCTTGTAATATTTTCTCCTTAACCTGGGAACTCTGGAATTTGGCCACAATGTTCCTAGGAGTTTCTCTTTTTGGATCTTTTTCAGGTGGTGATCGGTGGATTCTTTCAATATTTATTTTGCCCTCTGGTTCTAGAACATTAGGGCAGTTTTCCTTGATAATTTCATGAAAGATGATATCTAGGCTCTTTTTTTGATCAAGGCTTTCAGGTAGTCCCATAATTTTTAAGTTGTCTCTCCTGTATCTGTTTTCCAGGTCAGTTGTTTTTCCAATGAGATATTTCACATTATCTTCCATTTTTTCATTCTTTTGGTTTTGTTTTGTGATTTCTTGGTTTCTCATAAAGTCATTAGCCTCCATCTGTTCCATTATAATTTTGAGAGAACTATTTTCTTTCATGAGCTTTTGAATCTCCTTTTCCATTTGGCTAATTCTGCTTTTGAAAGCATTCTTCTCCTCATTGGCTTCTTGAACCTCTTTTGCCAATTGAGTTAGCCTATTTTTCAAGGTGTTATTTTCTTCAGCATTTTTTTGGGTCTCCTTTAGTAGGGTGCTGATCTGTTCATGCTTTGCTTGCATATCTCTCATTGCTCTTCCCAGTTTTTCCTCCACCTCTCTAACTTGATCTTCAAAATTTTTTGAGCTCTTTTTGAGCTCTTCCATGGCCTGAGCCCATTTAGTGGGCTGGGATACTGAAGCCTTGACTTCTGTGTCTTTCCCTGATGGTGAACATTGTTCTTCCTCATCAGAAAGGGAGGGAGGAAATACTTGTTCACCAAGAAAGTAACCTTCTATAGTCTTGGTTTTTTTCCGTTTTCTGGGCATTTTCCCAGCCAGTGACTTGACTTCTGAATATCCTCTTCACACCCACTTGGCCTCCAGATCCACCAGCCAGAGCTTGGGGTCTGAGATTCAAATGCTGCTCCCCAGCCTCAGGGCTTTGGGCAGGGTTGGGGCTGCTAGTCAGTGTGAGATTAAGTTCAGGTGCTCAGGTAGGGGCAGGGCTGCCTCCCGGGCTCAGTTCCCTCAGGGGGTTTATGCAGAGACCTTCAACAATGGATCCAGACTCCTGCCTGCTTGGGGAGCCCAGGTATGCTCCCACCTCTGCTGCTGCCTCCTGAGGGGTCCTGAGTTATGGGGGCACCCCACTCCCCTCTCAACCCGCCAAAGAGACCCTCTCACCAACCCTCGTTCCCTGTGGGTGGAGGGACCCGCGTGGCTGCTGGAGATTCTGTCCCTGAAGCCTGCTCAGACCTGCTTCCCACTCGGATCTGCTCCTCTCGGCACTGGGCGGCTGCGGCAGGGCTGTGCTCGGCTCCCAGTCTGCAGCTCAAAGAACCTTTTGCTAGAGGTTTTCAGGCTCTCTGGAACAGAAATCTTGTCCGCTCTGCTGTTCTGTGGCTTCTGTTGCTCCAGAATTCACCGGCAGTTCTTTTTATTACAGATATTTTATGGGCAGTGGGTTCGGAGCTAGCATATGTGTGTGTTTCTACTCCACCATCTTGGCTCTGCCTCCTCTTGTTATCTTTTTGATGGTAAATTAGTCCATCTTCTGTCTCAATTCTTACCTAGCCCCAAGTCATCGAATAGGTATGGCCTCAGACAAACTGAGACTTGGTAAACACCCTAATTTAGAAAGGCCAAGGTCATCCATTGCATCCTGGGCCATTGCCAGTCATTTTGACCTTTGTTTTGCCACTGGGCTTCTTCAGTGACTGGAGAAAAGAGTGAAGCTGACTCATCCCTGCTTAAATCCAGTTCACATGCAAATCAAGACATCACTTTTGAGATTTCATTAGTCCAGTTCAAGAACAAAGGACAACAACCACAAGAAGAGGAGGAGGTAACAATAATGAGCATTCTCAGTATAGAGGACAGCCTATACAAAACATGGAACTGAGAGGTGGAATGTTGTATGCAGGAGACAGCAAGTAGTTGGATTGTGGACTGAATGAAGGAATAATTCTATGTAATCATCCTGAAAAGTCCTGGCATATTGGACTTGGAGGGTAGAGTTGAATAGGGCCCTAGAAGGGAGAATACTGGCATAGATGGCTACAGGAAATGAGAAGTTGAGGGTAGGGAAGAAAACTTTGGTATAGGTGACAATTTATGACAGACTCAACGATGCTAATAGTAATTTGCCATGTAAACCTGGGCAAATCACTTAACCTATCTGAGCCTCAGTTTCCTCATTTATAAAAAAAATAGTTTAGAATTCATTGGTCTCTAAGGACTCTTCCAGCTGTAAATATATAATCTTTCTCCAGATGATTTCATGCACTTAGTAAGCACTTTTATGACCTTAGTTTGTTTTCCCAAATAGATTTCCCTTCTGGGAAGAGTAGCTACTAACCAACAAACATAAATGTTAGGGCACCTGGCAGTTGTAATTTTCATTTTAAATTATTGAATTAGTTTTTTGGAACAAAGTAGACTAACATGAGTTTGGGTAGTGAAATTGAAGTTTCCCAGGGTCAGATCCTCTGAATAAGCTGACCACTGAGATTCTAAGACCAGCAGAGCTGAAATAATTCATCCTGAAATGACCAAGTGCTTGCAAGCCTGTGGAAAAAACATGCATACTAAATTCATTGATGGTGGAGCTATAAACTGTCCCAAGCATTTTGGAAAACCGTTTGGAATAATGCTAAGAATATGAAAGCATCCATACCCTTTGACTCAGAGATACTACTAGATCATACCACCGGGAGCTCAAAGATAGAAATAAAGGTCACATGTGGGAAAAATCATTCTATCCTTTTTCTTTCTTTCTTTCTTTTTTTTTTTTTTTGGTAAACAAAGTAGATTTCCCCAAAGGGGAATGGCTAAACAAATTGTAGTATATGAATGTAATAGAATTAGACTGTGCCTTAAAAAGCAACAAATGTAAAAAAAATATGAAGAAGCATGAGAAGACAGATGAATTGATGCAAAGTGAAATGAACAGCAGAGGAGAATGGAACTACATAATGACTTGTAACAGAAGGACCCCAACATACACAGGAAGGCTGCTGTATAGGTTCTTAGATCTACTTTTCTAAAAGGAAAGCAACTTCTGAGGGGTCAACAATCTACTTTAATCAAGCACATATATCACACTTAGTTCAAGGGAAAAAGTCAGCACCCTGAACTTCAGAGAAAATACAGAGAAATAAAAACCAACAGACAGGGCTTCCAACTATCTGACCATAAGCAATACATGCATCACAGATCAACAGACAGATCCAACTGACTATACATCCATAGTTACCAGAGAGAGAAACACCCACATCTGGGTTTTCAAAGCTGGGGGACTCCTTAACAGCTACCCAGACTCTCTTCTAGCCAAACAAACACTTTCAATGAATAAGCCCAAAAGTAAAACCCCACCTCATGGTATATATACACTTTTCAGAGCCAGAGGGCACAACCCTCTGACTCAGTGCCTTAATAGAATTTAACAAAAAGTTTGGGTCTTCCTATAAAACAAATCTCCCCTAATCAAGCTTCCCTTAATGGGCAGGCCTATTAATGGGTAGGGAAGATCTTTAACTCTCATAATTAACATTGCATGACTTCAACAATGTAAATGGAAGGAACAATTACACAACAAAAGATGAAATTAAATATTGTTCAATTTTAATGACCTTGAATGTCCTGGAAGAAGAGATGAGAATATGCCTACCCCCATTTTTTGTGCAGAAGGACTGTAGGGATGGAATGTTGCATATACTGTCAGACTTTGCTACTATCCTGTTTAGTTTGTTGGACTTCATTTTTTCTCCTTTTTCTTTTTCATTCCTTGTTATAAGAGATCAGACACAGAAGAATGGGGAGGAATATGTTTGGAAATGCATGGTTGTCTTGTCTTGCTATAAAGTCATGGAGGAGAGCAGGCATGAGACTAGGAAATCCAAAGCAGGTCAGTTTTGGGGAATCATTGAGGAAGAAGGAGCAGGGACTGGAATCAGAGGAACAAAGCAGTCCAGATTGCAAAGTGTGGGCTGAAAACCACAAGCAGAAAGAATATGTTTCACTCCCAGGAGTTTTAGCAGCCTTGTCTAGATGTTGTGATATTTATAGAGCACTGAAAGGGTTGCAAAACCTTTTATGTATTGATCCTCATAATAAGCCTTGGAGAGAGATACTACAGGTATTATCCCCATTTTACAGAGTGGGAAACCAAGGCTAAGAGAGATGAAGAGACATGCCCAGAGTCAAACAACTAATGAGTGACTGGTCAGAGATTGAAATCCTTGCCTTCTCCTGACTCCCCAGGATTTCCATTTGTATGCATTGCTTAGCTTTGGGCCCCCACTCCTTGAAGCTGAGTTGCTTGTGATAGACTAAGTGTTAAAGATTAATCTGGTTGAGAGAAAAAACCTGTGTATCAAATTTTGTTAAAATTCAGTATCAATTATTTTCAAGTACATATATTAAATTAAATTGGGCTATAGAGCAAGTGGGATTTTAGAGAGCTCCTCAGGGCATCTGCTTAAGACAATAGATAAAATGAAATAGTGGCTTATTGGATGAAGAGCTGGCCTTTGAGTCAGGAAAATATGGATTCAAATACAGCCTTTGAAACAAAAGGGTAACATGTGGCAGTGGCCAATGCATGCCTTCCTGAGCCCTGAGAGCAAAGGTCTGGAGAATCAGCAAATTATTTAACCTCTCAGTACCCACCATAACTCTCTAAAAGACTATGATTTGTAGAATAGTTGTGAATTTTCATTGATTAAAGGAATTCCTATCTTAGTAGAAAGAGTAGGGCAGCTAGGTGGCACAGTGAAGAATCAGGAAGACTCATCTTCATTAGTAAAATCCAGCCTCAGATACTTACCAGCTTGTGTGACCCTGGGCAAGTCCCTTCACCCTGTTTGCCACAGTTTCCTCCTCTATAAAATGAGCTGGAGAAGGAAATGGCAAACCACTCTAGGGTCTTTGCCAAGAAAATCCCAAATGGGGTCACGAAGAGTCAGATAGGGCTGAAAAATAACTGGAGAGCAAGAGTAACAAAGAAGGAGTAGTGGATCTGTCTCTTCATTTCCATTTAGCTACTCCAGGATAAATTTACCACCATGGAAACTGAGTCAACTCTGCTACTTCCTTCTCCTCAGTTACCCTCTGTTGCCTCTCCTTGAGGACAAGAAGGCTTGAGAAAAAAAAAAAACTCTTTGCAAAGCATCTCTTTTGGCCAAGGATTTCCAACCATCTCTTCTTTCCCCCTCCCCCATCTAATAAGATTAGTTTTGATTCCATGAATATCATGGCCTCCCATTCCAGCATCCTTTGACATACCCACTTTGAGCTTCCTTTTGGTTTTGCTCCTTAGGGACAGAAACTGTGTATTTTTTTCTTATTTGTATCCCCAGGGCTTAGTGCAAGGTCTGGCACGTAGTAACTGCTGTTCAGACTATTTTTCAGTCATGTCCAACTCTTTGTGATCCCTTTTCTGGCATTTTCTTGGTAAAGATACTAAAGTGGTTTGCCATTTCCTTCCCTAGAGCATTTCATAGGTGGGAAAACTGAGGCAAGCAGGGTTAAGTGACTTGCCCAAGATCACATAGCTAGTAAATGAATGAGGTCAGAGTTAAACTCAGGTCTTCCTGACTCCTGGCCCAGTTCTTCATTCTCTGAACCACATAACTGCCCACATAGCTGGCACATAGTAGGCACTTGATAAATGCTTTTTGACTGCTGACTAAGTCAGAAGACCTAGGTTCAAATCCTCGTTCTGCCACTTACTACCACAAGTAAATTTGTTTAATCTAAGTCCTCGTTTCCTTAATGTGTAATTAAGACCTCCAAGACTCCTCCAACTTTAAATCTATGATTTCTATCAACCTAAGTTGTCTATATCAATGAAATCACAGGTACAATTGTTTTTAAAGAATATTTGCCCTAGCCTATCAATTCCTTTTATAGGAATCTAGAGTATTTGATATCTATACTACACACTGGACATATTATTTACTGTCTCACAAGGGTCAATTTATCTTTCATTGGTCCATGAAGATTAGTTGTAGGCTCTTGTAATGCAGAGACTATACCATTATGGAGTTAGGGTTTTTGTGCCTCTTACAATGTTTTACATATCAGACATATCTAAAAAATATGTGAAAGGGAGGGGGTGGTGATCAGGGGGGTCATTTAACAATGTAAGGAGTTCCCCCAATAAACCTGATGAGATTACAAAGGTATGATCCTTCACATCTAAAGGATATCACCTCTTGGAATATGAACTTGCCCCCTAGTATCATTCTGATTGGGTCTCAGAGACTGGAGTTGCCTCCTGATGATTGAATAGTTGAGAATTAGCCACCCTATAGTCCATAAAAATAAGCTGATTGTTTTCTTTTACTCTCATCAAGACTTGGCATTGACTTTTCTTCTTGAGAGGGATGGATGGTAAAAGGAAATTTCTCCCTCCCCCCACTTCCATTCCCATCCCAAGGAGCAGTTGGTAGCAGTAGCACATGGCAATGGAAGATGTATGCTTTCATTGAAGTCTGAGTGGAGAGCTCTTGATAGTAGACTTTCCTAGTTCAACAAATGATAGTGAGAGATTTCCTGTAGAAACCCATAGAAGAAACAAACATATGCTTGAGCAGGTAGCCCAAGAGAAGATTCACAGTTTAGGAATTGCCTCATGGATAAAACATGGGTTCAAGAGCTCTTGAATTCAAGGGTTTTGGTACTAGATCTTCCAAAGAGAAAAGATTTTCGAATGAGACATGCTGCTTGGAAAAAGACAACCACCTACTTAGAAAGCAAAGCTAGTGAATTATGCAGATAGACTAGGTCCAAAAGAAAGGAACCTGATTTTTCTAGCAACTCCCTTTCACAGTAAACCACAAAGTGGAACTATGTGTATGATGCCATGAGAAAGACAGGCTTCACCAGAATAAGAGGATGTTGCCCTTATAGCAACCCCGAGTTCAATTCCTTTGGGTAGGTTTTTTGTTGTTTAGTCATTTTCCATGATATCTAACTCCTTGTGACCCCATTTGGGGTTTTCTTGGCAAAGATACTAGAGTAGTTTACCATCTCCTTCTTCGGCTCATTTTACATATGAGGAAATAAGGCAAACAGAGTTAAATGACTTGCTAATAAGTGTCTGAGGCCAGATTCAAACTCAAGAAGATGAGTCTTCCTAACTCTAGCCTGTCACTCTATCCACTGAGCACCTAATTAATTCCCTTTGAGTAAGGTTAATGAGGTATTATTTAAGTGACTTAATATTTTTGTATCAGTTCATGGGCTCCAGGGAGGTCCTTTGTAGTTTTAAATTTTTTTTTATCAGATGATATGAATGTTGTTCCATAACCAATGAGTCTGCATTTATATGCAAAAATAAAAACCAAGGACTTTTTTTCTACCTACATTTGGGAGAACTAAGATATGAACTATACCATGAGACTTTCCTGTTCCAACTCCAGGCAGGAACAATTAGACAAAAGGAGAAAATTATGCCTTTAGAGTTAACCTTCACAATCAAATAGAGTCTTTGGGAAGCCCTCAATCACAGATTCCACATATGGATTGACTGATTATCAGTTTTTTATAGTCTAAGATAATAGGATCATAGCTCTGACCATTGGAAGTATCCTCAAAAGTCAATACCCTCATGCAATCCCAATACTCTAATCTAATACTTTCATTTTACAGATGGGAAAACAGAAGCCCAGAGAGGCTAAGTGACAGATTAAATATGTTGTTCCGATGGTCCGTACTAGCTCTTGGACTTCGACTAGGGGACTTGAAAATGACTGATTTATTTAACTTTTCCTTTAAAGACAATTAGAGGATGAGGATGGTGGTGATGATGAAGATGATGGTGCTAGTAATAATGATGACAATCTTAACACAGACTTAAAAGATGTGTGAAATGTGGCGGCATATAAATAAAGAGTTCATCGTGAACAGTCAGCGCCAACCTCTGAAAACCTGCGAGGTAGCATGATGGTTAGTAAGTAAGGTTTAGTAAATGCTTGGGCAGCTAAGAGGTGCAGTAGACAGAGTGCTGGATCTGGAGTTGGGAAGACTTGTTTTCCTTAGTTCAAATCTGATCTAACACTTACTAGTTGTGTGACACTGGGCAAGTCACTTAACCCAGTTTGCCTCAGTTGTTCATCTGTAAAATGAGCTGGAGAAGGAAATGGCAAACCACTCCAGCATCTTTGCCAAGAAAACCTCAAATAGGGTCACAAAGAGTTATTCATGACTGAATAACAACAAAAAGCAAATGTTGACTTGATGGAACTGAGCTTTATACCATCTGAATTACAAACTACTTCTTATCTCTGGGAAGGTTTATATAGGACTTTCTTTGTGAAAGAATTTTTACCAACAAGAATGTGAGGATTGCTATTCCTGGCTTAGTCTGCTTTCTTTCTGTGGTAATGGAAGCATGAAATATAGAGGGGAAATCAACATGCCACAGAGACTGTATGTGTTGGGTCTATTATGCTTGAATTGACTTACGCTCTAAATTTTGAATGTTCTAGCACGAAAGCAAATGCAATCCTGGATAAAGATTTTAAGGAAAAGTGTTTCAGAAGCTGCTTTTGTCATAAATATTCATCCATCAAAACTTCTTTTCAAATCTCACTCAGTGCTGAAACCTAGGAAATGGTCACCCACAAATTCCTCTGTCAACATATTTCTTTACTTTCTGACATTATATTATGTCAATTCAGCCTCATGGTCTCCCACAAACACAGTTTTACGCATGCTTTACCATCCTGCAGGTCTATAGTCCGTCTTGCTTTTAACTGTGATTACAAGTGAGCCCATGTTTGGGTTCATATTATTTTTGAGTCCAGAGGCTATATTAAACCCAGGAGATGAAAGTGTCACAAGCAGGCAAGGAGATTCATGGCTCCTCTGGGAAATAGCAGTAGTTAGATGGGAACAAGGTCAGAGTTCACCCATATCTGTATGGAAGGTATGGAAAAGCGAAGGAAGTCATCTCTCTGCTCAAATATTCAGGGGGAATTAATTCAAAATAGAAATTGAAAATCCAAGGGAAAAAGAACTGAAGTTTTTTCTTTTTTCACTATTCTGAACTTAAGCACACAAAAAAAGCATTTCCATATAGACAGCAGAACATAAACACAATTCTATAAGAAATGATGCATCATCATTTCAAACCACTTGCTTTAAGAGAAAAAAGGTACATAATAAATGTCACATTATTTTCAAAACTCTCCTACTTATCTGTTCTTCTTTCTGTACTATTCATTTTTTTAAATGTTTCAATGACCCTTTTTGGGGGGGCATCACTATTGTTAACTTCTTCCCCCCTCACAAAATGTTTCTTCAATTAAAAACTGAAAAAAAGAAAAAAAACCCTTGTAACAAATAACGTAGTCAAACAAAAATGAACACGCACACACATGCGCTCACGCATGTGTGTGTGTGCACAGTGACTGTCCAAAAATGTATGCTTCTTTTTGCACCTTGAGTCCATCACCTCTAAGAAATCATTTATTCTTGAAGGAAAGAACAAAATCTTTGAGTCCTATAAAAAAAAAAAAAAGTAGAGTGAGCATTCTTAATTCTGCTTATGGACATCAGGTTGCATAATTTTCTACTCACCTATAACTTTATTATGCGCATTTTATCTATTCATCAGACAAGCCACTTTTTAAGCAATGGATAATGGGTCTTTATTAAAATGTCCTTTCAGTGACAAATGCATTAGGTTTTTATGATCCTTCACATATCTGCCTTCAAAATCGCAGCACTGACTCCACATTATTTGAGTAGACAAAGGTTACAAAGTGAGACAATGGGAAATAAATTCAAGGGCCTAGCTGAAGCTTTCCTTAGGAGGAGACATATACAGCTTCTTCTCACATATTCCCAACAAAGTTTTGGTTGACCTGATGAATTCTGTCATTTTTACATTTGTAGAATTCTAGCCAAAATTTTCCATCCAGGGAAACAGCCAGATGGCTCTCACTGAGCACCAACACCAAGAATTCCCAACTGCCCTGTCCTTCAGCACTACATGGTATATTGAATATATTTTTGGAAACTAGTCTCTTGATGAAGCCAAGAGATCCAGGACAAAAGTGCTGCTTGAAGTTACTTCGATAGGTGACATTTGGGAAAGTAGGGGAAGAATTGAGGGTTGGATGCTTTTGAGCTTTTGCAGATTATCTGGGGGAAAAGAGAGAAAGGAAAGCATTATGGTGGACTAAACAGTAAAAGGGAAAGGGGACAGACAATGATAAATACGAGAAAGGTTTTTAATAACCATTCTTTCCCAACAGATTGAATTTTTCTGGATGCATAAGCATCCTTTACTTATTATTGATTTTCCATTTTTTCTCTATACTATTTGTTCTTATTAGGGTTATGAATTGGGGAGGGGGAGGTGGAATTGGTGTGCACGCCTATGATTTCAACACTTTATGTGATTTTTGGTATAGAAACTTCCTAGACTGATGCATATAAGCAACTCATCAATTATTTATAATCTTAGCGAGTTTCCTCAGAGCACTGAGATGCAGAAGTGATTTGCCACTTTATAAAGTTGGTATATGTCAGAAACAGGACTTGAACCACAAGTCTTCTGACTCCAAAGGAAAACTCTATCCCCTATTCCTGCATACAGGGTTTTAAATTATCCCTGATTCCATTATCATCTATTTTTCTGCTTCACAGTAGGATAATCTCATAAAGCAAGACAGTAAAATTCTCAGGATGTCAAAACACTTAGCAGTTCCTAGGCACTGCTTAGGGCTGCCAAATTTCTTCACCTCTTCACTCCCACCCCAATTACCTCAAATCCATTCACAGAAAATGTTACTTACTCCACAGACTGTAGGACACATGACTGGATGCCCTCTGCAGAGGAAAAAGTATTGGGTTTGGTGTTGGAAGACAACTTCATATCCTTACTCTGTTATGCTGGACAAGTCATTCAATCTCTCTGGGCCCCAGTTTCCTCAGCTATAAAATCAGAAGGTTGTACTAGATGATCTCTAAGATCTCTTTCATCTCTAAATGGGTGATTTATAAAGTTGTGGTTGATATTTACCTGTTTGGAAGACAGAGGAGCTGATGGATTATCTGTGTTTATTCCAAATCAGAGTAGATAAAATATTTGTTTCAACTTGACCACTCCATTTTTCACATTGCCTGTCTACTGGTTCCACAATATTTTTGAAGGATTTGATTGAATTTAATTTGGCACACTACAAAAAGGATATAATAACGTGCAATAAGCTTAATTTGTGTTTCATTCCACCACCTTGAAATAAAATCACAGCCATTGAGTTTCAAATAAGTATATCCTTTGTAGTCTTTCAGGGATTTAGAAGTTATTTGATATCTGAATAGCAGTTGAAGAGAATTTTAACTGTACTATATGATGATAACAGTTTCACTAAAGACTGGTTAAATTCCAAAAGAGCTTTAGATGTCATACCCTTGATCAAAAACTTCCAGACTGTCCCCCATTCTCATGGGATAAAGTCCAAATTTCTCACCTTGGTGTATCAGCAAGGACCCCAACATGCACAGGAGGACCTGTTATACAGTTTCTTAGATCTGCTTTTCTAAAAAGAAAGCAACTTTTGAGGGGTTAACAATCTCTTTAATCAAGCACATATATCATTCACTTAGTTCAGGAGAAAAAGTCAGCATCCCGAACTTCAGAGAAAATACAAACAGAGAAATAAGGAACAGACAGGGCCTCCAACTATCTGACCATAAGTAATACATACATCACAGATCAACAGACAGATCCAACTGTCTGACCATTACATACATTCATAGTTACCAAAGAGAGAAGTACCAGCATGGGTTTTCAAAGCCAGGGGGCTCCTTAGCAGTTACCCAAAGTCTCATCTGGCCAAACAAACACTTCCAATGAGTAAGCCCCAAAACAAAATCTCACCTCAGAATATAAGTACCCTTTTCAGAGCCAGAGGCCATCACAACCCTTGAAAACCAGTGCCTCATTAGAAATTAACAAAAGGTGGGGGCCTTCCTATAAAACAAATCTCTCCTAATCAAGCTTCCCTTAATGACAAGCCCATTAATGGGTGGGGAAGAGCTTTAATTCTCATTAACATGATTAACATTACATTTCAGGAATCCATGCATTCTCAAAGAAATTATTATTGGCACCACTCATTTTGGCACCTAAAGCTCATGCTTCTCTGCATGGATTCCTGAAATGTTTCCTGGGTATCTCATCCCACCAACTAGATTGTGAGCCCCCTTAGGTCAGGGATCATTTCTTTTACTTGTGTAGTCAAAAGATGAAGAGATGGAGACTCCCTGAAAAAATAGGGGCTCCCTGTCTTTATCACCCAGAAAAGGAGTCAAAGCCTTTACAAAAGAATACAGTTTTGAAAGGAAATGATTGACATGTGCTGACAGGAGAGGATTCACTTTCTCATAATGCCATGGGCTCCAAGGTACCTGCAGGGTCACTGGTAAAGAGAAGTAGAGTAGCTTTCAGAAGTTGACTGCAGTGAAGGTCAGCTGACTGAAGCAGCAGAGGCCATGACTGAAAGATACATACTTAGAGATACCTGATGTAGACCCGGAACTACAGAACAGGGGCCTATAGTGGCAGCACTGAACTGTGGCAACAAAGGCTAGAGATGGAGAACAACATAGCTCATGACAGAGTGAAGGGAATACCCACCTCCGGGAAGATGCAGAGAGCTGCACTCAAGACCTCCAACAGCAGTGAATTCAGGCTACTGAAACTTCTTCTATTAGTACTGTAAATATTTTGCAGGGAAGAGAGCCACAGACTCAGAATGAGGTGTGTTACTTAGGCCACATAACCTACATAGGCTACATAGGCAGACCTATGAATATAGTGGTAGCGAGAACTCCTAGAGAAAGAAATGCCCTCTAATGCTAGGTCAAGACCTTTTCTGCAATTTGTAACTTAAAGAGGTACCCAGAGCAGTGATGTCACTTGTCCCACCCCAATAGAAAGGCAATAACTTAGAAAACCATAGATGTGTTGATTCTATTTTTATTTGTTTTGTTAAACACTTCCTAATTACATTGTAATCTGATTGGAATTCAAGAGTTTTACAGGTTGCTTTCAGGGCTTGTGGGCTTCCAGTTTGACACCTCTGGCCAGAGTACTGATGAATAAGTGACTTATCCAAGGTCACATAACCAGTGTCTGGGCTAGATTTGAACTTAAGTAGGTTTAACCCTAAAAATCAACTCTCTAACCATTATTTCCAGCTTCCTCTCTGCTTACAGGAATGTAGAGCTGAAAACAAGCCAGACTCAAAGAAACTTCTGGATAAAAGCAAATGAACCATAAAAAGTATTAATAATTGAGAAGTCTTTAAGAATGCCACACCATGCTATACCAATCACAGATGCTCAATAGATACTTAAGGAAAAAAGATATTTTTAGTTCCAGATCTAAGATTCTATAATCTTATGTTCACTAAATGTATGTAGGGGCACAGAAACATGAGATATGGAAAATTCTCCCTCTCCAACCACAGAATATGAATTCTCCCTCTTAAATCTAGTAACATTTTATTTTTACTCCTCTCAGGCAATTAGTATATTACATCTTATACAACACTTATTTTTGCATTGGTCTCTTCTGCCCTGTAGATTTAAAGCTCTCTGAGGGCAGGAATTGTGTCATTTGTACTTTGACATCCACTGGCAAGGGTTAGTCCAATGCAATCACTGTAGAAGGTGTTCATGAACTGAACTGAATTGAATTGGATTTCCTTTCTTTTAGGTGCCCAGGAAAGGTTGAATTGAATTAACTTGGAGGAAACAGGTAGAGAAAGTCTGGAAAATGCCATTGATCCTGAATATTTAACCTACCCCTGTCTGTCATCACAGTGGTTCCTTTTAATGAACGCTGTCCAGTGGGATCCAATACCGAAAGGCCAAAGCCTTCCATTCATTTGAAAACCAAACTCCATTTGACTTTCAAGTGAATTCCCACATAAAGAGGAAGATAAAAGGTTTAAAAGGAAAGGACAGAGGTGCCTATCTTCTCATCTCTAGGAGAGACAGTCCTGGAACTTTTGAAAATAGGATACAATAAGTTCCTTAAAAGAGGACCTTTTCAACTTCAACAAGGGTTTTAGTTCATTCTTCCTTTGGGGAGAATTTCTTTTTTTTTTTCCCTCCAGCATCTCTGTACCCAGAGTAAGTTTGATAATTCTCAAAAAAAAGGGTGAGTTCTCTCACTCCTTGGTTAAAAATCCCAAATTTCTTTCATTTCAAAAATAAAATAAAAATCTTCCACTGGCCTCACATCTCTAACTCTCTACATTCTCAGCGTGGGATAGAGGCCCTTTATAATTCATCAAAAAGGCCACATATAATGAGATCAGTTTTTACTATACAGCTGGATCTTGCTGCACCCTTGAGGGAGGAAAGCACACCAGAGTAACTGAAAGACTTCTAGATATTGTCATAGTTTCCAACTTGATGAATCGTGTTGTTAAAAGCAGTGAATCATCTGTGTGTGATATGTCAGAGGCTCAGTGGATTCATCACTGCCACCACCACCACTCCCACCCTCCAAAGGATATTTTTGGTTTTAAGCAGAGCTAAAGCACAAACCTGAACCTGCTGCTAAGGGCTCAAAGTCGTAACTAACGTTCTCAAACTCATAGAGCTACGTGCTGCTACTAGCCTCCCCCAGAACCTACCAGGAAATATGGTACTTTGTCTTTTCCTAGTCTGTAAGTAGGGCAGAATTGGTATGGATTTGAGCATCAACATGGGCATCAAGTAATATGAATTAGGCCCTTATTCTGTATAAGATCATGCACTCATTCCTGGGAGGACATAAAGAGATGGTCCTGGCTTTGCCTACACTCCAGGGTGTGCTGGAACCAACTCATTTCAGCTAGAGGACTAATTGTAAAATTTTTAGCTTGAGGATTTACACCTCAGATACGGGGAAACATCACAAATAAGGGCTAGATGTCTTATTTTGTTGACTGTCTAAACTTAAGAAAGTGGTAGAGAAAATGTTAATGATGCGATTAAATTTAAAAGTGTGCCATGTACATTTTTTTTCAAAGAGCCAGTTGTTAAATATTTACTAGCAGCTCTCTTTTTACAATCCACACTCCATCTCAATCCCCCTTGTCAGCATATCTGTCCAGGAGCAGAGATGCAGTCTTTGGCCAAGGAACGGAGCAGAACCGTGAAGATCTCACAAACCTTGAGCTCTTAACCCTAGCTGCCTCATCACTGTGTCCTAAGCCACAACTTAACTAGCCACAAGAACACTGCAAATTGATTCCATGAGGCCCCTCACCAATCTTTGTACCACTTCTTTCCAACATGGACCCTCTACAACAGAGTGCATGGACCTCTGAGTAATTTGTGGATAGATTTTAATGAAAGTTATCTATGAATTTGGAGTTGTTATCTTGATAACTGTATTTCAACATAATTGATTTCCTTTGTAATCCCATTTGTTTTATTTTGTACATCTGACACTCAAAAGGTTAAGCAGCCCTGCTGTACTGAAAGAGAAAGGGGAAAAGAAAGGAAGAGAGAGAGAGAGAGACAGAGAGAGAGAGAGAGAGAGAGAGAGAGAGAGAGAGAGAGAGAGAGAGAGAGAGAGAGAGAGGAAAGAAGGGAGAGAAGAAAGGAAGGAAGCAAGAGAAAGACCCCAGATTTTAAAAGGATCTTAAAGGTCAGCCAACTTAATCCCTACTTTAGTCTGGGTCCCTTCTGTGGCATCGCTGATGAGACACTATCCGGATTTCTCTTGGATGCTTCTGATGACACTAAATCACTACTTAATGAGGTGACCCATCCCATTGTTGGACTGTTCTAATTAATAAAAAAAAATTCTTCCTTATATTGAATTAAACTTAATTCCTTTTCTCTGTAATTTTTACATGCTGCTCTGAGTTCTAATTTGTGAAGACTTGCACAATCAGATTCTTGTTGAAAGTCATATCCCCAAGACTAGCCCCTAAATATTTTTATTCTCCAGGTTGACTATCCCTAGCCTGGAGAAAAGATAATTTATGTACATATATACGTATATATGTATATGTTTATATATATAGATATATACATATACATCTATATATCTATATCTATATACACAAATTGAAGGGAAAGAGCTACCACTACTTATTTAAAACATTAGTCCATCTTTCCCGGTTCAACTCAAGGTTAGGAACTACACCTGTAATTTCATTCACAGAGGGAACATCCAGGTGAGGAACTCTCCTCTACCAATGTAGACTGGCACCTTCTTTGCAATTTATAATCTAAAAGAGTTGCACTGAGTGACATGCCTATGGTGTATGTATATGTGTGTGGGGTGGAGGGAGGTGCCTGGAAGCCAGATCTCCTTGACTTCAAGGCCAGCTTTCTAGCCACTAAGCTATATTGCCTCATTCTACTCAAGCCAGGCCAAATACACCATATTCATTCCTTCCTCTAAGATTTGGCTCATACTATCATTTCTCCATCTTCTTCTAAGATTTTCTCCTTTCTCCTGCTCTCGTCACTTATATACATATCATAAATAACCTTAGCTACTATCCACCCAATCGTATCTGACCCATCATTCAAGATCCAGCTCACCTTCCCTCTCCCATGGAACCTTCTACAGCTCCTCTGTGATCTCTCCCTTCCTTGAATTACTAAGTATTTATTATCTATCATATGATGTTTAATCAAATCAAATCAATTAACCAAATAAAAAATAAGTTCCTTGAGGGCAGAGACCATGCAGAGGGCAGATGCCACCTCCTTACCTCCTCAATTTATCCCTAGCATCCAGTCCAATAGGAGCTTAATAGATATGTTTTGAATTAAATTATAACAAATATTTCTTTAACCCTTTAAGGTGACAATGTATTTTCTTCAAAACAATCCTGTCACACAAACATTGTCATCACCATTTAACATATTTGAGGCTCTAGGAGAAGTTGTGAGTTGCCTTTGACCGTACACTTAGTGACCATATGAGGGAGATGCAAACCCAAGTCTCTTGCCTCTAACACTTTTTCCACTACATCCCACAACCTATCAATGCATTCTACTGTGACTAATGATGTTTCAGGCAAGTAGTAATAATAAATAACTACACTTACAAAACACGTTGTGTTTTAAAAAGCACTTTAAAGTTTACAAAGCATTTTACAGATGTCTCATTTGATCCTCACAACAACCTGTGAAGTACCTATTGTGCAGATGAGGAAACTGAGACTGAGAGGAAATAAAGGACTTACCTAAGATCACGTTGCCAATAATTGTCTGAGGAAGTATTCAAACTCAGGTTTTTTTCTAACTCTGACTCCATTTGTTTACCCAAGTAGAGCACTTGGACTTTAATAGAAGTGAAATGAACAGAACTGGGTGATTCATCTATAGTACATAAAGTTTCAGCTTCCTTGCTCCCCAAAACAGACCTTAAAAACAAGTAAATAAAAGAAAGAGGAGGGATGGAGAGAAAGGGAGACAGACAGACGAGGAGAGAGAGAGAGAGAGAGAGAGAGAGAGAGAGAGAGAGAGAGAGAGAGAGAGAGAGAGAGAGAGAGAGAGAGAGAAAGAGAGAGAGAGAGAAAGAGAGAGAGAGAGAGAGAAAGAAAGAGAGAGAGAGAGAGAGAGAAACAGAAAAAAAGACAGAGAGAAAGGAAGAGGAGAAACATAGAGACAGAGAGGGGAGGAAGAGAGGAGAGACAGATAGGTGATAGATAGATAAATAGACAGAGCAAGAATTGATTAAGTGTTTACTATGTGAGACACTGTGATAACTGCTGGAAAGTAAGAAAACCAGAGGGTTCTTACTTCATCACATTCCCAATGAGGAAGAAAACCCATAAAGGGAGGGAGCATATGAAACCAAGGACTGAGGGGAGAAGTCAATGTGGAGATGGAGCAGACTGAAAAAATAAGCTGAGAGGTTCACTAAGAGAAGGAGGTAATGGAGGAGAAGAAAAAAAAAGACGAGAAGGAACATGATTTATATCCTTTTATCTAAAAGTTCAGTTTTGGACATGATGAGTATGAGATGCCTTAGAGATATCCCCTAACAAACATGGAACACGGGCTGTTCTGGTTTTGTCCTTGTATCCCCATCACTTTGCACTGTTCTTGGAATATAGAAGGTGCTTAATAATAACTTGTTGAATTGAATTGAATAGTATTAGTAGCAGTAATATTTTTTTTGGACCAGAGCTGTGATTGGCTTGGCAGAGGGAAACTCTCAGTGAAGAAAGTGTCTTTCCCAATACAAATATGAAACTCTGTGGCTCATATTCTTCAGTTTGCCTGGGGTACTGAGAGGTTATGTGACTCGTAATCAATCATACAGCCAGCATATGTCAGAGGCAGTATTTCAGTGCTGGCCTTCCTGGCACCAAGGCCAGATCAATATCTTCTAGGCCATGCTCTGTTATCATCATCTTTACTGTTATTTGCATTTTTGTAGGCCTTCTGGTCACAAAGGTCTGTATCTTTATGTCTGTTTTTTTAAAGGTTGGCTAACATCACACTTCTAGTATATGTCACTGCTTAAAAGACTCGGTGACATTGTTAATGTTAAGGATAACAGTGATTATTATAATAATTAATATTAATAATCATTATTAATTAATAATGATTACAATAATTATATACTATTCATTTTTACAAAGTCCAATACATTTATTGCATCATTCAACCTCCCAATACCTATAAGGTAGGTAGTATCAGAATTACCATATGAGTAATTATGAGTTCAGTCATCTCTGATACTTCATGATACCATCTTTCTTGGCAAAGATACTGGAGTGATGTGCCATTTCCTTCTCCAGCTCTTTTTACAGATGAGGAAACTGAGGCAAATAGGGTTAAGTGACTTGCCCAGGGTCACACAGTTAGTAAATGTCTAAAGGCCATATTTGAACTCAGCAAGATGGGTCTTCCTGACTCCAGGCCTGGCAGTCTACTCATTGTACCACCTAGTTTCCCCTGTCTGAATATATCTCACCCCTAAAGTGACATTTTTTTTGAAAGAAAAATGTATACAGGTATTCATTAGAAAATAACACCAGATTTTAGATGAACCAGATTTGCAGAGGAAGGGGTTGACCTATATTAGGACCAATACAATATTATTCCCACATTTTAAGTAACCTAACATGGTAGAAGACAACAGTTCTTAAAGTGCAGCCCAAGTATTCCTGAGGGTCCCTGAAACCTTTTCAGGGATCTGTGAGGTCAAAGCTATTTTCATAATAAAACTAAGATGTTGTTTGTCTATTAAGGTATCCTTCCCTTTTCCAATTACATTTCTGTAGGAGGCCGGGTTATTGTCATATACTTCAGCCAAAACAACCTATCATTACAGATTGAATGCAGAAGATATGAGAATCCAGTTGTTTTCTGTTAGGTCAGACAGTAAAAAGAATTTGCAAAAGTTTGCAAAAACAATGCCACTCTTCTCACTAATTGCTTTTGTTTTGGAAAATATAGTGATTTTTTCTTAAAAAGTTTTATTTATATTAACACATAGTGAGTGGGTTTATTGCTGTTATTTTAATGAATAAATAAATGGGTTTTTTTTATTAGAACAATTTTAATTTCTGTTTCAGTAAATATCACTAGCTATAATCCACATAAACAAAAACTCTTTGGGGTCCTATATAATTTTCAAGTGTGTAAAGAGATCTAGAGACTAAAAAATTTGAGAACCGCTGTACAGGAGAAAAACTTGACTGAGTCAGCAGATCTGGGTTCTAACCTGCCCTGCAGTTAACTCACTGTATGACTTTGGACAAGGCCCTTTTTAAATTTGGTCCTCAGTTTTCTTATCTGGAAATTAGGGAGTAAATTATAAGATCCTTCACAATAATCTATAACGTTCTATGAATTTTCCCAAAGTGCAAAAAAATTATTCTCAGAGCTCCTCTCCCCTCCCTCACCTCCCTAGCCACCCTCTTGCTCCAAAGTTCTTCCCAGAAATCTCAGAGGATATCTAGTCCAATGTGTACCTGAACTGTAATCCTTTCCCTTATTAACAATGACTGCATTGAGCCTTATCCTGATCAAACTCCAAATCAGGCTGAATGGATTGAATCTACTCAGGCTTGGGTGGAGTTAGATCCTTCTGCCTAGATAGACCAAGACTGGAAGTGGTCTCGTATGGTGGAAGGTCTGATAGAACCAGTAGGATATGGCAGTGATATCTGCCTCTATTAAAAAGTTATATAACCCTGTACCCCCCAAATCCCAAATTGAACCAGTTCTGGACTGGCCCCTTTAGGGGAGGTCCAGTTCTGGATTGTTCTCCCATGCAATGCATGTCATTTTAAGAGAAATAAAAATGTGGACACAGACTAATTTCAGCTGTTTTTCTTAGAACAAACTCTGTTAGAGGTTGACACTGGTAACCAGAAGAGTTAAAATTACGGATTTGCAATTCCAAATGAAATGCTCATGAATGATCTGAATAACACTGTCCAAGTGTGATAATTTTCAAAAATTGATTTGAAAACACTCTATCCTGAGAAAAAAGTTTCCCTTTGAATATCTAATGACAATATTAATAGTATAGTAGATAGAAAGTTGGTCCCAGGGAGACCTGGGTTCAAGCCCCAGCTCTGACATATGTTGGCTAGCAGGTCCCTTCTCAGTATCCAGACACTCTATAAGAGTCTGCAGAGCAGGTGCTCAGCTGCATTAGGAAAGGGGGTTTGTTTACTGGAGTTTCCCAATGAGATTACAGAACCTGTCTTTAAAAGACAAAAATCTTATTAAGTTTTTGCCTTTAAGTCCCTCTTATGGGATGTCTGTGAGCGCTTGTGAACAAAAATACACATAGAGTCTGAAGTTCAAGAGTACTGATTTCCCCCTCTTTTTTTCCTTTTCATTGCTCCACCTCGTTTCAATGGAATTCAAGGTTAAATCTACAGGAGTTTAAAACTAGGGAAATGTGCATAGTCTATGCCATTCACATCTATAGATTTTGACGATGACTTTGGAGGTCACTGAGACTTTCTTGTATTTGTGTGTGTGTGTGTGTGTGTGTGTGTGTGTGTGTGTTTTCGGAAAGCCTACATCTTTCCAAGTGATCAGGAAGCCAAAGGAATACTTAGAGGACATTCTCCTCTCTGGTATTGCTACATAGACAGAAGGCTAATCCATTCATAGACAGTCCTCAGAGTTGGAAGAAATCTCAGAGGATGTCCAGCCCAATGCATACCTGAACTGTAATATTTTCATACGATTTCTCCAATAGGTGATTATCCAACCTTTGATAGAGGCTATGTGAAAGGCAAGGGTGTGCTGGGAAGTATTTAACAAACAGTTTTCTGGGAAAAAAAATGTACACGGGACATACTTTTAAGTTTAATCTGTCTCAGAAAAATATAGATATACTTGCACAAAATAATGAAAGTGAACTAAGCAGAACCAAGGGAGCACTGTATGCAGTTAATAGAAATATTTTTTAAGAGGAACTTTGATAGAATAAGTCATTTTGACTATTATAAATACCCAAATTAACTACCACGGACCTATGAACAAAAATGCTATCTGTAAGTAGAGAAAACTAATAAATAGAAGCTGTGTTTGTCCTTCATTCTCAAAGAGAACCATGACATCAAGAGGATGACATGACTTGTAGCTGACTTTGATTTGAGTGAAGGAGGGCTGTGCAAGGTCACCAACCTCACTTTCTTCTCCTGAGCCATCTGGGTCCAGAGGCCTGAAATTGATCAGGACAACTGGAGATGACCCAGGATACAATGTAAGACTTTATCACTGTACAAAATGATTTCACAGATGCATTTGTGTCTAATGGTCACTATCTTTAGGGTAAGGGGAAAGAGAAAAAAAAAGAAATTACATGATAGCTTATTATAGATTTAAAAGGAAGAGTAAGCTGTACATAATTGATTTGTCCATCTTTTTTATTGCACTGTTATGAAAGTACTTATTCTATAAATAAAAAAATAAAATAAATGTGTGGGAAACAGGAAGGAGCTCTGTTTCCACAGGGTCAAAACTCTCAGTGGTGATAGTTAATCAGAGTTGTGAGCCAACAGAGTCAGGTAAAGAAGGTCAGAAACTCATAAGAGAGAACAGGGGTTAATTGTTCACAAAGGTTGTTAGCCCCTAAGGTTACTGAATAAAAACTGCAAGTGGCCCCGACCAATCAGAAAACAGTTAGGGGCTTTCAAAAACCCAACAAGAAGACAGAACTGATGCAGTTTAAACCAGATGAGGTCACTGGCAGGGCCACCTAAAAATCCAACTGTTCTTGTTTAATGACATACTGGGGGCATGTCAGAAGATTGTGACCTGAAGGAGAATGGACCAATCCATCCCTTGTTGGGAGAATCTGTCCTGCACTAAGATGATAAAAATGCCCTCACTTCTGTATCTCTGCTTTCTCTCTTCCCCTTTTTGAAGAAGGGTGGAGTTCACCTTGGCCAAGGCGTTCAGTTCCTCTGAACTCTATTTTAATAAATTTTTCTTGATACTTTTCAGTGTCAAGCATGTTTCTAACAAATGTTTTTAGAAGTTTAATCTGCATTATTAACATTCTCTACATCACTTTCTTTTATTTATTTATTTTGCAAAGCAACTGGGGATAAGTGACTTGTCCAAGGTCACACAGCTAATAAGTGTCTGAGGTTTGAAATCAGGTGCTTCTTACTCAAGCGGTAATACACCATCCACTGTGCCACCATGCTGCACCCTACATCACTTTCTTAATTCTAGACAATCACCAACAACAAAAAAATCAAGCCCTGATTTGTAGCATTTGCCAAATTCTGAGATGTAAATGCTTACCATGGAAATTTAACAATTGACCCTGAGGAGTTACCACACAGCCCTGGCAACAAGGAACTCACTACCTCCCAAGGTAATCCATTCCCCTTTTGGAAACTTCTAATTCCAAGGAGAGTTTATCAAGCTAAAAATCTGCCTTTCTGTGATTCCACCTGATTATTTCTAGTTTCACAATCTTGGGCCAAAAAATAAGAAATCCAATACTACTTCTATATGACAGCCCTTCAAATATTTGAATACAGCTCTCATATTCTCAAAGTCTTTGCTCCTCCGTGCCGCACATCCCTAGCTTGATCTGAGACGAATTTTCAAGTCATATATTCTCCAGGCCTCTCACTATCTAGATTGGCCTCTTTGGGATTTGGTCCAACTAGTGGATATCCTTCCTAAAACGGAGCATCCAGAACTGCCTATAGCCTGCCAGCTATACGCTCTGACCAGGGTAGAGTACAGCAGGCCCCTCAGTCCCTCATTCTGGACATTCTGTAGTATAGGTTACATTGGCTCTGTCTCTCTCTCTCTCTCTGTCTCTCTCTCTGTCTCTCTCTCTCTCTCTCTCTCTCTCTCTCTCTGTCTCTCTCTTTCTTTTTTGTCATAGCATAAGCACTTTTTAAGGAAGGATTGCTTAATTCATTGTATTTGTAACCCCAGCACCTGGCACATAGTAGATGCCTCATGAATGTTTGTTGATTGATTGATATTGAATCTACAGTCTACTACAGTTCCTAGATTTTTTATCACAGGGACTGATTTTGGGCTTGACTTTCCCCACACTGTCACAATGTTTAGAATACAGTTTGGGAGAATCCATGACAGATGAGGTACCATCTTAGCCAAGGGAGCAGGACCACCTTTGTAAAACAGTGAGAAAAATTTGTTTCCAGTCTTATTGTATCTGTTCTCCCTTTCCCCATAGCCTTTCTCTCAGGTGTGCTCTGACAGCATTTTTTACAAGATGTGGCTCTGGTCTGCTCTCTGTGGACAATGGCCTGTTCTCCCAAATTATACTACCCCCTTGTCCTTGTCAAAACTCTCATTCCTTTAATGTCCTGCTCCCAGATATCTTAAATGAAGGAGTATGACCTGAGACTGAATGATCAAAGACAGGGAGAGCAAACACTGCTGGAGGGTAAAATCTTACTTGTGACTTGTTTTTGTACCTACCCCTGAGCTAAGAATGGTTGATATGTTTTTAAGTATAGTAAAAGTTTATTTCAAAATGTAAAAACCATTCTTAGTTGGTAAACTACACAAAAACAGTCTGGGAGCAAGATTCAGCCTGTTTGGTGACTTCTAATCTAAGGTATATCTCAAAGTTGGTATTGTTTCTCCTTTGTTTTCAAAGACATCAGGGTGATGTCTTAATTTGAGTGTGAATTGGATGTAAGTGAGGCAGGGCCATGTAAAATCATCAGCCTCATTTTCTCTTCCTGAGTCACCAAAGTCCAGTGTCAGGGCAAAAGTCAAGACACTGAATGACCCCGGATGCAGTGGATGACCTCAGTATCCTCAATGACCAAGCTCTGAGCACCCCACAGTGCCTGCTTCAGTTGCTTTCATATGTACTAGAACAAATTGTTCTCATCTGCCCATTCCAACAGGGGAAATCTTCACATGCTTGGAGTAAACAACCTCCTAGCTCACCAAAAGGTCTGGGGCCTATCAGTTACCCTCAACCTTGTTCAGCTCATCAACCAAGATGGTTTTATCAGGGCTGCACATCCACAGCTTCTTGGAGCCACAGGTGAGAGTTGAGTGAATCAGGTGGATGCTAAGAAAAAAGGGTTCAGTTCATTCCAGAGGTGCTAGTCATCTGAATACCCTATACACCCCATATCTAAATGATATGAATGACTACTAATAGTTCAAGTGTCTATATATTCTCATAGTACTTAAAAAAATTTTAATAGCAGAAATGTTTTAATTTAAAGGGATGAATGGTGAAATTTCAGGTTCCTGTGGCACACAGCTGTAGAAAGACATTTTAGGAGAAGGAGGATGGCTTTCCTGGTACCATCCAAATCTATTATATAATTAAGTGCTTATTTATAAAGTGAGCCATTGTGGGTGACACAGGAAAAATGAGACCCCAGAATATCAAACTTGCCTTGGGGTTTATTGAGTTCACCTACATGGGCAGAGGCTCCCCTAAGAAGCCAAAGAACCAAGCATATATATGCTTAAACCACAGAAGAAGGGGAAAGCTTCTGGCAAAAGAAGGCTGGGAGGGAATATTGCAGGAGCTGACTGACTCAATAAGATACCTTGCCCTGAATGACCAGGCTGATTCCTGGCAGGGAATCTTTGAAATCTAGGTGAATGGATGTTATCATACAGGGTGTTCTTGTGGAGCGGTTGTTGGGATGGACAGTATGGCAAAGTGGTCCTTTAATTGGTGAGCTAATACCTAACACAAGATGGAGGGAGTTGTGCTCAGTTTGCTATCCAGAACAGCACCATTTCTAAGGCCCTGGAAATACAGTAGACAGGAAGCTTTTACTGGGGAAATGGAACTGATCCATGAACTGGCACTGTATAGTGCAAGCTAAATAATGAAATAAGGGATAAGTAGGTTTCAGGTTTAGATAAATGGCAAAGGAACATGAAAGTAAGTCAGGACACCAATACCAGGAGCTTTGGTTGTCATTTTAAAAGAGAGGTCTATGCCCTAAATCCTTTAACACCAACCGAGAGAAAACCAAACAAACCTGAAATAGCACCAGTGAACTAGAAATGAGATACTGGCAATTAATAATGAATCACAAAGCTGTTAATTGCTGCTGTTTTAGACAGATGCTCTTTTACACAGGTCAAATTGATTCAAAAGTTAAAGCAATGACGCTCATCATAGAGTTTCTAGTTGGTCTCCTCATCAAAATGGAAGGTCAGTGTGGAAAGAAATAGATTTGGGTCAGATCTTGCAACACACATAAAAAGGAATGTCAGAACCCCACCCCATAGGTGGGATGGACATGCTATTGAGATGAACTATGAGAAAGAAGACACAAAACAGAGAGAGAGAGAGCACAAATAGTATGCTTCAATCTGCATTCAGATTCCTTTTTCTGAATATGGACAGCATTTTCCATAAGGAGCCTTTTGGAATTGTCTTAGAACTTGCATTGCTGAGAAGAGTCAAGTCTATCAAAGTTGGTCATCATACAATGTTGCTGTTACTGTGCACAAAGTTCTCCTGGTTCTGTCACCCTCACTCAGTATCAGTTTATATAAGTTTTTCCAGGTTTTAATGCAATCTGCCTGCTCATCATTTCTTAGAGCATATTCCATTACATTCACATACCACAACTCGTTCAGCCATTTCCATAAAGATTTTGAAAGGAATAGTTCTTGCCCTCAAGGTATTACATTCTACCAGCAAGGTATGTGCATACTAATAAATTAAGGTAAAGGAGAACTCTCTGCAAATTATTCTGGGAAAGTGAGAGGACGGCAGAGAATATTTTTACCTGAAGGGAGAGTGGGGAATATATATTGATTCAAAAGATTTCTCAACTCACTGACTTAGGGAAAAAAAAAATCAAGACCTTCTTTTGAACTCTTCAATAGTGAATGAGTGAGTTAGTAAATGCACATTATCTTTTTAGACTGGAGAGAATGAAAGGAATGGACCAGGCTCAGAGAATATCCCAGATCATGCCACTCTGCAAAGTGCTAGGCTGTGGAGGGAATTGCTACACAATCTGAAAAATAAGACTGGAATGGTGGCTCTTTGAACATTTGTGTCTTAGAGCAGCAGTTGTGCTTATGAAGATACAAATGAAAAAAAAATTGCTGGTTCCCCCCTGCCACACACCCCAACAATAAACACACAAACGCATAGAAGTCATTGTGGGGAGATCATAGTGATGGATTTCAGAGTAGGCTCAAAATTAACTCAAAAATATCAAAAAATCTGGAATGTAATGTGATTTCTGTGACATTATGGCTGCAGTGCCATAAAATATACGTTGAAAAGGCCATTAACCTTGAGGTTTATTCTTTTTTTCTTTTCTTCAGGGGGAACAGAGGGAGGAGTAACTCCAGAGGACCAAAGAGGGAATGGAAGCATTGTGCCTTGTTTCAATGAAATATCAAGTTGACCTTTTTTTTGCTAGCATTCTATTTTTCCCTGCCATTTAATGTTGGCAGCCAGCCCAAGCAAACACAGTAAGAAGAAATAGGCACAGAGAATTGTACCCTCGCTTTGAAAGAAGTTACGCTTCATCCATACTCATTTCATAGCTTGCGCTACAGCAAAGGCTCTGGTGTCTTCCAGTGTCACTGGAGATGCTGTTGCCTTGGATGAATATTGCCTGCCCTCTGTGTGCTAGCTAGCTCCATCTGTTAATAGTTTCCCTAATTGAAATGGGTTAGGAAACAATGGATTCCTCTTCAAGGTAACCTTTTATAAATGTGTACATACGAGCCTACAGCTTTCCAAGTCTCAGGAACACTCATCGGCTGCTGCCAGAATGAAGGCAACAGCCTGCCTGCTGACTGAATGTGTAAATAAACCTGTTCCCTCATCTTTCCACTGTGGAGGTAGGAAATTCGAGGGAGGCTCCTTGGCCTTGCTTTTTTGAAAATGAGGGGGCCGTCTAAAAGGCAAACTAGAAGGAGATCTAGAAATAAATGAGAGGATTGCTGAATGTCCTTTCACTTTAGAGAAAGACCTCCATGCATGTAGGAAGGTGAAGTTTGGGCGTATGTGTGTGGTTATTCCTGTAAAGCAGTGATGAAATTAATTTGATCATCAGTTTCTAAAAGCAAATATATTTAAGGAGGAAAATTATTAGGTACTCAAGGGAAGGGGCAACTATGAAACATCTAGAAAGAGAAGTTTCTGTTTGTAGCCTCTGCTTATCACTAGACACATTCCTTAACCTCTTGCAATCTGGCTTCCATCCTCACCACTCTATGAATATAGATCTCACCATTGACATTCTCATAGTTTGGTAGCTAGGTGGTACAGAGGATAGAACACAAGACCCAGAGGCAGCGAAATCTGAGTTCAAATCCAATCTGTGACACTTAGTACTTTTGTGACCCTGGATAAGTCACTTTAGCCTCAGTTTCTGCATCTATAAAATGGGAATAATAATAGCACCTACCTCCCAAGGTGGTAGGGAGGATCAGACGAGATAATAATTGTAAAGTGGTTGACACATAACAATGCTATATAAAAATTAGCTACTATTATTGCTATATATTCTGTGGGCATCTCCTCTCAATTATATCAGAAAATTAACTCTTCATTTCCCCTCAAAAATCTATCCTTAAAATGCAAGGACCTAAAACAATTCCAAAGGACTCATGATGGAAAATACCATCCATATCCAGAGAAAGAACTGTGCAGAATGTCTGAATGCAGAGCAAATCAGATTTTTTCTTTTTTTTGTTTTGTTTTGTTTTCATTCTCATGGTTCCTCCCATTCATTCTAATTCTTCTATATGGTATGTCTAATATGGAATATATTTAACAGAAATGTGTATGTAGAATCAATATCAGATTACATGCCATCTTGGGGAGGGGGAAGGAAAGGGAGGGAGAAAAAAATTTAAAACTTATGGAAGTAAATATTGTAAACTAAAAATAAATAAATTTTTAAAAATCTGTCCTTAACCCTTAACTTCTCTCTTTCTATTGCTGATACCACCATATCACTAATCATCTGCATTCATAACCTCAAAGTCATCTTTGTCTCCTCCCCAGGGGACCAACCAATCACCAATTTTTGTTGAGTCTACTTGCACAGGAATGAGTTTTCGGTCCTCACCATTCTTGACCTGTCTGAAAGATCTAAGACCCTGAACCACCCCATCCTTCTTGATTTTTTTCCCACTAGGTTGCACTCCAGTCTTCTCCATCATGCCCCAGTAACATCTTCATCCTAGAAGATCATTTCAGCCCTGGAAGTCACACTTTGGAAGTAGCCGCTCCTTCTTATTAGATGACTTTTCCTAACACCTCTTTATAAGGAGGGGCTTCAGGCCATCACTTCATTTCCCTCTAGACGGTACTCTTCATCTTTAAGACTTCATCATGCCCCTGTGCCACGTACCTTCTTAGGTTTAACTTTAGCCCTCTTTCAACTTCCTGTTATGTGTTTCCTTCCCCATTAGAATGGGAGCTCCTAGAGGACAGGGACTGTGTTTCTTTGTGCTGACATTGTATTCCCAGTGCCGCTGCAGTGACTGGCACATAGTGAGGGCTCAATAGGCTAGCTTTTCCTTAAATGGTATTAAAGCCATCCTGGTTTAGGGGAGTAAAGCTTGGACTACTGACATAGTTAACTGATGGCCTAAGCACAAAAAAGTCAGAGCATAAAGGAATTATTGGCTATTGCCTCAAACTTCTGAACAGCAGCCAGCATGACCAACACAGAGGCAGAGAAGGTGTGCCCCACTGAATCAATGTTGTATCCTTGCTGAATTGTCTTTCCCTGCTATGACTAAATAAATAAAACATTCCTTTTGTTAACTCTAAGTATCTCCTTTTATTCAATTCTCGAACCTGAACAGCTAGTCTAGCCTAAGTCAGGCCTGACTGATATTATGCTGGGAATGGACTCCCCACCATCTCTAGTTGTGGAAATTCATCTCTTACTTCATCAGGTGCCACTTTGTCCATGAAGCCATCTCTACCTTCTGTAAGGGATGAATGAATTTTGTTTCCACAAAAATTATATGAAACATGATTTGAAGTCATAATGGTGTCTAATGTCAGAGATAAAATTGCTTGGGGGGAGGGGAGTGGGGAGTGTTGGCCACCTGATAATCAGCATATCTAAAAGTTGAGAAGGCCTTTTTCCTGTGTATCAGAAACTATCCGGCCAGGTGTGGTTCACAAAGAATGAAGTCCATTGACCCAGACCAGTCCTAGATAATGGGACTCTTATTATGGATACCCTGGGCAGACTTTTCAACTCACAGCTTTTGTCAATTCTCTTAGCAATTAAGAAAATTCCTTTCTCATGCTAGGGATGATGTAGAGAACCTGAGATGAGCCTCAAAGCACTTTATGGATTGGCCTTTTAATTAAACATAAAGAAAAATGAAGATGGAAAGGGTGGGGGGACTGGAAATATGGAAATGAGAGAAGAAAGCTAGGGTACAGACCCACGTGGGAGTGGGAGGAGGTTAGATGTTTTCTGTGAACCCTGACCTGACCAATGAAATTCAGGAAGGAAATTCAAATCTGGATGGTTTATAAAAGGGCTTTTATAATTGTCTTAAAGTGTGCTTGAGCCTATGAAGTGATCCTATTTCACGAGGGGTTAAAGGCCAGGTCACCTGTCAGAAATGACGTGAAATTAAAATCTTTTTTTCTAATTTCACTCATGGCCAGGTGGAATTATTGATAAGATAATTATTTCTCACATCCCTACCCAGTAAAATTGTTTTTTCTTTTCTCTAATTTCTCCTGTTGGGTTTTCTAGGCCTTTTGTATACTGATCTCACTCTCCCTTGTGTCATGCTGGTTTGTGTACTTGTCTTTTCTCCAGGGGCATGCTAGAGCCAGCTCCAGCCAACTCAGGAGAGCTGCCTGCTAAATGACCTGGGAGATCAGCATATTACAAATCAGGGCTTGCTTTATTGTTTTGATGATTGTCTAGACTTAAGAAAGCTATGGGGAAAATGTTAATAATGCATATTAAACTTAAAAGTGTATCAAGTTTTTCCAGAGCTGGTTGTTAAATATTTACAAGTATACCATTCTTTTCTCCCTTATGACTGTAAGCTCCTTAAGAGAAAGTTAAGGGCACCTAGGTGATGCAATGGATAGAGCAATGGCCCTGGAGTCAGGAAGACTTGCATTTATATCTGACCTCAGATATGTGTGACGCTGGACAAGTCACTTAACCCTGATTACCTCCCCCCAAAAAAGAGAGAGAAGGTGTATGTTGGATCAATTTTTATATATCTAAAGCCCCACAATGTACCTTTCACATAGTTGAAATTTAGTAAATATTCCTTAAATTGGACTGAATTAAAAATGTTGGAGTAGGTATAGGCTTTGAGGGGGAGGTAAAATCCCTAATCTGTAGAAGTAACTAGGTTTGAAACACCTACAGCAGAAGATATTTAATTTTCAGTTCCTCTTTTTCCCCAGCTAATTCCAAGTATAAGTGGGTGGTAGTTAATAATCTGTCTAGGGCTATCTAGGGATATGGATAGAGACTGGACTCATAATTTTGTTTACATAGGAAAACTGATAGAGGATTCCTGAGTAGGAAACTTGAAGACCTTTAGTCTTAGAGCAGTAGTTCTCAAAGTATGGTCCAGGGACTATTCACAATCCTTTCAAGAAACCTGTAAGATCAAAACTATTTTCATAATAATACCAAGGTGACTTAATTTTTACATATGGTAAATATCCATAGATACAACTCAGGTATAACAAAAGCTCTTTAGAGTACTCAATAATTTTTAAAAAGAATAATGACATCTTAAGAGTATGAGTAAAGAAGCCCTCAGACCAAAAAGTCTGAGTAAAGAAGCCCAAAAAGTTTGAGAACTTTTCGTCTTAGAGAGTTGACTGGTGCACTGAGAGGTTAAGCATTCAGCCCAGGCCACACAGCCAGGGATGTGTCTAAGATGTTCCCGACTGACTCAAGAGCGCCATGCTCTATACCATACTGCCTTTTTAGAAAATACTCAAATGAATCTTTTATCTCACAGATTTTTGAGTTTCCTCCAATAATATGAACCACCACACATTCCTTCGTGCCCATCCTGTGTCACTCTTGTCTGTGTTCTCCAACATAGGGTCTACCTAATGTAGTGGAGACTTTTCTTGATTTTCCCGGATATCAGGAGGGTATCCATGGAATACTTGGGACATCTAGCAATCATTCCTTTCTCACTCCTTTCCTGCTGTTTTTCTTTGGAGTTCTTTATTGCTGCTAGGTTGCAGCCTGTTTACACATTTCCAAATACAGTACCTAGATTGGGGTCATATTTTTTTGGTAGTTCTTAATTATTGCCATCTTTAGCTCTTCTTAGCAATAGCATGACATGGCTTCAACCGTCACCATCTCAAAGGCTTGTGGGTGGAGGGGGAAGAGGCATCTTGAATCATTCAAGCACTGAACACTGCCAGGGAATTGCTCATCTTCTCTGCCTCAGGAAAATTCCCTTTTCAAAATGCATCTCACTAGTCAGCTTCCTCCTTAGATGGTCTCTTTTATCTGCTAGGTTTTGATGCCACTCCCTCATCTTTCTGATGCTTTGAAAAGCATGTGAATCCATTCCTGGTAAAGATAAGAAATTCTTCCAGCCACACTGACTCCCCCACCACTACCGCCCAGTTGTTCAGTCATTTCTGATTCTTTGTAACCCCATAGACCAGGGGGAGGGAACCTGCGGCCTCAAGGCCATATGTGGCCTTCTAAGTGCTCAGGTGTGGCTTTTTGACTCAAACCAGGTTTTATAAAACAAATCCTTTTATTAAAATGGATTTGTTCTGTGAAGTCTGGGTTTAGTCAAAGGGTCACACTTAAAGACCTAGAGGGCCACATGAGGTTCCCTATCCCTGCCATAGAAAACAGTATGCCAACACTGTTCATGACTCTTTCTTGGCAGAGATACTGGGGTAGTTTGCCATTTCCTTCTCCAGTCAATTAAGGCAAAGAGGGTTAAATGAATTGCCCAGGGTCACACAGCTGTTGTTGGGTTTGTCTTTTGTTTTTGCAGAGGATCATGAGGTCGGGGAAATGATGAATGACTTGCAGTTGACTTTGATTTAGGTAACAGAGGGCTGTGCAAGGTCACCAGCTTCACTTTCTCCTCCAGAGCCATCTGGGTCCAGTGGCCAGATATTCATCAGGATGACTGGAGATGACCCAGGATGCAGTGGGAGATCCTGGCTCTTTTAGGCTTTGGCTTTTTCGGGTTCTCACTCTTAGTGAAGTAAGGGCCCATTAGGTGAATAGGCCTCTTTAAGAAATGAGTCAAGGGATAGTCCCTTTAATTAAAAAGAAAAAAAATTACCATTTATATTCACTCTAAGCCAGGAGGGCCCAAAATACAGCCATTAAGTGGAGCTTGGGCAGGGACCTATTGTGGTGCAATCTATGAGGTTTAGAGTGAATTGGGAGAAAAAAAGAAATACAGAGATGGAGGAAGGAAGGAAGAGAAATCTAGGCATTGAACCCCAAGTTAACTGGGCAGCTTCCGAGGCCAGTTTGGAACTCAGGTCTTCCTGACACCAAGCACAGTGCTCTATCCACTAAGCCACCTAGCTGCCTGATCACCCCCACGTCATAATAGATAGCATTTATATTGCCCTTCAAGCTTTACAAAGTACTTCACAAATATATATGATCCTCACTCTTCTGGGAGGTGCTATTATTATCCCTATTTTTACAGATGAAGAAACTGAGGCAAACAGGTTAAAGGACTTGCCCAGGATCGCACATCTAGTAAGCAAGTATCTGGGGCCAGATTAGAACTCAGCTTTTCCAGACTCTAGACTCAACACTCTGTTCATTTCACTACCTGGCTGTCTTGACACACAAGAAAACAAGGTAGGCTATTGACAAATCTGTGAACTCCATCTTCTTTCCTTATTACTTTCCTCTTTTCTTTCTCTTCCTCTATCCTCAATCCAATTAATGTGGTACAGTGGAAAGAGTACTGGTTTTGGAGTCAGAGGATATAGATTCAAATCCTGACTCTACCCATTACTAGATGTATTACCTTGGGCAGGTCAGTTCTCCCTGGGCCTCAGTTTTCTCATCTGTAAAATGAAAAGATTGGACTAATGATCATGAAGGTCTCTTCCAGCTCTTACTCTACTCTCATATCTACCTTTTCTTCCCCCCATTTTGGTTCTTACCTACCCACTACCTGCATAAATTGGTACAAACTCAGATACTGTGGCACCTTGGGTTGTAGAGCTATTTCTGGGTAAAGGATACTTCTGCCCTTTAACTTAGGGCTCTCAACTTATGGGCATGATTGACATATAAAATTATCTTAAATGACAAACCAGTACCTCCCCCCAAATCAGACAATAAAGTTTAAATACTTCTCTTGGGGCCTCCATACTTCTATCAATCAGACTGATTCTCTTTCTTCCTTCCTAGCATGACCACCCAAGAAACTTCTTACCCATCTAGTATCTGTCCTGTGGGCCATTTCTGAACTCAGATGATTGTCCATTCTCTTTTAGTGGTACAGTAGATAGATCACCAGATCTGGAGTTCAACTCTGACCTCAGACACTTACCAGTTGTGTGACCCTGGGCAAGTCACTTAACCCTGTATACCTCTGCTTTCTCATCTGTAAAATGAGATGGAGAAGAAAGTGGCAAACCTCTTCAGTATCTTCGCCAAGAAAACCCCAAAGAGTGTCACAGAGTCAGATGTGACTGAAACTACTGAACAGTCTATACATAAACATTTGAGAAGGAAGAAAGTAAAAGAATAAGAAAAGGCTTTCCCATAGGAGGTGACCTATGAAGTGAACCTTAGAGAAAGCTGGGTATTCTAAGAGGCTGACATAGAAAGAGAGTGTTTTTGAGGAGTAAAGGGAAATTTGTGCAAAATAGGGAGGCAGAAGACGGAATGTCAAGTCCAGCCATACTGACTCTATTGTAACATACATGTTGGGAGTGTAATATGAAAGAAGCCTGGAAGCACTGGCTAAAGCCAGATGGTGAAGGGCTTTAAATGTCAAGCTGAGGATTTTACATTTTATCCTAGAGTCAACAGAGAGTCACTGATGGGCTCAGTCAGACTACACTATAACATAGAAGCTGCCAGAGACGGAGATGAGGGGTTTGGGGAGGGAGAAGGACAGGGAATCAGGGTTATGTATAGGGTGGAAAAGATGACTTCTAGGCAGCTACTCTACTTTCCTCCCCACTTTTTGCTCCCAATGAAGTGATTCAATGAGGACTTGGCATGCCACCTCTGAAAGGTTGCCAGCCCCTGGACTACATATAATACTGGCCCTGCAGGAAAGTCTCAGAGTTCATGACTCCATCAGTCTCCAGCCAAAACACACAGGTGCTGCTGGGCCAAGGAGGGTCCAAAGCAAGCTTTCACTTTGGCTGCTGAAACAAGGAGCTCTTTAATTTCCCATCAGGATATCACACTTTCCTGATGGGTGAGTTTTGGCTCAAAGCGTCCAATGTAGCTTTAGCTACAGGAGAGGATTGTTAGTATTACTTGGGAAGGGCAGGAAGAAGAAAGGTTGACAGGCAAAACAAAAAGCAGTGTATAACCATGGCTGTGGCCCTTCCTTCTGACCAGAGTGGGCTGGAGAATTCGAACAGGGTACATTGGAAATTCCCATCCTTTGTTGAAAATGAGAACCCTTCCTTAATGACCAAAATTTCATAGATTCTCACATAATAGGAGTTGTATATTAGTATCCATTCATTGAGAAAACACATGCTGACAAGAAAGCTTCTGTGAATTCTGTAATTTTGCTTTTAAATGAATTTGCATTTTACTAATAACTACATCCGAATACATTTGAAAAAGGGTAATACATATATGTGTGAGACATATAATTTATGCAGCCTACAAAAGGAACGCTTACTTTTTATTTATTATTCTGAGTCACACTGCATATTTTATTGAAGCTAAATAAAGATAAAAATGACAATGCTCAGAGCACACATGGACTTTAAGGCCACTTGAGATAACCTCTCAGGGGTTGTCAGCCCACAGGTCGACAACATTAGTTATATAGCAAGTAATGCTGATTGCTAATCAGGGTTGGAACCAAGGCAAGGCACAAAAGGCTTTGTCCCAGGCATCAAAAGTTAGATGATATAAAAATTTTAGATACGGGTTTTGATACTCTCCCATTTTAAAAATGTATTACATTTTATTTTGACAGAACTTAAGCTTCTTCAGCAGCACAGACATAACTTAGCACCTAGTTAGCAAGAATAATTAGTTAAAATAGGAAACTATGAGATGATATACTTTCTCTTACTACATTCCAAGTGAGTTCTTCCACATGCCAGTCTGGCTGCAGGATTCCTTGCAAAAATACAGCAACCTTGTGATATCCTGAAGTCTCTCTCTGCTCCTCCACAGGGTAGTGTCCTGAGGTCTCAACCCATGGGAGACTGATATCCTAGGTTCTTCCCCATCTTGTGTCTCTCACTACCACCACCACCCCTCCCCCAGCTGAATTTGTCTTAATTACTTCTTGTGTTATTTTCATATTATTTACTACAAAGTTGATTTGAGAGTAGGCCCTGTGCTACTTGTCCCAGGCACCAGAATTTCTAGTTATGGTTCTGTTGTTAAGACAGCTAGCAAGCTTTGGCCAAAGTCAACCAGAAGCTTCATCTGAATTTTATTCCTGTGACAGCTCAGTTAGCCTTATTCTCTCCTAGAATGTACTTTTGACCCTAGATTACACACTCTCTCTCTCTCTCTCTCTCTCTCTCTCTCTCTCTCTCTCTCAGATCTGGGCCCAGTGTTTACATGGGAAATGGCCTGAGAAAATGAGGATACTTAAAATGAACCATCTCTACAACTAAAATAAACCCTTCAAAACTCTCACTCTTTACACTAAGGAAGGAAGTCTAGATAGTGGTCTGGCTCTTTTATCAGCTGGGTAACCTGAGGCAAATCACTTAACTTTTCTACCTTCTAGTTTCCTCATCTATTAAGGGTCCAGAAGCTAGTGTTCCTGTCTCTCTCTGGATTGCTGTAGGAATGAATTCAATTCAATTTAATTCAATTAACATTTATCCAGTGCTTACTGTGTACAAGAAGCTATGTTGGGTGTTTAGGACACAGAGGGGAAAAGGTATGGCATCCAGACAAAGTGCTCCAGACTCTTCATGAAAATTGGTTGAAACAAGTAGAGAAGTTTCTCCTAGTAAAGAGAAGACATGTTAGCTGTCTTTAAATATTTGTATAAAGGTCACACAGAAGAGAGATTATCTTTCTCTCTGCTTGACTCCACGAGGCAGAATCAAATACAATGTGTGGACAACATGATAGCACTGAACATTTGAAAAGCTGCTCAATTTGGCATCAGAAGACTTGGGTTCAAATCTTCATTCTGCTGCTTGTCAGATATGTCAGGTTGGATGGGTCATTTAATCTCATGGTGACTTGGATTCTTCATGGCCTAGAAGTTCCTTCAAGCTCTAAATTTATGATTATAAATCATAGGAGAGAAGATTTAAGGACTATAATAATGAAGAAATGGTCAAAGCTGTCTCAAAGTAAAATCAGTTATTCTGGAAAATAGAGGGTTTCCCTTTTTGAGAAGTCTTCATGTAGAGAATGGATGACTACTTGATGGGGATACTGGAGAATGGGGATCTTCTTCAGGAATAGGCTGGATGAGTTTGCCTTTGAGGTCATTTTCAACTTTGAGGTTTGGTGGAATTTCAGGAGGGAGTAATCATAACAAAGTCACAGGGCACTGAATTTGAAGTCAGGAAGACCTGAGTTCCCATTCTACTTGTGTGACCCTAAGCAAGTCAGTTAACCTTTCTGTACCTCAGTTCCCTCACAGGTAAAATGAAAGGATTGGACTTCATGACCTCTAAAGTCTAAATCTATGATCCTATTCATCCCTTTGAGATTTTTGGAAGAGGAGGTGCTGGAGCTGAACTTTAAAAGAAGTAATAGATATGATAAGGCTTTGAACAGCTAAGAGTACTGTACTCAGGGCTTCAGTTATTCACTGAAAGATAACAAGAGGCAAGTGCCTCGAGTCCAGGCTGAGAAGAGGGAAGGAGAAGTCTAGGCCAAAGAAGGACATTTTGTTTGTTTTGTTTGTTGAGTCCAAAGGGAATCAGAGCATTTGAGACTGCTTGGCAGCTGCCCAAGAGCCTGAGGTTCTTAAAGAAAATGCATTCTGAATGTTAGCCTCCAAGCTGGCATGTTTGTAATGTGAGAGAAAGGAGAAGCTGTCAGCAATCCGCCTCACTCACTCACTGTGGAATATCCTAGACCCCAGACTCAGAGGTCAGCAGCTTAACCCTTGATGGGACTCACAGAACCATAGAATGTCAAAGGGAGCCTAGACATGATCTAATCCCAACTTCTCATTTTATCAATGAGGAAACTGAGGCCCAGAGAAGGGAAGTCATATATTTAAATTCACATACTCCATTAATAGCAGTCAGTATTCAAACCAAGATCTCCAATCTTCTAATCCACTGTTCTTTCCACTCAACTACTCCTTCTATACTGGTGCTTAGATCATGGCTTGTGGATTTATCTGACAGCTTGGTCACATTGATGCAAACTGGTGTGGGCTAGTGAAAATATTTGCAAGGGTGGTGATATCTATTCAGCCCTCTCTTGAAGGGCAGTGTAAACAGAGGTGAAACAAGGAGTTTCCATGTCCTGAATGACCTTTAAGATTTATACCCAGGATTGACACTTAAGAAAATTGTGATGTCTATCTCTTCTCAACCTCCAATCTCTCCCTTTTGTTCCCCTCTTTCTCTACCCTGCCCCCACATGCTTTCTCCACTATTGCCCTCATGCTGACTTGCCCTCCTCATGTGCTAAACCAAATACCTATATTATCCTTTTTTCTTCTTTCCTATTGAAAGCTGAACTCTGTTAGCTGTTCCTTTGCATAAGATGTAAACTAATTCACACTCAAATGTCAGTGACTGTTAATATCCCATTACATTTGAACAGAGAACAGATTAACCCAAGGGGATACATTTCAGGTAGCCATACTGCAAACACCTGAGGGAGATATGGGGGAGGGGGGCGCAGAAAGGCCTTTCCAATGTTCCCCAAATCACCCTTCTTCTAAATTGCACCTCTCCAAATCACGCTTCTCAGCAGCCACCTACTCTGGTTACAAAGTGGATCCTGATCTCCCCAGATGCATACCCTGAACACCTTGTGTCTGTTTTATGTATACTTACATAATAACATGGTCTCTGCAGCCAGATCTAATATCAGCTCTTAGAGGGCTGGTATTTTTTTACTTGATTTTCAATCACCAGTGCCAATTTATACTAGATTGAGTCAGTAAATTTTCCTCCTCCTCCTCCTCTTCCTCCTCCCCCTCCTCCCAGCAAGGAAACCCAAAGCGAGTAAAAACATTGCTCCCATCACCTCCAAAATCGGAATAACTACCTGGGCACAGAAATCATTCTCAAAGTTCAGAAGAGCCAACCCCTTTTCTGACAAGGTGAGGCATAACTGAGAACACTGAGCTCCCCAAGATCTTATCCTGTTATAATCCTGGTAATTGTGCCTATTTATGTCACTAGGTTTTTGGTGGGTTTTTTAACCTAAAAGAATCACATTCAACAATCCATTCCCTTGCCCACTTCTGCCCTCTCCAGCTCTCATTCCTAATTGCTACAGAATTTCTTTCATTTGGTCTTTCCCAGGGTCCAATTTTTCTGTAATGATCAAGATTGTGGGCTATTTGTAAGAGGTTTTTTCCTGAACTGGAGTAAAAAGTGCCATTAATGGAATGCAGAAAGAGCTGTAGGACTTTTTGAACAAAAGAACTCATTGAATAAGCAATGGACATTATCTGTATCTATTTTTAAAGATAAAGCTTCTGGTCTTGGAGGGGAAAAAAGAATTAGTCAGGAGAATCTTCTGAAGGTCATCAAACACTGATGGGAAAAAAATCTATAGTTAGCCTTTAAATAAGGTGCAAAGTTTTACAGCCCTAGGTCCTGCTGGTACCAATTCAGATGTTAGCACTTAGCAATTTTAAGTGTCACTCTTTTCTCCCAGAGTGCCTTTAATAGGCAGGGTCTCCCTACTGAGACCCCAGTTTTGCCCTTCCTGACTTGGTTAATATAGGCGAGGGTCTGATTTAATAATAGACTCATACCTTATTATTACCAAAGTTGAGATCCTTTGTAGTAAACTCCAGCTGAGGTCCCTTTGGTGAATAATTACAGACTTTCGTATTTCATTAGCTCGGTCTCACCTTTACTCTAGCATAGGGAGTGGTTCTACCATGATTTCTACTGCCCTGCCAGTGCGCAGATTCCATAGGGAGAGGCGGGGAGGAGAGAAAGACGCAGAGGAGTTGGTGGGGTGTAAGAGAATTTCCCCACGATCACCATCCTGTTATTAATGGCCTGCCAATTGCTTGTTTTCAGACTCCAAAAACAAGAGATCTGTTAATGACATATCCAAAGTCAGCCATAATGTGTGTTTCTGAGGGGTGGTGGTAGTTCTATCCACCTGAAGACATTATGGTTTGGCAGAAAGAGTATTAGACTCCATTCTCTCCTCTGTAAAATGGGCATCATAATAATTGCTAGCATTGTTATAGCATTTTAAGTTTTGTAAAGAGTTTTACATATATTATTCCATAAGATCCTTATCACAGCTCTGGGAGGCAAATACTATTATTATCCCCATTTTACAAATAAGGAAACTAAGGCAGATATAAGTGAAATGATGCCAGAATTAAACAAGAGTTTGAGGTAGGGTTTAAATAATAATAGATAGAGGAGCCAACTTGCTGATCATAAAGATATAGGTTCAAATCTTGCCTCGGATACCTACTTACTTGATGACCCCAAGCAAATCACTCAATCTCTCAGTGGCCCAAGAAACAGGGGCTATAAGTTGTAGAACAATACTGATCTGCTTTGTTAAAGGGAATCCCTTCAGAGGAAACTGAAATTGCAAGTGAATTTTTTAAAATGCCTGCTGCAAAGTATTATTGTATAATATTGTGCAGATTCAAAAGTGATATTCTTTATCCCTATCTCTTAGTGAGAGAGCATGATGGAGTGAAAAAGATTTAGAGTAAGGACACCTGAGTTGAAGTCCCAGTTTTGGCACTTATTAGCTGTGTGACCCTGGACAAGTGATTGAACCTTTCTGAGATTTCCTCAGTTTATGTTGTTATTCAGTCCAGTCTGACTCTTTGTGATGCAATTTGGGGTTTTGTGGGCAGAGATACTGGAGTGGTTTGCCATTTTCTTCTCTCACTTATTTTACAGATGAGGAAACTGAGGTAAACAAGGTTACGTGACTTGTTCAGGGTCATTCAACTATTAAGTGTCTGAGACAACATTTGAACTCAAGATAAGTCTTCCTATCTCCAGGTCTGGCACTCTATCCACTGCATCACCTACCTGTCCCTCATTTGGTCTGTAAGATGGGATTATTAGGGCTACATGGGACTATTCTGCAGCTTATAGCTCCAGTTTCCTGGGGTACCAAAAGATCAAGTGATTTGCCTAGAGTCATAAAGCAAATGTGTATGTTGGAGGCAAGACCTAAACCCTTATATTTGTGTCCAGTAGGCTGGCTCCTCTATCGACCACACATTGCCTAGACAAATCATATTATCTTAGCACAGAGGCATCTAGGTAGCACAGTGGGTAGAGAGCTGCACTTAGAGTCAGGAAGACCTGAATTGAAACCCTGCCTCAGACTCTTCCTCAATCTACTTATCCTACCTGTGTCACATGATCATATATTGTATAGTAACAGGAACACCAGATGTTGACTAAGAGGACCTGGGTTCAAATCCCAGCTCTGCCACTTACTACCTATGTTACCTGAGGCAAGTCAATTCACCTTATTCAGCCTCAGTTTTCTCATCTGCAAAATGAAGAGGTTGTACTACATGACCTTTAAGGTCACCACCAGCTCTAAATCTATAATCTTCTAAATATCTGCATTATATATATGTGTGTGTGTGTGTATATATATATATATATGTATATCTGGCAATGGGACCCAGGGCAAGTCATTTCACCTCATTCAACCTCAGTTTCCTCATGTGCAAAATGAAGATGTTACACTAGATGACCTCTAAGTCCCTCCCAGATCTTAATCTATAGTCTTGTAGTTACATACATACATGCATACATGCATACATGCATACATACATACATGGGGTATCAGGTGTGTTCAGGGAGGACCAGTACCTTTGATGTGATGGCTGCCAAGCCCTTTTTGGGGATCTTTCCACCTTTGCTGTCCACCTGTTTCACCCAACTCTCACCTGTGGCTCCAAGAAGCTGCAGCATGCTCAGCAGCCACAACCCAGTAAACCATTTCTGCAGATGGGCCAGATCAGGTTGAGGGTAACCAAAAAGTCCTAAACTCATTGGTGAGCTAGGAGTATATCTACCCCAAGCATGTGAAGACTTACCCTGGTGGAATGGGCAGAGGAGAACAATTTGTTCCAATGACCATGAAGACAGCTGAAGCAGTTAATGTGGAGCACTTAGAACTTGGTTAGACACCGATTATGCCAAGGTCATCCCCTGCATCCTGAGTCATCACCAGTCATCTTTACTCTGTCCTGCCACTGGATTATGATGAATCTGGAGGAGAGAGTGAGGCTGACGACTTTGTATAACTCTGCCTCACTTAAATTCAATTTACACACGAATTCAAGGACATCACCCATACCATTTTACTATTACACCTAAAAGTCCTGTGGTGACAGGCAAGCGATGAAGCAGCAAGTGCAGATACACTGGGAGCTGTAGTCACAACCCTGCACATGGGAGATCCAGGCCATAGGGTCATTTCTCATTGGAAGCAGCAGTGGGACTCGACAACCCGCTGGGTGTCTGCACAGCCTTTTAAGTATTGCACTGCTCACCTCCTGGTGTGAGGAAGGGGGCTAGAAAAGGTGCCCTTAAAATTGCCTGCTTACCCAACCCTGGCCTAATACCATGGTAGGTGAGGAATCCCACTCTGGTCGAAACACACAAAAAAAATGTACAAAATGTACAAAAACATCTGCAAAGATGATTCCACTCACCATCAGCACATGGAATATGTGCCCACTTATAGACAGCACAAAATCTAGTAGACCTGAAAGATGAACTGCTCTTGTTCCAAGAGAACTCAACAGGTATCATCCAAATAGCAGCCCTGAGTGAAACAAGGCTGGCATATGAAGGTCAGCTTACTGAAGTTGGAGCTGGATACACATTTTTCTGGACTGACTATAGTGAAGGGGAGCACCATGAAGTTGGCATAGGTTTTGCAATCAAAACTATTCTAGTCAGCAAGCTGGTACGTCTGCCAAAAGGAGTGAATGACAGGCTCACGTCAATACGATTGCCATTTGCAAGCACCATCATCAGTGCCTATGCTTCCACCATGACGAACCTAATGAGGTCAAAGAAAAATTTTATGAAGACCTAGAGACCCTGATCATCAATGTGCCACAAGAGGACAAGCTTATCATTCTGGGTGGTTTTAATGCTAGAGCAGACTCAGACTACCAGACTTGGCAGGGAGTCCTAGGGAGGAATGGAGTTGGGAACAGCAACAGCAATGGTCATTTACTGCTGAAAACTTGCACGTCACATGACCTTCTCATCACCAACACTGTTTTCTGCTTACCTAAATGCAATAAATCTTCATAGATGCACCCTCGCAGCAAACACTGGCATCTAATAGACAGACTCTGTAATTCTAAGAAGAGACAGATAAGATGTGAGAGTGACAAAGGCAATGTGTGGTTCAGAGTGCTGGACTGATCATAGACTTATCCTTTCCAAGCTAAATATTTGCATTCATCAAAAGCGCCACCCCCAAGGCAAAATGACTACCAGAAGAATTAATGTCAACAAATTAGAGCTCTTCTCTCATTGCAAGCAGTTTGCTGCTGACTTGGAGGGAAAGTTGAGCCAACACACAGTTGACAACAGTGGAGCAGAAAAGAAGTGGGCAGCTTTCAGAGATTTGGTGTACAGTACTGTATCTGCTCATCTGGGTCAGAGTACTCACAAACACCAAGACTGGTTTGATGAAAATGATGGGGAAATTCAGAAGCTGTTAAATGAAAAACAAGAACTCATACAAAAGTTGACTGAAATATTCCAGGTTATATGGCAAGAGGAGGTTATCCCCCGGGAGTTCAAGGACGCTTCCATTGTCCATCTCTATAATAGTAAAGGGAATAGATTGTCCTGCAACAATCAGGGAGGGGGGGTGGGGGTGTCTCTCTCTTTATCATTGCTGGCAAGATTCTTGCTACAGTCCTCCTTAACAGGCTGATCCTTCATCTGGAAGATGGTCATATACCTGAGAGCCAGTGTGACTTCAGAAAGGGCTGAGGAACAGTCGATATGGTATTTATTGCCCAACAACTCCAGGAGAAATGCCAGGAGCAGAACAGAGGTGTGTACACAATGTTTGTATATCTGACCAAAGCCTTTGACACTGTTAGTCATGAGGGTTTATGGGAAATTGTGTCAAAATTTGGTTGCCCAGAGAAGTTCATCAGTATTGTATGTCAATTTCATGACGGCAAGTTTGCCTGGGTTCTAGATAGTGGACAATGCTCTTGTGCCTTCCCAGGCACCAGTGGAATGAAACAGGGCTGTGTGCTTGCCCCCATGCTTTTTAGCATGATGTTTTCAGCCATGTTGTCAAATGCTTTCAATGAGGATGAACACGGCATCAAGGTCAACTATTATACTGATGATAAGTTCAATTTGAAAAGGATACAAACCAAGACCAAAGTGGAAGGAGTGTTGATGCATGATTTTCTGTTTGTAGATGATTGTGCACTCAGTGCAGCCTCTGAACCTGAGATGCAACAAAGTATGGATCAATTCTCTGCTGCCTGTGCTAATTTTGACCTAATAATTAACACCAAGAAACACAGGTGCTCCATCAACCACCACCACACCATCCATACCACCACCACACTATCCATACGTGGAACCATCAGTTATAACACATGGAGAAGTTTTGAATGCTGTGGATAAATTCACTTACCTCGGTAGGTGTACTTTCCAGGAATGTACACATTGACAATGAGGCTGATGTATGCATTGCCAGAGCTAGTTCAGTATCTAGAAGGCTCTGAAGAAAATTTTGGGAAAAAAGAAGTATTAGACTACTACCAAACTGCAGGTCTACAGAGCCATTGTGCTGATCTCATTGTTGTATGCCTGTGAAACATGGACAGTTGACCAGCACCACGCCAGGAAACTGAATCACTTCCATTTGAACTGTCTTAGGAAGATTCTGAGGATCACCTGGCAGGATAAGGTACCAGACATTGAAGTCCTTGCCTGAGCTGAATTGCCAAGCATTCAAATTATGCTTCAGAGAGTGCAACTCCAATGGACTAGCCACATGATTTGAATGTAAAATGTACACTTGCCAAAAACACTATTTTATGGAGAACTTGCAGGGGCCAGGTGATCACATGGTGGTCAGAAGAAGTGATACAAGGATACTCTTAAGGTCTCTCTCAAGTACTTTGTCTTTGATTGTGCAACATGGGAAACACTGGCACAGGACCTCTCAGCATGACATGCCCACATCAGAAAGAGTGCTGTGCTCTGTGAGCAAAGCAAAATTGAAACAGCTCAAAGTAAACATGAGATGTGCAGATTTGGAGTATCCACCCCAAATGTTCACAGGGACTATCTGTGCTCAATCTGTGGTAGAGCATTCCAAACTCATATTAGTCTGATCAGCCACAGTCCGACACACTGAAACTTGAGTTTATCGTGGTGGTGTCATTTTGATCCTCTTTGAGAACGAAGGACAATAACCAACCAATGCACACACACACACACACACACACACACACACACACATAATCTGTGTGAGCTAGAGCAAATAATTTCACTTTGTCCAGGTTCAGTTTCATTATTTGTGAAATGAGAATGTTGTACTTTCCAGCATAAAATAGATGTATACATATATGTGTATGTACATATTTGTACATGTGTATATATCTATTTAGGTAATGAAAGCTTAAAATTGCCATTAGACTTCTGGATACTCTCTCTATATATATATATAAATATACACACATATGCATATGCATGTACATATATACACATCCATATGTGTATGCATATGCATGTGTATAGGTGTGTATAATCTCATTTCAATAGTACTCTGTGCTTTCTTTTTAATTAATTAATGGATAACTTTTAGTTTTCAACAATTACTTCCATAAGCTTTTGAGTTTTACATTTTCTCCCCATCCCTTCACCCCCCCCGGCAAGGTGGCATGTACTCTGATATAGGTTCTACATGTACATCCTGTGTCTTCCTCAATTTCACACTGAATGAGTCCTTGTCAGTTATCTGTGTGGTCATGTCCTTTTTCAGTGATGCAGCCTGAAACACGTTTTGAGAAGCAAAGGTACAGAGGGGTTGGAAAAAGAAGAGGAAAATGAAGGCTGCTATGGTGCTAGAGCAAATATCAACACTGATTCTCCAATCGTGTTTCGAGCTAGGGGAAAAACCATCTGGAAGTTCAACCTTCAAATAACTTGTTTTCTGAAGAATAAATAGTGTTTCCTGGAACCTGTAGCATTCATTTTTCAGCTTATAGACCTGTACTTCCACAAAGCATTTTTTTCATGTTGATCATGGCATGGATGTGACCCCAAGTCCTCACCAGTTATACCAATGAGGTGTAAACTCTGATAGGTTTTCCCATGCTGGAAAGGTTTTGAGTGTGCCCCATAGCAGATCAAGCTGCTTTCCTAAGAAGCAACCTGACTAAATAGGGATATGTACATCACCAGGAGACTGGTCACCTAGGAATGTATATTTTTTATTTTTGGCCTTAGCAAGCCATGAAACAATGAAATTCAAAAATGGCCTTCAGTCCTTTGTGGCCTCCTTCTACCTCTACAGTGACGGATGTGGAGAGGTGAGATAGGGTGAAAAAGGTATTAAGAATGACATAGTTTTTAGACCATCACTAAGCTTTACTTTGATCATTGCTACTCTGAATGAGGCCCTTGTCCGGTAATCAACAAGCACACATAATACAGAAGGAAATGAATCATATCAATCTGAACATTTTTACTATAAATGAAATCAGAAGAAACAAGGAAATTGCAGCTAAGTAGAAGGGTGGCTCATAGGTACTCCTTGGAAAAGTCAAGAAAGGAGTTGGCAGAAGTGGTTTTTATTATAGTCTCAAAGGAGATAAGAAAAGTTATTTTGGTTATATTTGGTCATCTAACATTATAGTACTAATATTCAGAGCCACTGTGCTGACCTCATTGTTTTATGCCTGTGAAACCTGGACAGTATACCAGTGCCATTCCAGGAAGCTGACTCACTTCCATTCTAATTGTCTTAGAAAGACCACATTTGAACTCAAGATAAGTCTTCCTAACTCCAGGTCTGGCATTCTATCCACTGTATCACCTACCTGTCCCTTGTTTGATCTGTAAGATGGGCTACATGGCACTAAGCAGACCAGCAACTATTCTGCAGCTTGTAATTCCAGTTTCCTGCGGTACTGAAAGGTCAGGTGATTTGCCTAGAGTCATAAAGCAAATGTGTATGTTGGAGGCAAGACACAAACCCTTATATTTGTGCCCGGTAGGCTGGCTCCTCTATTGACCATATCCAACCTCTACACCACACATTGTCTAGACAAATAATATTAACTTAGCACAGAGGCCTCTAGGTAACAAGATAAAATACCAGAAACTGAGGTCCTTTCTAGAGCTAAACTGCTAAGTATTCAAACTTTAATGCAGAGAGCGCCACTCCAATGGGCTGGCCATGTTGTTCAAATGCAAAATGTGTGCTTGCCAAAAAGACTATTTTATGGAGAACTCACAGAGGGCAGGCACTCAAATGGTGGTCAGAAGAAGTGATACAAAGACTCTCAAGATCTCTCTTAAGAACTTTGGAATTGATTGTGTGACATGGGAAACACTGGCACAGGACTGCTCAGCAAGGCACACTAATCATAACTGAAAAAAATACAGCACTCTGATAAAGACCTCACTTCTTAAACATATAGAGGACTGAGTCAAATTTATTAGAATGCAAGTCATCCTCTCAATTGATTAATGTTCAAAGAATATAAATGGTAGGTTTTAGACAAAGAAATCAAGGCTATCTACAGTTATACGAAAAAATCCTCTAAATCACTATTGATTAGAGAAATGAAAACTGATACAATTCTGAGGTACCACCTCATACCTATCAGATAGGCTAATATGACAGAAAAGGAAAATGGCAAATGTAAGAGAGGATGTGGAAAAATTGGGATGCTAAACTGTTGGTGGAATTTAAATTGCCCCAACGATTCTGGAGAGCAATTTGAAATCATGCCCAGAAGGCCATAAAAATATGCATATACCCTTTGACCTAGCAGTACCACTACTAGGTCAGTATACCAAAGAGATTTAAAAAAAAAAGAAAAAGACTCTATATGTTCAAAAATATTTGTAACACTTCTTTTTGTGGTGGCAAAGAATTAGAAATTAAGGGAATGTGCATCAACTGGGGAATGGCTAAACAACTTATTGTCTATGATTGTGATAGAATATATTGTGCTATAAGATATGATGAGTAGGATGCTTTAAAAAAACTTGAAAAGACTTACATGAACTGATGCAAAGTGAAGTAAGCAGAACCAGAACAGTGTACACAGTAGCAGACATATTGTATGGTGATCAATTGTGAATGACTTAGCTGTTTTGAGCAACACAATGAGCTATGACAGTTTTGAAGTACTTATGATTAAAAATTCTAGCCACTTCCAAAAAAAGAACTGATGGAGTCTGAATGCAAATTGAAGCAAACTTTTTCTTAGCTTCTTTATTTTTCTGGTTTGTTTTGGTTTTTGTTTTTGGTCTGAGTTTTCTTTCACAACATGAATAATATAGAAATATGTTTTGCATGACTATGTTTCCCTGGGAAAGTCATTTAACCTCTGTCTGCCTCAGTTTCTGCATCTGTAAAATGGGAAAATAATAACTTTTCTGAGGATCAAATAAGAAAATATTTGCAAAGTGCTTGATAGTACCTGGCACATAGCAGATATTAATAAATGCGTATTTCCTTACTTCCTACTCAGAAGCCTCCATACGTGGAGGTGACCCTAAGTTCTCAAAGGCTATGCCAAGTTCTGTCAGGTCCTACCAAGCTGGAAAGTTTTTGAGTACAGAAGCAGCATGGAGTAGGATAGTGTTGTCAAACTCAGATAGAAACAGGGACCACATAAGAATCCTTGATGGTACATATTGGCTTAGTTTTAAAATGTAATGTTATCTATGTTTTATTGTATTTTTATTTTTTTTAGTATTTCCCAATTACATTTTTATCTAGTTTGGGTCATTTTCAGAAGTGTTGCCTCATGACTGCATGTTAAATACCTCTGGTATAGTGAACAAAACTCTGCCCCTGGCTGTGTGACCCTAGGCAACTCATTTAATCTCTCGTGCCTCAGTATCCTCATCTGCAAAATAGGGATGCTCATTACACCCAACTCACACAGGGTTGATATGTGGGTCAAATGAATGTAGAGTGCTTTGTAAAGTTGGATGCACTATGTAAATGTGAGCTCAATGACAAGCTTAATGACAGATTGCAGGACTTTCCCAGTAGGATCACTTCTGTAAGTCTCACCTTCAATTACCTATTTTTGCTCATACTTAGTTTTTTTTTAAATAAAAATCTAAATTCAACACCTTTTTTTTTTTTTTTTGCTTTGTTTCATTGCTTTGAAATTCTCCCTAGGAGGTTTTTTATCAGATTCCATCAGACATGGACGTTCTTTCCTAAACTCCTTGCTCTGGTTCTCTTCTGGGTCCACACGATTCATTCAAGCTAAGATCATGAAATCCCTATGGCTTAGCCACTCGCTCATCCTTCACTCTCAACTTTTCTAAGTTCCCTATCCACCAACCAAAATTCTTTGAAGGAGAAGCTGAATACTTGAAAACAAAATGAAGATGTATTCAATGTTTTCCAGGGTCTGAGTACTTAGATTTTGAAGATTACTTCTCCTGAAAATGGCTCTCTTGCGCAGAAGCTTTGAGAATTCGTTAAAACCTTTGTGCCTTAATTATACATTCCTTCCCCTTTACACAATCTTCCATCTCACCAGACCTTCGTGCTGTTTTTCACAAGCAACATGCTATCTCCCATTTCTGTGACTGTGCACAGGTTTCATGGTGAGTAGGTGCTTGGTCTTCAAGGGGTGAGATGACTGGATCTTCTAAACTGCTGAAAGTGGTCAAGAGCAAAAACTCAGAGAATTGTCTTTTCCTCCTTCATCCTCTCCCACTCCCTCCCTTGCATTCCTCTCCAGCACTTTACTTATACGAGTCACCGATTCCTATAGTATGTACTAGACTTGTCCTTTAAAAGGTTGGGAAGGTTGTTTGGCTCCTGACAGATTAAGTTATAGGAGCAATAACAGGGTTATTCCAGAACTCCAGCTGCCTGCAGTTGAGTTCTTGAGTTCCTGATTTGGTAATTACCAAAGTAGCAGTATTTTATATCCTTTTGACCTTCAAGTGCATTTTTAAAATGTTTAATAAAGTTGTTTTTAATTGCATTTTATGAATTATAGTGCTTGATTGTCTTTTATATCTCAAACTCAGATTGCTAGACTTAGCTAACTAGGCCTAGTCCACAATACTGTACATTTCCTCCTCATCTTTGCTTCTTAGAATCCCTAGTTTTCTTCAAAGTTCAAGTCAAATTCATATCCTATATAAGGCCTTTCCTGATTCCCCCAGCTCCTTGTATCTCACTTCTCTCAAACTGCTTTGAATTTATTATACACACACATTCATTTTGCATATGTCTATAAGCGCACCTGTTGTCTTTTCCACTTTGAGTACAGAAATTGCTTCATTTTAATCTTTATACTCCCAGTAAACAACAGGGCTTGATGTGTAGTAGGAGTTTAATTTATGCTCATTACTCGATTACAAGCTCAGCCTGTGACCTGTTAGCATAGCTAGTTAAAGCCCAATTCTAATGAAATTAACATTAGATGCTCAATTTTCTTAAGGACTTTTTTGTTTCCTATTTTTCCTTTTTCAGGATTAAAAATCTACAGCCATGGCAGGTGGGTAGCACAGTGGATAAAGCGCTGAACTTGAAGTCAAGAAGACTTGAGTTCAAACCCTAACTTAGCCACTTACTAGCTGTGTGACCCTGGGCAAATCACTTTGCCTCAGTCTCCTCAGCTATAAAATAGGAATGATTATAGGTCTATCTTTCAGGATTATCATGAGGATAAAATGAAAGAAATATTTGAAAAGTACTAGATAAACCATGGCTATTGTTATTATACCTCTAATTCCAGCTATCAGTCTTTCATGGGGCACATGCGTGACATTGGTCAAACATAGGGGAGAGAAGGCTCACTGTAAAACTATCCTGGGTCTGAATTATTGATTTAGAACTGACAGGATTGAAATATATGCTGGTTGCTGTAGTAGGAGGGGAAGGGAGTAAGGATTTATTAAGTGCCTACTATGTGCCAGCCACTATATGAGATACTTTTTACAAATATTATCTCACTTGATCTTCACAAGATCCCTGTGAGATAGATATTATCACTATTTTACAGTTGAAGAAAATGAGGCAGAGAAGTTAAGTGACTTAGACTAATTATTAAATATCTTAAATTAATATCTTAAATTAAATATCTTAAATAAAATAGCTTTTAGCTCAGGTCTTCCTTTCTCCAGGCTTATCTCTTTATTCTCTGAGCCGCCTCACTGGCTCCTGTGCCATCTTGTAAAGGATGGAAGAGCAGCTGCTCAAGAAATCCTTTCACATGAGTTAGAGTTTCTGGTAGCAGTGCAGCTTTGTGAACATCTAATGAACAGGAGTTGGCAGGTTCCATGTTGTTTTAAACTCTTAAGTAGTGGCTAGATGACAATCCTTCTGGTGTGTTCTGGTAGGTACTTAAGTCTGATATGGGTTGGACCAACTAGCCAAGAAAGTCTTTTCTAACCCTAAAAATTCTGAGACTTTGCAGTGCCACAGAGGCCAATGTAGGCTATGGCTTGTGGAGAGAGCCTTGGATTTAGACTGAGATTTAGACTGGTCCTACCACACACTAACTGTACAATCAAGTCATTTAATTTATGCCTTCTATTTCTTCATTGATGAGGGAGTTGGGTCTCATCACCCTTTGTATGAATTTTAACTAGAAATTTCAAATAGAACGTTTCCCTTCCAGATGTACTTTTTCAGGTTGTCCTGTGTATTATCATTTGAGGCATCATTGCAAGTCACAAAATGAATTCGGATTCAAGTGACCTAGATTTGGATCTCACCTCTTTTAGAGGCACTTAGGTGGCCCAGTGAATGGCGCTGAACCTGAAGCATCAGGAAAATCTGTATCCAAATCTAGCCTCAGCTACTTACTAGCTGTAGGATGCTGAACAAGTCCTTCAACCACTCTCTGCCTGAGTTTCTCTTTCTCTAAAATGGGGAATATAATTGCACCTACCTCCCATATTTGTTGAAACAGCTAGGTGGTACAATGGATAGGTTGCTGGGCCTGGAGTCAGGAAGACTGATCTTCTTGAGTTCAAATATGGCCTCAAACATTTACTAGCTGTGTGACCCTGGCTAAGTCACTTAACCCTATTTGTCTCACTTTCCTCATCTATAAAACAAGCTGGAAAAGAAAATGGAAAACCACTCCAGCCTCTTTGCAAGAAATGTACAAATGAGGCCACAAAGAGTCAGACACAAATGAAGAAACTGAGCAACAAACCAGTGGTTGTTATAAGGATAAAATAAGTTCACATCTGTAAAGTGTTTGACAAATTTAAAGTATTGTATAAATGCTAATTATTGTTATTATTACTTACTACTTGTATGACCTTCAGTAAGTCACTTTATTATTAATGGTGATAGCTAGCATTTGTATACTTCTCGAAGGTTTCCAAAGTGTTATGTACACTACCTCAGTAGTCCTCTGACCACTTAATTCTGCAGAGTTAAGAGGTTGAATAAAATGGCCTCTAGAGTTCCTTTCAGTCCTACAATTTATGATCCCATAAGCATTTGTCATAAAAACCTCTCCTATAGGGAGCTAGTCTGGGATTTCATCTGCCTATGGGGGAAAAAGACATTGACAAACACAGCAAAGTGCCTTGTGTTTACCGCTGGCTTTTTTTTAAGTCATTCGCCTCAGAACTGAGTGCTGGGGAGCCTATTAAGGCAAATGAATTACACTGGCCAGACAATGGGTTAGTATTCTTTAGAAGCTGAGGAAATAAATCAATCTAGACTCATTCCCTGCTCCTTTTGGAAGAAAGAAAGAAAAGAGTTATCCAGATGCATTCTCCATTCACTTAAATCATCCAACTATTGCTTAGGAGGGCTGGTATTTCTAATGATACATCCGGGGAAAGAGGACATTAACAGGCTAGGATGGAAGTTATACAAGTCTATTGGGAAAATACAGAGGCATTCTGGGATACCTATGGGATATGTGGAGATGTTATGCTAGTATAAATCACACACAAATAAGAGTACATACACATATATAAACGTGACATGCATATTAAACACATGTAAACTCACATAGATGCACAATACACAAACATACAATATGCAAAATAACATGCATATTTAAACACAAAGTGTATACATAAAACTATGACTGATAAATCTTGCTAATATAAATGGTAATTAAAATAATTGATATTTCCATAGTACTTTTGGTTATACAAAACAACTTTATCCCAGTTATAACTTTGTGAGGTAAGTAGGACAAATATTATTCCTTTCATTTTATAGATGACAAAAGTGAGGCTCCGAAGATAGTCCCTTATATGAATACATATGCTTTGCATACATTGGACACTTTTCAAAATGTTTTCACACATCTAACTCAGTTGATCCTTATAACATTTTTCAGATGCATATGGCAGGTAGTATCTCCATTTTACTTCTTCTATATTTCAGTAAATGTATGATTTCACTGTTGTAGGTACTCCCCCCAATGGTGAAGGTCATAGTTCATCCATGCCTTCTTGTACTATATAACTCTTGTCCTCTTCCTCCCAGAAATTCTCCATAGGGGAAGACATCTACCCTAGTATTGGGGGACCTTCCACTTGTACTATGTGAAGACCAGAGAATCATTCATGGGTTTCAGGGGTGGGAAACCTGCAGCCTCAAAGCCTTTGCTCTATGAAGTTTGGATTCGGTCAAAGGGCTGCACTTGAGGACCTTGAGGCCACAAGTTCTCCACCCCGATTACCTTCTGTTATCCATTTCTCTGGCAACATGACTGTTCTACTTACTTTTCCATTGTTCTGGTCCAGGTCTGATTCAATTTGTTTTGGTGGTTTAGAACTTGGGATTAGAATGAAATGAGACACACTCATAACATTTATTGAACAAAAAGTTTACTTAATCGTAGTAGTTCAGTCATTTCAGTTGTGTCTGACTTTTTGTGACCCCATTTGGAGTTTTCTTGGCAAAGATACTGGAGTGATTTGCCTTTTTCTTCTCTGGCTCATTTTACAAATGTGAAAACTGAGGCAAAAAGAATTAAGTCACTTGCCCAGGGTCACATGACTAGTCAGTCTCTGAGGCCAGATTTGAACTCAGGAAGATGAGTCTTACTGACTCCAAGCTCAGCACTCTACCCACTGGGTCACTAGTAGCATAGAAACAATATTTAGTGAGAAGATAGCTTTGGTTCATGTGAATGCAGCTTGGTAAAGAGATGTCATGGAGAAAATATGTTGACTTACAGTACAGAAAGGAATCTTACAAACCTGAAGAATTCAACTCTCTGTACCTTACACTTTCATACTCAGCCAATCTGAAAGCTCCATCGGGAAACTAGTGGTTCTAATCCTACTTTCCTGCACTATAGGCCTTGAAGACAGTTTAATTGCTTTTTTAAGGGGAAAACTAACCTGTGTCAGGGATTCTGCAGAGTTAGTAGGTAATATAGAATTAGTCTAGCTTACATGGCAAAATCAGTAAATATTGCTCTTCCCACATTGGTCATGATGATACATTTTATGTGATTTTTTTACGCAGTGTGTCATTGGTGACATGCTGTGGCATGTCTACACCTACCATGGCATGTCCATACTTGCCCTATGTCACTCCATATGCCTTTGGGTGATGTGCAATTTTGATTTCTCAGAGTTTGAGATATCACATGATTGGCAACCATGTAGTAACACTGAAAATACTATTAATGTTATTTGAAAACTCAGCTTTTATTTCTGTAAGAAGCTAGGCATAATTAAAAGCATGGCATAATTTTCTATTTCCTCAGTCCTGTTCAATTCCAGGGCCAGTTCACTCTTCATTTTTAGTGCTGGTCCAGATGCATCTACTGTAGGAAAACCTCTATGAGTTTCTCATGCAGCTGCACTTCATAATGTAAAACAATGGTCTCCATGGTTTTTTTTCATGAGGTATTTCTACCAGTAAAATGTTTTTGAGCATCAATCCCTATATATCTTTATCAATTAGACAGATTTTTCAATAGATGATGGGCAGCTATATTGCACAGTGGATAGAACACCAGACCTGGAGATAGGAAGACTCATCTTCCTGAATTCAAATTTCATAGCTAGTTGGTAATTAATTGTAAGTAGCCAAGTAGGTGAATTTCCTTTTTAAATTTTTTGAATTAAAAGTCATATAATATAACAATTAAATAATGGGTCATAACAATCAATGACTGTAATAACTCCTTGCAAAAGTCATATTTCTATGCGTGGTGATATTCATTAAATACAAACCCTAATCCAATACAAAAACAACAAGCAAAAATGAATTGTCTCTGATTACACAGCAACAGGTTATTTTTAAAGCGAAGTCATTTCTCTTCTTTTACATGGTTCTGCCTAATATATGGTTTCATAGCTTAATTCCCTATTCCAATTTAGATAACATGGTTGTGTTTTTGTATAATTGTGAGGAACAGCGAAAAGGCCAGTTTGGGCTGGATTATGGAGTATAGAAATTGATCAATTGTACATAAGAGATTTGCGGTTTTATGTGCAATCATCTTTTTAAAAATTATACTGTTATGAAAATGCTGGTTTTATTCCATAAATTAAAAATTAATTTTATTTAGAAAGAAATGGATAGATCTACATTTATTACTGTATTTACTAATCTACATAAAATTGGTATACACCACACAGGATAACAATGTATAAGAAAGCTTGAAAGGCAAGTTGAAACCAAATTGTGAAGGGCTTTAGATGACAGAGGAATTTATACTTGGTCCTAGAGTAAATAGGAAGCCATTGGCTTCCTATTGAGCAGGATGATGATGTGGTCAGATCTGTACTTTAGGAAACTTGCTTTGGCAGATAGGTGGCAGACAAACTGAAGAGGGGAAAGACTTGAAACAGGAAGGAGATAGGAGGCTATTGCAATGGAGTAGATGAGAGTGTGAACTAGAAATGTGTCTGCATAAGAGGAGAGAAGGGGACAGAGGCAAGAAATGTTGTGGAGATAGGAACAAGATTTAGCATCTGCTCAGCATGTGGGAGGTGAATATAAACAAAAAGTTGAGGATAACACTGAGGTTGCAAACCCATTAGACGAAAAGGTTGTTGGCACCCTCCAAAGAAATAGAAAAGTTGGGAAGAGAGGTAGATTTGGGAGGAAAGATCATGTAATGAAATCTGGGAGACAAATCACAACCCATCCATATCTACTCATCCTGAGGGACTCATTCTTTTCCACCCAAAATAAAAGGGAGGAGGGATGCTTCTTACTTATCAATCACTGCTCTGGAACACAAAGGTTCCCTACTTAATCCCAAGGGGCTCCTGTATAGACATGAAGTGGACCAGGCGACAAGATGCTAGAGGGTGGAGGAAGGAGGAATTTTTCCAATGACATTTGAATTCCTACTATTGTGGATGCCCAAGTTGTGGTTAGCTTATGAACTGCCTTGAGGAACCAGCACCTGACACAAAAGGGGTGAAGTTGAGGGCTTGTACGGAAGGGGGAGATGAAGTACGGAGTCCTGGGGAATAATGAGAGTAGGTTTTGGTGTTTGCGTTGGACATCAGCTATCACAGAGAGAATTTGGTGCTACCCTGAGGTAGCAGAGACTTTGGACACCACCCATCCAGATAATAGGCATTCTTCTTTAATTCAGTTTTTCCTATGAGGATAGTGAGACTGGGTTTTTCTAGGGATGAGGGATCTCATTTAGGAGGCTCCATTTGATTGATAGAGTTACATCAGCAAACAGAAATATCTGGAAGGCTTTGTCTTCTGTAGAGAATCTCTTTTCTTTTTTGACCCTGAGTTAATGATTGCCCACAATCAGGGGCAAATAGTCACAGACTCTTCTTACATCTGTTGAGGGATCTTTTATGATCTTAATATATTGTTTTTATATATTAGCATATTTATGCTACTAATACATTATTTGTTTTATTATTTTAATATCTTAATATAGTGACGATTTTTTCATTCATTAGCAAAAGTAAAGCAAAGAAGAGAAGACCTGACCAAGTAAACTGAAGGGAGGTCTGGGATGGAAGCAGCATAGTTATGGAGGCACTGAAGGGTTGTATACCAAGATATCTGAAAGATACCACATGATAGGGAGAAATCATGGATTTTTATGATTAGTCAAAGAATTGATCAAGCAATGTCAATTACTGCCAACCACTTTATAATTTCTATAAGATCTTTATGAGTAATTCATATATAACATACATATATAATTATGTTATTTAGTTATATATTATAATATATACATAATATATAATATTATGTATATATAATATAATGATACATAATATAATATAATAATACATAATATTATGTATATATATATATATAATAATATATAATATAAAATAATGCCATCCCTTGACTTACTTCATTAAGAAGCCTATTCACTGAATGGGCATTACCTCACTCTAAGTGAGTACCTGAAAAGGCCTTAGCCTAAAAAGGCCAGGGTCTTCCACTGCATCCTGGGACATCTCCAGTCATCCTGATCAATATCTGGTCACTGGATTCAGATGGCTCTGGAGGAGAAAGTGAGGCTGGTGACCTTGCACAGCCCTCCCTCCTTCAAATCAAAGTCAGCTGCAAGTCATGTCCTCATTTCCCTGATGTCATGGTCCTCTTTGAAAACAAAGGACAAACACAACAACAAAATAAATTATACTTTATGATTACTATGGAATATTATTGTACCATAAGAAAATATGAATATGAAGAATACAAAGAAATATAGGAATCTTTATGAGGGAAAAGTGTTTCCTGATAAGTAGCCTTTTGAGGAGCCCAGGTATTCTGAAATCTGCCCTTTCCTTCTGATGGCAAAAGTGAAGAAGGCAGTTGTCTTTCTCAACTCTGCAGTACATATCACCTACCCAGCAAAACTGACTATAATACTTCAGGGTAAAAAATGGTCTTTCAATGAAATAGAGGATTTTCAAGTATTCTTGATGAAAAGACCAGAGCTGAAAAGAAAATTTGACTTTCAAACACAAGAATGAAGAGAACCATGAAAAGGTGAACAGCAAAGTGAAGTCATAAGGGACTTACTAAAGCTGAACTGTTTACATTCCTACATGGAAAGACAATATTTGTAACTCTTGAAACATTTCAGTATCTGGGTACTGGGTGGGATTACACATGCACACACGCTCACATACATAGAGACAGAGTGCACAGAGTGAATTGAATAGGATGGGATCATATCTTTAAAACAAAATGAAATCAAGCAGTGAGAGAGAAATATATTGGGAGGAGAAAGGGAGAAATTGAATGGGGCAGGTTATCTCTCATAAAAGAGGCAATCAAAAGACTCATTAGTGGAGGGATAAAGAGGGGAGGTGAGAGAAAAACATGAAGTCTACTCTCATCACATTCCACTAAAGAAAAGAATAAAGTGCACACTCATTTTGGTAGGAAAACCTATCTCACAATACAGGAAAGTGGGGGATAAGGGGACAAGCAGGGTGGGGGGGATGATAGAAGGGAGGGCATGAGGAGGAGAGTGCAATTCGAGGTCGACACTCATGGGGAGGGATAGGATCAAAAGAGAATAGAAGTAATGGGGGACAGGATAGGATGGAGGGAAATATAGTTAGTCCTATACAACACAACTATTATGGAAGTCATTTGCAAAACTACACAGATATGGCTTATATTGAATTGCTTGCCTTCCAAAGGGGAGGGGTGGGGAGGGAGGGAGGAAGAGAAGTTGGAACTCAAAGTGTTAGGATCAACTGTCGAGTAATGTTCTTGCCACTAGGAAATAAGAAAAACAGGTAAAGGGGTATAGAAAGCTATCTGCCCCTACAGGACAAAAGAGAAGATGGAAACAAGGGCAGTGAGGGATGATAGAAGAGAGAGCAAATTGGTCATAGGGGCAATTAGAATGCTTGGTGTTTGGGGGGGGAGGGGATAAAAGGGGAGAAAATTTGTAACCCAAAATTTTGTGAAAATGAATGTTAAAAGTTAAATAAATAAATTTAATAATATAAAAAAAAAAATAAAAAAATAAAAAAAAAAAAAAAACTCTGCAGTACATAGAGGTAGATGTTTTTCTGAAAAGAACACTGCCCCAATTTTTCATTTATATTGGCATGGATCATACTATATTCTATCACTACCAAATCAGTAGTAATCATCAAACAAGTACCTTTTAACCAACCATGTGACTAGAAGGATGTGATCTGCATTGAAAAATTGCTTCTAAAAACCTGTCTGATGCCTTCTCAGATTTTTCTCAATATTTTGCCCAACTCATAGAATAAGCAAGCTAACAGCTCTGAATAGTTGTATGTGCCAATGTACTCACCTTTCACAAAAGAAACAAATACCACATGTGAATTAATTTTAATGAGAGAGCACCAATGCTGTCTGGTACATTTTCCATTAAATTTACTGCTGTCAAATGCTATCTTCCTTTACTAAGTTGAAGTGGTTCTACTTTTTTTTACTATGCATCACTTCGTAAGTATTCCCATATTTTTCATATTTATAATCCCTTATGGTCTAGTAGCATTCCATTGTATTAATAAAGAACAATTTATTTCATAATCCTTTAATCATTAGTTACTTTTTTCATGTTTTCTGCCAGGATGCTTATATGTATAGTCGATAATCAGTTTAAAAGTATCTATTAGGTGCTTACTATGTGCCAGATACTATGCTAACCCTGAAGATGGAAAAAAAGGCAAAAAGCCCCTGTTCTTAAGTCTCCTAGGCCATTCTTATCGTTTAAATCCATAATTTTAAGTGTTCAATGACTGACACAGCTTTTTTTTTTTTTTGCTCCATAGTACCAATTTCTTCGCTTAATCTTCCAGAGACACTCTGCATCAGGGTCTTTTCCTTCAGCTTTTCTTCTCTTAGTTCCCTCATCACACATCAATAGCTTGTTTAAATAACAGAAGCAAGGGTTCTTTTTAACTGCAGGCCATATTATCTCATTCTTACTCTTTCTTATAATTTGACATTCATTTGATTTAACAAATCTGGTCTTGTTCACCACCAATTGAATTGGAACTATTTCCTGCACTGATAACTAATTGTTTCCAATACAGTCAGCTTCATTTTTTAAATGCTATTTGGTTTTTTCCACATTCAGTGCCTCCTTTTTTCTGAAAGCCCTCATGATATATAGATGTGAAACTTTAATGTGCAAACCCTGAAGGGGACAACCCTTTAGTCTCTTTATTGTTAATCCTTATCCATATTTTACAACTTTGTCACTGAGTATCAAAATAATGACTTAATTTGGAGGGTTTTAATGAGACAGCATGGTCTAATACAGGCCTGCACAACATATGGCCTGTAGGTTACTTATGGCCTGCCCAAAGATTTCAGGCAGCCCACAAAACATGTTAAGGATGTAAAAGAAAGTAAGGAGTGCTTTGTCCATGATCCCCTTAACCTGCCTTTCACCAGTCACTATTGTGCCCATCATGTAATTTAATGGTCAGTTTGCCACTGCGTGCTCTCCTGCTTGTCACGTGATCCACAGCAACTGACCATCGTTATACCTTTACTTGGAAAGCATGCCCCTAAACACCTATCTGTGACCCAAAGAAATTTAGCCTATTTTAATTTTAGCCACTACCTACTGCCAAGTTATGCAGGTCTGGTCTAGTAGCTTTAGAATAACGCTTTTAGAAGCATTAGCTTTAGAATCAGTGGACCTGGGTTTGAATCAGGTCTTTGACAATTGCTGCTTGCATGACCTTGGCCAAGATGTCTCCGGGCCTTAGGTTTCTATCTGTAAAATAAGGAGGAAAACAAAGATGATCTCTAATGTTAATAGCTAATGGTATAATATTTTGTTCTGCAAAGTTCTTTACATATTTCATCTCCTTTGATCCTCACAACAGTAAACAGTTTAAGTATTATAGTCATCCCCTCTTCTGCAGATGAAGAAATGGATGACTCAGGGGGTCTAAGTGACTGGTCTCACTGGTAGTATGTGACAGAGGCAGGATTCAAATTCAGATCTTCCCAGCTCCAAGTACAATCTTCTTTCTAACACATGATACTGCTTTTCTAGGACAACTTCTAGCTCTAAATCTCTGATCCTTTGACCTAAGATCGTATTAATCATTCAATCATTTTTCAGTCATGTCTAACTCTTCATGATCCTATGTGGGGTTTTCTTTGCAAAGAAACCAGAGTGGTTTGCCATTTCCTTCTCCAGCTTATTTTTACAGATGAGGAAACTGAGGCAAACAGGGTTAAGTGACTTGCCCAGGATCATACAGCTTGTAAATGTCTGATGCCAGATTTAAACTCAAGAAGATAAGTCTTCCTGACTCCAGGCTCAGCACTCTATCCCCTTGCCATCTAGCTGCTCAGATGAACAAAACAGCACCTCTTCTACTCCTGAAACAGATCTTAGCACTTAAGCTACAATGTCATCATGGAGGTCTTTTTGTATATGTTTGTCATAAGCACTTCAAGGGAAGATGACCAAGTAGCCTATGAAATAATGTGCCTTTGGAAACCCAGTGAAACCACCTCTGCTGGCTACTTTATTTATTTGACTCTCTAAAGAAAACGAGCCATTCTTCTATTTAGCTTTATGTCTTCTGATTTTGTTTGTAGTGAAAATGTTAATATTGACATGTTGCAGTTCCTTCAGTCGTATGTCCACCAGAAAAAGAAATCACACGTGGAATATCAGAAGTTAGATGACTGCTCAGAGAGGGTCTAAAAATTACGTGATTTTTAACATCCTTTGCTTCCTTCTCTGATTCTGTACCAGAAAGTGAAGGATCTGTAGAGGAGTGAAGACTTTCTTTCTTTTCCTTTTTGCATAGATTGCCATGGACAAAGAATTCAACCTGAAAAGGAAGTCTTCCAGAGATAAGCCTCTAGGTACTGAGCTAGACTGGTCTTTGGAAAGCAGGCAAGGTCTATGGCCAGGACCACACTTGAAGTCTATCTGACGTAGGAGAACTTGCCAGAGTTTGCAATGCACTGGCAAAAGCCACCAAAGACCCGAGATGACCTTCACACTACAGCAAGGCAGCAGAAGGGGATTTTGTGAAAGTTCCATTTCACAGTGGAATAAAATGAATCACAGAGAGGTTTGTTAGCATGATGCACTGAAAAGCACAACGAGCTTGTAGTCGGAAAACCTGGATTTGAATCTGAGGTCCTTTCCTTCCTGGTTGTGTAAACCTGGACAAGACACTTAACTTGTTTCCCTTAGTTTCCTCATCTGTAAAATGGGAATAATAACAGCACCTACCTCCTAGGGTTGTTGTAAGGAGCAGCTGAGATAATAATTGCAAAGAACTTAGCACAGTGCCTGGCACATAGCAAGTTCTATAAAAATGTTAACTATCATCATCATAATTTCTTCATCTGAAAATCAAGTAACATTGTTCAGTAATACAGTTGTTGAAGGGATAAATTTAAATAAAGTATATGCAAATACTTTGCAAATAAATGTTATTTCTACTATTATGTGATATTATACATTTTTATATGATATGCATTTTTATTGTTGGTATTCGGAAGAGTCGTGGCAAACCTGAGCCTAGAATCTTGGAGGCAGGGTGGTATAGGGGGCAAAAGAGTGACTGGAGTCAGAGGAACAGAAATAAAATGTTGCCTCTAATGATTACTACTGTATAAACTTCATTGGGCAAGACATTTAACCTCTCTGACCCTCAGTTTTCTCATCTGTAAAATGAGGGGTAGCTAGGTGGCACAGTGGATAGAGTCAGGAGGACCTCAGTTCAAATCTGGCCTCAGACACTTATTAGCTGTGTGACCCTGGGCAAATCAATTAACCCTGTTTGCCTCAGTTTCCTCATCTGTAAAATGAGCTGGAGAATGAAATGGCAAATCATTCCACTATCTTTGCCAAGAAAACACCAAATGGGGTCATGAAGAATCAGACACAACTGAAACAACAGAACAAACGATGAGGTGTTTTGACTATATAGCCTCTGAAGTCTCTCAGGTTCTACGATCCTGTCATTGATTCCTCATTCAGTTCTCTTTCATAGCATCAAGCAGCATGTTGTCCAGAATTACCTCTCAGTCAGAAACACATGGAAGCATCTATTTCCACTTGGAATCGTTTACAAACAGGATTCATCTGTGGATTTTCCATTGCCTAATTAGGCTTACTCCTATGAGGCTTACTCTGAAATCCCACTAAAGAGAAAGACTTTGGCTTCCTTTATGAAGTGCAAATAAGACATCTATGGTAGGATAAAATGAATGAAACAGAGACATCACTGGCTTGTAGAACTCTGAGGCTGCAGTAAGCATTTCTTAGCTGATAAAAACTGTCAGAATGCTATTGTGTATCACCATTTCAAAAGGGACTATTCAGCAGAAGAAAAAAATAGCCATAAACAAGGCAAGCCATCATCAAACTCAAGCAAGAGAAGCACTTTCCTCCAAGAGGATTTCTTAGCTGTAGAGTGATGAAGCTGCTGGCTTCATCTTCATAGCTGTATGGGGAGCCTGGGGTTATAGACTCTCCCTGTGGGAGCTGGGATGGATAACGATGTTTACTGTAAGCACAGGATAGCTATGTGTCCAGATAGTAAAGTGGGAAGATCTCCTGTTGACAAAACATTGCGTGTACTTCTGGAGAGGAGGCAGAAAGGAAAGTCGCAAATACCCGAGGTGACCTTGCCAGCTCAGGCAGGAGCACAGATCAAATCTCATGCAGTGATGTTGCAAGGGCATAGGGCTATTTCTAAGAATGGGGAGCCATCTGCTGGCTCAGCAATAAATTACAAGCACCATGTTCAGATTGACCATAGAAGTGACTAGCACCTGAGTTTCAGCTTCTGCTTGTCACCTCACTTGGGCTCTAACTGTGAGGGCACTTTATTATTATCATTACCCTTATTAAGAGTTAGAGTAGCAGACCTGAGCCTAGAGTCTCAGAGGCAGCGTGATGTAAGGGGAAAGGACTGACTGGAGTCAAAGAAATAGAAATCAAATCCTGCCTGGGATAAATCCTCCCTCCTTATTTTGTAGATGAGAAAACTGAGGACAAAGAAAGAAAAATAATTTCTCCAAGGTTCTTATCATCCTTTTATTATGTGTTTCTCAGACTTTCTCTCTTTCTCAGTGCAAGGCTAATCCCAAATTGCCACTTATCTTGTGTTTTTTTTTTTTTAATGAAGCTAAGTCTCTGTTATTTTAAAAATCGTTAGTAAAATCTTTGGGGTTTCTATTACCTTCATTTCTGAATGTCTTTCTACTCAACTCAAAGAGACATCCTTTGTTAACAAAGGGTAAAAGAGAAAGGGAGGGGAACAATTCAACAAGACAAACATATCAACCAACACTGAAATTTTATGCAGTGTCCCTCCACCTTTTCAATTAAGGGTGGGGGAGGGGGAGGCCGCAGAGAAAAAATTTCTTATCTCTTCTCTGGGCCAATCTGTCATTATATTATATAAGATTAACTATATCATATATAATTATTAATTATGTAATCTTAATTATGTTAGATAATAGGAACTTAGGCCTCAGAGAGTTTAAAGAATTTGCCCAAGATCACCCAGCTATAGAGTATGAGACAGGATTCGAATCCAGGTCTTTTTGAATTTAAAGTCAGCAATGTATCTATTATGCCATATTGCCTCTCATTCAGCTTTGGGTTTTTTGGTTCTTTCTTTTTACATTGGTGTAGTCATATATTCTTTCCTTGTTCTGATTACTTCCCTTTGCATCAGTTCATTAAGTTTTCCCGTATTTCTCTGAATTCTTCATATAATTGAAATTGATAATTGTAACTGATAATTACTTACAACATAGTAATATTTCATTATTTTCATGTTACACAATTTGTTTAGCCATCCCCCTATTGATGGACTTCTACTTTGCTTGAATGAAGCAATGAATATTTTGAATATGAATATTAGTATTTTGGTATTTTCATCTTTCACCCCTTTGGAATATGTGTCTACTAGTGGGGTTTCTGGATCAAAGGATATTATATATATATATGTATACGTAATATGATATATTTTAAATGTCAAAAATGACATTTCAGCCACTTTTTAGCATAATTCCAAATTGCTTTCCAGTAGGGTTGAGCCATTTCAAAGCTCTAACAATAGTAAATTAAGTGTGCTCAGGGTCTAGTTAATTTTACAGTCAGTCTAGAACAGTGTACTAGTCTTTAAATAGCACCTCCAACACTGAATATTTCCATCTCGTGTCTTCTTTGCCAATTTGTTAAATGTGACCTCAAGGTTGTTTCGATTTTCATTTCTCTTATTATTAACAATTTGTATCAAAATTTCATATGGTGACAATAGTTTGACAGTACTTCTCTTTCAAGAGCAACTTACTCATATGCTTTGATCACTTGTCCCCTGGGGAATGCCAATCTGGATTTTAACTTTTGTAGTTCACTTAATATAGCCCAAACCTTCACTTCTAGAGCTACCTGCAAATAATTGGCCCTACTTTTAGGTACTCCCTTTGGAGATCTACCCAAATTTCTTCTTACCAGTAGGAAAGAATCCTTCACTTTTTCTTTGTTGGAATTTAACAGGTAAATTTGTGCTTCTGCATGATTTAAAATCAGAGTCTAACTGTGCTTCTACAGATTCATTGGGCAGACTATTAAGAAGACTTCTAGGGGCATCCAGAAAGTACACTTACAGCTTTGCTCCACTCCTTTCTTACCCCAACTTTCCATGGGGAAAAAAAAAGTACATGTTATTTTCATAGGCTGTGAACCCTATATCTTAGTGACTTCTGGGCTAATAATGCCCTGATGATAGGAACTCTGACATCATCGTTTGTAGGTTTAAAAAATGTTAAGTGCCGTTTGTCAGGTATTTATATGCAGCGCATAGTTTGGAAGCAGAGGGAATTGGCCATTTCTAGTCAAAGTTAACTTTGATTCTTCTGATGAAAGCTCTGAGTCCAGGGGTGACAAAGTGTATTATAGGTACTTGACTGGAGTTAGAAGACCTAGGTTCTAATCTCTGGCACTTAGTAGCCTACACTAGTTACAGTAATAGAGACACAGTTTCTCTGAGCCTCAGTTTTCACCTTTGTTAAAAAAAAAAGGGAATAATAATAGCCCTAACCGCATATTGTTGGTGTGAAGATAAAACAAAGCTATATAAATGTGAGCTCTTATTTTCTCTGGGATTACTTGAATAGCTAGGAAATGTATGGCAAATACAAAATGTGGTTTAATCTCAGTTTAACGTTCCTCACCACAATGGGACATTTGGAGACAATAGGTCATCTGGGGAAACCAGTATCCCACATTCATATACAACCTCAATTTACTTACATACCCTATAACTATTTCTAAGACCCTACAGAGAAGCACTTTAGTATAATAGAAACAGCATGTAGGTGGTCTATTGAGGCGGTTTGGTATGATGGATGAAGTGCTAGACTCTAAATCAGTAAGATCTGTTTTCAAGTCTTACTTTAGACACTGATTTTATGACCCTGGACAAGCAACTTTGTGGGTCTCTGTCTTTAAAGTGGGAGGTTAGATGAGATAGATTCTAAGACTCCTTCCAGCCCTAGATTGAGGATCCTGTGTTTGACCTGTGGCAAATTGCTTAACCTCTTGGGCCTATTTCTTCCTCTTTAAAAGGAGGGTGTTAGACTACATGGCTTTGTAAGCTAGGTGGTACAATGGATAGAGTACCAGATCTGAACTCAGGAAGACTTCTTTTCCTAAGTTCAAATCTGATCTCAGGCACTTACTAGCTGTGTGACCCTGGGCAAGTCACTTAACCCTGTTTGCCTCAGTTTCCTTATCTGTAAAATAAGCTAGAGAAGGAAATGGCAAACCACTCCTGCATCTTTGCCAAGGAAAACTCAAATGGGTCATGATGAGTCAGACATTACACAGTAAGCCATAAAAGAGATTTGTTATTTCACATGATTTCACCAGTGGTTACTTCTACAATTTATAATTACCCTATACCAATGAGGCCCATAAAACTCCCAAGTGTGTATTTGGGAGGAAGAGGGGCACTAGATTAAAATGTAATTGAGGAATATTTTTCAAAATAAATAAAATATAATTTTAACCCCAGTCCCAAAGTCCATTGGTATAGGGCTGCCTCTTTATTGGTGGATATCAATGCCTTGAGTCTGGGGTGAGGGGGAAAGGGGGAAGGAGGGAAGAGTTGGCAAAAGACAGAGAGCTTCAGTCTCTTGGGTCTTCTTCAAGAGTTATCTGAGTCTTCTCCAAACATCGAGTTGTTCTGGGTTCTTTTGGCTTTCAGCTTTGAGAGGGAAAATAGAGGCCAACCCCACTTCAGACTGCTGAAAGACATGTCTAGAAAGACATCAGTGAAGCTGGAAGTCTCCATCATGTCTCTACCTGCAGCTTGCTACACTAGTGACTTTGGGGAGCTTCTTCTTTGATGAGAGCTGAGAGTCTTGATTGAGCTGAATCACTTCACTCCCAATGGGAGAGCCCCTTCATTCTGTATTGTCTGGTGTGTGTGTGTGTGTGTGTGTGTGTGTGTGTGTGTGTGTGTGTGTGTGTGTGTGTGTGTGTGTGTGTGTGTGTGTGTATTCCTGTGTGTACTTTCTCTGGTTTCTGTTTTGTTATTTGAATAAAAGGGTTTCTTCACTATTCACTACTTGTGTTCATTATGGACTGGTATTTCTTCACAATTCACTAAGTGTATTCATTATGGAACTGGGAAAGGGGTCAAGTCTTGGATAGGATATAAAGGTTAGGTTCCTACTTCCCCCCAATTATGAACAGTGATCAGAAGTTAGATTGAACCTGAAAACCTCATCTCCTAAACAAATAACATTTAAATGGGCAAGTAAAATTCAGCCCTGTACTCTTTCTCTCTAAGGAGAGCAGAATGGTGGCCTCTGATCCCTACCCCTTGCTTCCCCTCCTGGAAAAAAATAAAGTCCTTTGGAGAAAGATGGGGAAAGAAACTAGAGATGTCTATTCTGCCTCCCTTTGATCTAATCAGACATTCCCATGCCACATGTAGGGGGACAGCCCTTGCTACATTATATAATAGGCCTCATTATACAATAAAACATAGATAATCTTAATATGTGGTTTTCTAAGTCAACATGTGCCTGCAGGGATCCGTATGTATGATTGAGTGATACTCATTTCTCTTTGAGTTTGACACCATTACCCTATACCATAGTGGATTCTTTAACAAGTTATTGTTACCAAAAAACAAAAAATCATTGCTGGGTAGTCATGTGTCTCATGGTAAGATTTAGCTAGGCTTATGTGCAGATAACAGTCTCTCATTGGGCCTGAATTTACCACGGAGAAGCCTATCAGAACATGTGTTCTTCTGACATGGCAACATTCAAGAACCTGGGATCTTCTCCATTCCCCAGTGCAATTTGGGGGCTATTTGTCCTTCATTTTCCAAGAGGACCAATGACATCACAAAGGTGATGTCTTAAGTCGTTGAATTGGATTTAAGTGAGAAAGAGTTGCACAAAGTCATCAGTTTCACTCTCTCTTCCAGGGTCATCAAATCCAGTGGCAGGACAAAAGTCTGGCAATGGCCATCCGAACAAATTGTTCTCCTCTGCCCATTCCACTGAAGCAACTCTTTGCATACTTGGAGTAGACATCCCCCTGAGTCACCAAGGGGTTTGAGGCTGGTCAGTTACCCTCAACTTGGCTTAGCCCATCTGCCAAGACTATTTTACTGAGGTGTGGCTGCTGTGCATGCTATGGAGCCACAGGTGAGAGCTGAGTGCCAGACACTGTGGATGATGAATGAGTAGCTCTGAAAAGGGCTCAGCAAACCCTCACACCAGAGGTGCTTGTCGTCCCCAAACACCCCATATACCATTTGATAATGGAGTAGTACCTTAAGTGGAGCAAAGGGCTATATAAATAGTGCTATTATTATATGGACAGCAAAGAGAAACCACATGGTACAAGGGAAGTTACATCCAGTCAGGTTTCTTAAGCTTCCCGATCATCTTAGTCCCTTTAGGGAAATTTCTTGGAATTGGCGGGAATTTAAGTCAATAACCATTTACTAAATGCCTATGATGCGCAAGACACTATATTGTATGCTGAGGGTACAATGAAAATTACACCATCCCTGTCCTCAGTTGGAGTCCAATAGGAGGCTATAACGTTTATCCTGAATAAGCAGACAAAAAATAAAATGTAATAGGGGACAAAGGAAAAATTCAGATGATGGTTTTAAGAACATTGGAAGGTGTCACCTTCAGGGGAGGGGGAGCAGAGAACTTTTGAGAGAAGGCGGATACATGAATTAGGGCTAGAAAGATCATAGGACCACAGAAAGATTTCCATAGCGTCATCCTTGAGCCAGAGTTGGAAGGGGCCTCACAGGGCATCTGGTCCAACCCCCTCATCTCACCGATGACAAAGTGGAGGCCCAAGAAGCTAAAGAGATTTGCCCTGAAGTCAAACAGGCAGTAAACGGGAGACATAGCCTTTCCGTTGAACAAAGCTGTTTTCCAACAGTTAAGAAACATTACAGATATGAGTGACAACCTGCACAAATAAATGCACAGGAGGTGAGCGAGCACAAGGTAACAGCTCCAATGTGGTTGGAATGTGGAACCCATAAAGGGGTATAGTGTGAAAGAAGCCTGTAAAGGTAGGTTGACACCAGAAAGTCTTAAATGAAAGCCAAAAGAGTTTTTATATTATCCTTTTCAGAAATGAGTCAAAGCAGTTTTTTGAGCAGGGGAATGACATAAAATGCACTGTATCCATACAGTGAAGTGAGATGAACGGCTAAGACAAGGTTTGATAGCAGTAGGGCTAAGGACTGGAACTCTGATTTCATGTGTATGGGGAACTCGCAGGTGAAGAAACTTTGTCTATTGATGCAAGTTAGAACCTTTTCTGAAAGGTGTAATCTTAGACAACTTCCCACACGGGTGCACATGCCTTTTAAGAAAATGAGGGTATGGGGTGTCAACCGTTTTTTAATGCATTATTTGGTTTTGATGATTTTTTTCCACCTTCTTCCTCTTTTTTTAAAAAAATTTCTTTGTTATAAGAGATGACTCTTTGGTAGGAGAGAAGGCAGAGATACAGGGGAAACCTAGGTAATAAAAAATATCAATAAAAATCTCTATTTTTAAAAAGTTTTCTAGTCTTAGAGAGTTGCCTAGAATAATTTCCAGGATCACATAGCCAGTAAGTCAGAGATTTGCTTGTCCTTCTTAGGGAGCAAAAGAAAAGATTTTAGAATAGATTAGTTAGAGTGATTAAATCCACTGGATAAATTCTCAACCAACAATAACAATAGATAGATAGATAGATAGATAGATAGATAGATAGATAGATAGATAGATAGATAGATAGATGATAGACAGACAGATAGACAGATAGACAGATAGACAGATAGATAGATAGACAGATAGATAGATAGATGATAGATGATAGACAGATAGATGGATAGATAGATGGATAGATAGATGGATAGATAGATAGATAGATAGATGATGGATAGATAGATGGATAGATAGACAGATAGATAGATAGATAGATAGCATTTCTATAGTACTTTAAGCTTTGCAAAGTGATTTATAAAAAAAAAAGGAAGCCAGCATTTATTAAGTACCTACTATGTGCCAGGTAATGTGTTAAGAGCTTACATGTATTATCTCAGTTGACCCTCACAACAACCCTGGGAGGTAAGTGCTATTATTATCCCCATTTTACAGGTTTAAGAAACTGAGGCAGACAATAGTGAAGTGACTTGCCCAGAGTCACACAGCAAGTACGTATCTGAGGCTAGGTTTGAACCCAGGTCCTCCTAACTCCAGGTTTCAGTGCTCTATTCACTGTGCCACTAATATTTTTTGCCAAAGCATTCAGTGGAATTAACTAAGTATGCTTCCGCCCAGAGAGCAAAACCAAATTCACAAACTTTGAGCAAAAATGAATGAATGTAGAAGCCAGGTGCAGAATTAAAAGAGAGAGAGAGAGATGTTTTATACATCTGGCTATCTTCCGAGTGTATGAGCTTTATTTTGGCAGTAGTACCAGTATTTCTTGATAATGAACCGTGTGACAGTATTAACACCACTTTGCCGATGTCTGGTAGGATACAGTTAGAGCAGCAATATCTCCTGGTAATGGCTCCCAGTCCCCAGCCTCATTCCCCCAATATTTGGCCCGCCTGGCTGCTCCAGTGACTTATGCACTTCTCCTGTGATCAGCAGCAGCCTTAATTGCTTTCTCCTCTTAGCTCTGAATCAGTGAATGCACCACCCTGCTGTACATTCCTTTTCCAGGTCACTGACCTGCAAAGAAAAGAGAACAGGGTCTCCTGCCAACATGTTTCATTCCACTAGTCTCAGGACTCTATCTTAAACCATTTTCAGTTCCCTTTGTCTGGATTTTTCATGCCTTCTTCCACAGTTCTGAGTCACTGAGGCAAATGGCAGAGGTGTAGATTCTTCTGTCAGGGGGTTTTGTTTCCATCTAGGCCTTGGCTTTTGCAGTATTGAAAAGCATTTTGCTCAGAATGAAATTCAAGATAGTCAGTCACATCTGAAGAGTCGCACAGACAGCCCTGACTTTCCACTGCCAGGGACCTGTGACCTAGACTATGGCTTTCATCTTTTCTTAGAAACAGCAACCCCCAGGTATGGGTGGGAGACCTTCAAGTAAAGAAAGTACCAAAATTTGTTTGCTGCTAATTCTTTCTGAACAATGCAGGTGGATATCCCTGGCATGGCAGGGAAATTTCTGGGAATAGGTTAATTAGAAGCAACATGATGCAAGGTAGGGACTGGGAGCATTGAAAAGTCAGGTGGGTACAGCCTCTTAATGCTGTGGCAAAGCCTGACTTCTTTCCATTTTAGTTCTAATACAAGCCAGGGTTAGAATAGCCACTATTATGCCCTGTAAGGCAACTATATGAGAGGCAGCTTGGCAAGATGGATAGAGAACTTATCTTGATGCAGGAAGACCCAGCTTCACTTATGATGTGACCCAGAGCAAGTCACTTAATCTCTCGTTGCTCAAGGAAGCTCTCTAAGACTGTAAATTACAGAGAAGGTGCTGACCAGAACTAGTAAAAGGAGTTTTCTCTCCTATACTTCTCCCTAAAGCCACTGCAAATGAACTGCCAGAGGGGGAACATATTAGAAGGTACATTGCTTTTTAAATTAGTCTTATTCTTGACATTTTTTAAAATGGTCAGTAATTGGTCATTGGTGGATGAATTCCAAACAGTCTAGATGTGCACCTAGAGGCCCAGCACACACTGCAGCTGTGTCATACACCCATCTGAGTGAATATCAAAGACTTGAGGCAATTAGTCATGTTTTCAGTTCCCATGGCACAGGATAGTTCTATGTTACTGGTTGCATCAAGTTTTTAGTTTTCACATTGCTCTGCAAAAATAAACCATATATGCCAGTAGATACTCTGAACTCTATCCAAGGCTTGAAGTCAGCAGACACTTAAAACTTAAATGGCCCAGCTAGGTTTGTTGTTCACACTGAATAGCTTTTGACTGGCTTATAGAAAGGATGCAGCAGCCCATGAGACTCTTGGATCATCTTCTGATGATATGAAAGTGGGCAAAGGAAGCAGCGAATGCAGCGCAGCCTCCTACAGCATCTCTTAGGCTCCGAACCAGCCGAGCTCTTGTCAGACATTGGGGAAAAGTCGAAATCGGCCACCTGAGTGAATAAATCACACAAACAAAAGAATCAGTATTAACCTTCCCCATCTCTCCCAGACCACTCTCCTCCCTCTCTCCTTCTATCCCCATGTCCAGCAAACTGAGATCCGATTTTACTGGATACATCATGTTCATTTGTGATTTAGCCAACCAGGAGACTAGGTGAGAGATAAAGAACAAATGGATGGATCTTTAACACTGGTTAGGGACAGAAAATATAACAAACTCCCAGTTATCCAGGGATGAATTAATTACCCAGGCCACATTCACAGACTGATAGTATAAATGTCAGAGGCCCGGAGTATACTCTACAACATTCCTGACAAGTTCTCATTCAATTTCTGTTCAAATTCAACAAACATTCATTAAACATATACTGGTGCCTGGGTATACCAAGGTAAACACAAAACAGACCCATCTTTGGGGAGTTTACATTCTACTGAAATACCCAAGAAAAACTCGCTACCAGTTAGGAACTGGCTGCAGTTCTTAACCTGAAGTCCATGAACCGGTTTGTTTTTTAATATTTTGATCATTATTTTTTAATGTCATGGTTTCCTTGGTAATCCTGTGTGTTATATGTTGTACATTTATAAACTTGTGAGGAGAGATCCATAGACTTCACCAGGCCACCAAAGGGATCCACAAAAAATTTTAAGAACCCCAATCTATTTGTCTAAAGAAATCAATACAGATACAGAAGGAACTCAATGGACAGTATAGATTTTTAAAAGACATGGAATTAGGGTAGACAGTGAAAGATGAATGAAGAAAGTGTGTCAAAGTCTTGTAAGAATACTTAGTAGCGCTAAAGTTCAGAATGAGCTGAGACTGGGTATGAATGTTAGGAGCATAAAAAAAGTTAGGGTTTCCTTTTTAAAAAACTAAGACAGGGAAAAAAGAGGGCTACCAAAGCTACCCATTGTTGGATGGGAGAAATGATAATGGAAAGTAGAGAGAAATCAGAACTACTCAATTCTTATTCTACTTCTGCTGAGAATTATCTATGGATGGGAAAGAGCAGAACAAAAAATAACCAAAAAAACCCCAATCTTGAGGTAACTCATTCCATTTTTTAATATCTTTAATATCTCTAATTATTGGAATTAATTATTATTAATTATTAGAAAGTTTTTTCTTACAACAAGCCCAAATCCACCTATCAGTAACTTCCATCAGCCCTCTAGGAAAAGGCAGAATCATTCCAATCCCTTTTCTAAGCAGAATCTTTCAAATATTTGTAAACTGCTTTCCTTCCCTTTTCCCCTGCCCTATGTCTTCTCTTCTCCAGCTTAAACACGCCCATCCCATTCACCTGATCCTTCTACAGAATGGTTTTAAGTCCCTTCATAATCATAGCTGCCTTCCTTTGGCTATGCCCCAGTTGGTTATTTATTGTTCTTCCTAACATGTGAAACATAAACAAACTCCAGAAATACTTGGACCAGGACAGAATAAAAAACGGCAGGACTTGAATCACCTGTGGGAACTTTCCTTTGCTGCTTCTAGCCTTGGCTTTTTTGGTCCCTTAGCTTCTACATCAGACAAGAAAGGCAGGAGAAGTAAACGAAAAGAAATCGCTTTCGTTGTTTTCTAATGGCTCTCACTGATTGCTGAGAATCATCCAAAATGAAAACTTTGGTCTATGGATTTCCCTTACTGAATTTCCTTTCCCTCATCTTCCAGGGGAAATGAACAGTACTTCTCCTCTTTCCCCCAAAAAAGGTATCTACAAATATAGGCAGAATCCTTCTTTTGACTATTCTGAGATGGGAAGTTTTTCAATGTATTCTAGGGCAGTGCTGTCAAACTCAAATAGATACAGGGGCCACTAAACTATATGGAAAGATCTCTGTGGGCTGTACATTGACTGAGAAAACTAAATGTGGTTATATATTTCTTTTTTATTAATATATCAATGCATTAAAATCAGAAAGGAACTCTAATTTAATCTGGTTCTAGTCATACTTAGGAGTGTTGTGGGCCATGTGTTTGACACCTACTCTGGGGAAGTTCCTATTAATGCAAGTTGGTGCCTGTTTTACAACTTGTAGTCTTAGAGAGGTACCTGGAGCACTAGGAAGTTAAGTGACTTACCTAAGGTCACACAGTCAGTATGAATCAGAGGCAGGACCTCATCTTTCTGTCTCTGAGACCAGGTTTCTATCCATCCCATGCCACTTTTTCTTAAAATGGGAGTTAGATCTCTTTAAAAGAAAAGGATCTTTGAAATATACAGATGTTTCTAGAGACAGATCACATATGGAGCACAATCAACAATTGTCTTTCTCCCTGTTTTCTCTTTCCCTACTTCAGTAGGTATTCAAGTACTACTTCCAGACTTGCAAACTCATGCTAGTCATGTCTGAGGGTGTTTTCCTAGGTATAGCAAGAAGTATAAAAAAGTGACTGGGATAGACGAGTCAAAACCTTGACTTAACATCAAGGCCTTTCTTATTGCCAGATTCTTAGCCTGGGCTTCTGATTCCTATTGCCTAGACTGTTTGCCTGGCTTCTGAACCTACTACCTCTCCTAACATCATATATCCACCTAATCTCTTCAATTTTGCCTGGATGCCAAACCTAGTGTTTGACTTGACTTCTGGTTTTGGCGAACACCCTGCCTTTGGCTAGCCAATATGGTTTTAAAGAGTCATGACCTTGACCTGACCTTCAGTGTTTGAATATACTTCAGACTGATCACCTGGCTTCAGATCCCCAGGCTCCTCTTCAATCACCAGCTTCTTGGCCCTTCCCCAGAGCTAACTAACTCCTGCGTATAGACCCTATCCTGTGTTCTCTTCTTTTGGCCCTCTCCTTTGTATTTACAATTTACTGCCACCTATAAAATGGGCACGAACAGACCATAGTAAGTACTTGAAACTTCACTAAGTTAAAAGTACATAGTTTGTCTTAAATTATCTCAAACCCCCAGGTAGCCATGGACAACTACTTTATCAAGACCATGACTACAAATGGAAAAACTAACCACCAACAACTCTTTTTTTTAATTGACTACAACCCTGCTACCTGTCTCCCCTCTGCCACCCACACCAAGGAAACCCTGTATATGGGGCAATGAGGATCAGCCAATACCTCCACCAGGTTCTTCTGCTGGGTGCTATTCCAGTAGGTCACATACATAACGAAACTCAACATTCCTGAGATGAGAAAGACACAGGGCAAAGCAAAAACAGCTGGGTGGACGCCTGGGAAAGATAACAGAACCAATTTATTGAGGTTCAGGCATTGACTTCCAAACGTAGCTCTAGGGTGAGGAAGAAACAGTGAACTTATTTTCTAGCTTGTTTATATGCTAGACTCAGATTAGTATTTTTATTTTCATGTACAGGCATCACCCTCATTTCATGTAACATTAATAAGTGAAACTTTGGATTTAATAAAAGATTACCTGGGGGGAGAGGTGATTATTCATTTCAGTATAAGATTCACAGTGGGGATTCATAAGCTCATCTATTAAAAAGATATGACTCCACCCTTACATTATGCAACACCAATAAATGAAAATCCAGTTTTAATAAAATATTATGGAGAGATGATTATTCACTTCAATAAAGAATTCACAGTGGAATTCATAAGCTCATCTATTAAAGAGATTTGATTTACAATAATTCTTCACACCAGGAACTTGAACCAAATCAAGAACAGGAATTAGCTAAACCAAACAAAATACACACACACACACACACACACACACACACACACACATTTTTCATAAAATGCCATAAGTCAAATCTGTGTTTATTTTTATTTTATTTTGAGACTGGGTCTTCTATTTCACTCAGGTTAGAAGTAGAGTGGCCACTCACAGACCCCTAATTAGCCTTGAATCTTTAACCTCTGATCTGATCTGGGCCCGTTTATCCCTGTTTGAGCAGTGGCCCCCTGCTCTGGTGGGCTCCTCATACTGGTGTCAGACTAAGTGCTGACACGTGATCTGCTTAGCCCCCTGAAGTTTAGAACTCCTAAACTCCAGCAATCCTACAGCCTCAGCCTCCCCATAGCAAAGATTACAGGCATGTAACGTCTAGGCTGTTTATTTTATTTAAAAAAAAAAAAAGACATAATACAGTTTGAATTAAAACAGAATCTATGTTTCCAACAACCACTGACCTGGAACAAAATCCAAGTATCAATGTATTCTATGAAGCAAACCTGAACCAAATCAATATTTTATTTGACTCAAATTCAAGACTTGCGCCCATTTTTTTCAGGAATATAACTATTGTATTGTCTGGCAAGATGAAGTATGCCGGTATAATCATGCAAAGTAGATTCAGGTGTTTAAAGAACACATCTCAGTCTGCTTAGGTTACTTCTCCCTTGGGTACACCTTAGTATACAGCACAAGAAAGAAAATCCAGCCATCTGTGGTGGAGCTTTATAACCCAAGTTCTACATTAATCCAGTGAGTTATTCAGAACAGTTTAAAAGGCCCAAAGGAGATATCACTCAGAGCCCAGGGAATGAATGACCTGGACTAGGTTTCTAAACTATTAGAAGTTCACCAGATGAAAGTCTTACCTGATATAAGATGCTAGTACATCATATAATAAAATGGCAATAAAAGGCAATTTGTAAAGGAAAGCGTAGATGATTTTAAGTGGGCAGCTACATGGTTCAAAGGATAGAGTGCTGGGCCTGGAGTCAGGAAGATTCATCTTCGTGAATTCAAATCTACTCCAGAATTTGTCCTGAGGCATTATTTAAAGTAGTTCAAAGGGTTTGGGGAAGAGCTCAGGAGAGTCCCTGTCTTTTCTCCACCATCTTGGCTCCACTCTCCCCCAGTTCAACTCTGGCATCAAATACTTAGTACCTGTGTGACCCTGGGCACTTAACCTTGTTTGCTCAGTCCCTTAAATGAGCTGGAGAGGGAAATGACAAACCACTCCAGTATCTCAGCCAAGAAAACAACAACAAATGATTTAAGGGTATTCTAGAACCAACTTATACCAAAGAACTGATTGTTAAATTTTCAATGGCAGCATCTACACCTTAGAAATCAGCAAGCGTTACAAATCAAGACTTTTATTTCTTGCTCTGTTGATTGTCTAGACTTGAGAAAGTGAGGGCAAAAATATTAATAATGTAGATTAAATGTAAAAGTGTCTCTAGTATTTTTTAACCAGCATCCTCCTAGAAGTAGTTGACCTTGATTGGTCAAACACCGTTTATGACCCCAACCTCACAGATCATAGGTGGTCTCAACCTGGGAAGGTAGTATGCAGGGAGAGGAGGAAGGAGACCATTTGGTTTATGGCAGGTACTGATGCACAAATAAGCAAAAAGGTTCAATTACAGGACTTAAAGACACTTAGGGTTGGATGGGGGTTGTAAGTCACTTAGTCCATCATTTCCCAAATTAACTTGGTCACAAAACATTTTGAGTGTGAATAATATAATTAATATTAATAAGTATCAAACCAAGAGATAACTAATAATTAAGCTTAAAACTGCACTAAGACTTTTATGATATTCTGTATAGTGCTTTAAAGGTTTACAAAGTGCATTACATGTGCTTAAATCATTTAATCAATAATTTATCAACCCTGTGAAATAAGTGTTATCATTATCCATTTGAGAGAAGAGGAGTCGAAGGTCTAGAAGGAGGAACCCATAAAGGCTAGTCTGAGGGATGGGGAAGGACAAAAGGAACAAAAACCCTCCAGTAAAAGGGAATCAGGGAAATTTTGGAGCCAAATAGAGGAAATTAAATCTACTTTCAGGCCACAAAGTTGACAAAAAGAGCAACTGAAGTATAATGGAAAAAGCACTGGACTGAAAGTCAGAACATCTGGCTGAGTCTGAGCCTCTGTGTGACCCTGGGCAAGTCATTTCCCCTCTAAGGGCTTTAGACTCCTCTTGGGTAAAATGGCAATGGTTGGGGTAGGAAATGGGAGTCAAAGTGGGAGCAGGGTAGATGAGACCATGGCTAAGATCTGATTGTTCCCAGGCACCTTTGATTTTGTGGTTGCTGAGTCATTTTTCAGTCATATCCAACTCTTTGTGGTCCTATTTGGGGTTTTCTTGACAAAGATACTGGAGTGTTTTGCCATTTCCTTCTCCAACTCACTTTACAGATGAGGAGACTGAGGCAAACAAGGTTAAATGATTTGCCCAGGGTCACATAGTTAGCAAGCTTCTGAAGTCAGATTTGAACTTAGGAAAATGAGTCTTCTTGATATATACTCTGCTACCTAAGTAGGCTCTATTATTATCTCCAGTTTTATAGATAAGGAATTTGGGGCTGAGATTTTAGTGACTTATCCAGAATTCCTCAGTTAATAAATATTTGAGGATAAAGAAACTTGCCCAAATTGAGGTTATCATAGATCATCTCTAAATAGAAAATGAATTCTTTGCCCCAAAATTATCTCCAGTCCCTCTTAAAGTACTTGAAAATTATTCTTCAGCATAATTATTAGATTATGTGTTTAATTATCAATTAACTTATTAATTAATGCATAATATAATTATGGTATTATAATTAAAGATTGAGTATGGTATAATGTAAAACCTGGAATATCTATCATCTATCTCTCTATCTCTCTGGCTATCTATAACCATAACAAAACCTCATTATTAGGTCTGGGCAGCTTGCCATTAATTAGGTGTGTGACCTTGGACAAGTCACTTGGTACTTTAGTACCAAAGTCTTAGTAGATTTCTTATTTGTGAAATAAAATGATTGAACAAGGTGATCTCTAAATGCTAAAAATTTTGCACAGGATTTTTCAAATTGCTCTGGGACTTGAATACTTTTCACACTCCAAGAGTTCCTCATTTAACTGCAACATAAAGCACCAAACCACTGTTATCCACCAGCAGTTTAGCTACAACTATCTGATGCTCAGCTGAGCACGTTTCCATGGAGAGAAAACCCCTAAGTGTCAGGTACACACACAAGGAAAAAGAAGAGGAGGTGGGTGAGCACCAAAAACAAATTTCATGTGCTTCTCTTTCTGGATGAGAGTCCAATCACTTACTAGTGGTCAACACTTTAATCAGGTGATACTGATGCAGATGGTTGATGCCACTCTGGACTCTGACACTGAGACAGTACTGTCCGGAATCCTTGAAGATGTGGTTCAAGTTGTAAGAGGTGCCATTTACCACCACCAGGTGGCACTCATTTCCTTCTAGTGGAACACAGTCTGGCTTGATGAGCCAGCATAAAGTCAGAGGAGAACTGAAAATAGACAAAAGAAGAAAAAATGGCTTTTAAGAAATGACTTTAAATATAGAATCACATTGGAGAATGGCTGAACGAGTTGATTGTGCTGTAATACTACTGAACTATAAGAAATGAACTCAGTGATCTTAGAAAAATATGGAAAGACTTGCATGAAACATAGAAGAGCGAAATGAGCAAAACCAAGAGAACTTCCTATACGGTAATCGCAATGCTATTTTAAGAATGACTTTGAGTGAATAAGTCATTTCGTCTATTACAAATACCCAAATTAATTATAAAGGACATAAGAAAGATGCTATCTGCATACAGAGAAAGAACTGATAAATAGAAGTCAATATCAAATCATTTTACATGTATATATGTATGTACATTATATACATATACATATATATACATATATATCTATTTGTGTCTAACGACTTCTCTTGGGAGGAAAAACTGGACCTACTACACAATTTTAAGTTTAATCTGCATGAGCAGATTAAGTGAGGGTGTATGGGAAGGAAGAAAATAAAGAAATTTGCATGATAATTTTATTGTATATTTGAAAGGAATAGTAAGTTGTGCATAGTAGATTTGAAGCTTTATGTATAATCAATCACCTTTTTATGGTTCTATGCTATAGAAATGCTTGTTTTATTCCATAAATTTAAAATAAAATAAAAAACTATACAATCACAGCAACTCAGAATTAGAAAGCAACTTCACGTCAGAGATCATCTAGTGTAATCCATAGCTGAACAGGTACCCCCTTCTACAAGATAGCTGCCAGTCATCAGACTATACGAGAGCTAGAAAGAAATTTGCACATTATCTAGTCCAAGGCTGGGGGAGAGAGGTTGTTTGTTTGTTGAGGGTGGGGGTGGGGGGTGTTGCTTTGTTTTTGTTATAGATTAGGGACCTGCCACAGCCAGCTTGAATTATCTCTGGAAAAAAAGTCATTGTGAATTGTTAAATTTTCAGTGTGAGCATTTATGCCTTGAAAATCGGCAAATGCTACAAATCAGGCTTTGATTTATTGTTTTATTAGTTGTCTAGACTCAAGAAAGAGACAGAGAAAATGCTCATGCAGATGAAACTTCAAAGTGTGTAGTGGGTATACTTTTTCTCCCAGAAGAAAAAATTTTAAACAGGAAACTATTTAACATTTATCAACACATACCTGTAGGAAGTCTAGCAATGGACCCTTCTCACAGAATATTAAATGCACAAAATAAAATCCTTAGGACTACAAAGGAAACCAATTATATTGCTTTCTTCTATATAAAGGAATTATATTGGCTTCCTTTAAGTTGGCTATAATTGTATTTTATTTAATACAGTTACCAAAATATTTTTCAAAAAACAAGTCATGTACCCCACATTAAGAAATCTAATCTAGTCCAATCCTTTGATTTTCTACAGTACAAACTGAAGTCCAGAGAAGGGTAATGATTTATCCAAGGTCACCTTAGCACTAGAACCCAAGTGTCTTATTAAGCAGACCTGATCTCTTTGTGCAGTCCCTTGAAATTGTCTATAAAGGGTGAGATTTGACCTGGCTCCTACCCATTCTGTCAATGACATCAAATTGGTCGTCCTCTCAGGGCTCTAAAAAAAATTATCAAATAGTAGGAATGTCTTATGATCACTCCCACACCCCTTACTATAATCTTTTCCTTATTGCTAGGTACCAGGTGCCTACTTATCACTTTCTGGGATTTGTAACTTAACATTTCACTTCTAGAAAGCAATCTCTTATCTACAAGATGCCTAGAGCATCAGAGACGAAAAGGGCTAAGCCTAAGGACAAGATGAAAAAAAAGTCCAGGGGAAGCCTTAGGTTTTCTTGCCACATTGTATCATTCTTGGAGACCTTGAAGTTGTCCTTCCCAAAACAAGTTTCATATAAACATTTAACTACAAATGTTTAATTAATGTCACTACGTGTTCTGCATACAAAGATGAAAATCCACCTAACTCCTGCCCTCAAGAAGTTTACAAAATAATTAGGCACCCAATTAGTTTACATTTGCAAATGTGCATATTAGAAAGTCCAATAACCTTCTCCGAAGGAAAAAATGTTTGTGGGAACTGGCTAGTTGAGAGGCTTGTCCTGCAGATAACAGGCATTTAGTAAAAACTGGTTAAACAAGAACTTCAGGTTTGAAAAAAATCTAAGTGATTTTCAGGTGACCCACCACGTTTTCACTAGTTCGTCTCTCATCACCCACTGTTGTAGCTTACTAACTCCACAGTGCTAAAGTCTCAAGCAATGCTCTGTAGAGGAGTGGGGTATAATAAAAGAAGCTCTCCATGGGGCCTTCCATCTACACTCTAGTCCATAACTTATCTTGTCAAAGAATTCCAGCGTCAGAATTTTCAGAGAACACTTAGTCAACGTATTCCCCAAACAGGAATTCCCTCCAAAACATCTATTCTACAATGAGTAGTCAGCCAGGTGGTATTTGACAATCTCCAACTTAGTGCCTAATGACACATGCCATTCCATGGTCAGGACATGTTTCCATATATCCAGGTGAAATCTGTCTCTGTAACTTCTATTTGGTTTTGCTCTCTGGAGACAAAAGAAATAATTAAAATCTCTTAAGGAGACACTAGGTGGCGCAGTGGATAGAACATGGAATGCCCATCTTCATGAGTTCAAATATATCCTCAGACAGATACTAGCTGTGTGACTTTGGGGGAGTCATTCAAACCTGTTTGCCTCAATTTCTCATCTACAAAATGAGTTAGAGAAGGAAATGGCAAACTACTCCAGTGACTTTGCCAAGAAAATTCCAAATGGGGTCACAAAGAGCTGGACATGACAACAAAATAATATCTTTCCTAAGTCATCTCTTCTCTAGGCTAAATATTCCTAGTTCTTTCTATTGATCCTCCAGATGGAATGGTTTTGATTTCCTCAAAATTCGGATTTACCTCAGATTTCATTGTCCTTAAAAATGGCACCCATAGCTAAATACAATACACCAGGGCTCGGGAAGAAATAATTGGTACATTTTTTCTTAAGGGAGTCAAAATACATTCATCATTTCACATGTCTAGAGGTTGGTGTATTGTTAATGTATTTTTAATGGAATTAATGCATTTTTAATGGAATGGGAAGATCTTTCCCATCCATTAATAGGCCCATGTGTGCTGCTTAAATCACATGGAAGCCTAAGTCACCTGTGGTGGGAGGAGTTTGCTGAACAGATAGAACAGCTGGAGCAGAGCTGAGAGGAAGTTGGTCTGACAGGGAAGGGCAGAGAAAGCCGGCAGTTGGGGAAGCAACTAGGGTGAGTGGGAGAGCTTGTTTGTGATTTTGTTTAAGGGAGCTGGTTTGTGGAAAGCCTAGCAGGGGGAAGACTTGGGGATGGTAGCACCCCCTGCACTGTTACTGTGTATGGATTTCTTTGTTGCTATGATGGATTTGGTTTTCTGGTGTTGGGGTTCGATTTTCTGGTGTTTGAATCAATGTTTTGATTCTGTCTTCCAAGTGGAGAGTCTGTTATATTCTGAGATTCAGAACTGTGCTGGCATATTCATAGGCGCTGTGAATGCTGCATTGGCTTTTCAGTTGGTGGGAGAGAAGATCAGAAGGAATTAGACTAGTAATTAAAACAGGAGGTTGACATAATCCAAGAAATATAAGCAGTGTATAACAGAGACCTTCATCAACATCCAGGTTCCTCTGAAAAGTGACCTCACTCTCCTATGTAAGGGCTTGGAGCATCATTTACAAGGATCCCTATGAGTTACAGGAAGCAGAAACAGTAAAATTTTTAGGGGCCCAGAAGATAGAAGTGATCTAGGCTGTGTGTGATCCTGGGGGCAAGTCACTGAGCCTCTTTTGCTTCAGTTCCTCTCATTTGTAAAAAGACCTGGAGAAGTAAATGGTGAGACTCATTTCTGATGCAATTCTAGACCAGTTCCTAGTCCTTAAGAAGAGATCGTATAGGATCCCTGGATCGTAAATTTAGATCTGAAAGGGACTTAAGAGGTCATCTAGTTCAGAGGTATCAAACTCATGGCCTGAGGACATGTGGAAAACTAGATTAAAATTAATTGGGAAACGTTTAGCAAAATAATTAAAATTAGACACAACATAGACAAGGTAAATTTGCAATTTCCTAAATCAGTGTGCAGCCCACAGGGATCCATTTCTACTTGAGTTTGACCCCATTGATCTAGTTCAATTCTTTTTTCAGAAGAGGAAAATGAGACCTGACAAGGCTGTGACTTGCCCCATGGGGTATGACAGGTAGTAGGGAAAAGAATCAAGATTGGAACACAGGTCCTTTGATTCTACAGTGTTCTCTTTGTTGTGCCACACTGGAAGACAGATGAAAGAATTTAGCATTTGCTAGGCTTCTATTAAGTTCTTGATATATATTTGGTATTATACCAAATTTTAAGTTTTGTCTCATGGAAAATGACTTATGCTTTTTGGTCTTGGGGATAGAACTAGAAACAATGAGTAGAAGCTACATAGAGACAAACTTAGGCTTGATAGTCAGGAAAGACATCCTAAAAACTAGAGTGGAATGGGCCATCACAGGCAGTGATGGGCTCCATCCTAGTTGGTGGTGTGCTTAGTAAATGTTTCACAACATGCTCTCCAAAACCAAACATGCAAGTATGTACTATACACCTTTATCTTAAGCTGCCTTATCAAAATTTTCTCCATCACTTTCCTGTGTTTAGACAATCAACAAAACAATAAATCAAGCCCTGATTTGCTTGTTCGCTGATATCCAAGGTATAAATGCTCACCCTGAAAATTTAACAATTGGCTGTCCTGGTTTAAGCCAGCTCTCATATACCCCTACCTTCTTTAGAGGTCTTCAAGATGATCCTGGATGACCTCTTGTTACATATAGTACAGCAGGGTTTCCTTTTCAAGTATAGGTTGGGGATGTGTTACTGTGATCATGTAGGGTAGAGAAGAATTAGAAGATACAGATCCTGCTCTGTACATGCCTACAGTCTACATGAAGAGACAACACAGACACACACGACAAATAAAAACCTAAACTAAGTACATGTTAAGACAGAATTAACTGGAATATGTAAGCAGTGATCTTATTATTAATATAGCTCCACTTTCTATGGTGCTTCATAGCATTTCTCAAAAAGCTACAACATACTTTTCTCACAACACTTCTGTGAGGTAAGGACTGCAAATATGATTCCTTATTTTACAGATGAGGAGACTGACATTCAGAGATGCTGGTCCAAGACAAGGCAGACAAGTGTCCAAATCCAGAGACTTGTCCGATGTCACTTAGCTAGTTAGAACAAATCATCTTTCCACTGTACCAGGAAAGGTATGATCAGAGTGTGGTACAGTTAATCCTAAGAGGTTTGGCTTTAAGATAAATAATAAATAGATAGAGAGATAGAGATAGATAGTGTCAGACAGTATAAAAGAAAACCCTGAGTTGACAGATATAGGGACAGAGTCAATCCTGCTGCTGCCACTGTAGCCACACACTTCCTTCACCACACCCCCATCCATCTGTCCCCAATGCAACCACTCACTCCAGGCATAGAACATTCAGTCATGGATAAAAATGAGCTGGTGCAGAAGGCCAAATAGGCTAAGCAGGCTGAGAGATATGAGGACAAGGCAGCCTGCATGAAGTCTGTAACTGAATTATGCAGTGAGGAGAGGAATCTTCTCTCTGTTGCTTACAATAATGTCGTAGCAACCTGGAAGTCGTCCTGGAGGGTTGTTTCGAGTATTGTGCAAAAGATGCAAGGTGCTGAGGAAAAACAGTAGATGACCAGAGAATACAGAAAGAAAATCAAGGGCAAACTAAGAGATGTATTACAATGCAATGAGGTATTGTCTCTACTGGAAAAGTTCTTGATTCCTAATATTTCACCAGCAGAAAGGAAAGTTTTATATTTGAAAATGAAAGGAGAGTACTACCATTATTTGGCTTGAGGTTGCTGCTGGTGATGACAAGAAAGGAACAGTGGATTGATCAAGAAGCATTTGAAATCAGCAAAAAGGAGATGCAACCAACATATCCTACAAGCCTGGGTCTGGCCTGGAACTTCTCCACGTTCTATCAAAAGATCCTGAACTCTCCAGAGAAAGCCTGCTCCCTTGCATAGACAGATTTTGATGAAGCCGTTGCTAAATTTGATACATTAAGTGAAGGATCATACAAAGCACACTAATAATGCAGTTACGGAGAGACAGCTGGACATTATGGACATTGGACACCCAAGGAGATGAAACTGAAGCAGAAGGAGGGGGAATTCTAACTTTTGTCTGTCTCATTCTAAAATTTACACAGTAGACCATTTGTCATCCAAACTGTCTCACAAATAGTTTTTGTTTACAATTTATGACAAGTTTATATTACTACTATTTGGATTTATCTATTTCCCATGTAGTTTTTATGTTTAGTATTAGGGGAATAAAGCCAATTAACATTTGAGGAATTATCTGTTTTCATCTGAGATGGCCCATATGGGGATATGGAATTTTTATACACGTTGTACACGTTCGGCACAGTGATTTTGGTACATTGTGATTTCACAAGGGTAGTGTTAAAACAGCTTCCACATCTAAACAAAGAAAACTGCCTACATGCTGTGTGTTGTGGTGGGGGAATAAATGGTGCGGGTCCTTGAGGGCTGGAGCATTCATGACTGTGGTAGAAATAGACATCCTATAAGATATTAGATAACATTCCATGTGTGTCTGTGGAATATACGAGATCAATGTGTATTATGATTGCAGCTACAAAAGGGTTCCTTAGACAAAGTTTTAACCCAGTCCGTTTAGTCTGGAGAAGGGCAGAAACGGTCCACATTCCATTATTTGCAAAGTTACCTGCTGTTTGTTTTGGTTACTTTTGCTACACTCTTTTCTATTTAAATGGCTGAGGCAACTTAAGCACAAATATACAAGTAAAGAAGTAAAAATGAATTGTTTGATACTCATAAAGTCACTATATCAAGCACAGCAGTAAAACAGAAAACTCATGTATTTAATTTTTTTTAGATTTTTTGAGACTTGCCTAACATGCATGTCCTGTAAAAATAGTTAACAGGGAAATAAATTGAGGTGATGGCTGCCTTTCTTTAATGTCTTTTGAAATTTTCATGAACAATCCAAGCATAATTGTTAAGAACATGTGTATCAAGTTGATGTAAGTAGAATAAAAGTTTTATGAATGGGAAAAATAAAGAGAAAAACCCTTTCTGATGAGACCCCATCTTATCCAAAATAAAAATAAAAAAAATTGTCCACTTGGGGTTAAAAATACACATTTCCAGATAGTAGTCACAAATATACTAAAGGTATATTTCTCACTTCTTTCTCACTGCTCTCTTTCCTCGGCAGACAACTGCTAGGGGCAGCCTACAGAGTGGACATGAAGTGGATAAGAGACATGAAGTGGATGAGAGACACGAATACACATACAGATACTTTAATGAGAGTGACATTTTCAAGTATAACACATTACCGGATCAATGGATCAGTTGTCCAGAATCCCTAGATATCAAGCCACTTCCAACGTGGTGCAAAACTAGGGGTTGTGAACCTGTTTTGTTTTGTTTTTTAAATATGTTGATAACTATTGCAATATGATTGGTTTCCTTTGTAATCCTATGTATTTTATTTTATGGATTAAAAAATCATTCTGAGAAATGGACCACAGGTTTCACTATACTGCCAAAGGAGATCATGACACAAAAATCGGTAAGAACCACTTCTCTAAAGACAGAATATGACAGAAACTGTCCTCAAAGGATCATAAGATCATAAACTCAGAACTAGTAGTGATCTTAGAGACCATCTATCCCTTCATTTTACAGATAAGAAAACTGAGGCCCAGAGAAATGAAGGGATTTGCCCAAGGCCACATAAGTAGGAAGTGTCAGAAGATTGATGTGAACCGAGTCAGTTGGTCAATAAGCGTTTATTAAACTCCTAGCATGTACCAGGCACTATGCTAAGTGCTGGGTCTTTTCCACTCTACTCTCTCCCTAGTGACAAGAAAAGTTGATAAGCTCAGATCATCAGAAATCCAGATCAAGGTCAAATTCCTATATGAGCAGTAAACTACACTTTAAACCCCTGCTTGCCAGCTCACAAACACAGCCCACATGAGTCAGAGACAGGGAGGGAGGGAAGGAAAAAGAGAGCCAGGGAGGGCATCCTTTGAATCAATCATTATGATAGCCAGTAGTCTTATTGGCATTAACCCCAATTAGAACAGGGGATCTGGGACTGCAGAGCCTGGGACATAGGAGGTAACTAACAAAGGCTTATTGATTGATTGATTGATTGATTGATTAAAAGAGGCTTTTCTCTCCTGCAAGGCTAGAGAACCTGGTAAAGCTGCTCCTGCTGGAGCTGCTATGGGGAAAAATCAGGGGGAAAGGGCAAAGATTTTTTTTTAAGAATCGAGCAACATAGAAAACTGGTGGAATCAGGAGACTAAAAAATACTCATGTTTCTTACCTCCCAGTGATATGCAGAGAGAAGGTCACGCTTTGCATCACTTTTGTCTCATTCAATCCTAAGACTTGGATGCTTCTAATAGCATCTGAAACATAGAATTTAACAATTTATCACAAACAGGTAGATTATGTTAGCCACAGATGACCATACTGTAAAGTGAACTGAAAAAAGAAAAATTCATTCTGATTCATTAGGATTGACCTTGGGTAGTGGGGGAGAGAAGAGATGATTTATAGTCTGAAATTGTACTGATCTACAGTGGCCCTAGAAGATTCCTGGTTTGCACAGGCTGTACAGAGATAGGATAAAATAAGATGAAAGGCATAACCAATGTTGGATAAGCCATAAAAAGTCAGTAACACTAATGGACTGGGAATTGGTATTATTATTCTGAAAACCAATTTGAAACTTTAAAAGCATCTAAATTGTGCATTCCCTTTGACTCAGTGGTACCACTACTGAGCATATAGACCCAAGGAAGTCAAAGACATAATAATAATTAATATATGATATAACAACATAACAGCAATATAATATAATTGATATTATGTAATACATAATAAAATAATAGCTAACATTTACATTATACTTCAAGGTTTGAAAAGTACTTTACAAATATCTCATTTTATCCTCTCAACAATCTTGGGAGGTAGGTATTATGATCATCCCCATTTTATAGATAAGGAAACAGTGATAAAGAAGCTGGATTTGTGGAATTTTCAAATCAAAGCTATTCTCCATTGTTTATCTCAACCTATGTTTTTTTCATTCCTCTGGTGCATTCCATTGGCTCTTATACTTTTCTTTTTATTTCTAATTTGTTTTATTTCTGCTTGATTTGACTTTCTAGTTTCCCCAACCAAGTGAAGTACAGTTAAATTGTCCAGCACTGCAAGGGAGTAGTTGCCATACCTTCTCTAAATGTTATTTCTGCGTTATTGTTGTTCGTCATTTGTTTTGGAAGAGGCCCAGTGATATCAACAGTGACATGCTGACTTGTGAATGGATTGGATTTAGGTGAGGCAGAGTTGCTCAAAGTCATCAGGTTCATTCTCTTTCTTCCTGGGTCAATGAAGTCCAGTGGCAGGACAAAAGTCACGATGATTGGCGATGGCTCAGGATATAGTGAATGACCTTGATGTCTTTGATGCTTGACCAAGCTGTAAGCGCTCCACAGCACGTGCTTCAGCCCTCTTCATGGTCATTGGAATGAACTGCTCTCATATGCCCATTCCACTGGAAAAAGTCTTTACACCTCCCTAATTCACTGCCAGGTTCCAGACCTCAACCTAGTTTAGCTTGTGTGGTCACTGCACATGCTACAGCTTCTTAGCCAGAAATGGTAGCTGAGCAGCCCTGAAAAGGCCATCATAACTGGAAGCACTAGTCTTCTGAACACCCCAGGCACCCCTATTTCTGTGTACCTTTGTAACCAATGTAGGAATTTTTCCTCCTTATCTTAGAAGCCAGAGGGAATCCCTAGAGTTTAATAAGCTGAACAATAACTAAGTTAGATCTGTGCTTTTAAGAATTTCAAACAAGAGATATGCACAGACATAAAAACAATGGTCAAGACTAGAATATGTTTAGGAAATTATATGTCTGTATATGTATATGTGTATCTATATATTTACAGCTATAGAAAAATACATCTAAACTTTACGGTAGCCTTCTAGGCAGGTAGGGGGGATGGAAAAAAAGAACAACGTTAAAAAAAGTATACAGCAGAGATTAAAAGAAAACTCACAAGAATGGGCAATTCTCAATACAATGTGTGATATCACACAGATTTTCTTGCAATGAAAATTTAGTTTTACATATTTTGATTCCTCTCGTGTTTTGCTTTGCATACAACATGTTTTTCTTTCTTTGTATGTAAGTGTCAATATTTAAGTTTATGATACGTTTTTGTTTCTTTTCTCTATTCTGTATTTGTGTTCTGGTGTTAGAGTTTAAAATTTAAAAAAAAAGAATTTCATTTTTTCAGCTGGGTGGAAGATGGGCTGGAGATGTTGGAGGCAGACAACCCCATTAGGAGACTATCAAATCCAGGCAAGTGGTGCTAAGTTTCCATACAAGGGTAGCAGGCCTACCCACTTGCAACCCACCTAAGATCACACAGTGAGTCCCAGCTAGGACCTAAACCTAGTTCTAATTTCCAGGTCAAGGTTCTTTCCGCTAAAACAAGTTTAACTCAGTGCCTAATCTGTGCCAAGATTCTTTGAAGGTCTTAGTCCTGCTTCCATCAGTAATTCATTACATAATACTATCTTCATTTTTGGGTGATGAGCCCTAGCTGGCAGAAGTATCTCCATTTTTGTCCACTAATTGATTCTATGTTCCTATGTACCCAACAACTGATTTTAGGGATAGGAATGAAAGGTTAGCAGAGTATCAGTTTAGCAAACTTCTTCTAATCCCAGTGTGTAAGATCAGCAAACTTTACTAATCACAGCATCCTTGTGGTAGAAAAGAGGGGGCTGCAGTCTAGTATACCTTCTGACTGAATGGTCCTAAGCTCCCTTTCCTTAGTTCTTGTGATTCATCCCAGCAACCACAGTCTGGTACAAGGGTAAGAACCCAGGAGATCTGGGTTCTCAATTGGAGTACCTACTGTATGCCCACACTACTATTATCACTGTGTTCTTGAACATCTATCTGAAGTCTAAGGGAACCTCATACATACTTAAATGCCTGCGAGGGATCATCTGTTTGACTCGTGATCTTTGAGAGCTTAAGCTCCTTCTCCTTATCTCTTCATCCACAAATCCCTTATAATCTTATGGAGTAGAAGCTAGGGGAGGGTGTTACAAAAGAGAATCATGCATGGAGTACATTAGGCGGCCTCTAAAGGCTCTTGCAACTCAAATGATTCTTGACACAGAGTTCAGCAGGCATATTATCCCGCTAACTGCAGCCTTACATAGCTTGCGCCCACTTGGTTTGATTAGTACCAGTGTCAACCTGCATGAAAATAGTCATGTCTGACATTCATATAGCTATTTAAGGGTTGCAAAGTACTTTATATAGAGGAAAGGGAGACTGGGTCTCCTCGCTCAAGCTGATGGCACAGTACAGCAGCTGTTGTTTAGACATTTTCAGTCATGCTCAACTCTTCTTGACCCCCTCTTAGGGTTTTCTTGGCAAAGATAGTGGAGTGGTTTGCCATTTCCTCTTCAACTCATTTTACAGAGAAGAAAACTGAGGCAAACAGGGCTAAATGACTTGCCCAGGGGTCACACAGCTGTAAGAAGTCAGATTTGACTTCAGGTCTTCCTGACTGCCCACTCATGGGTGTAGTCTCAGCACTGATCATCATGGATGCTTTGATCTGTTCTTACTTTCTGACATGGGCTAGTTTGTCCCTCCTTAGGACACCTGGTAGCCCAATGATCCTAGGGCCTCATTAGTTTGGTGCCAGACCTACTACAGAGTATCAGCTTTAGCCCTACTACAATTTAGAACTCTTGGACTCAAGTGATTCGCAAACATCAGCCATTGAGCCGTCACAGACAATAGGAATACACCACTAAGTCTGTCTCCCCATTGCCTTTTTGTAAACAAAAAAAAAGTTTTTATTGAGGTCTTTTTAAAATATTGCCAAAGTTTTTTCCCATAATCTCTCTTTTTCCCTCTCAGAGAGCCATCTCAAATAATAAAAAGTATTTTTGAAATAGAGAGAGAGAAAGGAAAAAATCAGCTCAACTGATCAATATATTGGAAAAGTCTGAAAGCATGTACAATGGATAACATCTGTGGACTTCCCACCTTTGGGCAAGGTGAGTTAGGTGTATCCTCTACTAGCTGTTCATTTTTGAGTCTTGCTTGATCTGTATAATTTTGTAACATTCACTTTTTGTTTATTTGTGTGTATGTGTGTATAATTCTTTCCATTTACATCATCATAGCAATCGTGTATATTATTTTCTTGGCTCTATCTTAATTCATATAGATCTTTCCATGCTCCTTTGTATTCATCACATTTGTAATTTTTTACAGCACAGTGATATTTCATTATTTATATACCACAATTCTTTAGTCATTCCCCGATCAATGGATAACTGTTTTGATTCCAGTTCTTTGCCTTCACAAAAAGTGCTGCTATAAATATTTTGGTGTCTCTGTAGGACTTTTTTCTTATCGATGGTTTTCTTTGGGTATATGCCATGTAATAGAATCTCTGTGTCAAAAGCTATGGACATTTTATATGGACTTTATTTGAAAAATTCTACATTGTTTTCTAAAATAGTTGTACCAATGCATAGCTCCACCAAGAAGTATCAATGTGCCTATCATCCTCCAACCCTTCTAACAACGACTTGCCATTTTTGGTCATCCTTGCCAATTTGCAGGATATGAGGTAAAACCTCAGATCTGACACTTCTTTCATTATTAGTGATTTGGAACATTCTTGCATGTGGTTATCAATACTTCACTGTTCTTCCTTTGAGAACTATTTGTTCACATTGATTGACCAAGTGAATTGTCTGAGATTAGGATTCTGGACTATATATCATATGCCTTAATTCATTAAATCCTTCCTAAGTGGAGGATCTACAATTTGTTAAATAGGAGATAATGCCATGTGTGTGAATGTTGATGGTTGCTGCTTTATCTTTCCTTGACCTATTTTCCAGCCCAATTGTTTTTGATAGAAGATACTTTATATTTCCTTCTATTATTTCAATCCTTTAATCTTGTTCTAATATTTTTTATTGTTTCAAGGAGTTATTGACTCTTGGTTGGTCCATTCTAATTTATAGGGGGTCTATTTCTGAGGTAAGTTTACTACCATCTATCCTAAGATATTAATTTTCCTTTCAGGCCTTTCCTCCATAGCTTTCCTGTCATTTACAATCTTTTGCTTATTTTCTTCCTGGCATTCTTGTAGTTCTTACAGCCAAGTCATTTTCTTCTATGACACTGTTGTAATTCTGTAGTTTTATCTCTTCTTCTGGGTTTTTCTTTTGGTCTATTTTTGAGCCATAATATTTCTTTCTTCTTTTTTTCCTTTTTAAAATTTTATATGTATTTTTTGAGTCACATTTTGAGTTCTGAGTTTTTTCCCTCCTTTCCTCTCTTCTTCCCAACGCCATATTAGACAAAGTCAACATTTGATATGGACTTATATGTAGAAAGTATACTTCCATATATTTATTCTTTCTCTGGAAGTGGATAGCATTTTCCTTCAGAAGTCCTTTGTAGTTGATTTGAATATTCACATTACTCAGAATAGCTTGGAAATTCACAGTTACACTTTAAATAATATTGTCCTACTATATACAACATTCTCTTGGTTCTGCTTGTCTCCTTCTGCATTATATCATGTAAGTCTTTTTTATATTTTTCTAAAATCAACCTGCTCATCATTTCTTACAGCACAGTAGTATTCCATCACAATTCCATATCGTAACTTACTCAGCCATTCTCCAATTGATGGCCATCCCCTCAATTTGCTGTTTCTTGCTGCCACAAAGAGAGCTGTTATAAATATTTTTGAGCATTTGGGTTCTTTCCTTTTTCCCTGATCACATTAGGAAACAAATTTAATAGTGTTATTGCTGGGTCAAAGGGTATACACAGTTTTACAGCTCTTTGGGTATAATTCCAGATTGCTCTCCAGAATGGTTGGATCAGTTGACAGCTCCACCAACAGGGTATTAGTGTCTCAATCCTTCCACATCCCCTCCAATATTTGTCATTTTCCCCTTCTATCATTTTAGCCAATCTGATAGATATGAGATGGTACCTCAGAATTGTGTTAATTTGCATTTCCCTAATAAATAATGGTTTAGAGCATGTTTTCATATGACTATAGATAACTTTGATTTCTCCTTCCAAAAACTGCCTTTTCATATCCTTTAACACCGTAATGTTTCTTTATAGTGCCTTGCACCTTCTTTTGTTTACTCATATTTCTAGCTTTAGTTCTTGATTTGACATTTAGTGTCAGCACTAGGCTTTTCCCTCTTCCACTGTAGTGCTCAAGCCCTATTTGGTCCTGACCTTGCTTTCCTTGGTTCCTGCTGGTCAATTCCAGTTCTTTTGCTCTAGACAGAATGTCTTAGGTAGACACCCTTAGAGTGCTAGCAGGCTTCAGCATCCCTGATCAGATTTTGCAGTTTGAGTGTCATGTATTTTAAAAGAGGAAACTAATTTGGGATGTGAAATGAAAGGGGCCCTATTTTAGGTTTAACAATTAAGCCATATGATCTAAGTGATATAAAATAGAAATGAAAGTAGTTCCATAATTCTCAGATTAATGTGGTAATTAGGGTCTATACATTTTTCTTTATATGTCATAGAACTCTAATATAATTGTCTCTGCCCAAGTATGTGGATATGGGGCAATGCAGGGAAGCTAGAAATTCTGGAGGAAGGTATTGTTTTCATAACCCTGGTGTTTATATTTTTAGGTTTATTATGTCATATGCTGTAGAAGAGAATGCTTGTGGTATTTATTAATAAAAAGGCTCCTAGGGGGCCTATATCTTACAATGGTATTCCTTTTAAGTTACAATTTCTATCCATAAGAGGCAGAATAAAGTAGTGAGAGTGGTTCAAGTCCCATCTCAGATACCTATTGGCTATGTGACCCTGGGAAAGTCCCATAACCACTCTCTAAAGGCTCTAAGTTTCAGAACAGTGACCAATCTGCATTAGTAGAAGGAGATTCTTTATTAGAAGTTCCCAAAACCAATGAAATCACAGAATTTCCTCCAAACCACTGATACTAAAGAAAATACAAATCATTCTAAGGTTCTAGGGTCTTACTTTACACCTAGAAAATTGGCAAAGATGAGACAGCTAGGTAATACAACGGATAGAGCCCTGGACATGGAGTCAGAAAGACCTGAATCCAAATCTGACCTCAGACACTCACTAGCTATGTGACTCTGGGCAAATCACTTACTGGTTTCTGCCTCGGTTTCCCCATCTGCAAAATGGGGATAATAAAAGCACCTTCTTCCCATGGTTGTGAGGATCAAATGAGCTCATATTTGTAAGGTTCTTTACAAAGCTTAAAGTTCTGTGTAAATAAATGCTAGCTATTACTATTATTACAATCAATGTTATACTAAAATTAAGTCTGAGAAACATCATGGTACAGATGAAAGAACACTGGATTTAGAATTACAAGACCTGGACTTAATTCCTGGCTCTGCCACTGACCAAGTCACCTACCTCTTAGGGCCTCAGCTACCTCCTCTGTAAAATAAGAGGGTCGGACTAGATGACATCTAAGGTCCTTTTCAGCTGGAAATCTGCTCCTATGATCTGTGCTGTCTTAGAGTTAAATGGGTCAGATTTCAGATTCACAATCTGTTAAAGAGTTAGAGAATTTGTCTTTGTTTTTTCTTTTTCTGTCTCTCTAAAGATCACCTTGATTAATTTTCTTTTACCATTTTTCTCTTTCTCTCTTAGAGATCACCTTTTCCAAAACACTCATTTTACAGAGGAGGAAACAAAAATTCCAGGATTGGTATCAGGCAGAGATTAAAACTTAAGGCTCTTCACTCCAAGCTTGACTTTTTCAGTCAGTTGTTCAAATCTGATCTTCTGAGATATAGCCAAGCCCTGCTGGTGGATGCTCCAGTCTCACGACTCAGCATGGGCATCTGAACAGTTAATTGCTACATGCCTTGTGGTCCCAAGCACCACCACCCCAGGATGGGAAGCCTGACAACTTGCTCTTATAAGAGTCTATATTCAAAACACATTGTATGAGCATATCCCCTCCAATGTGAGAGTGACAGGTAGAGGCCTAATTGCAGGCAAATACAATTACTGCTTGTATACATATTCCATTCCCCACCTGGGTGCTTTTGCAAGGTAGTCTCCCACATTTGGAATGTTCTCTCCCTCATCTCTGTTTCTTATTACAATGTCTAGCTTCTTTCAAGGTTCAGCTTAACTATCACCTCCTACCTGAGGAATTCCTGATCCTCCAGTTTTTAATGCGCTCTCTAAACTCGTTACAACGTTTATGAATTTACTTTCTTTCTCTGGAGTTACACAGAATAAGTTTGTAAATTTCAAGAATAAATCCAATAAGTGTCAGTTTCTCTCATAGCAACACTCTCAATCCCAAGTGAAGCTGCAGTCTGTGTACACATCTAGGAATACTTGCCTTTGGTTAGTCAGTCAACAAGCATTTATTAAACACCATGTTCCAAGCACCATGTTAAGCCCTGAGAATAAGAAGAAAGGCAAAAGACTGCCTCTGCCCTTAAGGGCTCACAATCTAATGGGAGAGTTAACATGCAAACAAACATGTATGAAAAAGCTGGGTAAACATCACGATTGCTGCCTTTAGTTAATAAAATAACTGACAGAGTGTGGAACCCTGCAGTGTGAAATGCAGTCACTTAAATGTATCAATCAATGAGCTATATAATCCAGGTTAAAAGACTTTATTTAACAAATAATACCTAAGGGAAGGAGCAGCCAGGTGGTGCTATAGTGCACAGAGTGTCAGGTCTGGAGTTGGGAAGATGTAAGCTCAAATATGGCCTTAGACACTCTCTAGCTACGTGACCCTGAGCAAGTCACTTAAAACCATGCCTGCTTTAGTTTCCTCAATGGTAAAACGAACTGGAGAAGGAAATGGCAAACCACTATCTTTGCCAAGAAAACCCCGAAAGGGATCACGAAGAATGAGATTTGGCTGAAAATGACTAAACAAACAACCTATGGGAAAGAAAGTATAACCCTAAGCACAATTCATGTTTTTTTTCTTTTTTAAAGTTATAACGTATGTATCAGCACAACAACATAAGGCCTGATGGTTATAAAAATGTTTGTGAACAAATAATAGGAACTGTGAATAAAAAAAGTGGGAGAGTCTCCTGAGAGAGATAGCTCCACATTGGTCTGCAAGCCAATAATAACTGACAGCTCTGTTCATACACTAACAAGCGTCCTCTTCTTCCCTCCTCTTTATCCCTTGACATTATTCCTGTTGTTTCTTCAGTTTCTGATGAAAGATGGCCCTTCTCCTCACCTTGATGACATCCCCTCCCATCTTCTCCAGCAGATTATTCTCACCATCACTCCAGTCCTCTCTATAAGCTCCTGCCCCCCCACGCACATGCACACACTCACACACACTCTCACACACACTCACACACACTTGCACACACAAGCACACACTCACACATTCTCATACACACATACTCGCACACACTCGCACACACTCACACACACTCACACACACTCATACACACTCACACACACACACACACACACACACACACACTCACACACACCCCTTTCCTATCTCTTGAAAAAAATCCTCACCAGTTGTTATCATCTCTCCCTCCTCTTGCTCAACCAAACTCTGAAAAAGCCACCTATGCACAGTGTCTTAATTCCACTCTGTTTAGTCTCTTCCCAAACATTCAGCAATCTGGTTTCCAGCTTCAACAGAAATGGTTCTTTCTTGAAGTTACCAATGCTACTGTAATCATCAGACCTAACAATTTCTCATTCTACCCCTTTTGGGGTTTTCTTGGCAAAGATGCTGGAGTAATTTGCCATTTCCTTCTCCAGCTCATTTTACAGATGGGAAAACGAAGGCAAACAGGGTCACATAGCTAGCTCTCTAGAACATCTGACTGTTCAAAACTCTATCTTTCTAGATACACTCTTTTCTAAGTTTTTTGACCATTTGATTTTTTTTTTTTTTTGGTTCTCTACCTACCTGTCTGAGTCCGTCTTCTCAGACATATCACACCCATACTGCGGGTATACTTCAAGTCTCTATTCTGGGTCTTCTTCTCTTTTTCTGCCTATGATATCTCACCCAGTGACCTCATCAATTCTCATGAGTTTAATTATCCAGTCCTATTCTTAATACCAAGTTCCAGTGTCATATCACTAACTGCCTCGACATTTTGGACTATATAGTACTATATATTTAAAACTCAATTAATTATCTCCACACAGAACTGATTATCTGATATACCTCTTTCAAATTTCCATTTCTGTCAAGGATATTACATCCTTCCAGTCACCATACCGTTAGTGATCTCAGTGACCTCAGTCCTCAAATCCTTTTTCTCCCTTTATCCATATATCTAATCAATTGTCAGATCTTATTATTGCTATCTGCAATACTTACCACATGCATCCCCTTCTTCCCACTCTTATAGCCCCCCAATCTTACACTTGCCACAGCCATCATCCTAAACCCTTCAGAGTTGTCTTGGATTGTTGTACTGTGAGAATAGCTAAGTCATTCACAGCTGATCATATTACAATATTGCTGTTATTTTGTATCCAGTACCTTTTACTTTGCATCAACGCGAGCAAGTTTTTCCAGGTTTTTCTAAGAGCATTCTGCTCATTATTTCTTATAGTACAAAAGCATTCCTTCATAATTACATACCACAACTTGTTCAGCCATTCCCCAACTGACAGGAATCCCCTCAGTTTCTCATTCTTTACCCCCAGAAAAGAGCTGCTATAAATATTTTTATACATATAGATCCTTTTCCTTTTTGTTTTTATCTCTTTTGGGATAGAGACCTAGTTTTGGTAGTGCTAGGTCAAAGGGTATGCATTGGTTTTATGGCCCTTTGGGCATAGTTCCAAATTGCTCTATAGAATGCACGAACCAGGTCACAACTCCGCCAACAGTACATTAATGTTTCATTTTTCCCACTTCTCCTCCAACATTTGCCACTTACCTTTTCTGTCCCATTAGCCAATCTAATAGGCGTGAGGTAGTACCCCAGAACTGTTTTAATTTGCATTTCTCCAATCAATAGTGAGTTAAAATATTTTTTCATAGGGCTATAGATAGCTTTAATTACTTCATCTGAAAACTGATTATATCTTTTGATCATTTATCAGTTGGGGAATGGCTCTTATTTTTATAAATTTGACACAGTTCTCTACGTTAGAGACTTTTATCACAGAAACTTGCTTCAAATTCTTTTTCTCAGTTGCTATTCCTAACTGTATTTCCCTCTATCCTATTTTCCCTACTACCATTTATTCTACTCTCTCTCTTCTTTCACTCTGTCTCTACTCAAAAGTATTTTGCTTTTGACTATCCCTTCCCCCAATCTGCCCTCTCTTCTATCACCACCATACCCTTTCTTATATCCCCTTCCCCTTCTACTTTCCTGTAGGGTAAAAGAGATTTCTATACCTTATTGGGTGCATATCTTATTCCCTCTTTGAACCAACTCTGATGAGAGTAAGGTTCACTCATTCTCCCTTACTTCCCTCTTCCCCTCCACTGTAAAAGCTTTTTCTTGCCTCTTATGTGAGATAATTTACCCCATTCTACCTCTCCCTTTCTCTTTCTTTCAGTACATTCCTCTTTCTCCCCTTAATTTTATTTTTTAGATATCATCCCTTCATATTCATCTGCTTCTGTTGCTGATTCATTAACTTCAACAGCCTGCTCCTTGCCTGCTGGGGCTGTCCTTTGCTGGTGAGGCATGTATTGAACTACTGTCCACTCTCACCCTGGCCTGACAGACCCTTCCTGCTGATCTGCTAAGTTGTCCCTGGTGTCTGTGGGCCAAGAGATATAGAAATTGGCACAGCTGCCAGCAATTTAGCCACCCCAAGGCTTGCTCTGGGCTCTTTGGGGCCAAGTCTGTGCTGGCTGGTGTAACCTGCCCTGGACTGCATTTCTCTCTCAGTCTGGTGCAAGAGACCTTTCCTGCTGACCTTGTAAGTTATCTTGGGTTGGAAATTTGTTTCATTCCCCTTTTATATGAGTTCTGCTGCTCTAGAATTTGTTTAGAGTCATTTCTGAGGGTTTTGGAGGAAAGTTCAGGCCTCCCACTGCTATTCAAAAGTTTGTGCCTTCTCCTTCATCTCATATCTCTCAAATTTCACTTCTCTCTGTCATTCTGTAAATCTCTCTACCATATATGGCATCATAGGCTTAGTAGTCCGTCAACCGATCAGGAATGATGCCTTCCTCTGATGTACTCAGTGTGCAGCATCACAGGGCCATCTTTCAAGGAACTTTCCCACCCACCTAAGATGGGGAGGTGGGATGGAGATTTTATGTTAACAAAAAATGAATACAAGGCAGTTTGGGGAACAGGGGTACTAGCAGCTGTGGAGAATCAAGGACAATGTTATATAGAAGGTATCCTTTGAGCTGAGTTGTTTTTTTTTTATTTTGTAATGTTTAACAATCACTGCCATACAATTGCGATTTTATCCCTCCCCACCTACTCCCCACTACCCCCCTCCCTCCCCACGACTGCATACAATTCTGTATAGATTCTACATATACTTTCCTATTGAGTATATTTTCATTATAGTCATGCTATGTAGTCAGACTAAGATAAATGAAAGTAATCGTATAACAAATCAGAACATGATACACAAACACATACACATACACAAACATGATCTGCTACAATATGTGAGTGACTTCCATATTTCTCTCTCTGAGTGTGGCAGGCATTTTGCCTTGAGATCCTCCATTGGGATTTTTTTTTTTTTTGGTAAGAAGTTCTTGTGTTATAACAAAAATCTAAGTCTACCAGAAAAAACTCTCACACACTGTGGTTGTTGCTGTGCATAAAGTTCTCCTGGTTCTGTTGAGCTGAGTTTTGAAGGAAACCAAAATTCCAAGAGGTGGAGATGAAGAGGGAAAATATCCCAGATGTGGGCACAGTTGGTACAAAAATTTGAAAATAGAATGTCCTGTGGAAGAAACAGCAAGTAATCTATTATGGTTGACTGCTGGAGTATATAGAGCAGAGAAGTATCAAATATGCATAGGCTTCATGTGGGCCACAACACTCAAGTGTGGCCAGAATCAGGTTAAAATGTAATTAGGAAATATTTTTTTAAGCATTAACTCTGCTATTTATTATGTTAATTAAAGTCCTTAATCAAATAATGAGTCTTTCATTGTAAAATAATAAATCATTTATGGAACATTGTTTTTATATTAAACATATTTTCACATCAGTCATGTTGTAAAGAAAAATTAGAACTGAAGGGAAAAAACCAGAAGAAAGGGCAGAGCCAAGATGGCAGAGTAAAGGCAGGGACTCACCTGAGTCTGTCCCCCTCCTTTGATTCCCAACACTCAAGTGTACCCTCAAAAATTGCTAAGAACAGATTTCTTCTTTCTCTATTTGGTTGAGATTTTATCTTGCTCCTGATTCAATTACTCTTGTGTATTTTATCAACTAGTCTAATCTATATATCATATCCAATTTCTATTTACTGTTTACTTAGATAAATGTGTTTGCTCACAAGACTGTCTTTTATGTAACATAGTTACGTGCACTTGATGAGATGGAACTAAACTGGCTGAGCATAAGCTATTCATTAACCATTCTTTGAAAGGAAACAAGGAAAATGGTTGACCCTGTGGGTCTTTTATAAAATACAGAGCCTCCTCTTAATGCTCTGAAAAGTAGGTCCTCACTGACCAGACCCCTTCCTGTACATACATATTCTATTCATACAGGAACATTGTCTCCTCCATTAGAATGCAAACTCCTAGAGACCAAGAATTGTTTTACTTTTCATCTTTATATTCTTCATTCTACATCTGTGGCTCTACCTAATTTCAACTCTGGGGAACCAGATGCCCTTCCCAAGAAAGCTCATCACTTGTAATCTCATCACCATGCTTCTAACTCCCTCAGTCTCCTCTCCCCTCAGATTGGAGAACTGGAGGATGGAGTCCCTCCCAATCTCTTCCTTTACAGATGGCAGAAACTGGACTCAGCTTGTTCCACTCTAGATCTTCTATTTCTGAAGGGGATGCCATTCAGTACTGTCCCATCCCCATCTCTTTTTTACATAGTGTCTCTCCACATTAGGTTGTAAGTTCCTTGAGGGCAGGGACTGTCTTTCATCTTATTAGTTGAATCCTGGGAGCGTAACACAGTTCCTAGCATATTGTAGGCACTTAATAAAGGTTTATTCTGGATTGTTGTTCATCTTTGTTTTCTAAGAGGACCAATGACAGTATGGGGTGATGTCTAGAGTTGCACATGAATTGGATTTAAGCAAGACAGAGTTTTAAACAAAGTTGTCAGCCTCACTCTCTCTTCCAGAGTCATCAAAGACCAGTGGCAAGACAAAAGTAAAAAATGATTGGCAATGACCTGGGATGACCTTGGCATCTTCAATGTCCAACCAAACTCTAAGCTTTCTCTATGGTACCTCCTTCAGCCACATTCATGGCTTTTAGAATAATTTGTTCATTCAACCAGAAGGAAGTCTTCTTATGCTTCTTATCCCCTTAATTCACCAATGGGGTTGAGGCACGTCATTGAACCTCAACCTGATTTAGCTTATCTACCTAGATACAGTTTCTTGGGGATTTAGGTGAGAGTTGAGTAGTACTCTGTGTGTGTGTGGGGGGGGGGCACTTTGGTGTGACACCAAAGGTGGATGAGCAGCCCTGAAAAGGTCCTCATACCAGAAGTGACCATCCTTCTTGAACACCCCAGGGCTTACTGACACATAGTAGATGATTAATAAATGCTTGTTGGTGGACTAATTAGGAATAAATTCCTCACAAGTGTAAAATTGAAATTTTATAAGGCCTTGTACAGCTGTACTTAGCAAACATTTATTAAGGACCTATTATGTGCTAGGCTTTTAGAAAACAGAGATAGACTCTATCATCAAGACTATTATCCATGTCTCTCTGAACAGTGCAGGCCCAAACTGTCTACAGTTGTAGAAACAAGGAAAAGTCTCAGTATTAGGCAAAGAAAAGGAAGGAATAAAGACAAAACTAAAACATGAGAGTTGGTAACTCTATATGGGAAAGCAAAGTCACAGAGGAGACGACAATCTAGCAGTCATTAGGAAAACAGAATGGAGATCTTCAGGGACATATGCAGGAGAGCAAGGAGAGAGAGGGAAGAACAATAAATTAAAACAAGATAAACAAAGGCAGGTGGCATGAATAAAATTTAGAGATCACAGTAGTACAAATTGAACAAAAACCAGGTGTGTTAGAAGATACTCAGTGTTAATCAAAGCTTTGTTTAAGTTTAAAAGTAGGTAGATGTATCAGTAATTTAACTGATAGTAACATTTCTTATTGGGCAGCTAGGTGGCACCATACTGCACAGAGTACCAAGCCTGGAGTCAAGAAGATTCATCTTCCTGAGTTCAAGTCCAGCCTCAGACACTTATTAGCTATGTGACTCTGGGTAAGTCACTTAACCTGGTCTGCCTCCGTTTCCTCATGTATAAAACTGAGCTGGAGAAGGGAACAGTAAACCACTCCAGTATCTTTGTCAAGGAAAGAGCTGAGCATGACTGAAATAACTGAACCACAAACATTTCTTATTAGGATAGTGAAACAGCCTGATTAAAAAAAAAAAAATACAACTCTGCTTACTTCCTAGATGTTAACAGCACCTAGGAAAGCACTTATAGAAAAGGCAAAGAAAAATGGAGATTAGAAGGGGAAAAATAGAAACATTTCAGATTTGCTTATGAATTGGATACAATTGAGGCAGAGTGGTGCAAAGTCATCATTTTATGGATGAGGAAACTAAGGCAAACAGGATCAAGAGATTTGCCCAGGGTCACAAAGCTAGTATGTGTCTGAGACTGGATTTGAATTCAGGTCTTCCTGATTAGGGGCTCAGCCTTCCATCCACTGCACCACCTAGCTGCCCCTACTTTAAACTTTTCATTACACAAAAGCATCTGACTGACTTCTGACTACATTTTAATTCTGAGCACCCAAAACTGTACAACAAAACTGTAAAATACTCCATGCTTTTTTCTACAATGTGTGTTTGTCAAAGTGGGTTTTCTGTACTTGCTGCACTGAAATCTAAATAATGAGACAAGCTGGCAGATTAAACCTGCCATAAAGTTGAAACTTTTAATGCTTCAGCCATTATCTCAGTTTCTGAAATCTGAAGTCACATCAGCTCTCTTATTCAACTACTCAGCATTGTACAGACCTTGTGCAGAGTAAATAAATAAGTTTTGTCAATATTTGTATGGTTATTTTTCAAATGGATGCAAATGTTATTGTGGTTAGTAAAATACAAACTCACTATAAAACTCTATCGAATCTATTGTGGTCTTATGTCATCTTATATTCATATTGATCACAGAACTACTATCATTTGGAGGCAGAGCTGTTTTCTATCAAATGATAAAGCTAGAAGTCAGCTAGCAGTGGACTTAGGAGAGTCTATTGAATGGAAAGTAGAAATACCAAGAGTAGACAGCTTTCTCAAGAATGAATCCTTGGAGAGTCAGTCAGTCAGTCAATATACATTTAAGTACATACTATGTGCCAGTCACTATGCTAAAGCAGTAAGGGATACAAAGAAAGTCAAAAGATAGTCCCTGCCCTCAAGGGGTTCACAATCTAATGGAGAGGAAGATATACATATATGTGTGTGTATATATGTATATGTATATATGTATACATACATATATACATATATATGTGTGTGTGTATGTACATACACACTATATGTGTGCATATATGAGTGTATAATAGTAGGGGGATAGTGGGATCAAATGAGTTGTGTTTTTTTTAAGGAAGGGAAAGCTATGGGTATATTTGTATGCAGCAAGAAAAGAACTAGTAGATAGGAAGAAAGTGAAGACAAGGGGGGAGAGGGTAAGGGAGAGAGATTTTGAAAGAGAGAGAGAAAGAGGGAGAGAGGAAGAGACATAGGAAGAGGGAGAGAGAGAATGGTAGTGGAGATAATCTGCTGAGAAGACAGGAGTGATTACGATCAACGATGGATGCAGAGGCAATGAGAAGTGAGCTCTTCATCTTAGACTTGCAACTGGACTGATTTTCTGATTTGTCTGATGTTCATTTGTCATCTATGTAAATTCAATATGACTTTCATGTGATTGGAAGTAGACTGGAATAGAAGACTATCTGCATGCCACTTTAATATCCAGTCAGTTCAGTCACTATATTTCCCCTTAACCTAGCTGTCCCCTACCTTCTCTCAATGGGGCCATCATTCCATCAAGTCTCAAAACCTTAAAGCCATTTGTGTTTCTTCCTTCCTCCTCTACCACCCACATCTAATCAGCCACCAGGTTCTTTGCAAATTCTTCAGTATCTTTGCCATATTTCCTCTTCTTTTCATTTCTCTGTGTAACAGCAAGGACCCTGGCATACACAGGAGGGCCTGCTGCACAGGTTATTAGATCTGTGCTTTTCTAGAAGGAAAGTAACTTTTGAGGGGTCAACAATCTACTTTAATCAAGCACATATATCATTCACTTAATTCAGGGGAAAATGTCAGCACCCTGAACTTCAGAGAAATAAAGACCAACCAACAGAGCTTCCAACTGTCTGACCATAAGCAATACATACATCACAAATCAATAGACAGATCCAGCTCTCTGACCATTACGTTCATACATAATTACCAGAGAGAGACGCACCAACATCTGGGTTTTCAAAGCCCAGGGGGCTCCTTAGCAGCTTACCAGAGTCTCATCTGGCACACAAACCTTTTTCCAAAAACTAAGCCCCAAAGTAAAACCTTACCTCAGAGTATTTATATACTTTTCGGAGCTGCAGGGCAGGCCCTCTGACCCAGTACCTCAATAGAAATTAACAAAAGGTATAGAGGCCTGTTAATGGGCAGGGAAGATCTTTAATTCTTTCCCCCATCCACTATTAATCTTAAATTACCATTACATTCTGCCGCCATTCACATCTTTATTTCTTACCTGAACTATTGTAACAGTCTCTTAACTGCTATGCCTACTCTCACTCACACTCAAGGAGACCCCTCTCAGTGGAATGCAGTTATGGGCAGTGATTAATAATGATAATGAGCACTTTATATGCTTTAAGGACTTTTGCAAAGCACTTTACAAATATTATTTAATTTGATCCTTACAACAACCCTTTGATATAAGTCCTATTATTATCCTCAAATGCTTTCTAAATTCCAGATGTAAGAGGTAGGTTAATTGAGGGTGAAAATAAGTTTTTGAAATCACATCACCCTATCTAAAGTAGATGTCAAGATGTTAAGTTCTAATCCTTAACGAGGGGAAAATATTTCTCTGTTGAACCAACTAATTATAGACTTTAAACTAAGTGCAAAAAAAAGTCCTTGATCAACTGTAGTGCTGTTGTACAGAAAATGTGTCCAGGCCCAAGAAATCTAAGTACCTGGCAGAAGAGAAGAGCTCTCCAGATCAAGCACAAAGAAGGGATCACTTTAGGGGAGAGGAAAGCATCTCTGCCTTAGCATCGTCCCCCTCATCCCCTAACCAGAGAAAGACCTCAAGATTTTTGGAGGCTAAGAAAGTTTTAGATTTCCCATCTTTTTATTAGCATCCCAGGAACATCTGTGAATCATCCTTTTGTCACAGGTGCTCACTAAGCTTTAGCTCATTTCCTCTGGACTTTTTACATACTGGCAAGAATCTATGATGCACCTTTGAGGGGAATCTTTTACAGAAGTTATGCCATCATAGTAAATACCCTTTTCTATAATTTTTCTAAATTAGTCTGGCTAATTGGCATCAAATGATAATTATGGTGGAAACTGATGGTGATGGGATGTGAACCCCTAAAAGAAAAAGTCCATGTCTTTGGGATCTAGACCCCAAAAAGGAAAAGCTCCTGGACTTTCCTATGTGGCCCAGGACCCTGTTGTTCACCTGGGGTACCCAGCCCTTCCCAGTTAATCCTTTCATTGTAACCCTTATTGTCTGCATATGGCCCCAACCCTAAACCAACACTCCTTAATTCCATCTAGACCCCTTCTCTGTTCAGACTTCTGTATAAATGGTCCATCTTGCCTCCAATAAAACAATCAGATTCCTTAAGAGCCTGACCAATAGAGTGCATTCTTAAAATCTCACCCACCCCAGTTGGGTGTTCTATTAAATTCTGTCTGTAGCTAAAAGAAGGTTTGGATCAAATCCATTTGAGGCAGCACCCATGTGGTTTGTTTGCCCTTGCATTTGGAGAGTCCCAGCACCTCTAGACCTCAACAGAAACTACACTAGCTGGGGCTTGTGAACAATAATGTTAGAAAAGACACCCATATCCTCCTGGGGTTAATGCTAGAGCCCTGAGGAAACAATACCTGAGCCTTGGGACTCCAAGTGCTAGTTGTGAATGAAAGTTTGGGAAAGTAACTCCAGAACATGTGCTACACAGGCAAAATGGACCACTGCCTATTCCCCAAACTCTATACACAATCACTCACCTACGTGCACTGACATAAGTTTTTTTTTATACTCCTGGAAAATATGCCCTCTTCATTTCTGCCTCTCAGAATCCTTACGTTCCTCTTAATGAAGCAAGTTTTTCTGGATTCCTCTAGTTATCAGTGTTATTTTCTTAACGCTGGTTTTCCTAGGTTACTTTCCCTTCCCCTCTTCAGCCCCTCACCACCCTCAATTTGCTTTATTATAGGTATCTGTGTGCATCTTGTACATTATTCTTTCAGGTTAAAGTCCTTAGGCTTTTTAAAGCTCTTTTAGAAAAGCATTAACCCTCAGGCAGATGCCTCCAAAGTTGCCTTGGGGTATGGCTTCTGGGTTTGTTTTTTCCTATTAAGAAGTGACCTGCCTTTCTCCTTTTAGAGTCTCTACTAGATCTTCCATCCCCAGCAGGTTTTTGCCTCAGGTATCAAGAACTCCTGGACTCTGGGCCACATTCTTTCAGGTAGCTGATGTTCTCACACGTAATCTTTTCTCAGAACTCTGCTTCAGGGGCAATTAGGTAGCACAGTGAGACACTTGCTGGTTGTGTGACTGGGCAAGGAATGTAACCTCTATTTGCCTTTGTTTTCTCAATTGTAAAATGGGGATAATAACAGCACCTATGTCCCAGAGTTGTTTAGAGGATCAAATAAGATAACATTTAAAAAGCACTTAGCACAGTGCCTGGCACATAGTAGGTACTTAAATATTTGTTCCCCACTTCCTGGTTGCCGGACTTAGGTCTCTCTGTGGGAGACCTTCTACTAGTTTATAATGGGCATTCTATATAACTTCTTGGCGTTAGTCCCCAAAGGCTATAGACCAGAGGTGGGGAAGCTGGAGTCTTGGGGCCCCATGTGGCCATCTAGGTCCTAGGGTTCAGCCTTTTGACTGAGTCCAAGTTTTAGAGAACAAATCCTTTTATTAAGGGGATTTGTACTGTGAAGTCTGGATTCAGTCAAAGGGCTTCATTTGAGGACCTAGAAGGTCACATGTGGCCTCAAGGTCACAGGTTCCCTACCTCTGGATACCTGGTAATCATCTATCTAAGGGCTACCCTTTCAACAAACTGCCAGAGCTTTAGGGTTCAGGGTCCCGCAGAAACTAGAAACAAAGGAAAACTCTATAGCTGTCAGTTCACAAGGGCCATGCTTGGCAGCATCTGGTACAGACTACACGTATAAGAGAGCAGTGTATGGCAGAGACAACAGATCTTAGAGAACAGCTGGTGGAAGATGCAACACCTCTAGTAGACAACTATCCAGTAGGAAGAGCAAATTCAGGAAGGTCAGTGTGGTCAAGGGAGGTACTTGTAGGGGGCAGAAGCAGTTTGACAATATGACAAAAAGATATTTCCAGGTCTGCAGAGCTGCAAGTATAAGTTGAGACTCCAAGGATATATCCTATCTAGCTACATGTATTCCCTCTCCTTCCCCCTTGGATGGATTAGGTGTATTTATGGGAGATAATGTTCTAGGTTTAAAGAAGAAATATTGTTCTGCTACTTTTCTTACTGTGCCATTTCATTAAATGTCTTTGCTTTGAGCTAATTTATTCCTCTGGCTGATCATTAAAAGTAAACACATTAAAGGGAGAAGGTGAGTCAGGGTTTTGGATGCCAGATGAGGCCTCAGAGTGCCTGGAACCTGGGACAGTGCGGGGCACCTGGCCTATGATCGGTACATACAGATAAGCTGGAGACAAGTTAAAAAGGTTTTCAGTGCCAAAGAGGGGAGTTAACATTATGACACCTCCCAAGTCTCTCCAGATTATGCTTATAAAGTTATTTCCTTAGCATTCCTTAACTATATTCCCCGGGACTAGACAATTTCTCTGTTCTTGAAGATATATTACAGAAATCTACCAGATTACAAACATGTTTTGCATACTAACCAGGTTGAATTCTCTATTCAACTGAACAAGCATAATCACAGTCTATGTGCCAGGTACTGCGCTGGACCCTTAGGAGATATAAAAACAAAAATGAAATAGCTTTTGTTTTTAAGGGCTTTACATCCTATGGGGCAAAAGAAAAATATGTACACATAAAAAGAAAAACAACATATGTATGTTGTAATGTAAATATATATATTTAGGTATAATATAATAAAATTCATAAGATAATATAAATAAATTTCTAAAATAAAATAAATTACATAAAATAAATTAGATAAAATAAAATAAATTACTTTCTATATTTCTTTTCTTTGAGGTAAGAGAGAAGACTAACAATGTTGCAAAAATGTGCATATCTTTTGGCCCAGCAATCTCACTTCTAGGACTGTATCCCAAAGAGATCATAAAACAGGAAAGGGTCCCACATGTACACAAATATTTATAGCAGCTCTCTTTGTGGTGGCCAAGAAATCGAGTCCATCAATTGGGGAATGGCAGAACAAGTTGTGGTATATGAATGTAATGGAATACTATCGTGCTATAAGAAATGATGAGCAGGAAGACTTCAGAGAGGCCTGGAAGGACACTGATACTGAGTGAAAGGAGCAGAGCTAGGAGAACTTTGTACATGGTAACAACCACAGTGTGCGAGGAATTTTTCTGGTAGACTTAGGACTTCACAGCAATGTAAGGACCTAAAAAATTCCCAATGGACTCTTACAGCAAAATGCCTTCCACATCCAGAGAAAGAACTATGGAATTGGATCACAGAATGAAGCAGACTATTTTCTCTTGTGTTATGCTTTGTTTTTTCATGGTTTCTCCCATTCATTTTAATTCTTCTATGCAACATGACTAAGGTGAAAATGTATTTAGTAAGAATGTATGTGTAGAACCCATAGAAGACTACATGCCGTCTCAGGGAGCGAGGGGGAGAAAATCAAAGATTTATGGAAGTGATTGTAGAAAACTGAAAACAAATAAAGGACCATGGGACATTTTCAAATGATGTAATGCTGGAACCTCATTAGAATATGAACTTGAAAGCAGAGATTAGTTTTTATTTTTTCTATTTTTAATCCCATTATTTAACACAGTGCTCTGCATATAGTCTTTAATAAATTTTTTCATTCATTCATTCACTCACTCACACATTCATATACTTGTCTTCCTGGTTTCTATTGTCTTCCTTTTTCTATTTACGATTTTATTTTTAGCATTTTTTCTTTTTAAAATTTTATTTCCAGATTCTCTCCTTCCTTCCCACCCTTTCCTCACCCACTGAAAAGTCAAACAATATGATATGAATTATACATGTGAAATCACACAAAATACATTTTCATATTAGCCATATTGCAAAATAAAGAAAGAAAATTATACTTCAATTTGTTCATCAGTTCCCTCTGGAGGGGGATAGCATTTTTTCATCATGAGTCCTTTGGAATTGTATTGGATCACTGTATGGATCAGAATAATTAAGTCATGCACAGTTAATTGTCATTATAACATTGTTGTTACTGTAAACAGTTATCTCCCACTTCACTTTGCATCAGATCACATAGGTCTTGTTTCCTCATCATTTCTAATAGCACAATAGTACTGCGTCACAATCATATGCCACAACTTGTTCAGTCATTCCCCAACTAAGGAGTATCCCCTCAATTTCCAATTCTTTGACACCACAAAAAGCTACTATAAATATTTTTGTACGTATAGATCCTTTTCTTTTTTCTTTGATCTCTTTGGGGTTCAAATTTAGTAGTGGTATTGCTGGATCAAAGGGTAAGCACAGTTTTATAGCCCTTTAAGCATAGGTCTAGATTGTTCTGCAAAATAATTGGATCAGTTCACTACTCTACCAGTAGTTCATTAATATATTTATTTTTAATATTTTAATATCTATTAACATATATATTTTCCTCCAGCATTTGTCTTTTCTGATAAATATGAGGGGATGCCTCAGTTGTCTTAATTTGTCTTTCTCTAATCAGTAGCGAAAGAACATTTTTTTCTTTTTTGTCCTCTTAAAGTGTTTTATTTGGTTGTTATTATTGTTTTTTAAAATGTATTTTGTTTTTAATTTTTATGAAATAAGACAAGCACTTCCATAGCACAATAGAGTAAAAAAAGAAAATTGCACATGAAACTGCAAATCTACTATATACAACTTGCCATTCCCTTTAAATATACAACAAAATTATCATGTAAATTTCTTTTTTTTTCTTCTTGAAGAGTTTTGCTTATCATGTATAGGAACACTGATGATTTATATGAATTTACTTTATATCCTGCTACTTTGCTAAAATTATTGTTTCAACTAACTTTTTAGTTGAGTCTTTGGAATTTTCTAGATATATCATCATATCATCTGCAAAAAGAGATAGTTTTATTACCTCATTCCCTATTCTGATTCTTTCTATTTCTTTTTCTTTTTTATTGCTATTGCTAGGATTTCCAATACATAATTGAATAACATTGGTGACAGTGGGCATCCTTGTTTCACATCTGATCTTACTAGGAAGGCTTCTAGTTCATCCCCATTACAAATAATGCATTAGATGAATGCTTGTTTATCAATTTAAGCAAAAATGCATCTATGCCAATACTTTCAAATGTTTTTAATAGATTTTTCTGCATCTGTTGATATAATTGTGATTTTTTAAAATTTTTTTATTATTGATGTACTCAATTATGTTAAGTTTTCCTTATGCTAAATCATCCTTGCATTCCTGGTATAAATTCCCCTTGATCGTATTGTATAATCTTTGTAATATACTCTTGTATTCTTTTAGCTATTATTTTATTTAGGATTTTTGCATCCATATTCATTAATTAAATTGGTCTATAATTTTCTCTGTTTACCTAGTTTGGGCATCAGTATCATATTTGTTTCATAAAAGGAATTTGATAGGATTTCTTCTTTATCAATTATTCTGAATAATTTATTTAATATTGGAATTAATTGATCTTTGAATGTTTGATAGAATTCACTTGTAAATCCATCTGGTCCTTGTGCTTTTCTCTCAGGAAGCTCATTTATGGCCTGTTCAACTTCTCTTTCTAAAATAGGTCTATTTAGATATTCTATTTACTCTTCTGCCAATCTAAGTAATGTATATTTTTGTAAATATTCTTCCATTTCACTAAAATTCTTAAATTTATTTCCATAAAATTGGGCAAAATAACTCCATATAATGGCTTTAATTTATCTCTATTAGTGGCATATTCACCTTTTTCATTTTTGATACTAGCAATTTTGTTTTCTTCTCTATTTTTTAATCAAATTAACCAATTGTTTATCTATTGCATTTGCTTTTTTCATAAAACCAACTCCAATATATTTACTAATTTAATGGGGTTTTTTACTCTCAATTTTATTAATCTCACCTTTCATTTTCAGAATTTCCAATTTAGTGTTTAATTGGGAATTTTTAATTTTTTCTTTTTCTAGTTTTTTAATTGCATACCCAGTTCATTAGTCTGTTCTTTCTCTATTTTATTGTTATAAACATTTAGATAGAAATTTTTCCCTAATCATTGCTTTTGCTGTAACCCATAGGTTTCATATGTTGTCTCATTATTGTCATTCTCTTTAATGAAATTATTTTTCTATGATTTGTTCTTTAACCCACTCATTCTTTAAAATTAGGTTGTTTAATCTCCAATTAGTATTTCATCTGTGTTTCTGTGGTACCTTATTAAATGTAATTTTTATTGCATTATGATCTGAAAAATGTACTTTTAAAGTTTCTTTTTAAATTAATTTATTTTTAGTTTCACAAGATTTTGAGTTCCAAATTTTCACCCCATCTCTCCCCTCCTCCCACTTCTTATTACCCCTTTCCCCAGTCTGCCCTCCCTTCTATCACCTCCCCCTCTTATCCCCCTTTCCCCTACTTTCTTGTAGGGTAAGAGATTTCTATACCCCATTGCCTACATATCTTATTTCCCAGTTGCAAGTAAAAACAATTTTTAACATTTGTTTTTAAAACTTTGAATTCCAAATTCTCTCCCTTCTTCCCTCCCCATCCACCCTCATTGAGAAGGCAAGCATTTTAATATGGGTTATAGGTGTGTAGCTATTCCATAATAATCATGTTGTAAACGATTAATTATATTTCCCTCCATCCTATCCCACCCTCCACTTATTCTATCCTCTCCTTTGACTCTGCCCTTTTCAGAAGTGTTTGCTTCTGACTAACTCCTCCTCCAATCTGCCCTCCCTTCTCTGATACCCTCCTCTCTTATCCCCTTGCTCCCTATTTTCCTGTAGGTTAAGATAAATTTCCATACCCAGTTGGGGGTGTATGTTATTCCCTCTTTAAACCAAAGCAAGGTTCACTCATTCCCTCTCCCCTCTCTTTCCTTTCAATGTAAAAACTTTTCCTTGCTTCTTTTATGTGAGATAATTTGCTCCATTCTATCTCTCCCTTTCTCCTTCTCCCAGTACACTCCTCTATCTCACCCTTTCATTTTATTTTTCAGATATCATCCCTTCATATTCAACTCACTCTGCACCCTCTGTCTCTCTCTATCTCTTTGTTCCTCTCTCTCTACACACACACACACACACACACACACACACACACACACACACACACACATATATACATATTCACTTCAATTACCCTAATACTGAGAAAGGTCTTATGAATTACAGATATTATGTTGCCATGTAGGAATATAAACAGTTCAACTTTAATAAGTCCCTTCTGATTTCTCTTTCCTGTTTATCTTGAAAAGGATCCTTTCAATATTTCTGCTTGTCTGCTTTTAACTATAAAATTTTTATATACTAATATATATAGTCAATCTTTGTAAAGGTACCATGAAGTGTTGAGAAAAAGGACTATTCCCTTCTATTTTTATTCAGTTATTTCCAGATATCTATCATATCTAGCTTATCTAAAATTCTATTCATTTCCTTAACTGCTTTCTTATTTATTTTTTGGTTAGATTTATCTAATTCTGAGAGAGGAAGATTAAAGTTCTCTACTATTTGAGTACTATTTTAGTACTATTATCTGTCTCTACCTGTAATTCATTTAACGTTTCTTTTAGAAAATTTAGATGCTATAGTATTTGATGCATATAGGTTCAGTATGGATATTGCTTTATTGTCTATGGTACATTTTATCAAAATGTCTTTACTCTATTTATCTCTTATTTATGTCTACTTTAGCCACAACTTTGTCTGAGATCAAAAAGCATCTTTTTCATATGACTATAGATCATTTTGACATCTTTTGAAAACTGCCAGCTTCTATCTTTTTAACATTTATCATTTGGGGAATGGCTCTTATTTTTGTAAATTTGACCCAGTTCTCTATATATTTGAGAAAAGAGGTCTCTATCAGAGAAACTTGGTATAAAATTTTTTAATATTACTTCATTTTCTATGTATATTTTAGCAAAATATATTTTCTCTAATTATCTCTTTCAATTAGGCCTAATTTTACTTTGACTTTTTCCTGAGATCATGATTGTTATTCCTGCCCTCTTCACTTTAACTGAAGCATAATAGACTCTGCTCCAGCCCTTCATCTGAACTGTCAGTGTGTCTTTCTGTCCCAAGTGTATTTCTTATATACAACATATTGTCGAATTCTGGTTTCCAATATATTCTGCTATCGGCTTCTGTTGTATGGGTTAGCTCATTCCATTCACATTCATGGTTATGATCACCAACTGTGCAATTCTCTCCAACCCATTTTCCTTTGTTTGTCCTCTCTTTCTTTTTATCCTGTCCCTTCTCAAAAGTCTGTCTTGCTTCTGACCAGTGCCTCTCCAAATCTGCCCTTCCTCTTCTCATCTCTCTCCCGTATTTCTTATCTCCTTCTTCTTCTGTCTCCCTATTGGATAAGATAGATTTCTATATCCCACTGAATATGTGTATTTATTTTTCCCTCTTTGAATCAATTCTGATAAAAGTGAGGTTCAAATATTGCTCATCACCTCGTGCTGCCCCCATTTCCCTCTCCACTATAAAAGCTCTTCGTGTTTCTACTTTATATGAGAAAATTTGTCTCATTCTACCTTTCCCTTTGCCCTTCTCCCAGTGCATCCCTTTATCCTCAGGCTTACATTTTTTTTGAGATCATCCCAACATAATCAACTCACACTCATGTCTTTTGTCTATGCAGACTTCTAACTGCCTTAATGATGATAAAGTTCTTAGGAGTTACATGTATCCTCTTCCAATATAGGAATGTAAACAGTTTGACTTTATCGAGTCTCTTATGATTTTTCTTTACCTTTTAATGCTTTCTTAGAGTCTTCTGTTTGAACATCAGATTTTTTTATTCAGCTCTGGTCTTTACACAGAGAATGTTTGGAAGTCCTCTACTTTATTGAATATTATTATTTTTTCCCCTAAAGTATTACACTCATTGTTGCTGGGTAAGTTATTTTTGCCTATAATCCTACTTTCTTTGCCTTCTGGAAGATCATATTCCAAGCCCTCCTCTTCTTTAATGTGACGGCTGCTAAGTCTTACATGATCTTGACTGTGGTTCAACAATATTAAAATTTTTTCTTTCTGACTACTTATAATATTTTTTCCTTGATCTGATAATTCTGGAATTTGGCTATGATATTCCTAGGAGTTTTCATTTTTGGATCTCTTTCAGGAGGTGACAGGTGGATTCTTTTGATTTCTATTTTACTGTCTAGTTCTAGAATATCAGGGCAGTTTTCCTTGATAATTTCTTGAAATATGCTGTCTCAGCTCTTTTTTTTTTTTAAATCATGGCTTTCAGGCAGTCCAATAATTCTTAAAATATCTCTCCTGAATCTGTTTCCCAGGTCGGTGGTTTTCCAATGAGATATTTCACATTTTCTTCTATTTTTCTTTTTTAAAAACTTTATTGTTTCTTGAAATCTCATAGGCTCATTATCTTCCACTTTCCCAATCCTAACTTTTAAGGAATTATTTTCTTCAGTGAACTTTTGTACCCCCTTTTCCTTTTGACCTATTCTACTTTTAAAGGAGTTCTCTTAAGTGAACTTTTGTGCCCTTAGGCTAACTGTGTGTATAAGATGTTTTCTTGGGTATTCAAAAAATATATATTTTATATAAGACATATATAAAATATATGATATATATAAAAGATATAAAAATAAAATATATTAACATATAAAATATGATATATATAAAAACATATAAAAATAAAATTTAATCAATTTTCTTGCATCACTCTCATTTCTTTTCCCAATGTTTCCTCTGTCACTTTTTTGTCTTTAATTCTTCCAAGAATTCTTGCTGGCTTTTAGTCCAATTAGCATTTTTCTTTGAGAATTTGCTTGTAGTTGTTTTCACATAGGTGTTTTCTTCTAAGTTTATATATTGGTCTTCCCTGTTACCTGAGTAGCTTTTTATGGTCACTTCTTTTTCACTGTTTGCTCATTTTCCCAGCCTATTTCTTCATTTTGAACTTTATGTTAAAATTGGGCTGTGCTCACCTGGGGTTGGAGAAGCACTGTCTCAAGTTTCAGGTTTTTTTATGCTGCAGTTTGCAGAGCTAGTTCTGGGGGTCTGCAAGTTTTTGGTGCTCACAGGGCTGTATGATCTGGGGAGAGCTGTGGTCACTATTCTGCTCTGTGCTCTGCTCTTTAACCAGGAAGGGCCCCTGCTCCTCACAAAGTCATAAACACCAGCACCCCTTTTAACCCTGGAACTATGATCAGGGCCCTTTTTCCTTCTGACCTCCTCTCCACCCTGGAACTGTGATCCAGAACTACTTATGGTCAATAGAGTTGTCAATCATTGCTAGCTGCACCCATTGCCTGCAAAGGGTCCCTTGCAATCTCTGACCAGCTATCCAAGCTCCTTATCATCTCTTGATTAAGAGCTCTGGAAGCTGCTACTGTTGTCATGTCCACCTCTAAAGTTGCTTCTACCATGCTCTGGGCCTGTGCCCACCCCAGTGTTACAGATCTCTCCTTTGAACCTCCAGTGTTGTCTTAGGCTAGAAAAATGTCTCCCGCTGACCTTCTCTTGGCTCTGCTGCTTTAAAATTCAATTTGAGGAGTTATTTAAAAGTTGTTTGGAGGAGAAAGTTGGGAGAGTTCAACTGGGTCCTGGACTGTCCTCCACCATCTTGGCTCTTTCCACTTATGTATTGTTGTCTTCCCCATTACTGTGTGAGCTTCTTGCAAGTAGGGAATGTTGCATCCATTGTATTTGTATCTATACGTCTAGCACAATGCCTGGCATACAGTAGGCACATCACAAATGCTTGTTAATTAACTGATTGTCTTCCTCTACCCTCATACTTTGTGACATCAATACTTATGCCATAGACCCTAATCTCTCAGTTCATTAGCTTCCTTAGCTTCATGGTCTATATAATCTTTCTATCCCTGGCACCTATACAAATAGTTACATCACAGATCTTATCAAAACTTATAACTGTGCCCACACCCAAATCTGCATTATCTCTATCAACTATCGTTTTTACTCCTCAAGGGCTTTGGAATTCTGTTTTTCTGAGTAGGTCTACTAAAATTTTATATTAACTAATGTCAATTTGATTTTCACTGCTTCATGACAATTTCCTTTAAAAAAGTTTTCCCTGGTTGACTCTCTGTCACATTTCCCAGAGAGGCTTTTTAAAAAAGTCCTCCTCTACTCATTTTTACACACAATTTGTTGGATTATCCCCTAATTTTTTTTTAAATTTTTATTCATTTTGAACTTAAATATATAAAGACCAAAAAAAGAGAACATTTCCATGTAAGAGGATTCATTATAAAATTGTGAATTTCCATTTTACATTGTTTACTTTTTTTTAAAACTATGTAGCAAATACTACAAATTTCAAAGCAACCCTGCTTTCCTGGGTTTCCATGTTTTCTTTTGTTCTGTGTTGTGTATTTTTTTCCTCCCTCTCTCCCCACCCTACCATAGAGAAGGCTATCATTAGACACACCCACACACACACACACACACACACACACACACACACACATTTATATGTAAAACCATCCTATACATACTTCTATTTATTAGCTCTTTCTCTGGAGTTTCCTATGTCCTTTATAGAGGATTTGAGTATTTATAATAGTCAAAATTTAAAAAATTTTTGAAAAGAAAAAAATAATAGTAATTCAAAGTTGTTCTTAAATAATATTGCTGGCTTGGTAAAGTAATTTTTTCTAGCTTAGTAAAGTAATTTTTTTGGTAATTTAATAGAGCACATTGAATAAATGGATTAGTTTAGGTAAAATTGTCATTTTTATTCTATTGTCTCTGCCTATCCATGAACAATTAATATTTCTCCAATTATTTAAATCTGACTTTATTAGTATAAAAAGTGTTTTATAATTATGTTAATGTAGTTCCTGGGTTTGTTTTGGTAGGTATACTCCCACATATTTTATGCTGTCTACAGTTATTTTAAATGGTATATATCTTACTTTCTCTTCTTGCAGGGTTTCATTGGTGACATGTAGAGAAATGCTAGTGATTTATGTGGATTTATTTTAAATCATGCTACTTTGCTAAGATTGTTAATTATTTCCACAAACTTTTTAGTTGAATCATTAGGATTTTCCAAGTATATCATCTGCAAAAAGACATCATTTTTATTATTTATGATTCATATTATGATTCCTTCTATTACTTTTTCTTCTCTCATAACTATTGCTAGCATTTCTAATACAATATTGAATAATATTGATGACAAAGGTCATCTTTGTTTCATTCTTGATCTAGTTGGGAAGGCTTATCCCCACTACAAATAATGCTTGCTGATGGTTTTAGGTAGATACTTCTTACCATGTAAAGGGAAAATCCATTTTTCTACCTATGCTTTTGAGTATTTTTAATAGGAATGAGTATTGCATTTTATCAAAAGCTTTTTCCATATCTATTGATATAATCATATGATTCTGTTATTTTTATTATTGATCAATTATGTTAATAGTTTTCCTTACGTTAAACAACCACAATGTATAATCTTGCTAATATATTATTGTGGTCTCCAGAAATCTAAAAAGCAATTTAAGGCACCCTCTTAGAATCTGGTTTCTTGCCAACAGCCTATAAACCATTTTGAATCTGGATACTCCACTGACATCTCAAAATCAACATGTTCAAAATAAAATTCCTTATTATCCCTTCTCCAAACTTCCTTTTTGCTATAAAGGGCACTTCCATCCTTTTCTTCAGCCAGTTTTGTTCCCTGGGAATCATCTTTAATTCTTCTCTCTTTCATCCTCCATATCCAAATATTTGCCAAGTCTAGTCAACTCTATCTCCTATATGTACGTCTCATTCTCTTCACTCACTTTGTCACCATCCTTCCTCAGGGTGGTGACATTATCTCTCCTCTGGACCATTTTCAACATCCTCCTTTCTATATCTGTCTTTCCCTTCTCCAATCCATTCTCCACTCTGCTGTTTAACTAATATTGCTCAGACATAGATCTTTGTCACTCCTCTGTTCAAAAATCATCAAGGTCTTCTAGTTTCCTTTAGACTAAATAAATAATAGCTAGAATCAACATAACACTCTAAGGTTTGAAAAGTGCTTTACAAATATCATCTCAATTCATCCTCACAGTGGCACTGGGAGGTGGGTGCTATTATGATCCCCCTTTTACAGATTAGGAAATTGAGGCAGACAGAGGTTAAGTGACTGAGTCATGATTTGAAATCACGTCTTCTTAACTCTGGTTCCTTTGTTTCATTGTGTTGTCCAGTTAGAAATACAAACTCCTTAGCTTGGCAATGAAAGGCCCCCACAGATGTGGCCCCCATCTACCCTTTCAGATTTGTGTCATTTGTGTCATCCCCTTGGTGAATTTCACATTCACACCATCCTACTTGCCTAGCTACTGTCTGACCTTGAGAGTCTTTCTCCTCTCTCATTGCCTCTTCATAGACTGTGCCTCATGCCTAGAATATACTTGTTCCTTTCCACAGTTCTTTTAAAGATAAGTTCCAGTGTGACCTTCTGTCAGAAACCTTTTCTCATCCAGACAGTTGCTAATGTACTTTTCCTTCTGAAATTATCTTGTGTTTATTTATCTGTGCAAATGTCATGCATCCAAATGGAGTTTTGACTTGGTATCCCCATTACCTAGTATAGTGCCTAATAAGAGAGTAGATGCTCAGCAAATATTTATTGAATCGAATTAAACTTGAAAACCTTTGTCAAAATACACAATTGTTATCTGGGAGCAGTCATGTGTTAAGGTATGAGGGACCATCCACACCAGAGTAGGCAACACCTGTGATATCAGATTATTTGGTTAGATAACTCAGAGAAGAAAGCAGCATTTTTTTTAATGAGGTAATCAGAGCAAAGTGACTTGCCCAAGGTCACACAGGTAGTAAATGTCAAGTGTCTGAGGTCACATTTGAACTCAGGTCTTCCTGAATCCAGGGCCAGGTTCTTATCCACTAGGTCACCTAGTGGCCCCAGAAAACTGTATTCTTAATAAGTGGGAACCAGAACAGATAAGTTTTTATGGAAATGAAAAAAATCAGTAAATTAGTAAATTACAAGTCATAATGACCTAATTAACTTTTAATTTTTCAGGTTAAAAAAAAAAGAGACCAATAGAGAGTGACTTTCTTAAGGTTATAAGGCTAATTAGACACAAAGCTGAGACCAAGATTCTTGACCCCAAAGGTCAGTATTCCTTTGTACAATGTTACTCAAAATCAACAATTTTCCCATGATGCTGGGAACAAAATTAGATAAACAGTGACAGAAGTACATTTTTGCTAAGATGTGTCTTTCCAAAGCTATTTCCAATTTGCCACCTCGTTCTTTTCTCCCAGAGAATGAATAGCACAAGGTAAAAAAAAAGAAGGAAAACAGAGAGACTGACATCTTGGAAGATATTCATCAGAATGCCAAGAGATATCCTGATGACCCACACAATGACATAGTACATCAGCACCACAATCAACCACCAAAAGAAACCCTGAGGACAACAGAACTTGCTGTGGGCCTCTCAAGTATGAATGCAATGCTGAGAACTCCTCCTTATCCTCTAGGAAAAGTTCCATTACGGCAAGTCGCTTGCTTCAACTGGCCAAAATTAGACCATTTATTACTGGCCCTGGACTAGGGGCAAAGGATTTGCCCCAGATGACTTCAACAGCCTCTTACGTGGTCTTTCTGCAACTATACAAATACTTCAGGTCATAAATATGCTGTGATCACAGTGATCACAAGGAAATACAAAGGTGACTTTGGACTTTTTTTCTTCTCTGTTTTGAAGCCCATTCAAGAAAGGAGTTGCTAAATCCATTCCTCCCCTTCTCCTCCATCTCTGCTCTATAGCTTTTAAAAAGACTGAGGCAAGGACCACAGTCAAAAAAAAGGATGCTTTCCCATGAGTATAGGTAGGTTAAGCCAGCTACTTGCTTGCTGAAAATTGCTTTATAATTAGAACTTGAGTATGAGAATGAAAGAAAGCAAAATAAGCTATGAGAATCCTGTGGGGAAAGCAGCGTGTGATTGAAAGACAGAAAGAGAAGGTTCCATTTTGGGGAAAACAGTCTCAGATACTAAACAACATGAAGTTGCCTTCAGCCAAAGTCCGAATTACGATGGGGTTGAGGGACTTACCCAAGGTCACAAAGGTAGCAAGTAGTAGAAGAAACATTATAACCTCAGTTATCTGATTTCTTAATCCAGCACTTTCTCCTACTATCAGCATATTTCAGATAACAGCAATTTTGGAGGGAAGCATTGATAATCTGAAAAATTGCCCCAATATTTCACAAATATAGACACATACTGGCTCCTGACTCTAGCCTTCCTATTTAAATTTCCACATGTTATCAGAGGCAATAACGTCTGATATCATGAGCATGCTGTCTGGAATGTTTATTAATAATATCACACAATACGGTATATTACAAATATCTGATGTACAAATATCCTGTGCCTACGATCTAGAATGTACAGGAAACATGTCCACCCAGAACTCCAGAGATATAGTGATAACACAGTGGATAGAATGCTGCAGTTGGATCAAGACATAGGTTCAAATCTTCCTTCGGACACTTTCTAGCTAGGCAACTCATTAGCTCCCAACGTATCTCCTCATGTGTAGGATGATAATAGCCCAGGACTACTGTTAGGATCAAATAAGAGAACAAGCATAAAATTCTTTGCAAACCTAAAGCATTAATTACATAAATACTAGCTATTGTTGTTATTGACTATCATAGAATAATAGACCTAGAGCAATTTATGATAGAATGTCGAATTAGAATTATACCATATTCCTTTGTTTCTGTACACCAGATTACGGTAAACTCCCAAAGCTGCAGCAGGACGGTAGTGTTCTTTTTCCACTATGTACTCTCACAAGAAATAATGCCCGAATACTACTATCTGATAGTAATAGTACTAATAGCTACCAGTTACATGCCACTTTACATTTTATGGAGCATTTTCCATGCAGTATTTTATTTGATAATGAGGAAGCATAGCTTAGTGTGTAGAGAGCTAGCCTTAGGATCAGGAAAACTTGGCTGAATAAGTCATAACTTCCCAAAACCAGACTTAGTCACAAAATCCTGAATTCAAGTCTCAACTTCTGACACATAGTAGCTGTGTATGGTGGGAAAAGTCCCTTAACTTCTTATTGTTTTGGGAAATTCTCTCGAACAACTGCAGACTTGCTTTGGAAGAATTTTACTATAGCAATGACATCAGAGATCTAGGAAAGAAAAAAATAATCTAATCTTATTTAAAAAAAAAACAAAAAAACAACCCAAGCCAGTGTGGTAGGTAATGTAGGTATACATATCCCCATTTTACAGATGTGGAAAAAGAGGTTCCCAGGACAAAGGGACCTGTCTAGCATCATACAACCATTGAAGTGCCAAAGCTAGCATCAATCAACAAGCATTTATTAATCATCCACCATGTGCCAGGCCTGCCAGTTAGGCCCTATGCTTAGCTCTGGAGATACAAAGACAAAAGGGATACAATCACTTTTGGGAAGGATTCCAGCTCAGCGAGAGAGCACATGTATACATACAGATATCTGTAGGGAATAGATCTCCTATCAACTTCCACCCCACCACCTCCCCTCTTCTTACCCCCTGAATTCCCACCCCCTCCAAGTCCAGAAAGTAAAGGAATCTAATCACAGAAAGTAAAGGTTTGAACTAACCCTAAAATCAATCAATCAATCCTTAAACGTTTATGAAGTCCCTGCTATGTGCCAGGCACCATGCTAAGCACCCGAAATCCAAAAAGAAGCAAAAGACAATCCCTGCCCTTAAAGTGCTTACAATCTAAATAAAGAGGTGTTAATTGTAAAAATTTGGCAAAGCAATTCCTTTATGAAATTCCAACAAGCTCCTTGAGGGCAAAAGGGACCAACTCCCCCACAAATATGTAAAAAATTGATATAAGGTGATTTTAGGATATACTAGTAGCTGCGGGCAATCAGGAAAATGCTTCATACAAAAGGCAGGGCTTTATCTTCTCACTAACTATTTACTTTCCTTCCCATTACACTCCTACATTCGGCTACATTATGAGTGAAATAGTTGGGATTTTTTGGTGGACTCCAAATCTAACCACTATTAATAACTTTATCTCTAAGGGAAAATAGGCATTCCAAGTTGAAAACACTCCATTTACAAACTTTAAGAATATAACTTTCTAAGTTGAAAGTTATTTATAGTTTTTGAGGAACATCTGATGACAAAGAAATTCCATTTCTGTGTGAATTACCAAATGAAATGAGCTCAGACTTCTCAAGGAGATGAAGGTCTAGGATTTGGGTCCTCAAAAGCAGTTTTCTTTTAGGGATATGTGACTTATTTTACAGTTTTTCAAAAATTCAGATCAAGACTTGAGAGTTTCCTTTAAGGAGAAAAAAAGACTAAAAATCTGAGGACTTTATTACTTCATTTAAAATTATGTATATATATATACATATATATATATCCATGTGTGTATGCATGTAGCTACATATAGGTATACACTGATGTAAATGACAATTATGTTTTGTTGTTGCTGTTAAGTTCTGTCTGACTCTCTATGACCTCATTTGGGGTTTTTTTGGCAAAGATACTAGAATGGTTTGCCATTTCCTTCTCCAGCTCATTTTACAGATGAGGAAACTGAGACAAGCAGGATTAAGTGACGCCCAGGGTCACACAGCTAGTAAACGTCTGAGGTTGGATTTGAACCCAGGAAGAGGAGACTTCATGACTCCAGGCCTGGCACTCTATCTTCTGCACCACCTATGTATTATTTAGCTCTAGCTTGCCAAGCACTCTGAATTGGCTTCCTAATGCCTCCTTTTTTAATTTGCTTTTTGAGCCTCAGTTTCCCCATCTGAAATTGAGATACTACTTCCATTATGTGCTTTCTTGGGTTCATGCTTGGAAACTACTTTGTAAACTATAAAGAATTATACACGTTATATGAAGACAGGCTATATAACAGTGGATAGAGAACTCCAGTTATATAGAGATTGGTTCGAATTCAGTCTCTGAAACATAGTGGCTGTTCGGCCATGGGCAGTGGGCAGGGTTATTGTCAATTTCAGCAGTAAATATAACCCTGAAAGACTATAAATAGCCAGCCATAAATAGCTGAATAGCACTGGTAGAAGGAATTTCTCACTAGGAATTTTCTACACCAATGAAATCACCACCAAAACAAATAAACAAAGCATCATATAAACGTGAGCTCTTAGCCCTGGATTTGGGGTCGAGAGGCCCAAGTTTGAGTTTTGACTGTGAATCTGGTCCTGTGACTTTGGGAACATAGAATGAGCTGCCTCAAGAGGCGGTAGATTTTCCCCTCATCCTAGGTCTTCCTTCCCTTTATCTTTTGCTTATAGTGCAAAATGTGGTTTAGGAAAAAGTCTTCTCGTTATGGGGAGAAAGAAAAAAAATTATGGCACTGATAAATTTTGCTTAAAAATTTCATGACCTATGGAGACAGGCAGACAGGTATCATCTAATGCTGACCTAAGATCCTGGCAAACCAAGTAATAATCTAGGGAGCCATGTATTAGAAGATGCCAAACATGGAACATAAAAGGGGGAAGGCATACTTTTCCCATGCTGCCAGTGACCCTAGGGCAATCCTGGGGCTGGCCTGACCATAATGAACCTGCAGCAAAATGGGCCTCATGCCATTTTTCCTTCAATTTGGGCTGTCTGTAATAACAGACACTTAGCTATTAGAGACCCAATTCAGAGTGTTGATCTTGGACGTCTAGTTCACGAAGGCTAGTTCCAAGGAGAGAGAAGTAGCTCCATACCAAGTAGTAGTAATTGAGACTGGACAAACTAATCAGTCAACAAACATTTATTAAGCACCTACTATGTGACAGGCTTTATGTTAGGTAAGCATTAGGAATGCAAACACAAAACAAGGTAGTTACTGCCCTCCAGAAACTTTCATTACAATGGGGGACACATAATAAACAAATAATAACATTACAGTCTTTAACACAGTCCAGCACATGGTAAGCACTATATACATGAGCTATCATTATTAGAATCATTATGCTCACACATAAGTAAATGTAGGACATGAACAATCGTGGGGTGGAAAATAGGAAAAGCCTCTTGAAGCACTTGAGTTGATCTTTGAAGGGAACTAGGGATTCCAAAGAGGCATGGGTGAGAGAGGAAGATCATGGTCACTGGGAACAGGCACAGTGCCTGGGGGTGGCATGCACAGGATATTCAGAAACCTCTGAAATGACCTTCCTGCCCAACCATAGAGGATTTGCTCTTTGCCATAAACCCCCCAAGCAGCAGCAAAGAAAAGAGGGCAGGGGGGCAAAGAGGCAAGCCTTCTAACTCCTGGTTAGGACCTCTGGCAGGGCACAGGGCACAATTTCTGTGATTTCTTTGAAACCTCCAAGCAGGCTGTAGGACGTGCTGTTGGGAATAACCAAAATAACGTTTCCTTATTCCCAATTCTTCTAGGCTGAGTAGGGCTAGAACAAGCCTCCCAGCAGAGGGGGCAGATTTCCAGAAGGTTTGCTCAGCCTACTGTCCTCCCTCCCAGGCTGGCTGAATCCCAGGGACCACCCCCCTGCCCCTCAATACTCATCAAAGGGCATCGAGCCTATTAATGAAAAAAGAGAAGGAAGAGGGGGTGGGGAGAGACAGATAGAATGCAGAGGGAACCAAGACAGTCTGGACTCCGAGGAGGTAAGGAATTGTGCAAACGCGCAAAAATGGCCATAATAATGACGTGACCTCAGCCACCCTCCAAGAGGGGAAAGAAGATGAGTGTCACCGGGGAGCCTGTGGGCATTGGAATGCCAACAGCGTTCCTGCCCAGCAGTTCAGAAGAAGGACACGCATCTTAACCAGCAGGACTCGGTGGGATGCACAGAGGTCATTACCAGGCTTACCTGCTGAGGACCTGGCTTGGGACACGAGGAGGAAGCAAGCCACCCCGAGGATTCGGCTCAAGGTGACCAACGCCTCTAGAGCCATCTGCATTCCGTGCTGCGGTCGGCGGCAGGACCTGCCAAAGCAAACGTGCCGCCTCCGCTGCCTCTTCAGCTCTGACACCCAGGCTGGATCACCTTCCAGGGATGCTGCTGCTGCCGCTGCTGCTGCTGCCACCTACAGCCCACCTGAGGCCACTAAAGGCTTCCAGCCCTCCACCGGCATTCCACTTGTCCTACTTAAGCGAGAATCTCCCCTCCTCCACCAGCCATTTCTAATTAGGGCTAAGGGGGAAAGGGAGGAGTGCTCTTCTGAAAACTGGAAACATGGAGCAAGTCATCCCATCAAAGGATTTAAAGCTGGGAGGGACCTTAGACATTGTCTAATTCAGGGGGCTCCTAAACTGGGATCCACAGATTCTGTGAAGCTGGATGGGGGAAAAATGACATCATCTTAATTTTCTTTTAATTTTAGACAAAAACGAAAACTTAAGTACCTAATAGGAAAAGAAAGAGAAATATAAACTGAAATATAAAATAAGAAAAGAAAACATGAACATACAAGAGGATTCAGAATCATCAGCTTAATTTTCAATAACCTCTAATTGAAATTTAGCATTTCCTTGCATTGTGAACATAGGCAATACGCCAGAGTTGTATTAGCAGTAGTTGTGATTTTGCCATCACTAAAATTCACATATGTTTTCATATCACATAGTTGTTAGATATTGCAAAATATGGACCAGGCTTCATTGCTACTTAGAAATTGCTGCGGTTATTAGACCTGCTGCTAGGTCAAATAGGATTGAAGTCTTCCTGTTTAAATTTTAATATAGTTGGTTTCCTTTGTAATATTATGTATTTTATACATTTAAAAACATTCTGAAAAGGGATCTATCAGTTATACTAAACTACCAAAGGTATCGATGACATTAAAAAAAAAAGAACAGCCTCTGGTCTAATTCAACCACTTTATATTAAGGAGAAAAGTAGTAAAGTAGAGAAGTAGTGATTTGACCAATGTTACACAAGTAGGGAGAGGCAGAGGTTGAATTCAACCCAGGTCATTTGACTCCAAATGTTGCATAATAGGTAGAAAGAATAGAATTATTTTAGAGATGGGCATCATGAAAGGTAACATGTTGATAATCCAGAAGGAGTGTGTGTGTGTATGCATATGCACACATGCAAGCTTGTTTACCAGATTTGTGATTTCATTGCTAGAGGGAGTTTCCAGTGAAGTAACTCCTTCAGTTCATGTAGATTAGCACTGATTTTTATACTCTTAGAGAGTTGGCCTAGGTTGCTGAAATCACACGGTTACTATATGCCAGAGTCAGGACTTGACCAGGCCTTCCTAACTCTGCAGTTGCTCTGCTTCAGGATTCCACACTGTTTTATGTATGTAATTCAGTAGTTACATAGTCATAAAATAAAACCAAAAGTGCCTCTAGCTTGCCAGGGCAATGGAGTGTTTTGGTGAAGTTTTCTTACGGTTAACCCGTATTGGGATGATGGTGGTGGAATGTGCTTAAATTCTTTTTGCAAGGCCTTCTACAATATCTCAAACGGTAAGAAATTCAGAAAAGCATGGAAGAAAACAAGCATTTATTAAGCACCTGTATGTGCCAGGCACTCTGCTAATATTATTTTGTTAGGTCCTCACAGCAACCTGGCAGGCAGGTGCTATTATTATCCCCATTTTAGAGTGGAGGTAAATAGAGATGAAGTGGCTTGCCAGTCAGTGTCTAAGACCAGATTTGGATGGAGCTCATTGAAAGGACCCTGAAGCTGGCAAAGACTGAAGGCAAAAGGAAAAGGGGATGGCAGAGGGTAAGATAGATAGTGTCATAGAAACAATGAACATGAACTTGGACAAACTTCAAGAGAAAGTAGAGGATATATAAGGGCCAGACATGCTATGGTCCACAAGGTCACAAAGAGTAGAACATGACTGAACAACTGAACAACCACACAATTTCTTGACCCCAGGCCCAGTACTTTCTCCATCACATGGTATAGCAACCATATGGGAAGACCCATATGAACCAAACAGTGAACCAGCCAGGAAAACTATATACAGTAGCTACAACAAAGTAAACAAAATGAACAAAAAAAAGAAATTGAATGAAATTAATTATTAACACCCTCCATTTGCTCAGGAGAACAACTGAGAAAATGTGTTTCTTCAATTAAGAGCTAGTAGCCATGAATATCAGGCATGATAGTAGAGTTGTTAAGTTTTTAAAACATTTTATACTCTGACGTTCAAAGAAATTCCCATTCCAGAATCACGTTCATAGTCCTAGGGAAACCTGATCCCCAAAAGTGGAAATTAGGGTTGTTACTGGTCTTTTTTCTTGAACTCTCTGACTTACTTGCTTTACCCCCTCCCACAGATCTATGGAAAATCTTTCAAATGAAGCTTAGGTATGGTTCATGACAGGGCTTCTTCTAGAAAGGGCACTCAATGCAAAAAGTAGTAGATATCAGGTATATGACAGATTCTGATGCTGTGTGGGGTGAAGCTGAGGCTTAATTCAGCCGGCAACTAGCACCAGGCCAGGCAGCCCCAGAAATGGCCTCTGTCTCCAAGCTGGTCTGCATGTACTCAGCCCTGGTCCTGCATGATGATGAGGTCATGGTCACGGAAGATAAAATCAATGTCCTCAGTAAAGCAGCTGGTGTAAATGTTGAACCTTTCTGACTTTGTCTATTTGCAAAGGGCCTAACCAACACTGACATCAGAAGTCTCATCTGCAATATAGAGGTTGGTGGAATTACCCTAGCAGCTGGTGCTGCTACTACTGGGAGTGCTGCCCCTGCTGCTGGTGCTGCCCCAGCTGAACAGAAAAAAGATAAGTTGAGAAAGGAATCAGAGGAATCAGATGGTGACATGGGCTTTGGTCTTTTGGACTAATTATCTCTTGCAACATAGCAAATAAATGGTTGAACTCAAATTTTGTTTTTGTTTTTCCCAATTATATGTAAAGACAAACTTTAACATTCATTGAAAAATTTTTTTGAGTTTCAAATTTTCTCCTTCCCTCTCTCACTTCCACCTTCCCTAAGACTGGAAGAAATTTGAAATAGGTTATATATGTTTAATTATGTAGAACATAATTCCATATTAGTCATGTTATGCAAGAAGAAACAGAAGAAAAGAAAAAACCATGAAAAATAGTATGCTATGATCTGCATTCATATTCCATCGGTTCTTTCTCTGGATTTAGATATCATTTTTCATCATGAGTACCTTAGAATTGTCTTGGATCATTGTATGGCTGAGAATAGCTAAGTCATTCACAATCAATCATCATACAATATTGTTGTTACTGTGTATAATGTTTTTTGGATTCTGTTCATTTTACTTTACATCAGTTCTTACAGGTCTTTCCAGGTTTTCCTGAATTCAGCCTGCTTATCATTTCTTATAGCACAATAGTATTCCACGACAATCATATACTTGTTCAGCTATTCTCCAGTTGATGGGCATCCCCTCACTTTCCAGTTCTTTGCCACCACTAAAAAGGTGCTATGGATATTTTTGTTCACACAGGTTCCCCCCACATCCCTTTTAAAAAAAATCTCTTGGGATACAGATCTAGTTGTGGTATTGTCATGCACAATTTGATTGACCTTTAGGTATCGTTCCAAATTGCTCTCCAGAAGGGTTGTATCAGTTTACAACTCCACCAACAACGCATTAGTGTTCTTATTTTCCCACATCCCCTCCAACATTTACCATTTTCCTCTTCTGTTGTGTTAGTCAATCTAATAAGGGTGAGGTGGTACCTCAGAGTTGTTTTGACTTGCTTTCTCTAATCAATGATTTAGAGCATTATTTCATATGACTATAGCTTTGATTTCTTTGTCTGAAAACTGCCCATTCACATCCTTCAACCATTTATCAATTAACAAATACCTTTTATTCCTAAAAATTTGACTCAGTTCTCTATAAATGTGAGAAATGAGGTCTTTATCAGAGATACTTGCTGTAAAAATTGTTTCCCAGCTTGTGCTTTCCTTCTAATCTTGGTTGCATTGTTTTTATTTTTGCAAAATCTTTTTAATTTACTATAATTAAAACCATTTTTCATCTCATAATGCTATCTCTTGTTTGATCATAAATTCTTTCCTTCTCCATAGATATGACAGGTGAGCTATTCCTTGTTCTACTTTGCTTATGGTATTATCCCTTATATCTAATTTATGTATCCATGCTGACCTTGTCTTGGTAAATGGTATAAGATGTTGGTCTATTCCTAGTTTCTGTCATACTGTTTTTCAGCTTTCCTTGTAGTTTTCAACAAATAGCGAGTTCTTGTTCCAAAAGCTAGTATCTTTGGGTTTATCAAACACAAGATTACTATGGTTGTTTACTACTATACCTTGTGTAGCCTAACCTATTCTGCTGGTCAACCATTTTTTTCTTAGTACCAGGTTGTTTTTGATGATTTCTGCTTGTAGTACAAAGTTTGAGATCTGGTACAGCTAGACCACCTTCCTTCACGTTCTTTTTTTTCATTTATTCTCATGATATTCTTGAGCTTTTGCTCCTTCAGATGAATTGTTATTTTTTTCCTAGCAAAATTTTTTTTGGTAGTTTATTGGTGTGGCACTGACTAAGTAAATTAATATAGGTAGAATTGTTACTTTTATTACATTGTCTCAGCCTTCCCATGGGCAATTGATATTTTTCCACTTATTTAGATCTGACTTTATCTGTGTGACAAGTGTTTTGTAATTGTGTTCATAGAGTTGCTGGGTTTGCCTTGGCAGGTAGACTCTCAAGTATCTTATATTGTCTACAGTCATTTTAAATGCAATTTCTCATTTATCTTGTTGATGGGCTTTGTTGGTAATATATAGAAATTATGACAAGGTATATGGATTTATTCTCTATTCTGCAACTTTCCTAAAGTTGTTAATTATTTCAAACAGTTTTTTAGTTGGTTCTCTAGGATTCTCTGAGTATACCATCCTATCTTCTGCAAAGAGGGATGGTTTTATTTCCTCACTGGCTATTCTAATTCCTTCTATTTCTTTTTCTTCTCTTATTGCTATAGCTAACATTTCTAGTACAATATTGTATAATAGTGGTGATCTCATCTTATTGGAAAGGCTTCTAGCCTATCCTCATTGCATATAGTGCTTGCTAATGATTTCAGTTAGCAACTACCTATCATTTTAAGGAAAGTCCCACTGATTCCTATACTTTCCAGAGTTTTTAATAGGAATGAGGATTGTATTTTGTCAAAAACTTTTACTGTGTCTGTTGAGATAATCATAGGATTTCTGTTGATGTTGTTATTGATAAGGTCAGTCACGCTGACAGTTTTCCTAATATTGAACCAGTTCTGCATAACTGGTATAAATCTCACCCAGTCATAGCATATGATCCTTGCAATATATTACTGTAATCTCCTTGCTACTTTATTTAAAATTTTTGCATCAATATTCATTAGGGAAATTGGTGTGCAGTTTTCTTTATCTGTTTTCACTCTTCCTGGTTTAGGTATCAGGGCTGTATTTGTGTCGTCAAAGGAATTTGGTAGGCTTCCTTCTCTGCCTGTTTTTCTAAGTAGTTTATGTACTATTGGAATTGTTCTTTAAATATTAAGTAGAATTCACTTATGATTGCATCTGACTTTTTTCTTAGGGAGTTCATTGATAGCTTGTTTAATTTATTTTTCTAAGGTAGGGTTTTAAAAATATTTTATTTCTTCTTTTAATCTGGATTTCTATTTTTGTAAATATTCATTTATTTCACTGTCAGATTTATTAGCATAAAACTGAACAAAATAGCTCCTAATGATTGTTTTAATTACGTCTTCATTGGTAGTGAATTTGCCTTTTTCATTTTTGATACTGGTAATTTGGTTTTCTTTTTGTAAATTAAATTAATCAATTACCTATCTTTTTCTTCATAAAACCAGCTCTTAGTTTTATTTATTAGTTCATTAGCTTTCTTAGTTTCAATTTTATTCATCATACCTTTGACTTTCAAAATTTCCAATTTTGCTTAATTAAGGATTTTTAATTTGTTCTTTTTCTAATTTTTTTAATTGCATGCCCAATACAAAAATTATGAAAACAAACACCTAAAAAACAAAACCCTCCATGGGAACTGATTTACATTGTCCAAGCAACTTGTAAGTCTTTATCTTTTGTTGTCTTCTGGGATCCTCACTTTCCTGATTTTTGAGTGCTTCCCACGACCCTAAATACCCAGGAGGCCCTTGGCATGCTTCACTTAACTTTTTGGCCATCTTGTCACTGGGCACTCAGCTGGCACTCTTTTACCATGACTTCTCTTCTGGCCCTCCTCACATTTATTTTCCAGTTCTGGAACCATAATCAAATCAACTCTGTCATTGTTGTTAGAAAGAATGAGTCAGTATACTTCCCTAGGTTTCAACTGATCTTTCCTATAATTTTCTAAACCAAAATACTGATCTCTATGATCCAATAGGTAGTGTCATTCCCCCTCCATCTCACCACCATCGGACTATAAATTCCATGAGGTCAGGGACTTTCCAGGTTTTTACATTTGTTTCCTCAGTGTTTGGCACTTTGTTTGGCAGATAGTAAGTGTTAAAAAACATCTTTTCATTTTATTCACTCATTCATTCAATCTTTAGGTCTTTTAGCTATATGATACTCTTTTTTTTATGCTTTGCAGATTTTTATTTTTTATTTTTATTTATTTATTTTTAGTTTTCAACATTCATTTCCACAAAATTATGAGATCTAAATTTTCTCCCCATCTCTCCCCTCCCCTACCCCAAAACGCTGTACATTCTGATTACCCTTTCCCCCAATCTGCCCTCCCTTCTATCGCACCCCTCCCTTCCCTTATCCCCATCTTCTCTCTTTTCTTGTAGGGCAAGGTAGATTTCTATACCCCATTGCCTGTATTTCTTATTTCCAGGTTGTATGCAAAAATAATTCTCAACCTTCATTCCTAAAACTTTGAATTCCAAATTCTCTCCCTTCCTCCCTCCCCACCCGTCCCCACTGAGAAGGCAAGCAATTCAATATAGACTATATATGTGTAGTTTTGCAAAAGACTTCCATAATAGTCATGTTGTGTAAGACTAACTATATTTCCCTCCATCCTATCCTGCCCCCCATTTATTCTATTCCCTCTTTTGACTTTGTCCCTCCCCAAAAGTGTTTACTTCTAATTACTCCCTCCTCCCATTTGCCATCCCTTCTATCATCCCTCCACCTCACTTATTCCTTTCTCCTCTGCTTTCCTGTAGTGTAAGATAGATTTTCATCCGAAATTGAGGGTGCATGTTATTCCCTCCTTAAGCCAAATGTGATGAGAGTAAGCTTCACTTTTTCCCCCTCACCTCTCCACTTTTCCCCTCCATTGAAAAAGCTTTTTCTTGCCTCTTTCATGAGAGATAACTTGCCCCATTTCATTTCTCCCTTTTTATTCCCAATATATTCATCTCTCACTCAATTTTATTTTTTAGATATCATCCCTTCCTATACAACTCACCCTGTGCTCTCTGTCTATATGTATATGTGTGTGTGTGTGTGTGTGTGTGTATGTGTGTGTGTGTGTATGTATAATCCCTCCAACTACCCAAACACTGAGAAAAGTTTCAAGAGTTACAAATGTTATCTTTCCATGTAGGAATGTAAACAGTTCAACTTCAATGAGTTCTTTAAGGCTTTTCTTTCCTATTTATCTTTTCAGCTTCTCTTGATTCTTGTCTTTGAAAGTTAAATTTTCTATTCAGTTCTTGTCTTTTCATCAAGAATGCTTGAAAGTCCTCTCTTTCTTTTTTTTTTTTTTTGATTGGTTGGTATGATGCTTTTTATTTTTTTTTATATTTTTTTATTTTTTAATGTTTAACAATCACTGCCATACAATTGAGATTTTATCCCCCCCACACCTACCACCCACTGCCCCCCTCCCTCCCCACGACTGCATACAATTCTGTATAGGTTCTACATATACTTTCCTATTGAGTACATTTTCACTATAGTCATGCTATGTAGTCAGACTAAAATAAATGAAAGAAATCATATAACAAATCAAAACATGATACACAAAGACATACATATACACAAACATGATCTGCTACATTTTGTGAGTGACTTCCATATTTCTTTCTCTGAGTGTGGAAGGCATTTTGCCTTGAGAACCACCTTTGGGATTTTTTTTTTTTATAAGAAGTTTTTGCGTTATTACAAAATTCCAAGTCTACCAGAAAAAACTCTCTCACACTGTGGTCGTTGCTGTGCACAAAGTTCTCCTGGTTCTGCTCCTTTCACTCAGCATCAGGTCATATAAGTCCTTCCAGGCCTCTCTGAAGTCTTCTTGTTCATCATTTCTTATGGCACAATAGTACTCCATTACATTCATATACCATAATTTATTCAGCCATTCCCCAGTTGATGGACATCCCCTTGACTTCCAGTTTTTGGCAACTACATAGAGTGCTGCTATAAATATTTTTGTACATGTGGGACCCTTTCCCATTTTTATGATCTCTTGGGGATATAGTCCTAGTAGCGATATTGCTGGGTCAAAGGGTATGCACATTTTTGTAGCCCTTTGGGCATAGTTCCAAATTGCTCTCCAGAATGGCTGGATGCGCTCGCAGCTCCACCAACAATGAATTAGTGTTCCAACTCTCCCACATCCTCTCCAGCATTTATCATTTTCTTGTTCTGTCATGTTTGCCAATCTTATAGGTGTGATGTGGTACCTCAGAGTTGTTTTGATTTGCATCTCTCTAATCAAAAGTGATTTAGAGCATTTCTTCATATGATTATACATAGCTTTAATTTCTTCCTCTGAAAATTGCCTGTTCATATCCTTTGACCATTTATCAATTGGGGAATGACTTGTATGATTATACATTTGGGTCAGTTCTCTATATATTCTAGAAATGAGGCCTTTATCCTTGAGATTAGCTGTAAAAATTCTTTCCCAATTTACTACATCCCTCTGGATTTTGGTTGCACTGGGTTTGGTTGTGCAAAAACTTCTCAGTTTAATGTAATCAAAGTTATCCATTTTGCATTTCATAATGCTTTCTATCTCTCCTTTAGTAAAGAATTCTTCCCTTCTCCATAGATCTGATAAATACACTATTCCTTGCTTCTCCAGTTTATTCATGGTATCAATCTTTATACCTAAATCATGTACCCATTTGGACTTTATTCTTGTGTACGGTGTCAGGTATGGGTCTATGCCTAATTTCCGCCACACTGTTATCCAGTTTTCCCAGCAATTTTTGTCAAACAATGAGTTCTTATCCCAGAAGCTGGGGTCCTTGGGTTTATCAAACAGAAGGTTGCTATTTTCCTTGCCTACTGCATCTTGAGTGCCAAGTCTATTCCACTTGTCTACCTCTCTGTTTCTTAGCCAATACCAAGTGGTTTTGATAATTGCTGCTTTATAGTACAGTTTGAGGTCTGGTAGCGCTAGGCCACCTTCCCAAGCATTTCTTTTCATTAGTCCCTTTGGTATTCTGGACCTTTTGTTTTTCCAAATGAATTTTGATATTATTTTATCCAGCTCTAGAAAGTAATTGTCTGATAGTTTAATTGGTATGGCACTAAATAAGTATATTAATTTAGGTAGAATTGTCATTTTTATTATATTAGCACGGCCTACCCATGAGCAAATAATGTTTTTCCACTTACTTAAATCTGAGTTTATTTGTGCAAAAAGTGTCTTGTAATTGTGTTCATATAATCCCTGGGTTTGTTTTGGCAGGTAGACTCCTAAGTATTTTATACTGTCTACCCTAGCTTTAAATGGGATTTCTCTTTCTATCTCTTACTGTTGGACTTTGTTGCTAATATATAGGAATGCAGAAGATTTGTGTGGGTTTATTTTGTAACCTGCAACTTTGCCAAAGTTGTTTATTAATTCAAGTAATTTTTTACTTGAATCTCTGGGATTCTCTAGGTAAATCATCATATCATCTGCAAAGAGTGATAACTTAGTTTCTTCTTTGGCTATTCTTATTCCTTGAATATCTTTATCTTGTCTAATTGCTACAGCTAACATTTCTAGTACCATACTGAATAATAGTGGTGATAATGGACAACATTGTTTCACCCCTGATCTTATTGGGAATGCATCTAGCTTAACCCCATTGCATATAATGCTTGCTGAAGGTTTTAGATAGATACTGCTTATTATTTTATGGAAAGTTCCCTTTATTCCTATGTTCTCCAGTGTTTTTAGTAGGAATGGGTGTTGTATTTTGTCAAAAGCTTTTTCTGCATCTATTGAGATAATCATGTGGTTTTTGTTAGCTTTGTTGTTGATGTGATCGATAATGCTTATAGTTTTCCTAATATTGAACCAGCCCTGTAGTCCTGGTATGAATCCTACCTGATCATAATGTATTAATCTTGTGATAAGATGCTGTATTCGTTTTGCTAAAATCTTATTTAAAATTTTTGCATCTATATTCATTAGGGAAATTGGTCTATAATTTTCTTTCTCTGTTTTGTCTCTTCCCGGTTTGGGTATCAAAACCATATTTGTATCATAGAAAGAATTTGGGAGGACTCCTTCTTCCCCAATTTTCAAAAATAGTCTATATAGTATTGGAATTAACTGTTCTTTAAATGTTTGATAGAATTCACTTGTGAATCCATCTGGCCCTGGAGATTTTTTCCTAGGGAGTTCATTGATGGCTTGTTCAATTTCTTTTTCTGAGATGGGGTTGTTTAAGTATTCAACTTCCTCTTCTGTTAATCTGGGCAATTTGTATTTTTTAAAATATTCATCCATCTCGTTTAGATTATCGAATTTGTGGGCATAAAGTTGGGCAAAGTAGTTTCTAATTATTGTTTTAATTTCCTCCTCATTGGAGGTGAGTTCACCCCTTTCATTTTTAATATTAGTAATTTGATTTTCTTCTTTCTTTTTTTTAATCAGATTGACCAAAGGTTTATCAATTTTATTAGTTTTTTCATGAAACCAACTATTGGTTTTATTTATTAATTCAATAGTTTTCTTAATTTCAATTTTATTAATCTCTCCTTTGGTTTTCAGTATTTCTAATTTGGTATTTACTTGGGGATTTTCAATTTGTTCTTTTTCTAGCTTTTTCAACTGCAAGCCTAAGTCATTGATCTCCTCTTTCTCTATTTTATTTATGTAAGCATTCAAAGATATAAAACTTCCCCTAATAACTGCTTTTGCAGTATCCCATAAGTTTTGGTATGTTGTCTCACTATTGTCATTCTCTTGAATGAAATTGTTGATTGTTTCTATGATTTCTTCTTTAACCCAACCCTTCTTTAGAATTAGATTATTTAGTTTCCAATTGATTTTTGGTTTCTCTTTCCATGGCCTTTTATTACATGTAATTTTTAATGCATTATGATCTGAAAAGGATGCATTGATTATCTCTACCTTTCTGCACTGGATTGTGAGATTTTTATGTCCTAGTACATGGTCAATTTTTGTCAATGTTCCATGTACCGCTGAGAAAAAGGTATATTCCTTTCTATTCCCATTTAATTTTCTCCAAAGATCTATCATATCTACTTTATCCAAAGTTTTATTTACCTCCTTAACCTCTTTCTTGTTTATTTTGAGGTTGGATTTATCGAGTTCAGAGAGGGGGAGGTTGAGGTCCCCCACTAGTATAGTTTTGCTATCAGTTTCTTCCTTCAACTCCCCCAACCTCTCCTCTAAGAATCTGGATGCTATACCACTTGGAGCATACATGTTTAGTAATGATATTGCAGGATATAGTTTCCATCCTTATCCCTTTTGATTAGATCTATTTCTGCTTTCGCTTTGTCTGAGATTAGGATTGCTACTCCTGCCTTTCTTACATGAGCTGAAGCACAATATATTCTGCTCCATCCTTTGACCTTTATCCTATGTGTATCCCCCCGTTTCAAATGTGTTTCTTGTAAGCAACATATTGTTGGATTATGGCTTTTAATCCATTCTGCTATCCGTCTCCGTTTTATGGGAGAGTTCATTCCATTCACATTCACAGTTATGATTACAATCTGTGTATTTCCCTCCAACCTCTTTCCCACCATTTGTGCTTTTAGCTCTCCCATCTCCCTTCCCCTCCTCAATAGTATTCACTTTTCTCCCCCTCCTCCTGCAGCCTTCCCCTCCTTCTTTTAGCCCCCCTCCCTTTTACTTACCTTAAACTCTTATTGCTTCTTTCCTCCCTTTTAGCCACCCTCCCCTTTCTTCCCCCTTCCCCTCCTACTACCTATAGAGCTAGTTAGGATTATCTACTTAAGATTATTGTTCCCTTCTTTGAACAAATCAGATGAGAGTACCTCTCAAACAATGCTCATCTCCCTCCCCTCCTTCCCTCTACTATAGTTTTGTACTTCTTCCTGTGATATAATTTGCCATTTTCTGCTTCCCCCTTTTCACACCTCCTATTACAATCCCTTCTCGTACTTAAATCATATTTTTGACATGACATCATTTACTTTATGCCCGTTCCCTCTGAAAGTCCTCTCTTTCATTAAATGACCATTTTTTCCCCTGAAGTATTATACTCAGTTTTGCTGAATAGGTGATTCTTGGTTTTAATCCTAGTTCCTTTGACTTCTGGAATATCATATTTCATGCCCTTTGATCCCTTACTGTAGAAGCTGCTAAATCTTGTGTTATATTGATTATATTTCCACAATACTCGAATTGTTTCTTTCTAGATGCTTGCAATATTTTCTCCTTGACCTGGGAACTCTGGAATTTGGCTACAATATTCCTAGGAGTTTCTCTTTTTTAGATCTCTTTCAGGAGGTGATTTGTGGATTCTTTCAATATTTATTTAACCCTCTGATTCTAGAATATCAGGGCAGTTTTCCTTAATAATTTCATGAAAGGTGACGTGCAGGCTCTTTTTTTGATCATGGCTTTCAGGTAGTCCCATAATTTTTAAATTGTCTCTCCTAGACCTATTTTTCAGGTCAGTTGTTTTTCCAATGAAATATTTTACATTATCTTCTATTTTTTCATTCTTTTGATTTTGTTTTGTAATTTCTTGGTTTCTTATAAAGTCATTAGCTTCCATCTGCTCCATTCCAATTTTTAAAGAACTATTTTCTTCAGTGAGCTTTTGAACCTCCTTTTCCATTTGGCTAATTCTGCTTTTTAAAGCACCCTTCTCCTCATTGGCTTTTTGGACTTCTTTTGCCAATTGACTTAGTGTATTTTTATTTATTTATTTTTTATTTTTTTCTTTAACGTGTGCACTTTTATTTGAACTGGTCTTAAATCAGTGTACAGATAAAGCTCCTCCCCTCCCCCAAGTACTGGCACCAATCTCATAAAACTTGCAGGGAGACTGTGAAGTCTTGTCTTCATTCATATCTATGTTGGGGGCAGGGAGGGAATTTAGGGGGCCATTCAATATGGCTGACAATTTAAAAAAAAAAACGAACAAGTATTAAGGTGGAAGATACAAAAAGTTTTTTTAAAGGATTACATTAATTTACTTGTAAAGCAATACTAGTACCTTCCTCCTGCCCCCTCCCCATCTGGATTTGTTACTTATCTCATTACAGAGCTAATTTCTCTGTAACAATGCATTATACAATATTTGGAATGACTATTAAAAAGAAAAACATAAATGTACAATCAAGAGTCCTGAAGATGCACTGTAGAACTTTGGGGATGTTTACCTCCAGCATACTTAGACTGCTCATCACCTTCACTGTTCCAATTTTTATATCCTGAGTCAAGCACCAAAAAAACAAAACAAAACAAAAAAAACAAATAAAGCCTTGCCAACCTCATCTCTTTTTTTGGGCAATTATCATGTCACACCTTTTTGACAAAAATAAAAAAATAACAAAACACACAGTCCATTTAGAAGCATTTGCAGTGGACAATGGAGGGCCCAGATTCATCATACTCCTGTTTGTTGATCCACATCTGCTGGAAGGTGGAAAGAGATGCCAGGATGGAGCCTCCAATCCAGACAGAGTATTTGTGCTCAGGTGGGGCAATGATCTTGATTTTCGTTGTGCTGGGAGCTAGGGCTGTAATCTCCTTTTGCATCCTGTCAGCAATGCCTGGGTACATGGTGGTACCACCAGACAATACGGTATTGGCATACAAATCCTTACGGATGTCATCACACTTCATGATTGAGTTGAAGGTAGTTTTGTGGATTCCACAGAATTCCATACCTAAGACAGATGGCTGGAAAAGAGCTTCTGGGCATCAGAACCTCTTGTTGCCAATGGTGATAACCTGACCATCAGGGAACTCATAGCTCTTTTCCAGAGAGGAGCTAGATGCATCAGTAGCCATCTCCTGCTCAAAGTCTAGAGCGACATAACACAGCTTCTCCTTGATGTCACGCATGATTTCCCTCTCAGCTGTGGTAGTGAAACTGTACCCTCTCTTGGTCAAGATCTTCATGAGGTAGTCTGTCAGATCACAGGCAGCCAGATCCAGATGGAGGATGGCATGGGGAAGGGCATAACCTTCATAGATGGGCACAGTGTGGGTCACACTATCACCAGAGTCCATCAAAATACCAGTGGTACGACCAGAAGCATACAGGGACAGAACAGCCTGGATGGCAACGTACATGGCTGGGGTGTTGAAGGTCTCAAACATAATCTGAGTCATCTTCTCTCTGTTGGCTTTGGGGTTCAGGGGGGCTCCTGTGAGCAGCACATGGTGCTCCTCAGGGGCCACACAGAGCTCATTGTAGAAAGTATGATGCCAGATCTTCTCCATGTCATCCCAGTTGGTGACAATACCATGTTCAATGGGGTACTTCAGGGTCAGAATACCTCTCTTGCTCTAAGCCTCATCCCCCACATAGCTGTCTTTCTGGCCCATATCCACCATCACACCCTGATGTCTGGGGCGCCCAACAATGGAGGGGAAGATGGCCTGAGGGGCATCGTCTCTGGCAAAGCCAGCTTTGCACATGCCAGAGCCATTGTCAACAACGAGAGCAGCAATATCATCATCCACGGTGAACTTTGAAGTGCCAAGTTTAAACCCTTAAGAGAGAGAGAGGAGGTGGTGCCACACCTGGAGGCAGGGGAGGGCAAGTGCACACTGGGTGGGACAGCTTACAGCTTGACTTAGTGTATTTTTAAATGTGTTATTTTCTTCAGCATTTTGGGGGTCTCCTTTAGCAAGCTGTTGACTTGCTTTTCGTGATTTTCTTGTATTGTCTCATTTTTTTTCCTCCATGTCTCTTACTTGATTTTCAAAATCCTTTTTGAGATCTTCCATGGCCTAAGACCACTGCATATTTATTTTGGAGGTTTTGGATGCAGAAGTCTTGACATTTAGGTCTTCCTCTGATGGTTTGCATTGTTCTTCCTCATCTGAAAGGATGGAAGAAAATGTCTGTTCACCAAGAAATTAGCCTTCTGTAGTCTTATTTTTTTCCCTTTTTTGGGCATTTTCCCAGCCAATTACTTGAGTTCTGAGTATTTTTCAAAAGGAGGGTATACTCTGGGGACCTGTAAGTTCTCAGTTCCTCCAAGGTGGCACAATCAAGGGAGAGAAGTTTGCTCCTCTCCTGGCCTGTGCTCTTATCTGTGAGCAACCACAAGCACTCTATTCTGCCCATGATCTGCGAGTATAATTTCCTCTCCACACCTGCCTCCAGCTCCACCACACTAGCACTCTTCCTCAACCCAAGAGAGCCACTCAGGGCTGAGATCGAGATCAGCTGCTCAATTCCCCCAGGGGCTTTAAGCCAAGGGCTCCAAAAATAGAGGCTGCCACTGCAGTTGCTGCTGCTGGTGGGGCTAGACTCATTCCCTTCTCATGCAGGTGAAAGAGCTTTCTCACTGACCTTTGAAACTGTCTTTGATATTTGCGGGTTGAGCAATCTGGGAACTGCAGCTGCTGCTGGGGATTCCACGCCTGAGGTCTGTTTTGGTCCTGTCCCTGCTGTGCCACCACCAAGGCCAGGCTGCGCTCTGCTCTGCACCCAGCGTGATAAATCTTTCCTGTTGGCCTTCCCGGCTGTCTTGGGCTGGAAATCTCTTTCACTCTGTTGTTTTGTGGCTTCTGCTGCTATAGAATTTGTTTAGAGTCATTTTTTTACAGGTATTTTATGGGATATGGAGGGGAGCTTCTACAGCTCTGTCCTTCTACTCCACCATCTTGGCTCTTCTCCCTATAATACTCTTGTATCTGTATATATGCACATATGTATATGTATGTATATGAATATATATATATGCGTGGTGAGGAGGCACAGTAGATAGAACACCAAGCCTGGAGATAGGAGGACTGGAGTTCAAATTTGGCTTCAGACATTTACTAGCTCGGTGACCCTGGGTAAGTCCTTTACTCATTTGTCTCAGTTTCCTCATCTGTAAAATAAGCTGGAGAAGGAAATGGCAAACTACTCTAATACCTTTGCCAAGAAAACCCCAAACGGGATCACAAAGAATCAAATACAACCGAAAACAATAAAAATGAACATTTATACATACATATACATGCATATATATGTGTTTGTATATGTATACATACACATACATATATACTTTCTTGCATGTATACATTTCTCACATATATTTTACATATTTATATATGTAAGTATATATATGTTTTTTTCTATCCAATAATGTAAGATTAGGCAGAGAAACCAAGTTCTGGCTAGGAATTTTTCCTCACTGGGTAGGACTTTACCTGAATTCAAAATGGTTCATCTAAAATAAACTCTCTAAATCCAAAGAAAAGAGAACCAAAGGGGAGGGTGACAGAAGAGGGATTATATTGCTTTCTAGGCTTAAAATGAGCTAATTATTGTAAAGGGTATTACAATAGACTTGGTAAACAATCCTTTAATATAGTTCTGGGTTGGACACCAGTTATTTCCAAATGCTTTTGCAATTATCAAAATTCAATGAAACAAATTAAGGAGGATAACCCCAGAAACATGGATGTTTGTTTAAAATTGGAAACAGAGGCAATGTTACATTTGGTAGAAATTTCTTAATCCAAATGCCTTCCTGCATCATGGTGGAGGGTTTTGTGTAGCTCAGTGAAACTATGAGCTATGCTGTGCTGGGTTACCCAAGATGAACAGGTCATAGCAGAGATTTCTGACAAAATGTAATCCAGTGGAGGAGGAAATGGCAAACCACTTCAGTATCTTTGCCAAGAAAACCCCATGAACAATATTAAAATAATAAACTACATGACACTGGAAAATGAACCCCTCAGGTCAGAAGGTGTCCAACATGCTACTGGGGAAGGGTTCTGGATAATGGACAAAGCTCTCGTGCCTTCTCAGTCACCAATGGATTGAAACAGGGCTGTGTGCTTGCTCCCATGTTTTTTAGCATGATGTTTTCAGCCATGTTGACAAATGCTTTCAGTGAGAATGAACACAGCATCAAGGTCAACTACTATACTGATGGTAACTTCTTCAATTTGAAAAGGTTACAAGTCAAGACCAAAGTAGAGGGAGTGTTGGTGCATGATTTTCTGTTTGCAGATGACTGTGCACTCAATACAGCCTCTGAAGCTGAGATGCAACAAAGTATGGATCAATTCTCTGCTGCCTGTGCTAATTTTGGCCTAATAGTTAACACCCAAAAAACACAGGTGCCCCATCAGCCACCACCACACCATCCATATGTGGAACCATCCGTTACAACAAATTGAGAAGTGTAGAATGCTGTGGATAAGTTTACTTGCCTTGGTAGCGTACTTTCCAGGGAGGTACACATTGACAATGAGGTTGATGCACACATTGCCAGAGCTAGTTCAGTGTCTGGAAGGCTCTGAAGAAAGGTTTGGGAGAGAAGAGGCATTAGACTGACTACCAAACTGAAGGTCTACAGAGCTGTTGTGCTGACCTCATTGTTATATGCTTGTGAAACATGGACAGTCTACCAGCGCCATGCCAGGAAGCTGAATCGCTTCCACATGAACTGTCTTAGGAAGATTCTGAGGATCACTTGGCAGGATAAAGTACCAGACACTGAAGTCCTTGCTTAAGCTGAACTGGCAAGTATTCAAACTATGCTTCAGAGAGCACAACTCTGATGGGCTGGCCATGTTGTTTGAATGCAAAATGTACACTTGCCAAAACGACTTTTATGGAGAACCTGAATGGGGCAGGCAATCACATGGTGGTCAGAAGAAGTGATACAAGGACACTTTCAAAGTATCTCTCAAAAACTTTGGATTTGACTGTGCAATGGGAGACACTGTTACAGGACTGCTCAGCATGGCATGCCCACATAAAAGGTGCTGTGCTCTTTGAGCAAAGCAGAATTGAGACAGCACGAAGTAAATGCAAGATGTGCAAATTTGGGATATCCACCCCAAATGTTCAAAAGAACTATCTGATCAGCCACAGTTGGACACACTGAAATTTCACTTTACAATGGTGATGCCATTTTGGTGGGCAAGACATCATGCAAAATGCCAGGGTAGATGAATCAAAAGCTGAATTTAAGACTGCTTAGAGAAATATAAAAAATCTCAGGTTTGCAAATAATAATACTCTGATGGCAGAAAATGAAGAGGAATTAAGAAGCCTCTTCAGGGTGAGAGAGGAGAGGGTAAAAGCTCCTTTGAAGCTTAACATAAAAAAGAAAACTAGATCATGGCAACTAGTCCCATCACTTCCTGGCAAATAGAGGGAGAAGAAATGCAAGCAATGTCAAATAAATATCTGCAGGGACTGCAACCATGAAATTAAAAGACATTTGCTCCTTGGAAGGAAAGCTACAGCAAATTTGGATAGTATAATAAAAAGCAGAGACATCACCTTGAGGACAAAGGTTTGTATAGTTAAAGCTACGGTTTTTCCAGTAGCAATGTATGGCTGTGAGAGTTGGGATTCTAGGGAAAGCTGGGTGTTGCAGAAGAGAGGCTTTAGAATTGTGGTACTAGAGAAGACTTCTGAGAGTTTCTTGGGTATCAGGGAGTTTAAATCAGTCAATACTTTAAGAAATTAATTCAGGTTATTCACTGGAAGGTCAAAATACAAAAGCTGAAACGGAAATACTTTGGCCACATAATGAGAAGACTGGACTCAGTGGAAAAGACCCTAATATTGTAAAAGATTTAAGGCAAAAGAAGGGAATGGCAGAGGATGAGATGAAAAATAGCGTCATGGAAACAGTGCACTTGGACAGACTTGGAGAGATAGTGGAGGATAGCAGGACCTGTAGTGCTAGGGGTCCATTGAGTTAGTCAGACAGAACTGAACCACAACTTAATCCAAAGTGAAAGATCTTTCAGGCAGGGAGTGCCTCCCAAACCTGAGTCTCCAGTCCAATGCACACACTTTGGATTTGTTACCACCAGAGGTGAGAAAATAAACTGGGAAGATTAAGGAAATGAAATGCTACCTACTCATAATTATCTACTGGCGGCACTGCTCTGTTGTTGGAAGCGTGAAACTGACAAGCTAACAAGATACTTAGTATCTGTGGGCAAGACAATTGCTGGGATGTGGCAAGGATTACTTTTAGTCCCTTCCCTAGGGTCCTGAGCGATAAGCATTTAAATGGAGGAGCCTATGTTTACACTTTTTAGAAGGTCCCAGAACCCTTTCACTCCTCCAGTGAGACGTCAATTACCCTGAGGGTACTTCCTCCCCGCCCCCTACAGCTTCGAGCCAGGCCGCACCCAGTTCCCCGTAGGTGACACCTGACTGGTGCTGCATCTGGGCACAGACTTTTTGATTGGCTGCTCCGCGCGCTGGGGGCAGCCCAGGGGGAGAGTCTGTCGCTTTAAGCGGGGGCGGGGACTCCGCAGGGCGGCAGCTTTGCTCCGGGAGCCATGGGCCTGCGTGCTGCAGGAAGAGCTGCAGCCTCTCAGGGTGAGGGAGCAAACGTTCCATCCGAACGTTCCCCGGTGGGGGTGGGGGCTGCGGGGGAGGGAGTGTGTTTCCACGGGGTGGGAGGTGGAGTGGAGGGGGCCTTGTGCGGCCGGCCGGGATTCTTGGGCGCGTGCGCGGGAGAGGCCGTCCGGAGCCCCGGTGCATGGGAGCCAGGAGGCCTTTCTATCATCGGACGGACGTAGTTAAGGGAGATACTGGGACGGAAGAGTCCTGGGGCACCGAACGAGAGCCCGCTCTCCCACTTCCTCATACACTTTCGGCAGAAACTGGGCCGGGGGTTACTCTGAGGGTTTACATCTTCATGTTACTCCTAGGTAGGGTAAAGGGCTGGGGGGGGGGGGTATGGGGCGGAACGAGGGAAAGGCCGAGGCGGTTTTTGTACTTGACCCTCTACGGGCACCGTAGCACCGGCCTGGGCAACGGCGAACCCTCCTGTACTGCAACAAAGAAGGGAACCTGAGGAGCGTTTGGGCTTGGGGCTGGGAAAAGGTGCCTGCCCCGCCTTCTCCGATGTTGTGGAAGGGCCCGGGGGCGGAGGGGAGGCGTCTAGATTCCAGTCCTCGCCTCCCGGCGTGAAGCTCGAGAGAGAGAAGAGAGAGACTGCAGGTTTGTGGCGGCAGCGCCACCACCTGGCGCGGAGGCGTCCCCGCAGGCGTTGTAGTACAAGGGGCGGGGCGGGGGTCCAGGCTAGGGAGTCCTGTCTGAGGGTCTGGGGCTTACTCGGGCTTGGGAGGCCTGAGGCAGGGGATGCTGGGAGGTTTTCCGGAGGAGACTGGGAGGTAGGGGGGAGGGGAGGCGGGAGTGTGTATGTGGAAGGTACCCGGAAGTGGGCCCTGGAGGAACCGCTTACCTCTGACCCCCCTCCCATCTCTAGAGTTAGGCTCCGCCCCCCTCCCCGGCCGCTTTCTGGAAGGCGAAGGGGGGAAGGACGGAGAAGGGGCATAGGAAGAAGGGGAGGGGCCCTTTGGGGCACCCGACTATCCAAGCACTCCTGGAAAACAGTACCCCATCCAGAGCCGAGTCACTACCTGACCCGCTTTATTGTGGCTCCTGGGAGCCTCTGAGAAAAACCTGGTTTGGGGGGGCTTTTCCAAATAACTTTGCTAGACTCTGGGCTTGTGTGATCCGGGGGTGCCCCCTCTGCGGTGTCTCTGGGACCAGAACGGATCCACACAAGTGACATTTTGTTCCCATATCTCTGAGGGAGAGTTTTGGGGTCACAGGGAGAGCCACATCTTCTCTTTTCTCTCTAAGTACACATACTTCCTGACTGAAAAGAACAGGAGAGAGGGGCCTGAAAGTTAACTGATCTTGGGAAATGAGTTTTGTGACTTAGAAGATGTTTCCCCAGTTTCATTTAAAGTTGAGGAATTATGGACATTGAAGAAAAAAGCTACACGTTGCGTATGTTTAAGGGTCGCAGAATATGTGAATTTAGGTGAAAAGACTTTAAAAAATCATGAATTAAATGGCTTTATGTTGGGGTTTATAGGCAGAAATTTTTGAAATAAGCACGTTCAGAATTAAGCTTTAGGATGCTTATAGGCATATGTCCTTGGAAAACTGAGATATATATATGTGTGCCTTTTTGTAAAAATAGGTTGGCCCTGACTCCATTCTTCTAAGAAACACAAACTAAAAAAGAAAAATGGCATTTGTTGCAACACCCGCAGCCACAGTGGTTGACCAAACCACTTTGATGAAAAAATACCTTCAGTTTGTGGCTGCTCTTACAGATGTAAATACACGTAAGTTGATTTTTTTTACTCATTGCCATTTTAGGAAACATCATAATATGACTTATTTGTTCCATTATTAAATTGGAACGCATGGTGAGATAAATGATGATGGCATTAAAGCTCATTTTACATTTCCTTTTCCCTTTTCGTAGGGAAGCAAAATGATGGATACTATTGGTTGGAGCCCCAAAGAGGCAAATGTGTGTCTGTATATGAATGTATGTGCGCGCGCACTTGTGCCTGGATGTATGACTGGGTATGAATGGCGATAGGGACCTAGTTATATGCCTTTTTATAGAGGGCCATGATATTCAAACTGATAAGATCTGATTGCTTCTCTTTTACAGTAAACCTTAAAGTTGTAGGATTTAAAAAAAATGTCAGTAACTTGAGTATATTTCACTTTCTATAGCGGATGAAACAAAACTGAAAATGATGCAAGAAGTTAGTGAAAATTTTGAGGTATGTTGTAAAACTTTGTTTCTATTTTGAGCCTACGTCATAGTCTCTTAGTTTTGACTTTATCTGTTTAGAAGTATATTTGGTGACATATCCCCTTTTATTTTCAGGGCCTTACCATCCTTCTGTTCACCCATGTTCCCAGCATTGGGTTTATCCATGACTCTGGTCATCATTCCCTCTATACACCAATTTGCCAAATTTTGACATTTCTCCTTCCATCACGTTTCACATCCTTTCGTTTTTCGTCACTTATATTGCCTTTAGTCTTAAGGCAGTATTCATCACCTCTTGCTTAGACCACTGTAGTAGTTTCCTAATTGATCTCCCTGCTGCCAGTCTTCCCTTTTCTCCAATCCATCTTCCACACTGCCAAATTTATATTCCTAAAATACAAATTTGACCATGTCATCTTCCTACTCAGAAATCTTGGCGTGGCTTCCTGTTATCTCTAGGATAAAATAATGAAATCCTCAGCTTGCTGTTTAAAGCCTTCCATAACATGATTGCTGTTTACCTTTCCACTCTTGGTTTAGGTTACTCTTCTTCCTATACTCTGTATTCCAGTGGAATTGGCCTGCTCACTCTTCCCTATACCTGAACTTTCATCTCTTCATTTTGAGCCTTTGCAGAGATTTGCAGTGTACACCTGTCTCTAGAATTTCTGGCTTCCCTCAAAGCCCAGCTCAGGGGTCACTTCCTATACAAAGCTTCTCACAGTTTTGTATTTAATGTTCTCTTTTGAAATTAGTTTATACATAATTTGCATTTCTTAATAATAAACAATGGCATTATCAACATTCATTATAGCTGCATTTATATAGTGCTTTAAGGCTTGCAAAGCTCTTCATAGTCATCTCATTTTATCCCTACCACAGCCCTGGCAGGAACATCCTGTTATTATCCCCATTTTATAGGTGGTAAAATTGAGACAGGATTTCAGTGACTTGACTAGAGTCATACAGCTAGTAGTTGTCTGAGGCAGCATTTGAACTCAAGTCTTCCTGACTTCAGGTCTAGCATTTATCCCTTGTTATCTGGCTACCTCCTAGGTATTTGCATACCTGTGCATATGCTGTTGTGGAATGTAATCTTGAGGTTGGGATTGTTTTGTTTTTTGTTGCATTTCTAGTGTTTATCACAGTGTAGTAGGTGTTTAATAATTGTTGAATAGTAGTGAATGTATATTTTATTTTACTTTTACATATTTACATTTTACAGCATATTACAGATATATTGTTCTAAAATAGAAATGGAAATGTTAATAAATTTCTTGTTATCTTAAGTTCTTGCTTAGGAGCTGTAATCATCACCATCTTTTTGCTTATTTGTTCCCAATTATATATTGAGGGGTGGCAGTGTAGTGCACTGGAAAGAGTGCTATATTGGAGCACTTGAATTCTAGACCTAGATATGCCAGTCATCACCATTTTGTGAGCTTGGGAAAGTCACAAAATCTCCAATTTCCAGCTCTAAATCTAGGATTCTATGATCCTTTCATTTTTAAATGAGTGAGATTATTTTTTTTAAAAGGTACAATCAGAATTCATTTCACAATCTTTTATGTTTGTAAGACTGCTCTCCTGTAGTTAGATTCAACTTATGTTGCAGTGATTGTGTTTCTATTTTGAATGGTAATGGAGAAAACCCTAGATTAGAGTTTTATAAACAAACAAGAATTTTCAGGAGTTTGCTCTCTTCATTTGAGCTGGAAAACTCTCAAGATGCTTAGATATGTAACCAGAAGTTTCTGTTTTCCAGATTTTAGCCATCTGTTTTTTTTCCCCTACCTTACATTTCAAAATCCACCCCATGGTAATCCCCCTCCCATTCTGCCTCCCCACTTCTGTTCTCGTCTATTGTTTCCAGTCTCTGATGATCAAGAGGTGACACTTCTGGCCTCAGCCAATTTCTCCACTTATGCCCTTAATTGCATGCTCTCTGGTCTTCTGCAGGAGCTTGTCTCCTCATTCTTTCCTTCTCTTTCTCAACTTCAGTCTCTCTTCCCTTGGTTCCTTCCCTGCTCCTTACAAACGTAACAGTTTTCTGTCACCCATCCTCAAAAAAACCTTTCGCCTGACTGCTGTCTTAAGCTTTGGGCCTATATCTTTTCTCTTTCACAATCAGACTACTAGTAAGGGTTGTCTGTACTTCTTGCCTCTATTTTTCTCAGCTTCACCTGGTTTCTCTTACAGTTTGATTTATGGCTCCATCATTCAATGAAGTCTTCCTATTTTCTGTATTTCTCCTAGTCATCATTTGTTAACTACACAATAATACTTCATTTCATTCATGTGCCACAACATCTATTTTCCTGTTGACTTTTTAAATTTTTTTGCTACTTGAAAAATGCTGCTATAAATATTTGGTGTAAGTGGGGCCTTCCCTTTTATCATTGATCTCTGGGGTACACACATGCCCTGCAGTAAAATCTGAATTAAAGGATATGGACACTGTAATCATTTTCTTGGCTGGATTCCAAATTGCTTTGCAAAATGGTTATGAATAGGTGATGAAAGAGTTTATTAATGTGTATGAGTTACGCTCTTCTGTTCATTTTTTTTAATATGGGGTTATTGTTTTAAAATTTGATAAGGGGTATAATTTTAGAAGGAGAAGCTATCATATTTTAGTAGGCTTGTAACTAAGGTTGCTAGGTTTCTTAATAGATTTTATAACTATCATTTTATTTTATTTAAAATTGCTTTGTCACCTTGATCACAAATTAATGGTTAATCTTTTAGCTGCACTACCATTCCGCTTCTCTTGTCAGCTAATACCTCATACTCAGTCTATCTAAAAATTGAGCTTATTTTTTTCCTTCCCCCAACCCTGAATTTGCACAATCCTCCTAGATTGTTTTTTTGTTGATGACACCATTCTCCTTTTGGTCACCCAGGGCTCTAGACCTCAGAGTAGTGTCTTCCCATTTCCCTCAGCTCCCATATCTAATCAGGGGCTAAATCCTTTTAATCCTGCCTGCACACCCCACCAAATCTGCCTGTCCTGTCCCTTCTTTGTCACTCATAGCACCATTACCCCTAGTTCAATCGCTTGTCCCCTCTTATACAGACTGTTGTAATAGTTGAATGAATTCCTCCTTTCTGATAATTTCTCTACCTTCAGGCTCCCTTACTCATATGCTTAGGGTTAGACTGAAGTATTCTCCGCTCTTCAACCTTAATGGCTCCCTATTGTCTAGTGCATAAAATACAAACCCTTCATAATCTTCTTCTAAACTGCCTTTTCAGTGTCCTTGGGGCCTTACTCCAACCTCACTGATCTCTCCCTGAAATTTTTCTGAATATTGTTCTGTACTCCTTTGCTTCTGTTGTATGATGTCTTCTATTATACTTGTCTTTCTGTGCCTTAATCCCCTTTTCTCCTCCTATTCTCCTTCTCCCCACAATGGGAGGTGCTGGAGTCAGGGAACCTCATTTTGCATATTTGTATCTACAGAGTCTACCAGTGCCTTCTATGCTGTTGTTTGATAAATGTTCATTTATTTTAGTTGTTATCTAATGCATTTTAAGCAGATTGGATCTTTGTAGTTACTTTGTAAAATAGCTTCTCATCAGCCTCAATAGCATATACGTTAATTTTTTTAAATGTTAAAATGAAGATAAACACTCTTAAAATGCTTTTTTTTTTAAAATAGAATGTAACGTCATCCCCTCAGTATTCTACATTCTTAGAGCATATCATTCCTCGATTTCTTACATTTCTACAAGATGGAGAAGTTCAGTTTCTGCAGGAGAAACCAGCACAGGTAATCTTCTGAAAATATTAATTATCCTGTTAAAAAAAAATGAAGAAATACTGTGTACTAGTATTTTATTTATAGAAAGACTATGCAAACTAGAAAGTTCATGGTATAATTTAAAAATTATATTATTATATCATATCATATTCCATTCTATTTTATATGAATCATATATTTTATATATAACATATATAAATATATATACATTATATATAAATTACAATATATTATTATATTATAAAATGTATTGAAGATAACCTTGTCAAAGGTTATTGCTTAGTTGATAGAATTTATTTCTCAAGGTGCTCTGGAAAATGCGTTTGTCTTTTTTTTCCTCCCCATTTTGCTTTTTTTTTTTTTTTAAACTTTAACTACTCATTCTTTAAATTATCATTGTGACTTTACCTGGACTATCACAATAGCTATTTAACTAGTTGACTATGCTTTAATCTCTCCTCTCTATACTGCCTAGACATTGCTGCCAGATTCATCTTGATGCACAATTCTGATGAAATAATTGTCCTGCTCAGGTGTCTTTCATGGAACCCCTTTTGCTACCTGAAAAAAAAAAATCCGAACTCCTTAGCTTGTCATTTAAGGCCTTCCACAGTTTGGCTCCAGCCCAGCTTTCAGGCTTATAATTACACCATTCTCCTTCACTTCAGCCACACTGGACCATTCATCATTCCCCAAACATATCTTAGTCTTTCCCACCTCCGTGGCTTTGCTCATGCTCTTCCCTGACTGCCAGCCTCCCACAGTCTTCATCTATTAAATTTTACCATTTTCAGGGTCTAACTGAAATTAAACTTTTAGGAAGGCTTTACTGATTAAAATGCCATTTGCTGTTGAATAGCTGGAAGGGAAAGGAAACAAATTTATTTGCTTACTTTCTTCCCTTTCAGACAGAGTCTTCTATTTTGGAGAAGAGGGGAGGGTTTCTCCTTTGAAAAACTACACATCACTGTTTTTACTCTTTAACTTTGTCTTGTTTGGGATACTTTTTCCTTTTCTAGTCTTTTGATCTCTGAATTTCAGGCCTGCCCTCTGATTTTCATTGGCTTCAGCTGGTTTCTCCTACTTCCAGAGGCTGCCAGAAAGCAGCTGGACACCATTTGATTTCTACTTCTTGGTGGCAGACACCATTTAATTTATAAAACACAGACTCATGTTTCCATGTTTTTAAATGCGTATGCTAAAGGTATTTCTTTTACTAACAAAAACCTGTCAGTATTCTTGAAGTTAACCCCTGATCCAGTGTTCAGTCTTCTAGTTCACAAACTCAATTTGTCCTCCTTCCTCTACATTTAAAAAAAATGCCCTAACCCAATGCTTCTGCCTTTCTCTTGTGCTTAGGACTGCGTATTTTGGCTTTTCTCTACTGATATCACTAGTTCTGTCCCTGGCCCTCTTTTCCTCAAATATGCCAGTTTAGGAGCTGGTCCCCTGTCTGCAAGCTATATAAAGAACCAAAGCCAAGGGAATTAGTTTTTTTTTTTTTTTGCTGTTGTAGCAGTGAGGAATGAGGTCCAACCCTGATCCTAGTTGTTTCATGACCAGGGCCTGCTTTCTTGTGCTTAATCCACAAGGCTGCTGGACACTAGGCACTTTGCACTTCTTACTTGATGAATGCAAGGTTGTTTGGAATGTTTAAAGTCTAAAACTTTAGGCATTCCTAGTGAGAAGTGATTGGGTTCCCCTTCTGAATGACCAGCAGCACTTTGCTGAAGGCTTTGTTTCCAACCCTTTACTCAGTGTTTCAGAGCACTAAAATTGTAGTTTGTTTAGCTCACTAAACTTTTGGTGTATTGCTTTGTTGACTACCCCTGCTGTTCAGGGGTGGGCTGTCCTGGCTTGGGCCACCTGTTCCACTGACCCCGCCCTCCCACCTGCTTGCCCTTTAGCCTGAGCCAGGTCCAAAACAAAACATGCTTCTTCTGACCCTGGGCCATTTGGTTGTAAGGGAAATGCCCCTTTGCCTGTTTTCTTCTTCTGAGATCACACTTCCTTTGGCAGTGTGTCCATGCCATGTTGGTGAAACAATGAGTTTTCTACTGAGGGCCCTGAATCCTAATGGGACGCGGTGTAGCCAGGGGGGACAGTGGGAGTCCTTCTCTTCCTGCCTTGACTAGGCTAGGGTCTTAAGACCCCATGAGGGCCAGGCTGCCCAACTACAACATAGCGTTTTTAATACTAGAAAGAATAAAAGCAAATGGTTTGCACTAAAAAAAAAAAAAATGCCCTTTTCTGCCCCACTAAACTCCTCAGGTAGAAATGATCCCTCTTCCTTTTAGTTCCTAACACTGACCCAACAGAGTGCATGTAGTAGGTGCTCAATTAGTGTTCCTTGAATGGGTTAATGAATGATTGGCCACTGGTTAAAGATAAAGTACACCTAGGTTATTTCAGGTGTGAGTCATCACATAGTAGAAATGTTGTTTAGTGAAATAGTTCCAGTAAGGTTTTCACTGTGCTCTGGATGAAAGCAATTATGTTGAAGTCTTTCGATTTTAATTTTTGGGATGCCCAATAAATGTTGATCTAAGATTACTTTAAAAGGCTAAAATTTGTAGTTCTTGATATACCTAATGATTGGATCCATTCTTATCCTTTCAAAATTAAGATTATTCCTAGTGCCCCAATCACTTATTTGAAGGAATGGGGGCAGGAGGAGAAGGTATGTAGGATGCCAGATGTAGCTATCATCTCTACCCCTCTACCCTCCTGCCCAGGTATTCTAAATTAAGGTTCTAGATTATTCTAAATCATGGTCCTAGAATGTCAGAGTGAGGACCACTGATTTAGAAACTTAAGATCTAGAGCAGGGACGTGACATGCTCATGGGTGCCCAGCAGGAGCTGAGACTAAGAGACTAAGGGTGTCTGACTCCTGGTGTAATGGTCTTTCCACTGTACCACCCTGTTCCCATATACTGTCCTTTTTGAACTGCTGATAGGTTGTGAAATTTTACTTAGTGAAAAAATTATGTTTAAAGAGAAATTGTAGCCTTGTTAATTCTTCTTTAGAAATTAGAAATACTTAAAATAGTGATTTTGTAATTCATATCTTTAGACTATTATATCGCCAGTGCAGCTGCCATGAATATGCAGACACATTTCCAGGGTTGAATTGTAAAATATAACAAACTCTCTTCCTCATAGACAAAACCAGGATATTTATTTAGATACTGGAAAGCAAATGTCACCATGGTAACAAAGAAGTTTACACACATCACCCGTCCAGGGAGCACCAGCATCACCTTTCCTCTGCTCTGCAAGGCCTCTCCACAAACAAACTCCCTTAAGCAAAATTCCTCTCTTTCTCACTCAGGCTAGCTGCTCTGCCTCAGTTCTGCCATGCTCTGTCCCAGCTCTTTCTCACTTTCACTTCCTGCTCCACCTCTTGAGCAAGCCCTTCCCACCATGGGCTGCATGTGACTCAGGCTCTGTCCCTGCAGTCAGCTGGGCCCCAGCTCCAAGCAGGTCACATAGGCCTGTTAATGGGCAGGAAAGATCTTCTCGTTCCGTTGACATTACAGCTTTGTAGAAAATAACCTATCAGTACTGCTTTAAAACAGATCCATTTTAAAATAATAAGGATAACAGGTCTAAATGTATAGACTTTGTCAGACTGTTCGCTGGTTTTTCCAGAATGGCTATGTCCCCAGGGGAATGAGAGGTTTTGCTCTTAATTATTTAAAAAAAAAAATAAATAAAAGTTTTTTAAAGTCTATTCAATTTTTTTTCTTTCTCTAGCAATTGCGGAAACTAGTTCTTGAAATAATTCATAGAATACCAACAAATGAACATCTTCGTCCTCATACCAAAAATGTTTTGTCAGTGATGTTTCGATTTCTGGAGGTAACTGTGAAAAAGAATTCTATTTGCTTTATCATGTTTAATGAAGAATTAACATCTTTTTAAAGAAGGAAAGTGATTATGATTTATATGGAAGGTTAAAATCTATGTAATCTTTTAGAAAAAATGTAACTGAGAAAATACTGAAAAAGAATTTTCAAAAACTTTTAAGACTTTACTTCTTAGTGTGTAGACCTTTACAGTGATAATGCTTACCTTGCCAAGTTAATGGTTGAGAAACAGAGGGGATGCTGTTTGATTTTCATTTTTTCCTGTCATTTAGGGTAAAGCCATTTACTTGTTTCTGCAGCCATTCTGTTCTCCAGAGGCTTAAATTCTTTCATGGAACTTAAATTTAATTTTGTGGGCACCATTTTCAGGATCTTTTCTGTCAAGCTTTAAAAAGTGTTGACTTATCTTGTGTCCTAGTCTCTGAATTATTTTATTTTGGTTAAAAGTGAATATGTTCACTCTGACAGTGTATGAGTCTTTATTTGAATAAAGGCGTCCAAACACTGGTAAGAACTCAGAGCTCTAAACTAAGCCTTGCTCTATCAACTAAAAACATATTTTTGAGATGGAATTGTCAGGAAATATTTTTACAGTCTCTAGATTTGAAGTGGAGTAAAACTTATGTGAGATGTATTTCAGTTTAAAAACTTTTTATTTTTAGACTGAAAATGAAGAAAATGTGCTTATTTGTCTAAGGATAATTATTGAGCTACACAAACAATTTCGTCCAACAATCACACAAGAAGTAAGTTTTTATTTTATGAGCATTTGTGGGTTATTTGCAATATGTTTTCATTTGGGAGATTTTATGCGTATGTTTGTCTGCTTATTTGACAGAAACATTTATTTCAAGTGAAAATAATGTAAATATAGGTGTGGAGGTAGAAAATTTCTGTGAGTTTTTGGCAGAGGAGTTGTCTTGAACATTGTATGAAATAATTTAATAAGTGCTGATATGTTAGCTTTAAAATAATTAAATTACTGAAACTTTACAGAGAATCATTTATTTTTAAGCATGTTAGATGTGTTTGGAAAGATTGCAAGAATTATACATTAAAAATTAAATTAGTTTAATTATATGTCAAAAATTTTTTAATTTATTATGACTGTTTTTAGATTCATCACTTTTTGGACTTTGTGAAACAGATATACAAGGAGCTTCCCAAAGTTGTGGTATGTTTAGAATTCATGTTTTCACGTAAAGAAAGGGGGGAAGCATTGCTGCCTGGAATATCATTGTCTGGCTGTTCTGTTTGTCATGCAGCTATTTACATAAGAATTTTTAATCTTTCAAAATCTGGGTTAAAACTTAAAATTCAACTTGTTTTAAATTATGTCATTTACAAAGTTTGTCATAGTGTGCTTTTTTTAACTGTATTTACCACTTATGACCTGTGTTGATAAAGATAGTGGAAGATTTTGGATGCTTCTATGCATAGAGAATGTTTTTTGGGTTGTAACAAAATGTAAAACTACTGTATTCTTTGTATTTTCATATGCAGGTAATTTAAATTGTATTTCATTGTTAACTAGGAAATATTCAGGAAACTCAAATGGCTTTGTATTCTGCCTTTTTAGGGTGGAGGGAGATTCTGTTATCTTCTGGCTCTTTTGATCTCATTTACAGAGTAAACTCTAATGTATTCTAATTTGGACAGCTAGAAAACTATAATCTCTATTGGAGAGTATTTGAAAATATCACATTTAATCCATGAGCATTCTTGTAATAGGTACTTTAAAAATATGTAGATTGAATTGATTGCTTTTAGCAGTTGCTTTGTTTTGCTTATACATACTCTTATTATTGCATAGAATTTCAAATGTATTTTATTGAGGAATGGTAATCTGTTTTGGTTTGGGAAAATGAGAATTAATTTCTGTTCTGTCTCTAGAATCGTTATTTTGAGAATCCTCAAGTGATCCCAGATAACACAGTTCCTTCCCCAGAAATGGTTGGTATGATCACAACACTTGCTGTGAAAGTAAATCCTGAACGTGATGACAGTGAGACAAGAACAGTAAGTCTTTTTCCCATTTTTGGTTTATATGTACTTCAAGAGTAAAATTGGATTTCTGCACAGTCTTCCTCAGCAACCCAACCCAAAGCAGTAACCATTGTTACTGATACTTCTGTTCACTTTAAAAGTGAAAGCCATTCATAAAAAGAAATGAAAAATGAATTTTGTAATAATATATACATCTGACTTGATCTCTTAGCATAAGGATTGGTGAAAATACTTGATTTGTGTCCTTAACTTTGACTAGGTATATTACATTTGTTGCTTGGATGTGTAGTTGTTTCATCCATAAAATTAAAATATTATATTCTTTCCCTTACCTGTATCACTGAAATAATTTATCAGAATCATTTAATACACATTGAGGGTAAAGTAGGAAACTAAAAGAAGTATCTTGAAATTTTCTAAATAAACTTAACTATGTGAATTTAGATTTCTGGCTAGAGTTATTATATTGATAGTTTTGATATTCATCCTTTTTTAATGAAGAAAATTTTAGATATTAAAGCTATATATTAAGAATTTTTCTGGGGAATTGGAATCACTCTTTCTATAAATATCTTCAAGCTTTCTCTTTTTACACTAAGTTGAAAAATATCAATAAATTTTGAAAATACAGAATGATTGGAAGGCGCACTGTACATTTTAATAGTAGGTCACAATCCTTTCAACAAAAAATAGTCAGTAATTGACTGTACTATTTAGTACTATCACTACATCAATTTGTAGTGTTTTTGCTTCAAAATAATAACCTAATTCCAAATGTTTTTGTCTTGTAGCATTCTATAATTCCTAGAGGGTCTCTTTCCTTGAAAGTATTGGCTGAGTTGCCCATAATTGTTGTTTTAATGTATCAGGTATGTGTATTGCATATTGTGGTCTTAATTTTAGTAATTAAAATTTTATCTAGCCTAGGAAAACTATATTTAGTGACATGCTGTTGAATCATATAACCAGAAAGTACCTTAGAGACTTCTAAACTTTTTTGAGGAAGCAGATTTGTTTTGGGTCTAGGAGGCAAATCCAAAGTATGAGTCAGAGGGAGAATAGCGGAGAGAGAGACAGACAGACAAGACTATGTGTGATTGGGGGACTCATTGGTAGAGCTTGCTTGAGGATAGCTTGCTTGAGTCCTGGGAAAAAATGGGAAGGATGACAGTGAATCAGACTCGATATGTAACCTAAATAGTCTCACTTTGAACATACAGAAAGGACTAAAAAGAAGCATTTTGAAGGATACTTTGGAAAAACTCAAGTCGCTGAGCACATCTGCTAAGGGTACTTCCTTGTCCTCATTAAGGGTATGCTAGGTACTGTGGAAAAATAATGGGCACTATGGTGACCTGGAATTTGTGTTAAAAGTAAATCTCAAATACAACAAAGCTAGTGTCTTATAACCATCTCTGGTAGAAGCATTATCGGTTTTTAGGTTAGGATGGTTTTGTTTTTCTTTTTGAGATTTAGTTCTCTATTTTTAATATTCATATTTTTAAATTTTGAGTTTCAAATTCTCTTCCTCTAGCTCCTCCCCAACCCTTTGAGAAGGCAAGCATATAACTTCAATTATGCATATGAAGTCCAGGATAGGATAGTTTTTTCTTTGCTTGAGACTCAGTTGACTCAGTGGACTAAGACTTGGGCCATTAATGTAGTCTTTTGGTAGCCTAAATATAAAAGCTATCCCATCAGTAGATAGGAAAATGGGCAGAGAAGTGGCACTCAACTGAATCAGTGCTATCTCCTTGCTAAATAACTTTTCTGTCCTCTCCATGTAGCTTTTGTTTATTCTTAGGCCGTCTGTGAGTATATCATTTTATTTCATTTCAGAACCTAAAGCACCAGAGAGGCCATAATTAGGCCTGATTTACAATACCATATATTAAATTTTATAAATGGTGTACTTTCTGAGGTGTTCTAATTTGAGATTGTGTAATTCTGTAATACGTGGTCTAAAAGATAGAAAATTAAAAACTTGGATGTCTAACATTTGTTTGTTGTTTTTAGCTCTACAAGCTGAATATTCACAATGTGGTTGCTGAATTTGTGCCATTGATAATGAATACTATTATAATTCAGGTATCTGCCCAAGCCAGGTGAGATTTGTTTAGGATAACGAAATATTTGCGTTTGCATTGATTACTAAGAACGATATTATACTCTTCCATTTTGACATTAAATATATGGACACTCAAAACTTGAGACAAGTTTGTAAAGAAATATAGTAAACATAAAAACTTAAAAATTTTTTCAACCTATTTTCCTTTTTATTTTCCTTATTTCCTTATTTTAATTACTAAAATTACTTTTCCTTCTTGATTTCAAATTTAGGAAAAAAAAAAGCATATTATAGCCAGAGCTCTTGTGAACTTATAATTTTGCAAATGTTTTCCATGAACAAAACTTGATCATTATTAATGATAGTAGTCAGAAGATTAAATCAGACTCTGTTTGATTTTGTCAGTTACCTCTCAAGGCTGGTCTCAGTCTTTTTTGTTGATTGTAGTGGGTTGACTTAGGTACCGGTTTCATTTGTAGGGAAGTAGTCCAGGGTTAAATAGGGTTCAGGATCAAAGCTTAGTGTTCACTAAAATGGAAGGGTAATGTAGTATATGAACTTAAGTTGCTGCTGCTTTATTTCTTTCTCTTTGTGAAAATTAAACATGTTTATGGACATAATAGCCTTCAAACTTCTTTCAGTTAATTCTTAATTCACTTAAACAAGTTAAAGTTGTACAGTAAATCCAAATTTGATTCTATTTTCCAGGCAACATAAACTATACAATAAGGAATTGTATGCTGATTTCATTGCTGCTCAGATTAAAACTTTGTCATTTTTAGCGTATATCATAAGAATTTACCAGGTGAGTTTAAATATTTTAATTATAAATATTGTGGAATCTGGGATAAGGAGAAGGAAAGAGAAGGATTGCTTTCAGATGTAAATATTTAGAATCTTTTTAGAAGTTGTGTGGCAAAAGATGTGTGGGAGAGTTAGGCAACAATGGTAATCTTTTGTAGGTGTGTTGCAGTGGAAAAGTTTGTATTATAAAATGAACAAGTATGATAAACAGGTTTTAACTTATTCTCATGGTTAGGTTTTAAAGTAGTTTCTCATGTATTCTCTAGTTTACTCATTTTTTAAAAAGTACTTATGTAATCTTCATTTTAATTCACTAATGGACAAGGGGAAAAGAGAACTTAATTTGCTTGTGGGTTAAGGGGAAAAGAGAACATTGAGTTGCTTGGTCTCTCATTTTTCAAATAGTTCTTTTTCAACAATAAAAAATTCAAAAATTTTTTATGGAATGAATCTGATTCCAACACATTCCACAAAAACTTTAATAATTTTTTAATTCATGTCTTGTAGGATTTTTTAAAAACTAAATGTTCTTTTGGGAAAATATTGTCTTAATAATTGGGTATTCACTTATAATACGTTCACTTTAAAATCACTGAAATAAAATTTGTAAGCTTAAAATATCTAGGAAATGAGACAAAATAGGATATTGAGTAGACTTCTACATTAAAGTCTTTTGATAATTTCCCCATTTTCTAGTTCAAATAATTTTTGTTTTCATCTCATAGAATTATTCTGTGCTTGAGCAAAGATTAAATGAAGTGCTAGGGTGTCCCTCTTTTTCATAGGGTGGTTGTTGAAGTTTATCATTACTTAAGCCAACACTTCATAAGTTTTGGAGCAAGTAAATAGAGGTGGTATTTAGTAAGTCTGATATAGTGTGTACAGTTAGTTTACTGAATTGGTTTGAACTAAATTTATAAAGAGCATTTTGAATCAGTCTTTTACCTACTACCCTTGTACCAGAAGTGTAGTTACACTTGTTGTTCCTAATTCTCGTTTTTGTAGGATTTGGTGGCAAAATATTCTCAGCAAATGGTAAAAGGAATGCTACAGTTATTATCAAATTGTCCAGCAGAAACTGCACATCTTAGAAAGGAACTTCTCATTGCTGCCAAACACATTCTTACTACAGACTTAAGGAGTCGTATGTATTTTCTTTTCTTGCTTAGATTTATTTGTATTTCTTATGGCTATTTTAACAGCGCTAATTTATTATGTTGATCTTCAGCTTGCTGGAGAAAACACAAAACTTGTCAAAAATTTGGGCATAGTGCTATGTGGACTAGTGCAGGTTCATTGTTGATGCATAAATTTGGTGGCTGGAAGAGATGAGGAGGTAATATTGATTTCCTGTAAGACATTTTACTTGAGGAGTGTAGTCAGAAAAGCATTCTCATGATTTGGATTCCTTCTTCCAATGCAAGGTCACATGATCACTGTCTTCAGGTAAATCTAATTGTGGAAATCAAAGTTGTTTTTCCTTTGTGATTATCAAAACTTTACGTTTTTGTTCTCCAAACTATTTACTATGCCATGACTCTACGTCCTGCCACCCATAACTGATACATGAATTTTGTAGAGCTTCTGAGTAGCTTTTAGTATTTCTTTGTTTTTTTTTCTTACCACATATAGCTAAATACATTTTTTTTTCATTTAATCATTTCTGCAGAGGACAGTATAGTGAAAAGAACACTGGATTAGTGGTTCTGGGTTCTAGACTGCTATCATGAACTAACTGTGTAACTTTTGAGCATGTCACTTCCTGTACCTGGACCTTTAATTTCCTCATCTACAAAATGAGGAGAGTGGAGTAGATGACCTTTCAGGTTCCTTCTAATGCTGTGCGTGCACCCCCCCCCCCCGCCCCCGACCCCCACCCCCACATGCGTGTGCACACCCCCCCACACCTACCCCACCCCCACACCCCCACCCCCACCCCCACACCTTCTAATAGGTGAGCAGAGCATTATGTTAAGTACTTGGGGAGATACATAGTTTGCCTTTGTGAAATTTACATTCTAAAAGGTGGGATAAAATCACATATATGTAACCGTTATATATAATATTGCAGGAAAAGTGCATTTGAAAGTTAGAAATTAAAAGTTCTTTGTCAGCATAGAGGAGAAGATGGTTTTGAGGCATGGGAAATAAGTGAGCAAAACCATAGAACTATGAGATAGTAGGCTTCTTTGAAGAGATAAAGACCAGTGGAAATAGCACTTATTCTGGAAGCAGAGGATTAGTTCAAATTTTGTGTATGAAGCTAATTATCTGTGTGACTTTGGGCAAGTTACTCAATTTTTCTGGTCCTTTTTCTTCTGTGAAAGGAAGAAGTTGGCTCATATGGTCACTGAGGACCTTTCTAACTCTGACCTATGAGATCTTTTAATGGTAGAATGGTTGGGACTTGATAACTAAATAAATATGAGGTGAGAGGGAGGAATCAAACATAAACACAAAGTGTTGAACACAAGGGACTAGTTTGGGACACCATACACAGAAATAGTGACATCAGGAGGAGGAGTAGGCTGAAGGGAAAAGAGATAATGAGCTTAGTTTTAAATGAGCTTAGTTTTAAAAATATGAAATTAGGTTTGAGGAACAAGTGGCACATACAGTTTGGAGAGATGTTCCGTAAGTAGTTGAGGATGTGGAATAGGAGCTGGTGTCTGGACGATGGCTACAGATGAAGATTTGGGAAGAATTTCCAAAGAGATCATATTGTTAAAGCCCTGGGAGAGAATGAGATTGCCAAGTGAGCCTCAAAATGCTATTCAAAAACTTGTCACCTGCCCCCCCCCCCCCTTTCTTATCGGATGACCCCTCCTCTTTTCTGAGAACACTGAGGTCATCTCTCATGAACTCCCTAATCTCTAAATTTTAGCTGGAAAGGCCTACATTTTCTCCTGTCTCATCTTCTGTTGATTCACACTTTGGTGGAGTGGGAACCTTGAAAAAGTTGGCCCATATGTCTTTGCCTTTGATTCCCATTCCATTCTAGGTGCTTTCCCCATTTATCCTTCCCTGTCTCTTGGCCCCTTCCCTCTTCTTTCAAACATGCTTAGGACTCCTCTGAATCTGTAAAAAAAAAAAACTTGTACTTGACCCTCACCATTCTCTCAAGTTGGCCTCCTGTATCATCACCCTTTTTCTGTTGAACTTGTAGAGAGAATTCATTCTTGACTTTAGTCTCCACTTTTCACCACTTGACTATTTCTCAGCAGACCTTTTTCAACCAGACTTCCTAGCCTTTTAATCCTAATGACATTTTTCTCAAAGTTTACCAGTCATCTAGCAGGGATGCAGCATAGCATGGTGGAAAAAGAGGTGGATTTGAATCTAAGAACCCTGGTTCTGTCACTTGCTAACTACATGACTTTAGCTAAGTTACTTCTGTCTGGGCCTTAGTTTTCTCATGTGTAAAATGAGTACTCTTGTGTTCTGATTGGTTGGGGGAGGAACACAAGCAGGGAGAGAATGGAATGGAAAAAAATCAAACTGAAAAGTCAAATTAAAATATGCAAATAGATTAATTAAAGTCCAAGGTCTCTTGCAGCTCTAGATCTAGAGTGTTACTATCTGCACTATTCTGTGATTCTGTGTTTTTCTAATTGCTAAAGCTCTCCTTCCTTGAATATTGTGACATTTCTTTTTCTGGTTCTCTTCATGTTTGATGACCCTTCAGGCTCCTTTCTTAGATCATCATCTGGTCTCCTGCCTCCTAAGTTTGATTATCCCCTAAGGCCCACTTTCTCCACTGCTATCCCCCAAGAAATCTCATCTGCTTTGTTGGATTCAGTTATCACTTCTATGCGGATGTTCCTAATACTTCAATCGAGTTGAAATCTCTTCTTAATTCTAGTCCCATATCTCCAACTGCAAACTGTACAATCTTCACTTCTGGTGACTGCCAGCACTCCAAATCTGTTGTGTCTGCTCGTGTCCTCTCTTCCCAGACCTTCTTCTAAGCTGCCCAGACTTGGATCTTGAGTTATCTTTGGTCTTTCCCTCGTCTAACAGATGACTAAATCCTGCTGATTCTGCCACCATGACATCTGTCCTCTTCTCTTCCCTCACACTGCCACCAGCTTAGTTCAGTGCCTCATCATTAGCCCCCTAGATGTTGAAGTGGTCTCCTCGTTGGGTCTATGTCTAAGGCTCTGCTGTAGCTAAGCCACTCTGCTCGTCCTGGAGAGGAGCTTTCTGTTGACCCTAGGATAAAATGCAAATGCCTTGGACTGTCATTTAAGTCTCTCCACAAATTGGTTCCAGCTTCCACATTTATTTCATGTTACTTTCCATACACGTATTTCACTCAGCTGTCTCCTGAACTTAGTATGTCAGCTCCTGTCTTTATGCATTTGTGTAAATTGTCCTTTGCCTGATAATGCACACTGTATAGTATTTAATTAGGTTTAATTTCTTCCAGATCCCTCATTGAGCTTCCGTAGCTATTAATTATTTGGTGCCTGTTCATTTGTATGTATTATTTGAGCTCTTTGCGTCTCTTCTTACCTCTTGGACTGGGAGCTCTTTGAGATGCAGGACCATGTTTTTGTTGTTCTTTGTATCCTTAGCACTTAGAAGAGTGTCCGGCATATTGTAGACACATCATAAATGCTTGCTGACTGACTGGTCATTCTCTTGTCCTTCCCCTGAACTCCTGCTGCTTGTGTCCTGTTCTGGCCACTTACGTTTTTGTATCACAACTGGTTAACACTGAACTTCGCACAGGTTGAGAGTAGCGAGGATGGCCATATATTAAGCTATTTCTCCTTTTGCATTTCAAAATGAATTCATGTTTTCTTAGCAGTTTGTCTAATTCTTAAAGCATTTGCTGATAGTCTAAATTGTATTTTTAGTAGCACATGTTTTGTGTAACATATCTTAAGGAGAACAGCATTTTTATAGGATGAAATAGTGTGGGCTGTTTTTTTTTTTCCTCTTTTAAATGTGGGTTATATCGTTGACTTTAAGTTAAATACTTTTAAAGTAATTTAATGTGTAATTGGTTTTGTTGGTAATCGATTCAATAAATATTTACATTCTAGAATTCATTCCATGCATGGACAAACTGTTTGATGAATCTATACTAATTGGGTCTGGATACACTGCTCGAGAGACTCTGAGGTATGAACCAATCTTATGGTATCTCGTTGGATGTTTGCCCTTGATAATGATTTCTGATATTTCCTGTTTGGAGTATTTAATTCTAGAACCTGCAAATTAAATTTACGTGTGTCCTTAAATCACCATGAGATTTAGAAATGCAGGAATTTTTAAAAAAAGGATTTTGTTACTTTAAATCAATTGATATAGTGCCTAGATATCAAAAGATAAAGCAAAAAGTGAGGGTTGGTATTTTGTTAACATGAATTATATGTAGAACACTTGAAAAATACCTTTTGGTTATGAGCTTTTTTCTGTTTTTATCTTACCATTTTTATTAAGCCAAGTAGTGTGAGTGCAGTTGCAGACAAATTGTTGCTTTTAGATGTCTTATAGCTCTGAGTGGTAAAATGTGACTGAGGATTCTTTAGGTGGTTTGAAGTATACTTTGACCATCTGCTCAAAGAGGTTTAGAGGAGTCTGAATTTGTAAAATATTCTATCATTAGAGAACAAATTAAGAGTTAATTTTGTAGTATGGATCATTATGGCAATATACAAAGTCTTTTCAGAACTTAATCCTCTGAATATTATGGTAATGTACCATAGAATAGGAAAATATTAATTGACATGGACTGTTTTTATTTTTTGAGCCACAAAATGGGCATATGCATGATCAAGCCCAGTAATTGTTTTTCCTTAGGCTAATTATGTATTTCATTGTCCATTTACAGTGCTGTGGTTGAACAAAAACTTATAAAACTCAGTTTGAAAAAAACCCCACCAACTTTAAAAAGGCATCGTTAAAACTATTAGATGAAAATTGGGAAGAGTAATAACATTGTTAGCTAAATTCTAGGTTTGACCTCAGGGGTGCACTGGCCTTCCTGTAGAGTTATCTTACTAGGGTATAATGAGATGATAACAAATTGATTATAGAATTTATAATTATGTCGGTGTAATATACACCAGTAATAGGCCTAAAAACTAATGAATTTCTTTTCCCTTCTAGGCCACTTGCATACAGCACACTGGCAGACTTGGTGCATCATGTCCGGCAGCATTTACCTCTCAATGATCTCTCCCTTGCAGTCCAGCTGTTTGCCAAGAACATTGATGATGAGTCATTGCCTAGCAGTATCCAGACTATGTCTTGCAAGCTTTTGTTAAACCTGGTAGATTGCATCCGCTCCAAAAGTGAGCAAGAAAATGGAAATGGGAGAGACATTCTAATGCGGATGTTAGAAGTATGTATTTTTTATAAGAAGTTAAATGAAAGAAAGAAATTTTAATAAGCCCTCCCAAAGCTTCTCAACTTTGAATTTCAAATTATCTGTTTAGTGGCCAGTATTTCATATAGTGAATTACTAAGTTTATTTTATAGGGTACTTGTAGGTATATTGCAAATGTTTAGGTAAAATGTAATATTTTGGTATGTTAGAAATTGGTAGATGTTTTTTGAAACAGTTGTTTTATGTACCAAATGCTTGTCACTTCTTTTGAAGAGAATCAGAAGAATCATTTCCGTTATATTGTTTTATTGAATTGTTTGCCTTTCATTTTAGATGTCTTGTAGTTCTGTGTAGTGAAGTGTGAGTGAGGAGGCTTTGGGTAGTTTGAAGGACATTTTTACCATCTGCTCCAAGAGGTTTAGAGGAGTCTGAGTTTACTTCTGGTATACTCAGGATAAGTTTTTTTTCTTTTGAAACCATCATATTAATTTCCTTCCTTTTCAGGTTTTTGTTTTAAAATTCCACACCATTGCTCGATATCAGTTGTCTGCCATTTTTAAAAAGTGTAAACCTCAGTCAGAACTTGGAGCAGCAGAAGCAGCTTTGCCTGGGGTACCTACAGGTCCCACAGCACCTGCCCCTGCACCTTCACCAGCCCCTACCACACCAGTAGCTCCAGCACCAGTGCCTGTATTTGAGAAACAAGGAGAAAAGGATAAAGAAGACAAGCAGACATTCCAAGTTACAGATTGTCGGAGTTTGGTAAAAACTTTGGTCTGTGGAGTCAAGACTATTACATGGGGAATAACTTCATGTAAAGCACCTGGCGGTAATTCTCTAATTCAGTTACTAGATCAAATACAGCATTTGTGTGAGGCTTTAAGAAGTGTTTTTGTGGTTTTAATTTGGCGTGTAATCTTTCTTCCAGAAGCTCAGTTCATCCCCAACAAGCAATTACAACCCAAAGAAACACAGATTTACATAAAACTTGTGAAATATGCAATGCAGGCTTTAGATATTTATCAGGTAAGTAATATGGTGATGAACTAAACTGTTGAAAACACTGCATAGAAGTATACATCTTTAGATTTTATAAAGCCCTATACTCCTAGAACTCAACATGCATTCTACCATCATAGAATGGAATTGTTCGTGAAAACCTTATGTTTTTCTTAGTGTAGCTTTAGATTTAATCGCTTTGAATAACTTACCAAAGTTATAATCTTTCATAAAATTTTTTTTCTAAAGTGAGAGTTTATAAATGTAACTGTACAGAATTAAGATTTGTTCATTAAAAATTCCAGTCCTTTTGGTGAATACCATAGTGATGATATTTGACAGAATTTGTTATGGAATTGTATTTTGACTTATAAATATTTTCATTCTTAAGTGAGTCTCATAAAAGTTACATGTATGTCTTTTCTGTTCCAGGTCCAGATAGCAGGAAATGGACAGACATACATTCGAGTAGCAAACTGTCAGACAGTTAGAATGAAAGAAGAGAAGGAAGTGTTGGAGCATTTTGCAGGAGTCTTCACAATGATGAATCCCTTAACATTTAAAGAAATCTTTCAAACTACAGTCCCTTATATGGTGGAAAGAATCTCAAAAAATTACGCTCTTCAGGTATGAAGTAATTTTCGTGTGTCCTCCCAAATATGAATGCTATGTATTTTTCTGTAATTTGGAAATTAGTTTTTAAAACATTTAAAGATTCCTTAAAAGGGCAGAGTTCAAAAAATTACTTTAAAGCCATGTATAATACAGAAAATAATTTGCGTGAAAAGCAACAGATGATTTTGAGCTAATATCTTTTGTTAGTGTTAGTGTTCTGATGTTGAATGATTTTTGGTTGGGAGTTACGCTTACATAAAGTAAATGCCTGAAACATTTCTTTTAAGGTTGTGGAAATACTTTGTTCTTTGTAGAAATATTTCATTCTTCTTCTTTGATAGGTAATTAATTTTGTGAGCCCCAACAAGGCATTTATTTAGTTGAGCTAATTACTTTATCTTGCAATCTCTTTTGGAAAGGAATGTTTTTTGTCATCTGAATTTCATGTTTTTACAGATTGTTGCCAATTCTTTCTTGGCGAATCCTACCACCTCTGCTCTGTTTGCTACAATTCTTGTGGAGTATCTCCTTGATCGACTGCCAGAAATGGGCTCTAATGTAGAACTCTCCAATCTGTATCTCAAGCTGTTCAAGTTGGTATTTGGTTCGGTTTCTCTCTTTGCAGCTGAAAATGAACAAATGCTGAAGGTAAAGCTTATTTTGACTTAAGTGGCACTTGAACACACATCCTTGATTATTAAAATAATTCACTATTGGAAAACTTCCTGAAGCTACTGTTTTAACATTTGAAAAGACCTCCTTAAGTTAATAAATAGTCTTGTATGATAAAAACCAAGCATATAAAATATTTAATGTGCTGTTTTCTTTTTGGTCTACACCCTTGATTTTATCAGTGTGGGTATTCTTGGGGCTGAAACTTTCCACCATGTAGATTGGCAACTCATTTGTATTTTGCAGTCTTGAAGAGTTCTCTGGGGTCCTTGGGAAATTAAGTAACTTGCTTCTGGTCACACAGGATGTTGGATGTATGACTTGAACATGGGCTTTGTGATCACAAAACTGGTGGCCTTTTCTTCACTGTGTCATGATGCCTTGTGTGCTACTCAATTTACAAGTTCATCATGTGAATAAGGCTTAATGTTCAGATCTGTGCCTGGACTATATTTGTAGGTGAATGTCTTTTTTCCAGCATGTACGTGACCGGTGTTCTGTTTTGGAGGATTCAGCATATGAGGCATAACAAGAAAATCTTTAAAATACATTTTCTCCTTTTGTGGCAAAATATTATCTCTTCTTAAGGTCAGATAGTGTCATCTGCTGTGTTCAAAGAGAAACATTTTCTTATAGGGAAACTTGTGACCTAACAGAGAAATAAAACTCTTTATTATGCAAGGAATAGCAACTTAGTTGCAGACATAAAGCATAAAAATACTCTGCATTTTTAGTAAAGAACTCAAAGATTAACAGTGTCTGTTTTTGTACCAAGGCTACAGTACTTGATGTCCATAGATAAATAGAAGGCAATATGAAATATGTTTGAAAATGTTTGAAACCTTGTGAGATTTTTCGTGTCCTGCATGTAGTAGATACTGAGATACTCGCTTTACTGTAGAGAATATATTCCTTTTATTTGTGACCTTTGTTGTATAGATTGTTACAGAAAATAATTCAAAATTGTAAACTTGTTGCGTTGTAGATGTAGGTCAGTAATAAATATATCTACTGGTACTAAGGCAAAAAACTTCTAAGGCTTCTGGACAGAAATATTTTTTGGGAGGTGCAGGTTATTTAACCACTTGAGAGTTTCCCGCTATAGTTTTAATAGTAACTACCAATACTTTACATTGGCGAGTCAGGTGATATACTGACTGGAAAGCTTTCCTTGGAGTTAGGAAATCTTATGTTCAAGTCCTTCTTCTGACTCACGTTTACTGTGTGTCTGTTGACAAGTCACATAACAGAAGTTCCATGATACATTGCCTATGGCAGCTCTCTGAGATAAAAGTCAAATGGTTGTAGAGCTGCTGCGGTACAGGGAATTTCCTTCCCCTGCCGTACACCAATGAAATCTAAGTTCAAATGGAGAGGAAAAATACACCTTAAATTTAGAAAGTTTTTTTTAAGAAAAATGTCATCCTTCAGAGTGTTTTCATATACGTGTATACATACATGCACACCTGTACACATACGTTCTAAAAAATTTCTCTCAGCTCTTCATAGCACCCTGTGAGTAATGGAGCACTACCTACTATTTGAAAAAATGAGAAATAGGCCTAGAGTTCAGTGACTTAAGAAAGATCGAGGACTACAATGCGTATCTGAATTTTTTACCTAGATTATAATACCTTTGGTTTGTTATTAGCTAGTCTCCACCCCAGAGATTGGAGATTTAAATCTTTGTTTTTTAAAAAATTAAATGAGTGTACCATCAACATGTTGGCATTTTTTCTTATATCTTCATGAAATAGAAGGATAATTGTTTTAAAACAGTTTGTTCAAAATATGGTTCAAAATTTAACACTGAGAACCTGAAGGAAAGTGCTAAGAGAATACACACTTTGTGACTGCATTTTTTACTTTTTGTCCTACTATACTTCTGAATCAGTGAAAAGGATAAATAAAGTAGGACTTAGGAGGCCTTGGGAAAGTGAGTTAACCAGTTTCTTCAACTGAAAATGAGATAGTTGGACTTGATAACCTCTAAGGATTGAAATTAAAAACATTGGTGATAGGGCAATCAGTTGAAAATTTGAACTGATTGATGAGAAACTTCATGAGGCAGAGTATATGACTTTTAGATGTCAGGAAAAATGAAGACCTTGATGGTAATTTCTTTGAAAGAAAAAAAATCACGCGTAAATATAGACTGAAAATAGATCATAAACCAAATTTGAGTTTTATATTGGCTAACTTGGAGAGGAAATATATATTGGGATCAATCCTATAGTCATTTTTTCATAAATTGAAATAAATTTAGGTCTGGCTCAGGTAATGATGACAATTAACTTCTCTCTGAAATGCTGCCCCCCTTCTCACCCTCACCCCTGGGCTTTGCTATGTGTATTTGGTACAAATGGATTAAAATGAGCTTTTGCCCTTATTGGATTTCATGGAACCTTTGAGTCCAATGTGATGTTAGAATAATGATGATTGAAAGGTACTGCCTTTGTTGACCTTTCTCTTTATTGTCTGCTTATTGACCTTTTTCTCACATCTCTTAGCCCCACTTGCACAAGATTGTGAACAGCTCTATGGAACTTGCACAGACAGCCAAGGAGCCCTACAACTACTTCCTGCTCCTTCGAGCATTGTTTCGTTCCATTGGCGGGGGCAGCCACGATCTTCTCTATCAAGAATTCTTGCCTCTCTTACCAAACTTGTTGCAAGGTTAGAATAACTGTTTTGCTTGTTCTTTACTTTTGTTTTATTCCAATATTTAATTCCTTTTTTTCTGGTAGTACAAGAGATAGAGAATGGGCCTAGAAGCTGGGGATACCTGGACTTAAGTCCCTCCTCTGACACATTGGGCAAATGGCTTAGCATTTCAGCGTCCCAGGCAGTTCTCTGTCATGTTGCAGAGAAAATGTTGACCTCTGTTGGTTTTAAGGAATTTGACTGAGTTATAGAGAAGGTATTATTCTGTATTACTTTAAGGTGTTTTCTCACTTAAGGTTTCCCTGAACCAATGAAATCACAGATGGGTTTCCTATTTTTGGCAGCTGCTCATCTCTGTGTACCTGAGAAACCCTCAGAGTTGCAGAGGATCATTTAAGACTTAAGGGGGTGGGCAGGCGCTAAGGTGAGGCAGCTGAACTAAGTTGTGGCTCTTTCCAGGATTGTGTCGGGATTGGTTTGGGGGAGAGGAGGGGAGGGTGGTCCTGTTTCCCTGATGAGGTGTTGCTTGCAGTTTTGAGCCTTGGAGTTTTCTAGTTTTAACACTAGACCAGAGAAAACACAACCAAGATGGAAAGGGATAATCAAAGTGAGAAATAAAGAAAATAAGCTACTTTGTATTTGTACTTGAGTATTATTTTCTAGCCCTATATGCATATATTTAACTGGGATTTACATAATAAACACATATAGGAGGTGTTAGTGTGCTTATGATTTGCACTATATGAATTGGTTGTATTTTGAAAAGTTACTTTTTTGACTTTCCTAGTTCAGGAAGTTTAGAAAACTTCTTATCTTTCTTTGGCTTTTCTCCCCATCTTATCTCAGAAGAACCTCAAATACAGTGTTTTTCACAATAAACAGCCAATAAATAGTTTTTAACTATATATAGAAAATCCTGTGGCCAACTATCCACTTCGTTTTAGTGAGCCCAGTCTTCTTACATAAATTCCTTACTCCTTCACACACCTGTATTTTAAGCACTTAATCATGGTAAGGTTGTAGATGTAATCTGTAGAGAAGGATACCTGTACAGGTAACTGTAGAGAAAGCTAGGTGTCCTCATACATAGAAAGTGCTGAACCTGAAATCAAGAAGACTCGAGTTCAAATTTAACCTTAGACAAACATTACTAGTTGTGTGATCCTGAGAAAGTCCCTTAATCTCTGTCTACCTCCATTTTCTCACCTACAAAATAAGAATACTACTTCTCAAGGTTGTTGTTGAAGATAATATGAGACAGTATTTGTAAATTGTTTTGAAAACCTTTAAGTGCCATACAAGATCTAGCTATATTAACAAAATATTTTAAAGTTAATTTTATTTTAAAATTTTTGCCTTTTTTAGGACTTAATATGTTACAAAGTGGCCTCCACAAGCAACACATGAAAGATTTATTTGTGGAACTATGTCTTACTGTACCAGTTCGACTGAGCTCTCTTCTACCATATCTACCAATGTTAATGGATCCCTTAGTATCTGCACTTAATGGATCCCAGACATTGGTTAGCCAAGGCCTTCGGACTCTTGAATTGTGTGTAGATAATCTCCAGCCAGACTTTCTATATGATCACATTCAGCCAGTGCGAGCTGAACTCATGCAGGTAATATGAAGTTCTTGTATCTGTCACTTTCAGTATGAAACTTAAATTTTTATTATGCTTTGTCTAAAGGAGATGTGATTTTCAGCTTACTTTTTTGAATTTCTCTGATACATGAAGAATTACTGTATAGCATTCTTTATATTATGTATATTTTACAAGTTTTCACATATGTATTGTAATATGCTGGTAATTGAAGATCATATGGAAATTGATTTAATTATTCTATTTTATATTCCCAGTTCCAAAAGGGTAATTGACTGGGAATCAGATTGATTTAAAAGACAAGACTGAGAAATGTAGTGGTCTTTGATTTACTTCTCAGCTTTTTTCCAAGTCTTATTAAATTTGAGGAAAATTTTGTGAAGTAAATTGGAACCTGTGTTTAAAGATTTATGACATTGTGACGAAATTTGAAAACTTCCTGTGTTTAAAAATATTTCTTTCATTTTAGGCTTTGTGGCGTACCTTGAGGAATCCTGCAGACAGCATTTCTCATGTGGCCTACAGAGTACTTGGTAAATTTGGTGGAAGTAACAGGAAAATGTTAAAGGAGTCTCAAAAGCTTCAGTATGTTGTAACTGAAATTCAGGGACCTAGTATCACAATAGAGTTTTCAGATTGTAAAGCATCCATTCAGCTTCCAATGGAAAAGGTAAAGTTGAATGCTTTTGTGGTTACTTAATTTTCTTAAAATTAAAAGTTTTAGAAAGTCAGATATTTTATGGATGTACATATGAGGTAGGGATGAAGTGAGGCTTATCACTTGAAATAGAACACTGGCAGATGGTTTGCCCTTGAAAAAAAGCAACAAAATTTTATGTATTTCTTTTTTATTTATTTTAATTTTGTTTCTGACGTGATCCCTCATACGAATCCCTCCTAAAAAGTCATCCCTTATAATAAAGATGATGAAAAAGTTCAGCATAAGTAACCTATATATATTTTTACATATATATTTATACACACACGTATTTCATATATATATATATGAAATACGTGTGTGTATAAATGATGGTATACATTATTATATGTAATCTTCACTTCCATGGCTCCTGTGCAGTTATTCCCAGCCTCTGCAAACACATAGGGGAGAGACTTCCTGAAGTGTAGTCTTGGGGTCAAACTTGGTCATTGTATTTTTATAGCATTGTTTCTTTTGTTGTTTCTGTTTACATAGTTATCGCCCTTTTATACGATTTTGCTTATTTCACTATTTATGCTTCTCTGTTCTAATCATATTTAGTGTTTTATAGTACATTCTCATATTGATGTTGCCTTATAATTTTTCTGCATGTTATCTTTGAGTTTGCCTGTCTTGGGTATTTGTTCTCAGGACCCTGGGATATATTAATCAAAATCTATCACTAATTCTTATTCTTGAAACAATTATTTTTTATCATACATTAATTAAAAATAAATACTTGCTAGGGAACCACTTTAAAAGTAACTTATAAATTCAAACATTAATAAGGAATATGCTCCTAAAATTAGGAATAATAGCTTTAATAATTTGCTAATACTGCTAATTTGTAAAATGTTCAGAAATCCTAAATTCACAGTATGCTTCAGTAATAGCCATTTGTGTCTTACTTAGGACATAAAATAGTGTAATAAAGCAAAAATTTCTCCCTCCATTATAACTAAGCTTTAAATCAGGCTCTTAATAGTAATTTAGACTACTCAGTGATTATTGTTGATAAAATAATAAGCATATTTTAAAACTGACGTTAAAAGGTTTAAAGATTTCCACATTATTTGTCTTATCTTTTCTAGATATGATTAATAGGTAAAAACTTCTATTTACATTACACTACATGGGTGTTAAAAAAATTTAAAAGAATTGGAAATATAATAAAAGCATAAGAAATTCACCTTTTCTTTTACTCCTTCACAAGAAAAGTTCCACTTCACTGGTTTGAACTGTTCTTTTTGTTAGGACTTTGATGAGGTGATAATAGGTGATTTGATAGGTGTTGAGAGCATGCAGTTAATCTAATAAATAAATAATTATTTTTTCCCAAGGGGAACCTATGACAAGGAGCCTTCAGAGGTCATTTGAATTGCATAATCTCATTAACTATTTAGGCAGAAATAATTGAATTTCCTCAACAATGAAATTTCTTATTTCATATGTTTTCCTCCTTTTTAATAAATTTTCTCTATAGGTTTCATTTGATGATACTTTGTATATTGGGCTTGGTTGTTCCTTTAGGTGGATTTTGTTAAGCTTTTGGAGTATTGTAAAGTTTTGGTAAAGTATTCTTCAGTATCGTATGTATTTATATTTATATACACACATATATATGTCAAAAGCTTTGTTTGTTTGTTTTTTTTATTGTAGGCCATTGAAACTGCTTTGGACTGCCTGAAAAGTGCAAACACAGAGCCATACTATCGGAGACAAGCATGGGAAGTAATAAAATGTTTCTTGGTGGCCATGATGAATTTGGATGATAATAAACATGCCTTATATCAGCTCCTTGCGCATCCAAAGTATGTTGATGATTTCAAACTGTCAAGTGGAGTGATATATAACATTTTCTTTAGAATAGAGAGGACATGTTGGGGTTATTTCCTAATCTGATGTTGAGCAAAACTTCAGGTTTAGAAAGTGACCTTTTTTACCTAGTAACATATGACGTTACTGGTCATTCAGTACAATAACAGCAAGGAGTCAGAAATAACACTGACATTTCAAGCTTAGATGACAAGTAAATGATGCCATCAACAGATTGTCTTCTGCCTATGTACTCTTGACACTTTAGTTCAATTGGTGACATAAATATGTATATTAGATCTTTCTTGAGCGTTGTTTGAAGTTTTGTAATCTGATGTTTGGGGTTTGACTTGTTTAATAACGTAGTCTGCACAGATAAAGAACAGATTTCTCTTAAAACAGAAAATAATTATGAAAATATTGAAAATGCTGTTACATGATTGCTATTTTGTTGGCTTCATACATATTCTTTGAAATATGTTTGTTCTCTCTTTGAATTGTGGACTATAAACGTTTGTGGTGAAATTGAACCATCTGTCATGTTTGAGACTAGAATCTGCCAAAATTAAAGTGGAGTACATGAGTTCATCAGTACTATCTTAAGAAGAAGGAAGTGTTTGTAGGTTGTAAACGAAGTTAGTAATGGTCATGGTTGGATTGCCAGCACAGTTGTCCAGAGTTCTGACAACAGATGTAATTTTGTCTTGTAGCTTTACAGAGAAGTCCATACCCAGTGTAATTATTTCACATCGATACAAAGCACAAGATACTCCAGCACGTAAAACATTTGAACAAGCATTGACTGGTGCATTCATGTCTGCTGTCATCAAGGATCTTCGACCTAGTGCTCTGCCTTTTGTAGCCAGCTTAATTCGTCACTATACTATGGTAGCAGTAGCCCAACAGTGTGGTAAGTACTTGAATTTACTGTCAATGATGGAGTTGAGTCTTTTTGAAAGCCGTTGTTTCAGGCTGTTCTTAAATGTTGCTATACGATAATTGGCACTTCAATAATATTGTTGAATTTTACAGCTAGATCTTTTAAAAAAATTTCATTTTTTTCCAATTAAGCATAACAACAATTTTTAACTTTCTTTTTAAAAAATTTTGAGTTCCAGATTCTCTCCTTTCCTCCCTCCCCATCTCCTCTCTGACATAGCAAGCAATTCAATAATAGGTTATACTTGTGCAATCAATCGTACAAAACATTTCCACAATAGTCATGTTATAAAACAAAACACAGACCAAAAGTCCCTCACAAAAAAGTGAAAAATAGTCTGCATTTAGTCTGCATCACTTCAATCTGCATTTAGACTCCATTAGTTCCTTCTCTGGAGTCATAGCATTTTTCATCATAAGTCTTTTGGAATTGTCTTGGATGCTTGTATCACTAGGAATAGCCAAGTCATTTACAGTTGATCATCATATAATATTGCTCTTACTGCGTACAATGCTCCCTGGTTCTGCTCACTTCACTTTGTATCAGTTCCTGCAAGTCTTTCCAGGTTTTTCTGAAAGCATCCTGCTTGTCATTTCTTATAGCACAATAGTATTCTATCATAATCTTTTCCCACAAATTGTTTAGCCATTCCTCAGTTGATGGGCTTACCTTCAATTTCCAATTCTTCAGCACCACCAAAGGAGCTACTACAAATATTTTTGTACAGATAGATCCTTTTCCTCTTTTTTTTTTTTTTTTAATCTCTTTAGGATAAAGACCTAGGAGTGATATTGCCGAGCTGAAGGGTATACAGTTTTATAGTTCTTTGGGTATAATTCCAAATTGTTCTGTAGAAAGGTTAGATTAGTTCACAGATCCATCAGTAGTACATTGGTTTCCCAGTTTTCCCACATTTCCTTCAATGTTTGTCATTTTCCTTTTCTGTCATATTAGTCAATCTGATAGGTGTGAGGTGTTTTAATTTGCATTTCTTTAATCAGTAGTGATTCAGAGAATTTTTTTCATATGATTATAGATAGATTTGATTCCCTTCATCTGAAAACTGCCTTTCATATCTTTTGATTAGGAACTGTGATATGTCAAGTCTTAAAAAAGAAAATTTTATGCCTTCCTCTCTGATCCCCTCATCCCCAACCCGAGGCCTCCCCAGCCCCTTCCCACTTTAAAGAACCTCCATTGGATCTGGTTGCTTGTATAAACTACTTGGATAATTGTGAGAACATTGATAAAATACAAAAACTTACTTGTTGTCTTTCTGTTTTTTTTGACGTGTAACATTAATACACTCAAGTATCTATCTGATACTCATTCTTGAGCAATACTCACCAGTTATAGTGTCTGTGCAGGGCTATAATCTTCTCACCATTCCCTGAGAATACTCATTTTTATTTTTTTTATTTTTAATGTTCTACAATCACTACCATAAAACTTAAGATTTTTTCCCCCCTACCTACCTCCCACCACCCCCCTTCCTCCCCAAGATGGCGTATAATTCTATACAGGATCTACACATAACTTTCCTGTTGAATATGTTTTCATTATAGTCATGCTGTGTAGATGAACTAAAATAAATGGAAGAAATCATAACAAATCCAAACATAATACACACACACACGCACACATACACGCACACACACACACACACACACACACACACACACACACACTCTAAAATGATCTACTACATTCTGCAAATGAATTCCATAGTTCTTTCTCTGAGTGTGGAAGTCATTTTGCCCTGGAAGATGATTGGGAATTTTTTTTTTTAAGTTCTTGTTATGAAATTCCAGGTTTACCAGAAAAAACTCTTGCACACTGTGGTTGTTGCTGTGCACAAAGTTCTCCTGGTTCTGCTCCTTTCACTCAGCATCAGATCATATAAGTCGTTTCAGGCCTCCTTGAAGTCTTCTTGTTCATCATTTCTTATGGCGCAATAGTACTCCATTACATTCATATACCATAATTTATTCAGCCATTCCCCAATTGATGGGCATCCCCTTGATTTCCAGTTTTTGGCCACCACAAAGAGTGCTGCTATAAATGTTTTTGTACATGTGGGACCCTTTCTCATTTTTATGATCTCTTGGGGATACAGTCCTAGTAGCGATATTGCTGGGTCAAAGGGTATGCACATTTTTGTAGCCCTTTGGGCATAGTTCCAAACTACTCTCCAGAATGGTTGGATGAGCTCACAGCTCCACCAACAATGAATTAGTGTTCCAACTCTCCCACATCCTGTCCAACATTAATCATTTTCCTGTTCTGTCATGTTTGCCAATCTTATAGGTGTGGTGTGGTACCTCAGAGTTGTTTTGATTTGCATCTCTCTAATCAAAAGTGATTTAGAGCATTTCTTCATATGATTATAGATATCTTTAATTTTTTTCCTCTGAAAATTGCCTGTTCATATCCTTTGACCATTTATCAATTGGGGAATGACTTGTATGATTATACATTTGGGTCAGTTCTCTATATATTCTAGAAATGAGGCCTTTATCCTTGAGATTAGCTGTAAAAATTCTTTCCCAATTTACTACATCCCTCCGGATTTTGGTTGCATTGGGTTTGGTTGTGCAAAAACTTTTCAGTTTGATGTAATCAAAATTATCCATCTTGCATTTCATAATGCTTTCTATCACTTCTTTAGTCAAAAATTCTTCCCTGTTCCATAAATCTGATAAATACACTATTCCTTGCTCCTCCAGTTTGTCCATGGTATCAATCTTTATGCCTAGATCGTGTACCCATTTGGACTTTATTCTTGTATACGGTGTCTGGCATGGGTTTATGCCTAGTTTCCACCACACTGTTACCCAGTTTTCCCAGAATTTTTGTCAAATAGTGAGTTCTTATCCCAGAAGCTGGGGTCCTTGGGTTTATCAAACAGGAGGTTGCTATATTCCTTGCCTACTGGGTCTTGAGTGCCTAGTCTATTCCACTTGTCTACCCTTCTGTTTCTTAACCAGTACCAAGTGGTTTTGATAATTACTGTTTTATAACATGATTTGAGGTCTGGTAGCGCTAGCCCACCTTCCCTAGCATTTCTTTTCATTAGTCCCTTTGATATTCTGGACCCTTTGTTCTTCTAGATGAATTTTGATATTATTTTATCCAGCTCTAGAAAATAATTATCTGATAGTTTAATTGGTATGGCAATAAATAAGTAAATTAATTTAGGTAGGATTGTCATTTTTATTATATTAGCTCGGCCTACCCATGAGCAACTGATGTTTTTCCACTTACTTGGATCTGACTTTATTTGTGCAAAAAGTGTCTTGTAATTGTGTTCATATAGTCCCTGGGTTTGTTTTGGCAGGTAAACTCCCAAGTTACAATACTCATTTTTGCCTTATTATCTTTGCTTCTGTCCTGCCTGATGTTTGTCCCCTCTCTGTACCAGTCCAAGTTCTGTCTATCCTAATAGGCCCAATTGTAGTTTGGCAAACCCATATAAATGATTTCTTCCTTCTGTGAACTCTTCTGCAGGTTTATTTAGTCCCACATAATTCTTTCATTTATATTAACTTGATCTCCACAACCAGATTACAAACTTATTTCTGGCATTGACTGTATTTGTGGTGTTCACCCCTACAGTAGGGCTTACAGTAAATTTTCCCATAATCTCAATCAATATGAAAGGATGTAAATTAGTGTTTACCATGCATGTGTACATTGGAAATAAAATGGCTTATTTTTTTAATACAGAAAATTTTATTTGGTACATAACAATTTTTCACTAACACTACCACTTTTAGGAATATTCCAGTAGGATAATGCAGTTATTTACCAGTGTTCCTGGGCTTCCTTGTCATTTTTTCTTTATTCCTGGAAGGTGTATTTACCCCCAGTTGGGAACTCCTGCCCTATAGTGAGGCATTATTGCAGAGGAGTCAAATACAAGGTGACAAGAAGGAGATTTAAATGTAATTGGGAAATAATTTAATGAAACAAAGAAAAATACAATATAATGTCTGTGGTTTCTAAGTCAGCTCATGGCTTGCAGGGACTCTTAATGTACCCTTTTGTGGTCCTGTTTCTATTTGAGTTTGACACCACTGGCAGAGATAATAGAGAGCTGATCTGGAAGTTGGTCAGGAAAACTTGAATTCCAGCCCTTTCTAGTTCAGTTCAGAACCTTTCAGTGTTCTGGCAACTTTCTAAGGCAATAGGTTGCAGAGAAAGTGCCAGTTGGTGGAGGAAGTACTTCCTTAGGAGTTGTCTTTACTGAAGAAATCACAGGTTTGGCTGGCAAAAGCCATTCTCCATAATACTGTGTGGCACCATGTTGAGTACAGTGGAGGCCCTTGATATCAGGTGTTTCTAGCACCCAGTAAGTGTTGGTGGCCATCATAACTGAATATGATGCTCTCTATGATAGTGATAAGATGTGTGTGTGTGTATGTGTGTGAATGACAGAAAAGACTCAAATATAGAAATTAATCATTTTTGTACTGTGGCTCTTAAAATTTTCATAGCTACTACCTTTTATTGGCCATTTCAGAATTATTATTAAAAATGCAACTTAGCTTTGATTGAGATGATAGAGGCATGCCTTGTAATGAAAAACAGTTAAAAGATATGTCGTTTGTGTGTAATTTTTGTTATATAGTTCATAGGAATTAGACTTCAGGGTGCCAATCTTGAATTCTCAGAGTTGTGGAGTTTTCAGGATCATGACAGAAACTTAGACAAGCGAAAGGGAGGTCGTAGCAAGAGTGCTGCTGGGCTTGTAGTTAACACGACCCAGGTTCTAACCCTGTCTTTGATCCCTGCTAGTTGTGTGACTATGAACAAAATCACTTAACATTGCCGTGTCTCAGCTTCTTCGTGTGGAATTGAAAAATGTCTCTAAGGACCTTCCTGTTGTGTTTTGTCAGAAGCTCTAGTGTGATTAAAAATGTGGAAAGTGCTATGTAGGTGTCCATTTTTATAAAAGCAATAGAATTCTATTGGGTTTTATTTATTTTATTTTTGGTCACTTTGATTTTTAAAAAATCCATAATTATTTGTTTTTGTTCTCTGCCTCCTCCTTAAAATTTTATTTTAGGTCCTTTTTTGCTACAGTGCTATCAGGTGGGAAGTCAACCCAGCACAGCTATGTTTCACAGTGAAGAAAATGGGTCAAAGGGAATGGATCCCTTGGTCCTTATTGATGCAATAGCCATTTGTATGGCATATGAGGAGAAGGAACTTTGTAAAATAGGGGAGGTAGCTCTAGCTGTGATATTTGATGTAGCGAGTATCATCCTGGGCTCAAAGGAAAGGGTAAGTATTCTATTTATTTGTGGAATTTATCATACTTCTGATTTCTGTGCCTTTGTAAAGATGTTAAATATTTGCTATTTGGCAAACTGACACAGAACATTTATTTGTGATGCTTTCTCTTTTTAGGCTTGTCAGCTCCCACTCTTTTCTTACATTGTGGAACGTTTATGTGCTTGCTGTTATGAACAAGCTTGGTATGCAAAACTAGGGGGTGTGGTGTCAATTAAATTCCTCATGGAACGACTACCTCTCATCTGGGTCCTCCAGAACCAACAGACTTTCCTTAAAGCACTTCTTTTTGTGATGATGGACCTGACTGGAGAGGTATTTAATGTATGGATGATTTCAACTTGTAGTTTTGATTTTTATGTAGTAACTGAGTATGACGTAGTGTTAGTGTACTATTCAGATGATTCAGTAGTTTTGATTCACAGAGATTTCTTTTAATTTTAATAGTCAACTTCTTATAGCTTTTACTATTTGGTGTTGTATGATTGTCAATATAATTTAAAAATCAAAAGTACAATTATTTTTCCCCCCAAACCAAATATGCTACCTTGAGAACAGTGTTCTTGACCTTTTATGAAGACAATAGAGCAGAAAATTTACTCTGCTGGTTGTTAGTAAATTGTAGTTGGATAGATAGATAGATAGATGCATAGATAGATAGATAAATAGACATAGATAGACAAGTAGATGGATTTAGTTAGATAAAAATTGTGTCTGATTTGCCAAGCACCATTACTATCATGTTTCATAGTTCAAAATCTTCAAATGAAAGGCAATGTTGATGAGACTGTAGCTCTTAGTAAATAAAGGAATATGAAGACCACTGGATTTAAACTTAATAGAATTCATAAAGACTAAATACTTTTATAATCCTGGGCTTAAGGAAATGGATAAGAATGGAGTCCTATCAGTTCAGTTCTACAAACCTTTATTAAGTACGTGCTTACATGGTAAGCACTAGAGATACAAAGGTAAAAGTAAAGAGGCCCTTCCTGTGAGTTTATATTCATTTTTTGAATTCCTCAGCTCTTCACAGTTTTATTTCCATTCACTGTCGTCTACCCAGTAGGATACTTATACCTTAGACCTTATTGTGACATGAAACTGTTCCACGTCCAATACTTTTATAATCCTGGGCTTAAGGAAATGGATAAGAATGGAGTCCTATCAGTTCAGTTCTACAAACCTTTATTAAGTACGTGCTTACATGGTAAGCACTAGAGATACAAAGGTAAAAGTAAAGAGGCCCTTCCTGTGAGTTTATATTCATTTTTTGAATTCCTCAGCTCTTCACAGTTTTATTTCCATTCACTGTCGTCTACCCAGTAGGATACTTATACCTTAGACCTTATTGTGACATGAAACTGTTCCACGTCCAATACGTTGCCTTGGAAATTCTGTCTCCTGCTCTTGCTCTCTTACTCCCTTACTTCTCTCCTACCTTGTTTGTTTTCCTTATTCTGAGCCATTAGCTTTAGTTCTCCCTCCGCTCTTCTGTTAACTTTCTTCTGTCCACCTCTGCTGCTCGTCCTTATGGCCAGTAAATGTGATGCTGTCTTTTGCTCTCCCTTTAAGTCCTTTGCTTCATTGATCCCTGATCAGTTCCTACCCTGCTAAGCTAAACTGTAACCATATGTAACTCTTGCTTTCTCCTTGAGCATTCCTCCTCTGGAGCAGCCAGCTGCTGCTGGACAGAGTCATGAAACTTTGATTCCCAGCTACAAGCTATGTTGTCTAACCTCAGCTCTACTCTCAGCTTTCTCTTGGAGATATCTTATTTAAATCCCATGTATTTCTTATCACACTGCACACATGGTTGTCCCGTATCCTCTTATCTCTCACCTATTGTAATGAGTTCCCTAACTGGTCTTCCTATATCTTACTGTTGGCACCTCCTCTTTTCCACAATTTATTTAGCCATTCTCCAGTTGATAAACTCCCTTTTGGAATGAATTTTGTGCTGCGGTATTCCTGCCTTTGTATATCTAGTACTTAGCATGGTGTCTCATATATAGTAAACACTTACATGTTTCATGAGTTAGATTTAAATTGAATTAAGAGAGGGGTTCATAAGCTTGCATATAGATAAAAACAAATGGTGTTCAGGACTGCAGGGTTTAGAAAATATAGCCTCAGAAAAATGATGAGGTTACGTATTCTAAACACATGCTGTATTGAACTACACAAATTATATGTAAACTTAGGAACCCCTCATAACAGGATCCCATTCCAGAGAATTTTGTTGCTGGAGTTGTGAAGTGGTTTTGCTTGCATAGCTGTCTTTGGGCATGGCTCTCAACGATAGCATTTTATTCAGTAAAGACTTTGGTATTCCACAGATAAGGTCAAAAGCAAATTTTAGCAAGTTTTGTACTTAGAAGAATTATTTACCTTATTTTTCTTTTAGCAAGTTATGGTGACTATAATACTTACTTAAGTCATCTCTCTGATTCAATGTCTTCATGAATTCTTAGGTTTCCAATGGAGCAGTTGCTATGGCAAAGACAACCTTGGAGCAGCTATTGATAAGATGTGCAACTCCTTTGAAAGATGAGGAAAAGTCTGAAGAGATCCTGTCAGCTCAGGAAAAGTCTTTCCATCATGTGACACATGATTTAGTTCGTGAAGTCACTTCCCCAAATTCCACTGTAAGGAAACAAGCTATGCATTCACTTCAGGTGCTGGCCCAGGTTACTGGAAAAAGTGTGACAGTGATTATGGAACCTCATAAAGAGGTGAGATGTTTTTCAGTGAAATTAGGGCAATATACATAAAGATTTTCTGACTTATTTCTGTTTAATTTTTAAATTTAGTATTTTGAAATGCTAATTTTGATTTATAATCAAATACTATAGATTTCATAGTAACACCCTTCGCTATTTTCCCATTTTTCAGGATTGGTAGCTATACCAAGTAGAAAAGATTGCTCATTTTCTGAGATGATATAAGTTGGTAAATTTGAAGGCTTAGAATAAGAAGGATAACCCATGATTTGAAGACTGGAATTCAGAGTAGACTAGAAAGAGAGAGAAGGATAAGTTGAAACTATATTTACTTAAACTTAAGAGTTTAAAGGAAGGGAAGGGCAAGTGTTCAACTACATGTTTAGATAGGCAGGGGAAAAGATGGAGAAACATAAAAAGAAAATTAACAGCTTAAACTTTGTGGATTCTTTTTTAAGACTACTTTGGAGACTCATGTATTATTCATCATATCTGGTACTATAGGTTGGGTAAAAACATTTGTTCTAAGAAAGAAATTTTAGATTTTCTTTTCATTCAAAAAATAATTTTAAAGCTAGGTATTTATTTCTTTTAAAATGTTAACTTGTTATTTATACTTTCTCCTTTGTATTTTTTTTGTAGGTCCTTCAAGACATGGTTCCACCTAAAAAACATTTACTTAAACATCAACCTGCAAATGCCCAGATTGGCCTAATGGAGGGAAACACATTTTGTACAACCTTACAGCCCAGGCTATTTACAATGGATCTTAATGTGGTAGAACACAAGGTTTTCTATGCAGAGGTATAGAACTTTTGTATTTCGTAGTGTGCTTGATTTTTTTTTTTTTTAAAAGAAACTGGCATGTAGTAACAGTTTAGCTAGACAAGAGGCAGTGACTGTTGGCATGTGGTAGACCTGGAAAAGAGTATTTTTTACAGACCCACATATTGTGGAATTCAAGAGTAGTATACGATACAGATCATATCATGAAGGAACTTATAGTCTTTCACAGATAAGACATTTATAAGAAAAACAAACTACAGACTGAAATAAAATATGTAGATCTAAACCCTAGAAGTTTTGAGAAGGTTGTTATCAATTAGGATAGTGTACACACCAGTTATCAGGGAAGATTTTATTATGCAGGTACAAATTGAACTGGTGATAGAAGAATGAATAGACATAGGTCGGCAGGAAGGAACTGAGAAACCTTTCCTCTGGAGGGAGAATGTGAGTAAAGATGATATTGCATGTTCCTGGGTAAGTTTATTTCAGTGTCAGAGACAACTGCTTGTTGAGAGTTTGACTGTTCTGTCTTAGAACAAAGACATTTAATAACGTATTGATACCTTGATTTGAAATTTGTTTTCGATTTGCCTGAAAATAATTGCTTTTTGGTTGAACTGACAACTGATTTAAATTTAATTTTGAAAATCGCTTATTGTTATTGAAGTGTAGTACTGAAGACTGGTTTATGTAGTTCTTTGCAAGGCTATTGTAAATGTTTTCTTATGATCACTAGTATAAAGTGGTATTTTATCTTTATTTTTCAGCTGTTGAATTTGTGTGAGGCTGAAGATGTTATCTTAATGAAACTACCATGTTACAAAAGTCTTCCCTCACTTGTACCTTTACGAATTGCAGCATTAAGTAAGTAACAAATAGAAAATGAGTTGTTATTCCTCTTCATGATCTCATGATGAAATTCTCACTTTAAAGATTTCTTAATTGCCTGACCTAATAATCTTTTCTCAGTCCTTGTCCTTGATTTCTGTGTAGCGTTTGGTATTGTGTCCCTTACCTTTCCTTGAAACTCTCGACTTTTATAGATTTTTATGACTGCTTTTTTCCTGGTTCTCTTCCTACTTGACTGACCATTTCTCTGTCTCCCTTGCTAGATCTTCATCCAGATCACACCTGCTAATAACTGTGGGTGTCTCCCACAGCTCCATCCTGGTCCCTCTTATCTTTTTATGCTCTTTCTCTTGATGGTCTCACTAGAATACGTGGCTTCAATTATGATCTTTATGCTAATAGTTCTTAAATCTACTTATTTAGCTTTGACCTCTCTGTTTCCAGACTCATTTTTCTCATCTCAATCTCACTGTCCTTTGGACATCTTGAATTGGATATCCCATAAACATATCAAATTCAGTATGTTTTCTCCCTGAGTCTCTCTACCTAACTTCCTTATAGCTGTTGAGGACACCACTATCCTCCCAGTTACTCATGTTCATAATCTAGGTATCATCCTTGACTGTTAATGTACTTTCACTCTGTTGACCTTCTCATATCCCATGGTTTGGCAAGTTCTGTCAATCTTATCTTTGTAACATCTCTTTTATATACCCCCTTCTCACCTTGGCACTACCTCTATTCTGGTGCTGGGCGGCCTCATCCCCTCATGCCTAGATGATTTCCTTTTTTTCTTTTTAATATATTTTTATTTGTTTTATTAGGTATTTTTAAAATTTTGAGTTCCAAAATCATTCCCTCCCTTCCACTTCTCCCCCCTGCCCCTTAGAAGGCAAACAATATTATATTGACTGTATATATGGAGTCAAGCAAAACATATAGCCATATTGGCGATGTTGCAAAAAAACCATATTAAAAAACCCAGAAAAATAAAGAAAGTGAAAGAAAGTCTATGTCAGTCTTCAGTTCTCTGGAAGTAGATGACATTTTTCATCCAGGGTCCTTTGGAATTGCCTTGGCTCGTCATCTTGGTTAGCTTAACTAAGTCTTGCCCAGTCGATGATTGTTAAGATGTTCCTATGACTATGTATGATGTTCTTCTGGTTCTACCTCACTTTACTTCATAGCAGTTCACGTAAGACTTCCCAGTGCCCAACTGCTTCAGGAGATTTTCTCTTTTCTCATTCTTCTTTATTTGGCATAGCCATTTGCATAGCCACATTTTGTCATTTCTGCCTCCATAACATTTCTTATCTATACAACAAAGACACAACCCTAATTCTGGACCTTCATTCCATCTCACTGTAGATATATGTAGCCTTCTAACTAGCTACTCTCCTGCCCCATCTGTCCACTTCATTCTTTCTTCTAAATAGCTGCCAAAGTAATGCTCCTAAAGCAGACATCTGACCACCTTCATCTTTTTCTATCCAGGTGCTCCTTATTACCTCTAGAATCAGATGTAAACTACTTTGTTGGGCATTTAAAGCCCCACATAACTTTCCTTTTGTGTGTCTTAATATCTAGCGTTTGTCTTTGTTTACTCTGTAGTACAGACCAATTATTTCCTCATACACTTCGCTCCATCTCTCCTCTTTCTGTCTTTGTCCAGACTTTTCCTGCTTCTGGAATGCATTGCCTCCTCATTTTCCTTTTGGAATTCCAAATTTCTTTCAAGGACCTCACCTCCAATGATATTTTTTTATGAGGTCTTTTCTCATTCTCTACAGCGCTGGTGCCTTTCTCCACCTTTATTTTTTAACAAGAAAAAGTCTTGTATTTATTTTAGATATGCTTACGTATACAGAGATCCATCTCCACACTCTCCTGTTAGAATGTAAGTTCCCTGAGAACAAGAACTATTTCATTTTTGTCTTGTTTTCTCCCAGCATTTGATATGTAGAAGATGCTTAGTGTGCAATTATTTGTTGATTGATTCCGGGATAGTAAGTGGGCCACTTAATTCTATGACTGTTTGTTGAGTTAGGGGATTGAGCTGCTTGGCTGCTGGCACCAGGTTGTGATGAAGTAAATAAAGGTACCTTGGATTGTTTCTTGAGACTGGACTGTGTTCTAAATAATACAGTAGGTGGAAGAATGTGAGTTTGTGTGTTTGTTAGATGCATAAGCCATTGATTAGGTTTAGCCATTTTAAAATTTTAGTATGACGAAGGAGTACTAGCACTGGGAACCTTTAGACAAAAGAAAGTCATTGACCTACTTTCATAGATTAATAATAAAAGCATACTGATTACCTTCTCTTCTTCCCTGTTTTAAGATGCTCTTGCTGCCTGCAATTACCTTCCTCAATCCAGGGAGAAAATCATTGCTGCACTTTTCAAGGCACTAAACTCAACAAATAATGAGCTTCAAGAGGCAGGGGAGGCATGCATGAGGAAGGTTAGTGACATTTTAAAAGTTTGGTTTAAATTCTTCTTTCTGTACATCTTGGTGAACTCCGCTTTATTTTGTATTATGCAGAGGCTTAATATAGCATATTTACTTGGTTTTTATCTTAAAAATATTACTGCAGTTACTGTATTGGCTTCTAGCTGCTGGGTTTCCCTGCATAGTTGAGAATCTAGTTGTATTATTTTTTAGATTTTTCTTACATGTGATGTGTTCTTGAAATCAAAATTTAGGTCTCTTTCATTATTTTTTAAGAGATAGAAAATAAGTAATTGGAAATAAGTTAAAAGAGCCATGTATCTGAAATAATTCTAAAGCTAATTCTTCCGTATTAGAGTAAATTTATATTAATGTATATTACATTGTTAAAATCACTGTAGCTTCTATAATGATTTAAACTATATTTGTTTTTCAGATACCTGTTTTTCATTTTGCTTATGTCTATGTTTTGTTTGCTTACAGTTTTTGGAAGGTGCTACAATAGAAGTTGACCAGATTCACACACACATGAGGCCTTTATTGATGATGCTAGGGGATTATCGAAGTTTGACATTGAATGTAGTAAATCGTCTTACTTCTGTCACTAGGCTCTTCCCAAACTCGTTTAATGATAAATTTTGTGATCAGATGATGGTAAGCAAAGTATTTTTAGAAATACCTTAGAATTATTTTCTTTAATTTGATATGGGGAAAATCAAACTCTACAAATGTTAGGGAATCTCAATATTTTTGGTGGATAAATACGTGAGTTAAAGTTTTTTGTTTTGTCAGTTGTAATCATTTTTGGTCAGAAAAAGAAAGGATTCCAACTCCTTAGTGTTTTACTTGAATTTGAATTCCGTGTGTGTGTGTGTGTGTGTGTGTGTGTGTGTGTGTGTGTGTGTGTGTGTGTGTAGACATGTGTATAGAGGTAGACATAATATATATACATATATACACACACACACATATACACACGTGTGTATATGTATGTATGTGTGTGTTCAAAATAGCACATCATTTCCTTATCAGCATGACTTGTTTGTTTAACTCAGCAGATGTACCTGTGACCTAAAGGTTAGACGCTCAATGTTTTAGATTAGTTGTGTTCCAAATACTTTTATTACATGTGTGTGTGGTTGCTTTGCTAGGATTGGTGTCAGTAACATTAACTGACTTTCTCTGAATAGTTTTGAACTTCACTATCTTTTTTTTAGATTTTTATTACATGCAATCTGCTTTTGAGATTAAGATTCAGGTCTCCACTATTTTCTTTAAAACATTTTTATTCTGAAATTAACGTATATAAAAATGAACGTTGTATATGAAATGCCTTCTGGATTTCATACTGCTTAGTTAAAAAACCATATTCAACTTTCAAAACTGTCCTACTTGATTCTTTATTTCTGAACTTCCTTCAGTACTGCTCTGTGCATTTTTTAAAAAACGCTTCAGTGACTTGCCCCCTTTTTTCTTCACATCACCTTTACTTGCCCAATTAAAAATAGGAAAAAAAAGAAGAAAAGTCTTATAACAGATAAGTATAGTCAAGCAAGACAAATCCACCCAGTGGCCACATCCTACATCTGTCTGTTCTGCCCCTGAACCTCTGTCAGGAGGGAGGGGCATAATATGGTTCATCATACGTCCTCTGGAAATTTGGTTGGTCATGGCATTGGTCTTACAATGCTTAAGCGTTTCAAAATGGTTCTGCTTTACAGTGTGGTCATTGTATTCATTATTTTGCGTCTGCTTAGTTCACTCTTGGAGTCTCTGAAATCTCTTTTTATTTGTCCTTTTCTACGATGCAATAACATTCCATTATATTCTTATATCATTATTTGTTTGATTTGCTAATTGACAGACTTTCCTTGAGTTTGCAGTTCTTTTGTCTCTTGTAATTCTCCCCCTCCCGCTTTGAGATCAGGAAGTTTATTTTTGAATATTTCCTTCCTTCTATTAACCTCCCTCTTAGGTCATCTTCTTATCCCTTGCTATTTGCCTGTTGAGTTTGATGTATTTCTACACCAAACTCTGTGTGTGCTTTTGGATGTACATGTATGTGTGAATATGTTCAACCCACCCTTATCCAGTTCAGAAATGAAGTTCGTTTGATGCTTACTCCCCCTCACTTTCATGTTTGTTGCATACTCTCTCATACATTACAGTTATGAGAAATAAAGTGGTACATTATCGTACATTTTTAGTGCTAGGAGCCAGTCTACCCCCCAGGTCCTCTGTCTCAGTCCCTTCAGTACCTTTGAAGACATGAAGGTTTTGATAGGAACTTGTTTCTTGACCCTCTGTTAAATTGCTAGTTCCTCATCATAAAGCTCTTTTCTGATTGTTCACATAAATTACCTTTCTGGGTTTCTCTTAACTCTTGGCTTTCATTTCAGTGCTCCTGCTCAGATCGGCTTTGTTCACCAGGAATTCTTGAAAGACCTTTGTTTCTTTACGAGTCAGTCATTTATTTATCTTTATTTATTTATCTATCTATTTGTTTTTGTCCAGTGGGATTGTACTCAGTTATGCAGGATAAATTAGGTTTGGCCTTAATTAAAATTAAGAAATCTTCTCCCTTTCCTCTATGGGAATGTTGTTTTCCAAGTTCTTCTCTTGCTTATACCAGAAGGCTGCACTTAGGTGATCCTGCCTGCAGTTCCTAGGTACTTGAACTCTTTTTGGCTAATTGCAGTATTTTTTGGGAGTGTGTGTAGAAGCACTGAATTTTGGCTGTGAAAATTCAAAGAACTTTTCCTTTTGGAGTTTTTTTCAGAGGTTTCTTTCATTTTGACTTTGTCTTCTAGTTGTAATAGATCTGCGCAGTTTTTATTTGTGATTTCTTGATTAAAGTGTTGGCCTTTTTTTTTTAAATCATGGTTTTCAGGGAGTCTAATGTTTCTTAAATTATTTCTCAGTCTGTTTACCAAGTCATGTCTTTTTTGAAAACAAGTACCTTACATTGCCTTCTAATTTTCTAATCTTTTCATCATGTTCCAATAACTTTTACTCTTTTATAGTCTTTGAATCCTCTTTGTTTCAGTTTTCAGGGAATCCATTAGGTATGGTTTACTATTTTCTATTGTAAACTATTTTCCTCATTCTTTCCTCCAAAGCTTTTATTTTTTATCGCTTCCTTTATTGCTTCTAGATACTCATATAGTCCTTGTAGAAGATTCTTTTTGTCTTTTGAGACTCTGCTTATATTTATATAATTTCTAGATTGAAATTTTAGGTATTGCTGAACCTATCATTCCTTAGTGATCTATATTTTGTTGTAACTTGTCTCTTTAGTCTTAGTTTCTGCACAGAAGTCTGTCTCCTGTGCTTTTGGGTGGGGTAGTTGATCTTTTTGGGTCCTTTGTGAATCACCTGGAATCCTGTGTAGACCTCCATTTTCTGTTGTTAGACCTATGTTGAAAGTTCTAGATCTTCAGTGCCCTCCTAGACCCCAGGTGCATTAACTTGGGAACTGCCAAGCCTTCCACTTGGCGGCTTCCAGGCTCCCTACTATGGGTTTCCAACCACAGTCATGAACTTCTGGCTGACTTTTTCTGTAGTTTTGTGCGCTTAATCTAGTTTCTGATTATATATCATGATCATTATTTGGCCTGGTGTCATTCCTGTTGCAGGAATAGTTTTGCCAGAAGTCTCCAGCATTTTTATTTAAATGATAAGAAAGCATTGGAGCTATTTGTGGAGGGGTTGGTATGTTAGTAACTAATATAAATTTTTCTTTTCCCTAAGCCTGTAGTTTGTAACATGGTTTTGAAACGTCATAGAATTATTTTAGGTACTGTTAAAGGAAAATGAAGTTGCTTACTAGTCTTTGACACTATTGGTCTTTAAAACATGATGTTAGAGTCATAGTGTAGGGACCATAGTTTCTGCCCTTTTACTTATTTTGTCACTTTTATTTTATCTGATATAAATTACTTAAGTTGGATAATGCACATATTTATGTCCCAGATGGAAAACACTTATCTATTAAGGATTTAAAAATGCTAAGTTAATAACTTATTTCTTATTTGAGATAGCCCCTGTTAATGTGAGGAAGGGGCTTTATTAATGTTCTGTTGTATACCTCTTAATAAAGTTAGACTAATTGTAAAATTAATGTTGTATTTACAATAGCAACACCTCCGGAAGTGGATGGAAGTGGTCGTTATCACTCACAAAGGTGGACAGAGGAGTGATGGAAATGTAAGTTACTTGTTCATTTTGAGGGAGGGGTGGCATTGCTATATACAGTAACTTTGGTTAACACCAGAACTTTGTTTTTGCTAAAATACTAGACAGTAGCTTCTTTGTGCAATACATTTATGTATGTGATTGACAGTGAATTGCTAACTAGTCTTATGTTAATAATTAAGTGTAATTTTAGCTGGCATTGATGTACTTGAACTGGGCAAGCTTTGAGGAATCTTATAGCTCCAGAATTTTGATTCTGATACTTTTCCCCCTTTAATTTATGTTCCTTTTGATAAGGTGCTCAATGAATGTTTATATTTACTATTTTATAGTAAAATTTACTGGAGGATTTTAGTATTTAATAAAAGAGAGAAATCTTTCCCCCTTGAAATTATTACACAAATCCTCTAAGATGAGCTTGCTTCTCAGGACATATGCTCCTCTTCTCCCTCTTCAGTTTGACATTATGCTGAGTTAAGTTTTTGCAGTGGGGGGGAGTGTTGAGTGATACTTTGGGTTTCATTCATTCTTACAGACTTGTTCTCAGTATTTACAGTTGATTAACTAATACTGTTTTTTCCCTCATAATTTAATGCTTTTCTACTACTTTGACTCTAACATTATTACTTACATTAAGATTTGAAACAAGTTGATTTTTAGCAGGTAATCATTAACTATTATGGATGGGTTATGATGTGAATGTGTATTGTCATGTATGGGTGGTGATTCTCTTAGGTTTCTGTAAAGTCTGATTGGATTTTACAGCAATCTATGACACAGGGATTTCTGTATAGAAATTCAGGAGCCTAATCAAAATAGCTTCCTGTATATTGTACCTAAGTGTTAGATGCTTCATTTCATCTCAAACTATGAATTTTCTTGCTTTATTGTGCTTTGTTTCAACCATCCTGTGTCATTGTTTATTTGTGTAAGTCAAATTTCCTGTTTTTGAAAGAACTGATCAAAAATTAAGCCAGCATTTTAACCTTGGAAGAAATTTTACTTTGAGTGTTTGCTATTAATCAGAAATACTAAAAGAAAAACAGCAAGTCTGATGTTGTACTCAGTAGAGTACATTAAAGAAAATTTATTCTCTAGGGGGAAGGAGGAACAAAATGCCTGCTGTATTTCTCTCACTTGAGAGTTAATTTATACTTCAGCTTTTCCATTGGTCTTAATAAGAAGAGATTGTACTCTGCAAAGCACTCACACAAATCCATGAGATATTTTATATAACTTACAGAATGAGTCTTCCCCAAAGGATAAAATCCCTCAGGCTTTTTAGTAATCTCTTTACTTTTTTTTTTCAAGGAGGTGTACTTGAATTGAGAGAGGTTAGCAGTGCTCCAGGAGAAATACTTTTTATTAGTAATAAGTAATAACCAAAGTGCATAGCCAGCTCTAGAGAAGATCTAACAACCCACTAGAAAATTCAGAGAATCTGAAGTTGAGAGATGATGGTTATTTTTTCATTGGAATCTAATATCCAGATAGCCTTTGTTTAAGGAGGTTACCCTCTTCATCACCTAGTCCAGGGCTTATGCTGTTTTTGATAGATTCACAACTAATGTTTTATTATCTGTGTTGGGCAGCTTGTTGGAATTTTGGGGATTATGAAGTGGGGAACATTTGGCTTACTTATGCCTATAAAGAACCCAGGAGACCATTGTTCTATCAATTTCATATTTAAAAAAAATAAAAATATATAAAACTTACCTTGAATCTTTGGCTATTAAACTTTGCCCCTTGTATCTATTTCAGTTTTTAATAATTAATTGTAACCTCTTTTTATTACTTTATAATAATTTAGTACATAATAAGACACTTTATACTAATATACTGTTTTATTGGACCATTTACTGTATGTAGTTGTATTTTGAGGAAGTATGATCATCATCTCAATATATGTGAGTCCACATAATTATCCATCATTGAGGGTTCTCAGTGTTTAAACTCTAGTAGTTATTCAGTTAATAGAACTAAACGTCTTTCCTCTTATATGACTGAAGTATTTCTCTTTCTGGTGGGAAAACTATTTTTGATGCCTTACTTAGGTACATTCATAAACGTTTGAACCTGTTTACACTAATACTAAGTAAAACAATTCTCTCTTCCAAAATGCAAGCAGCAGATCTGTTTATATAGTTTTTTAGCCTATAACTTCTTAAGTCCCTGTTCTTCATTTTGGTTGGGGATGGGTGCTTTCTCAAAAGATCTGCGTAGTTTGACCCCTGAGGGATAGAGGTTTGTCCTGTCGTATGTTTGGCTATTCCTCTGTCTGAAGTGCTATCTGAATATTGTCTTTTCATTGTCTTGTTCACTCATTAGTTCTTATTGTGCACGAGTGTGTGGAAAGTTATGTGTAAATAACATAAGTAGAAAAAAAAAGATGATTTTCCTCCCCATCCTCAGGAGAGCATTTCAGAGTGCGGGAGATGTTCGTTGTCTCCATTCTGTCAGTTTGAGGTGAGAAAACAACCTATTAAGTCAGTTTATGACTTGCAATCTCAAGAATAGTATCTACTTTCTTTTTTTTCTTTTCCTTTTTTGTTGCATTTTTTCATGCTGTAATTTTTGTTTTGGTTCAGCCTGCCATGGAAGGGGTAGAGGTGAGAATATCAGTGAAGGCAACAGGAGGTTGTTTGTTGTTGTTGTATTTGGTTTTTGCTGTGACTTGTTAGCTGTGTTGTTGTCATGTAATGGGCAGAGTGCATTGTGCCTTTGAGTGCAGTGAACTGTCGTTTGTTTGTCTGTGGCAGAGTTGTATTAGTGACAGTGCTGTGAATTGTTAAGGATGCTAAGCATGTTTAATGTTAGGAAGTTTGAAAACAGATTTTAAAGAATGTTAGTTTTTTACCTTTTGCAATATTTCAATGCTATTTTTGAAAGGACTCATTCTCTTTGGATTTTTATCACTACAAAAGTTGTATGAAAAATCATTCTTAACAGTTCATTGAGGACAAAATTCAGCACATAGCATATGTGTGCATGTTAGAAAGACTATTTCTTGAGATCAAATTATGGGTTTCCTTTCAAACCCTTTAGACTCCAAATCTATTGCTAGAAAATGAATCTTATTTCATTAAAATGAACAGCCCATTATCACTGTGATGCCTTGGGCTAGTCTTATAACCTCTGAGCTTCAGGTTTTCTCATTTGTAAAAAGCATGAGGATAATAATACCTGCTGAACCTATCTCACAGTGTTGTTGTCATCAGACTCATAAAAGAGTGATTCTGAAAGTACTTTGAAAAATGTACAAAAGAAAACTATTAAAGTCACATAATTTTAAGATATATTTTATTACTGCCTGTTCATCAGAAGACCTGAAAATCCTATGGAAGAAGATTTGGGGGTGTTTTGTTTTTAAGATATGAGTGGTGGAGAGAGTTATGTAATTTTCTAATTTCCTACACATTTCTCCATTTGTCAGTTCAAATAAGAATACTCACAGATGAAGATTAGGAACCGTTCTTTTTTGGTTATTGTTTTTGATCCCCAGAGTTGATATAACTTATAGGCAGTCTTTCAAGACTTTGGTTTTTTTTTTGTATACACACAACACACACACACACGTACATATATATATACACCTTTTTGTTCTAATACAAATTTTCTCTTTTAATTCATCTAAAATGGCAGTAGCAACACTGTGAGAAGTAAAAGTTTTGCCACTAAAAGCAGTTACCTAATAAGGGATATTCCCTTATACATATACTGGAATCATGCTTATTTTTTATATAATCCAAAATTCATAGCACCAATGTTAGAATGTGTTCAGAGGCCCACTTTAGTTGTTGCTAGAATTGAGAATAATCTCAAGGCAATGATAAATCAATCACTTTTTAATTTGGCACTTCAGTTCAGCTTAAGTACTGATTGCCTAATGCTGTACTAGAGTATGAGCTTTGGGGCATCAGTGTATATTGGGATCCCTTTGTTGAGGATCTTACACTTCTCTTGGGAAGAAAAATCTTAAGACACTTTGAAACAATTAACAATATTTCCACCGTACATTAAAATGTATTCTGAAAAATTTGAATATAAAGCTATGTAATGAATCACATTTTCCTATTGATAGCCATTATTATAGGGAGGCAGTGTATTAAGAGAGAGCCCTGAACTGGGAGTTGTTACAAACCCTGGTTTCTAGTCCTGACTTTCCCACAAGCCAATTAGACGCTCTTGGACAAGTCACTTAATGTCTCTGGGGCCTGAGTTTCTTTATCTAGAATGAATTAGATCATCTCTGAAGTCCCTTTTAGTTCTAAACGTTTTATGAAAACCAACGAAAAAGATGACAAAAGTTAAAAAACATTCTTCTGTCCCCTAATCAATAAAAATCAGAAGCCAGAGTGAAAATTAGCATAGTTAATTTTTAATTGTCCATACTTAGTTGTAAAATAGGTTGTTGCTTTTTAGACGTTAACTCCTTGCTTTGGTTGGCTAGCCATGCTAATGTAGCCTGTTGTAGGGTCTGCCGCACTGTTTGCATATTTAGCTAGCAAATTTGCATTGAACCCTGATTTTCAGTTCTGTTGTTCTTTATTAGGAAATGAAGATTTGTTCAGCAATTATAAATCTTTTTCATCTGATCCCAGCTGCTCCTCAAACCCTGGTCAAACCTCTTCTGGAGGTTGTAATGAAAACAGAGCGGGCTATGTTGATAGAGGTAAAAGCATGATTTGGTTTGGTGCGTTGTTACATCTGTTACTTATGGAGTTTTCATATCATATGTATTTTAAATTTGCCTGACTTTTTCCATATCAAAATTGATTTCCTGAAAGTTAACTTAAGGTAACAGGCAGTTTTAATGTTTTAGAGTCGATTTATTTAAACTGTTAGCAAATTCTCATGATACAAAGACATCAGTAATAGTGTTGGAAGACTGAGATTATAAATGAAAAGGATAACATCTCATAAATGAAAATGTGTGTAATAATGTTTTTATTGAATATTTTTTAGGCTGGCAGTCCCTTCAGAGAGCCCTTGATAAAGTTTTTGACACGGCACCCTTCCCAAACAGTTGAGTTATTCATGATGGAAGCTACCTTAAATGATCCTCAGTGGAGCAGGATGTTTATGGTAATTATTACAGAAGAAAAGCCAGATTTTCTCTCAAACATATTCTTATTCTCTGAGAATTCAGAATTTTTGCCTAGTGGTTGCAGGATCTCCACTGCAAAGGCTTCATGGATGAATTTATAGTGTTAGGATTACAGTTCTCTTTTTTGCATCCCAGTCCTTTTCCCTTCACTTGACATTTTGATGCTTTCACCAAATATTTTCTCTGCCAAACTCATCAGTTCCTAGTTCACTTGCACACTTTTGCTTTTACTTGCACATATATTTCAGCAGTGCTCTTTTATCCTGGACTCCCATTGCATGTGCACCTCACCGTGGCATCTTTTACACATATACTTTGCTGTTTGTTTGATCTATGTGCATGCTTAGTTACCCCTCTATTAAAAGTTAAATATTGCTTGTTCTTGCTGTGTCCCGTATATTACCCCGATATTGAACCAGAATTTGTAGATTCTCTCAGTAGCTTTCAGTCTTTAATTTGGCCAAAGTAATTTGGAAACCCTGGATTACTATATGCAGGAAGAGTGTTTGACCAGATATTGAAAGGCTAGAGCTAGTCTTCTCAAGTGCAGTTTTTTTTGGTATACTTCCTTGTTTAATTTAACGTAACTTTAGACAGTTTAAGATATTTTATCTTTTTAGAGTTTTTTAAAACACAAAGATGCGAAACCACTTCGAGATGTCCTTGCAGCCAACCCAAACCGATTTATCGCCTTATTGTTACCTGGTGGTACACAAGCAGCTGTGCGTCCTGGCTCTCCCAGCACCAGCACTCTGAAACTTGATCTTCAGTTTCAGGCTATTAAGGTAATTCCTTTGATAGAGAGCATTTGAAAATCCAAATCTGCTCATCTGGGGCATGATGATCTTGTCAGTGTTATTGGGTTTGTCTTTTTTTTTTTCCTTGACAGATCATAAGCATTATAGTTAAGAATGATGAATCCTGGTTGGCAAATCAGCACTCTTTAGTGAGTCAGTTGAGACGTGTATGGGTCAGTGAAACTTTTCAAGAAAGACACCGCAAAGAAAATATGGCTGCAACAAACTGGAAGGAGCCTAAACTCCTGGCTTACTGTTTACTGAATTACTGCAAGTAGGTGTAATTATTCTACTTTAGCAGAGTAACTTGTTTTGTCTAAGTATAATCACTTAGAGCAAAGAACATGTCTACTAAATAATTGAAATTCACTCTTGTCAGTGGAAGCTTAGCTTCATTTGATGTTGAGAGAGACTTCAAATGGTAATAACTGATTATACCCTCAGTTAAATCCATATTATGGTAGTCTTTGGGATTTGGTGTCTCAATTGTTAAAAAGGAAATTTAGGAAATTAGCCTATATAGTTAATTTGAAAGTTTTCCATAGAAAGCTTACTTCTTTACCTTGATTTTTCAGAAGGAATTATGGAGATACAGAGTTGCTTTTTCAGCTGCTTCGAGCCTTTACTGGCCGTTTTCTCTGCAACATGACTTTCTTAAAAGAATACATGGAAGAGGAAATCCCCAAGAATTACAGCATCTCTCAAAAACGTTCCTTGTTCTTTCGTTTTGTAGAAGTCAGTGATCCAAACTTTGGAGATGAGCTGAAAGCCAAGGTAAAGTTACAGGAGGCAAAAGGATTTGTGTATTGTATTTCAGTTGATACTGAGACCAAAGTATTTCTAAAAAAAAAATGCCACCGAAAAATTAATCTGACTCAGCAGCAAGGCTTTGTCTCCTCTTTGGAAAATTTTTTTCTTTGTGGTGAGAAGAACAAAACCAAATAGTCTTTCATTCATTTTTTACCTTAAAAATAGGGAAAATGAGACAAGTCCTTCTTGTAGTATTAGATGGTTGGCAATTTTATGGTACACTTGGGGCAGTCTGGTTGGTAATCACAGCAGATAAACGGCATGATATTTTTCTGTATTTTCCTCTTCATTGGTAGGTTCTACAACATATCCTGAATCCTGCTTTCTTGTACAGTTTTGAGAAAGCTGAAGGAGAGCAGCTTTTGGGACCTCCTAATCCAGAAGGAGATAATCCGGAAAGCATCACCAGTGTTTTTATTACCAAGGTGGTAATTTCCATAGTTGAATTGTTGTCACATGTGTGAGGGCTGTTAAGTATGTATGTGTTAGGGGTTAATTAAAATAATTCCAGTTTTAGAAATGATTTGGTTTCATAATTTGCACTGCTTCCATATGATTTACACTGAAACATCATATTACCTTATTCATTACAGTGAGTTCCCCTTCCTCCCTCTATCCTAGAGTAAGTTAACTAAGCTGAATTTAAAAGATTCTGCGTATAAGATCAATATATTAAAATCCAATTAGCATTCATAATTTTGCGAAAACTTTTTGTTATGAAAGATCTATTCATTAAATTGTAGTTTTTGGTTTAGGGATATAAACACTAGAATGTCAACTTTAGGTTCAGTTACTACTATTTCTTCTTCTTTTTTTTTATTACAATATTGCTAGCAAAGTTTTGTTGTAAAAGGCTGATGTAGCATCAGTAATATTTTAAATTAGTTTAGATTTTACATTTCATGTGCTATATAAATTTTTTTTTCTTCCTGCCTCTCACCTTCAGTGTGTAGAGATTTTGCCATAAAATACTTCTTGGGGAAATATTCGTATTGCTTTATGTTTGTTATGGACTAGTTAAAGTTGGACATTATACTTACATTGAGGTTTTTTTTTTTTGGGAAATGTACAGCATATGTTTGTTGGAGTAATATTTATTGTCAGTTTTTGTCCTAAGATTAATAAATGAGATTTAAATTAGTTATTGATTCATATTAATGCTATTTGGAGGGAAATGTGTGGTTCTCCCTTCCTTTCAGAAGGCATAGACACTTTGGTTCATTCATTCTTGTCAGTCTAGAAAGAAGGGGTTCTGGTAGTCAGTCTGTATACTACGTGGCTGACATTTGAAACCCTTATTTAGGTAGTCCTACTCAATCGACCTTTCCGTATGCTAATTCCAAAGGAAGAGTAAGGAGGCCTGAGAATAGCCCCTTGTTTATGTCCTGGTAGAATTTGCTAAATTCTGTGTCTTTGTCATTGAATTCCCAAAGTAATTAACTCTCTGGGTTAAAGGTCAAAGAAGCTTCCTACCAAATTTTTTTCCCTGAGAGGTTCAGCAATGTTTTGGGTTGTAATTGTGTTGAATTTGCCTTAAAAATAAATGGATATTTCTGACATGGAGTGGCTCTCATCTTCTTTCTCTAGTGTGTTTTAATATTACATTCTATTTTGGGTTCAAAGTATTTTCCAGAATGGTTTCTGACTATAATCTAAGCAAACCTAAGCACAAAGTGAAGATTAGTTCTGGCTGCCAGTTTAAGAAAAAATTAATTTGTCTTTTGACTTATACTAAGCAGTTTGTCTTTTGTTCTAAAACATTTACTTGGCAACTAACTTGTGTGTAGTTTCCAATCTCTGCCTGGACAGGTGTGAATGTTTAGCACTTTAAAAAAGTTAAAAGAAATATACTGTTGTCTATTCTGCCAAGGAAAAAATAATGTCTTATATTATTTTCCTACTTTTCAACTTTAATATAATACTATAAGCTTTAGGTTTAAGTTTATTTGTACAACATTCTTTGCAGAGCAGTCTGCATAAATATATGAATAATTACATTTCTCTTTCCTTTTCGTGGTTAGGTGCTTGACCCAGAGAAACAGACAGACATGTTGGATTCCCTCAGGATTTACCTTTTACAGTTTGCCACACTTCTTGTAGAACATGCACCACATCACATCCATGACAATAACAAAAACCGGAATAGCAAACTGCGACGATTGATGACTTTTGCTTGGCCTTGTCTGCTGTCTAAGGCGTGTGTGGACCCAGCATGTAAATACAGTGGGCACTTACTCCTGGCACACATCATTGCTAAATTTGCCATACACAAGAAAATTGTCCTCCAGGTACCTTAAGATGTTTGTGTTTTTTTAAGCCCCCTCCTTATAGTTTGGTTGAGTCGCTTTTCCTGAAGTGTATTTTCTTTATATTTTACTGCTTTGTGGACTCTTTCTTACTTAACTTTAGCGCCCAGTTGTTTTCTAGGGCACAAGTCATCATTCATTTATTGCTTTTTCCTGTAATTGAAATTAACTTATCTCAGAGCAAGAGTTGGTAGTCCAGAGTCTGGGAGCATTTAAAAAGTATTTTGATAACTGTATTTCAGTGTAATTGGTTTCCATCATAGTACATGTATTTTAGTTTATGCACTTGAAATGTTATTCCAAAAAGAGGTCCATCTAGTGTCTTCTTTGGACTCATAACAGATGGGCTCATGACACAAAAAAGGTTAAACTCCTCCCCACCATGCCCCTTTGATTATGATGCTTTTGAGATCTTGGAGATAAAGTTGATACATGTCTAGGTCACTTAGGTTTGTTTTTTTCCTATGGTCAAAGACAGGACCCAAAACACATCTTGTAAATATGTGACACTTATTACTGCAGGGACTGTAATTGAGGAGTGTTAGTAGTTCAACCCCAAACCTGTCCTTTCTCAGGTGAAATATATATATAAAGCACATGCCAAACTATGGAGTACCAGTGGTAGAATCTTTGTGTATACACTTCAGGACATACTCAGTTCACAGATAGTATCAATCATTAAAAGCATTTTAAAAATTGATGTCTCTGTATTTGTGAAGAATATTTTCCCAAATTTAAATGAATATGTGAAGCAGATTTTTTTCAAGATCCTTTTGATTTTAGTCCCAATTCAGTTATTGTTGATATTTTTTAAAAAATCAATTCTCAGATCTTGTCTTACAAGAATCTCCTGTGCTAGGTTTTTCATAGTTTGCTAAAGGCTCACGCAATGGAGGCTCGTGCAATTGTCAGACAAGCCATGGCTATTCTGACTCCAGCAGTGCCTGCTCGGATGGAAGATGGGCACCAAATGCTGACTCACTGGACTAGAAAAATCATTGTAGAGGAAGGTCATACCGTTCCCCAGCTAGTCCACATTCTGCACTTAATAGTCCAACATTTTAAGGTGTGTACTTTGGTTTTCAGCGTTTGTTTTCAGCTTTTGGTAGTCCTGTTATGGTCATTTACCTTTTAGTAAAGTTACTGCCATGTGAGTGATACATGTGTGAGTAAGTGTTTGGGTTTCTTTTCTTAGTACGAAGTGAAGCTGCTTAAGAGTGTTGACTGTGCCTTGGCCCCTTTTTTTTATGCTTTAAAATCCAGGTTTTTGTTTTTATTTTTTGAGTAGAACTCTCAAATCAAAAGGGTAAATTTTTTTGGTGTTTCTCTTAACAAGTTCATGGAAGCAGTCTTTTGGAAGGAATCTGTATTCCCGCACTTTAATTTTAAGAGGCCTGCGGTTATATTGATAATAGTCATTTAATTTACTGTTAAGATTTTATATCTTACTGGTCTTGGCTCAAGTCTTTGTTAAATTGTTCTTTGAACCTTGATTAGAGTTGAAGGGAGCTACACTCTCAAAGATATTTGAGTCAGAGGGAATTATACTCCCCCAGATAGTTTAGTTTCTGATGCTTCTTGATAATTGAGACATAAGGTGCCTACCAAACTAATGGATATCAGCATTAACTTCTTGAGAACATATTCAATTCATGGATACCATGGAGCATGAAAAGCATTAAAACAATTTCTCCCTCTTTGTGAAGAATATTTCTCCCAATATGAATAAGTGTGTAAAACATTTTTTTAAAAAAGATCTTTATTTTGGTCCTTACTCAGTAAGACTCAATTTATATTAAATACATAGAGAAATAAGATTTTTACATAAAATTCATTTTTTAAAAGAATTCTCTGAAAAGAATGAAATGGCTGCTAGCTGTGCTTTATAAAATATGGGATTAAATGTATTTTTATTAACATTGGAAACTTTCCATAGGTTTATTACCCAGTGAGGCACAATTTGGTGCAGCATATGGTGAGTGCCATGCAGAGATTAGGCTTCACTCCCAGTGTTACCATTGAACAAAGAAAATTGGCTGTGGATCTGGCAGAAGTTGTCATTAAGTGGGAATTGCAAAGGATTAAGGATCAGCAGGTAGGAATGACAATTTTTTATATTCCCTGTAGCTGTTTTTTTTAAAATAATTAACCTTAGAAAACATAAACTTTAATTTACTCTCTGTTATTTAGCCGGATTCTGATATAGATCCAAATTTAAGTGGAGAAAGTGCCAGTTGTGCCTCGTCTGCTATTAAAAGAGGACTGTCAGTTGATTCTGGCCAAGAAGTGAAGCGATTTAGGAGTACCACTGGAGCAATGAGTGCAGTAAGAAATTGTCTTCTGTTACTCCTGTCAACTCTTGCTTATGTTTTCCCTTTACGGTGCTGTCCCTTCTTGGGAGAGTCATGTTCTACACAGACATCCGTACAGCAAATTTGACTTATGTTCATTTTTGGGATGGCTTTTTTTTGTATTTAGTTAAAGATAACACTCTTTCCTCCATTTGTACTGTAGTTGAAGCTGTTTTGGTTCATTTAGTATTCTTATTTAGTATCTGGATAGTTCTGTGAATGACATTTAGGTACTTGTGTAGTTATAGTGAAAAATCTCCTTTGAAATTTGGGATATGGTATGTGTTTAATTTTATGTATTATTTTATTTATAATGTTATGTATTTTGAGTCTTTAATCACACATGAACACGTGTATATGTGTGCGTGTGCGTCTAGGATAGCAAAAAAATGGGACAACAGTGTTAGTCTGAATAGAGATTTTTCCTCCTCACTCCCTACCTCTTATTTAGCTGAATGTTTGTTTGTTTATGCATTCTGTCAGAATGCTATCTGTGACTAGGTTGGTGGGATGTTAGTTTAGAGGAGTTTGCATTGATCGAAATCATAAAATTGAAGTTAACTTTTATGTAGTCTTTTATTAACTATATAAACATGGATAAAATTTCATTCCCTATATATTTTTAGGTCTTTGGAAGGAGCCAGTCATTACCTGGGGTTGATGCTTTACTTGCCAAACCTATTGATAAGCAGCATACGGATACAGTGGTGAACTTTTTGATTAGAATTGCTTGTCAGGTATGATTGCAAATTTGTGACCCTAATTCTTTGAGTCAAATGTTACTTACTAATCCCCCCATTTGTGGTGTGTGTATATATGTATTTATAGATATATTTTAAAATAGTGGCATTAAACTGAAAATGTTTATAAACTGTTTTCATTTTTGGAAGCTACTTTCTTTCTAGACATTAAAAACTTCGAACATCAGTTTCACAGTTTTAGAGAACCCATTTGCATATTTGGGACTTTGTAGAATTAGTTTCATAGTAATGGAAAGCAAGTAGGTTGAATTGGAAAGTGTTAGGAATGAACTTAAAGTCTATTATAATTTTTTAGTATTTAATGATGAAATATATTGCAAGTATGTGGTTATTAAAAAATTCATTATTATTTTGAATTTTTAGGTTAATGACAACTCCAATACTGCAGGGTCTCCTGGAGAGTTGTTATCACGACGTTGTGTTAATCTCCTAAAGACTGCTTTACGACCAGATATGTGGCCAAAATCAGAACTCAAACTGCAATGGTTTGATAAGCTTCTGATGACTGTGGTAGGTTCACAAGCCAATTAGATCAAATGCAAGAATTTTAACAGAAGCAATTATTATACTCTATAATTTTGTTTCTCAAATGAGGGCTTTGGTACTTCCAGTTATTGTAAATATCTTTAAAAAGAGATATCCTGATTTTCATTTGTCCAACTTCTAGCTAGAGATGTCTCTTTCTCCTGCTCCTTGGGATTTGTAAGAGGCAGATTAATGGGACCAAGTTCTCTTCTGCCACACTGCCTAATCTTGAGAGAGGGATATCACTATGCAAAAAAAATTTTAGAAACCTTTTCCTATTTGTTGTTACCTGTTAATAATAATTATGTACAAATTTTGAAAACTCTGTGATAATCTCTTATATTTTGCAAATACGCTTTTTAAAATAAGACCTCATTTGACTGGACTAAAATTTTAATTAATGTAGTACTATTAAAAACATAAAACCAATCTCAATTTTCATAAAAATAGACATTTCAGTGGCTAATGTAGAATTGTGAACTTAATCCTTGGTGGATACCTTATGGTGTAACATCAGACCAAAAAACACAAGACACTGTAAAATCCCAGGGGCATTGTATAATTGTTAAATTTACCAAACTCATGACCCTACAGTTTTTTTCTGCAAAAGCTATGCTGTAAGTTTTCCCCCTTTTTTTTTTTTTTTTAACATCATAGGCTTCAATTTGTTGTTCTATAGCTTGATGATAATTGAAGGCTTTCTCTATTTAAGTTGTCAAATCTGTTGTGGAGGCTTGATGTCACACTTGAGCTAAAGCCACTGACTTTTTTGAAATACTACAGAATTTAATACCTTCCGTACAGAATAATGTGATGAATAGGTCCACAAATCTGCAGCACAGAATTTGTTTTGAGTTGGGGCCTATCTGTGATTTACTATTGGACTTGTCTGAGGATTTCTTTCCTTCTGTTCGTTTGAAAGACCATGTGTCAGTTGACGTTTCTCTTTTCCTGGAGGAAAGTGGCTACTGCTTTCTTGGGAAATATAGTCATAATTTAAAGCTCATCAGGATAATTTCAGAAAAACCTGGGAAGACTTATATGGACTGATACATAGGGAAGTGAATAGAGGCATGAGGTCATTGTACATAGTGACAGCGATATCTTAAGGTGGTCAATTATGAATGACTGCTGTTCTCAGCAAGACAGTGATTCGAGACAATTCCAAAGAACTTGTGATGAAAAATGCTACCCCTTCTAGAGAAGAACTGGTGGAGTCTGAATGTAGATTCCATCATGCTTTTCTTACTTTATTTTTGTTGGAGTTTTTTTGTCTATGTTCTGTTTTGCAAAATGGCTAATATAAAAGTATGTTTTGCATGACTGCACATGTATTATCTACATCAAAATGCTTGCTTTCTCAAGGAAGCGGAAAGGGAAGAGGGAATTTGGAACTCAAGAATTTTGAATGTTAAAATTGTTTTTACGTTTAATTGGAGAAAAAAAATAATTTTTAAAAAGCTCCGAAATAGATAGCTCATGCTTAAGAAATGTGATTATTTACTGTGGCAACATGCTGTTATATGTTAAACTTCAATGTTATTACAATGTTGGTCACTTTTATCTAGCAGTAATTTCTCATTTGAAAGCATTGTTTTGTGACTAAATCAAAGAGGGATTTTCAGAGGAAAAAAGTTGATAGTATTTACTGAGCTTATTTCATATGTAGACAGTTTTTATTGGTAATCTTATTTGGTTTTGTATTACTTAGTCTCCACATATATCCTTTCCTCATCTACCTTTCAGAGGGCTCTGTTTTGTGACAAAATAAAAAGAGGAAGGAATAGAGGGGGAAGTATTTTAACTGAATTCATCAACACATTGACCTAAGTGCGTATGCAGTATTCCATTATCATAGTCTTCCGTCTGTGTAAAAAATTGGGAAAGGTATATTTCTTTTTCCTTTTCTTTGGGGCCAAGCTTCAATATTATAATTATGCAGGATTCAGGATTTTGTTTTTGTCCGGGGGTGAGAAAGAGTTCATTACATTTTGTTGTTGTTGTAGTCATATATATATATATATATATATATATATATATATATATATATATATATATATGTTTTCTGACTCTTCTTCACTTTACATCAATTCACATATTTTATGCTTCCCTATAATCTTCATATTTATCATTTCTTACAATGCAGTATTATTCCATCATATTTGTGTACCCCTTTAACCATTCCCCAATTAAGGGGCACCTGTTTTACTTTTTTTCTTTGGTACATAAAAAGTATGGGATATTTCTTTTTATCTTGGCTTTCTTGTACGTGTCTAGAAGTAGAATCTCTTGAGTCAAAGAGCATGGACAATTTACTCATTTTCTTCCCATGATTTCAGATTGCTTTCAAAACTATTGGACCGTTTTCCAGTTCAGCGTTGTATTAGTGTGTGTGACTTTCCATAACTTCTGTCCCTGAGCACTATTTCCATTTTTTTTATCTTTGCCAATTTGCTTGGTCTGACATAAAACCACATTGTTATTTGCATTTCTGTTTTGCTTGTTAGTGATTTGGAGTAATTTTTTAGATGGTTATTGATAGTTTGGCATTGTTTTGAGAACGATTTTTACATCCTTTCATCACTTAATCCCTTTGGGAATGGCCCTTGGTCTTAGAGATTCATGTTCAGTGCCATACATCTCAAATAGCAGATTTGTTGTCATTTATTTTGATTTGGAATTTCCCCCCAATTGGCAGTTTCCTTTCTTGTTCTCCTTGCGTTAATTTTGCTTGTGCAAAAGCTTTTCAATTTCACGTAGATCAAAATGATCTATTTTGTCTTTTGCTATTTCCTTTTTACATTGCTTATTAAGAATTCTTCCTCTTGCCATGAAAGGTAGCTTACTTAAAATTGAAAGAAGCAATGTAGCCCAGGGGAATCAAATATGTTATTGACATTGAGTAAGGGTTCTGCATATAAAAATTCTGAAGTTAAATTTTTTTTGGAGGGGGCAAGGGGGAAGGCAAGGCAGTTGGGGTTAAATGACTTGCCCAAGGTCACATAGCTAGTAAGTGTCAAGTGTCTGAGGTCAGATTTGAATTCAGGTCCTCCTCTCTCCAGGACCAGTGCTCTATTCACTGCACTTCCCAGCTGCCCCCTTAAAATTCTTTTAAAAATTAATATCTTCCTTTTGAAGCAGCTGGTGACTCAGTGGATAGAGTATGTGCCTGGAGTCAAGAAGACCTGAGTTCAAATCAAGCCACTGATACTTGCTAACTGTATGACTGCGCAGATGACTTCATCTCAGTCAGCCCCTTTTCCTCAATTGTAAAATGGATAATAGCAGCATTTAGAGGGCTGTGGAGATCAAATGAAGTAATATTTATAGTATTTTAACAAATAATATTTTATAACAAATGATATGTCATTGTTATAATAATTATATTTCCTGCAACAATAATTTTTAATAAAAGGAATAGAAGAGGAAAAAAATAAGCAAAACTGATTAATACGTCAAAAAAGTCTGAAACGTTACGCAGTATAGTGCACCCATGGACTTCCCACTTCTCTTTTTTTTTTCTGTATATACATGAATTTTTTTATTGAATTCCATCTTTCAGTTACATTATTACACTACAGCATACACAAAAAATAGTTAGTTTAACAGTGATTCCATTTCCAAAAGGAAATGTTCAATGAAACTATTCTGTCTTTGCCAAGCATGGAGAGGAAGGAGGAAACCAGGAAGATTGCATAACTCCTTGTTATTGAAAAGCAATAAATAATACTGGAATGAGGATTAATTTGCAATATAAATTTCCAAAGAAATAACCTTCAATTACAGTTAGGAGGGAATGGGAGAAAGAGAGCAGGTGTATCCTATCTGTCCATTTGAACACTTAGCTTCTTCCAATTAATGACAATCTACATTATTTAAGAACAGAGATTAGGACTCATCTTAAATCTTTTAAAAAATATATACATCCTAAAATTGTCATTGTATTTGCATGAAAACCTTACAGTAGATATTTTAAAAGCTATTTTTGCTCTTGCTCTTAAAAATGAATTTATTTTCGTATTATGTATTTATATCTATAACAGCCTATCCCATAAGATTAAGTAAGGCATTTTTAAAATAATTTATGCCAGAGATGTTCTGGTAAATGTTTATCAACTGACTCTCAAAAAAGTTTGCAAGATACATTTTTAAGTTTAATTTACATTATGCATACCTTCTCCATCCTTTCTTAATTCTTTCTTACATTTTTAAAAGATAAACAGGAAAATAATAAATCAAGTCCTACTTTATTGCATTTTCTGATTTCAGAAAATTTGTTGCATCTTCTGATTTCAAGTCTGACACTTAAAAGTTAACAATTGGGGACTGCAGCTAAGATGGCAGAGTAGAAAGATGAATATACTCTAGCTCTTCCCCCACAGCCCATAAAATACCTCTAAAGAAAGACTCTCAACAAATTAAAGAGCAGTAGAAGCCTCAAAATGACAGAGTGGAGGAGATTTCTAGCACAGGGTGACCTGGAAGGCCTACAGGCAAAGACTGTTGCACCCAACACAGAGCGGAGTGCATCCCTGCCTTGGCCACGTGGTACTGGGAGGAGCAGGGCCTGAGCAGGCCTCAAAGGTGAATCCCCAGCCACAACAGCTGAAGTTTGCAAATCCCTCAATCCACAGGCACTAAAGGTAGCTTCAAAGGTCAGTGAGAGGGCATTTTCATCTCTGTAAAAAGGGAGCAGGGTCTTCTCTTGAACCCAGCCCCAGTGGTGGCAGCAGTGGTGGCAGTGGCAGCAGTGGCAGCTGCGGTGGTGGTCGCCACTCCAAGCAGCAGCCAGCATCCATTGTTCCATTGTTGGAGCCCTCAGCTTAAAGCCCTTGGGGGAATTGAGCAGCTGATTTGAATCTCAGCCATGAGCCAGGTCAGGGAATAAACTCCTCTCCCTTGATTGTGACATCTTGGAGGAACTAAGAACTTACAGGTACCTAGAGCATACCCTACTCTTGACAAAGGACCCAAAAGTCAAGTAACTGGTGGGGAAAATGTTCCTCCAAAAAAGGAAAAAAAAATAAGACTATAGAAGGTTACTTTCTTGGTGAACAGGTATTCTCTCCCATCCTTTCATTTGAGGAAGAACAATGTTTACCATCATGGGAAGACATAAAAGTCAAGGCTTCTGCATCCAAAACCTCCAAAATAAATATGCAATGATCCCAGGCCATGGAAGAACTCAAAAAGGACTTTGATAATTAAGTAACAGAGGTGAAGGAAAAAATGGGAAGAGAAATGAGAGTGATGCAAGAAAATTATGAAAAGCAAGTCAACAGCTTGCTAAAGGAGGCCCAAAAAATGCTTAAGAAAATAACACCTTTAGAAAAAGGTCTGTTGCACACAGGACGTCAAGCAGTGCCCAGCCCTGCCTTGGCCACGTGGCACCCAGGGGAGCAGATAACAGCTTTAAAAAGAGGCTAACTCAATTGGAAAAGAGGTCCAAAAAGGCAAGGAGGAGAGGGAGGTTTTAAAAGGCAGAATTAGCCAAATGGAGGAGAAGGTTCAAAAGCTCACTGAACAAAATAATTCTTTGAAAGAGAGAATTGAGTTCAGGGAAATGAATGACTGTGAGTTAAACCAAGAAGTTAGTAAACAAAACCCAAAATTTGAAAAAATGGAAGATAAGGTCCAACAACTCACTGGAAAAACAACTGACCTGAAAAATAGATCCAGGAGAAACAATCCAAAGGACTTCCCACTTCTGCAAAGGAGTGAGGGAGTATTCTCATTTATCTAATTTGAGTCATGTTCATTTTTTGTAATTTTACAGCCTTCACTTTTGATTGTTTTGTGTTTTTTTCTTTATGTTTACATTGCTCTAATCATTGTGTATATTCTTTGCTTGGCTCTGATTATTTGATTCTGTGTCAGATTGTATAACTCTTTCCATGCTCCCCTATATTCATCATATTTGTCATTTACTAACTGTACATTAATATTCTTTTGCATTTACTTAACCCTGTTTAGCTTCTGCAATTAGAAAACTTCTACTTTGTTTCCAATTCTTGCTCCTATAAAAATGTTGATACGTATGGAAAATGACTTTTTTATCAGTGACCTTTTTGGGGTGGGTATAAGTCCTTTTTAAAAGAATAGTTTAAAAATATACTTTTTAATGTTCTTGTCACATGAAAATATCTTAGAAATTTAAAATAGTGGTCTTTTTAGACACAGTATTCCTGCTTGCCTAATTTTCCTACTTTTCTCTATCTTTAAGTCTCCCTTTACTTAGCTGGAGTCCTGTTACCAGATAATTCCTTGGGTGTCTTTTAAAGCTTTGCTTGAGGCTACCTTTCTTTAGACTGTTTTAAAATAATATTTCTTTTTTTTAAGTTTGTTCTTTTTTCTCCTTTTCTAGGAACAACCTAACCAAGCTAATTTCGCAAATATTTGCACTGGATTGGAAGTCTTAAGTTTCTTGTTAACTGTCCTCCAGTCTCCAGCAATTCTCAGTAGCTTTAAACCTTTGCAGCGAGGGGTAGCTGCTTGTATGACATGTGGAAATACCAAAGTTTTGCGAGCAGTTCATAGTCTCCTCTCACGCCTAATGAGCATTTTTCCCACAGAACCAAGTATGATTATTTTCTTCAGTGTTTTTCTTTTATCTCTATAGCATTTGAAGTGATTAAGTAAAAGGGGAAGGGGAGTCATGTCTTTCCAGTGTACTAATCTTCTGTTTTATGTGTTTTGTATTTTATTGTTCCATTTTAGTTTGCACTTTCCACCCCTATAAGAAAAAGTTGAAATAAGTAATCATGTGGAATACATCATTATCTTTAGACATAAAAACTTAATAACCTGTGGCAGTCATTGCTTTGGCTCAAGAAATGTCTGCCATAAATTTAACGTCTTTTGCAATTATCTTTTTTTCTGCTTTGGAAGTGCAATTATTCATTCGTTGAACATTACTGTTTTACTGAGACATGAAAGGGAAATTAAGTGTAAAAAGTAGTCTAATGTTACACAGTTAACAAGAATAAATTCTGATGTGTTATTGAATAAATTTATTTAGACCACATTAATAATAAAATTTCAGGGAGATCAGGATAACTTATTTCGATGAATAATGTAGAAATGTGAGGAGAGTTATACCTGGGTTGCAGTGGGTAGAAATCACTATCCACAGAAAAAAGTTGTTTGGAGAGAGGGCCCATTCTCAATAGCTGCATTAACTGTCATTAATGCATTTGTTATTGGTAAGTGTAGCTATATGTAGTGGTATTTTTGAGGGCCCAAACTTCATTATTACTCTGATTTTAAACTCTGATTTCAGGTACTTCAAGTGTAGCTTCAAAATATGAAGAGCTTGAATGCTTATATGCAGCAGTGGGGAAAGTTATTTATGAAGGGCTTACTAATTATGAAAAGGCTACAAATGCAAATCCTTCCCAACTCTTTGGTAAGTGTTCTTTCTTTGCTTTGACTGTAGCATATTTGTTCATTATTAAGTTCTTTGTCATTAGACTTGAATTGTCGATAAGAAAAGTGAGGCTCGTGATTTTTCCTGTACTTTGTACATGTCTGAGAAGTATGCAAATTTAGATATTGTTTTGATTTGTACTCTTTAATATAGTGGCAATGAATATTCACAATGACTGCAAGACACTTGGAAACACCCAAAATGCCTCTAAATCAACAAAGAAGTATTAAATTTAAATTTAATTTGGGCTGGTTTAAATGTTGACTTAATGTTTTATCTTAAGAGGCAGTATGTTATAGTGGCAAGATTATTAGACTTAAGAGTCAGGCGAGACCTTGGTTCAGATTCTGCCCCCTGACACTTACTAGCTGTGATCATGGGCAGTCTACCTCACTTCTGAGCTTTAGTTACCTCAGCTGTAAAATGGGACTGGTAATAGCACCTTGTCTACAGGGTGATTGTGAAAAATCAAACTAGATAATTATGTGAAGTGCTTTGTAACCTAATTAAAGTACTTGGGTTTTTTGTTTTGTTTTTTAATGAGAAGTGGCATAATAGAATGAATGATTGGCATTTACTAATCACTTACTACATAATAAGCACTGGAGATACAAATAGGAAAACAAGAAATGTGAGCTCTCAAGGGGTTCACATTTTTGTGGGGGAATATAATGTATTTAGCAGGTTTCGGTGGCAAGTCAGATGGCAAAGCCCCTTGGTCCTTAGGGTATGACAGCAAAGTAGATAGTATTGCATCTTCAGTGTCATTTCCATTGACAAAATCTCATCTGTTTTTGATGTTGAACCGTGTAACAGTGCTAAGGACTTCGGTGGTAAGAACTTTTTTCCAGATTATCAGTATTGTGGCTATTGTAGGATGCATTTCCACATGGGTATCTCTCCTGGATAATGGCAGGGGACAGAAGGGGCACCTGTTGGTCTGGGTAAGCACTCCTTACTCCTAAGCTTCTTGAGCTTATTTGCCCATTAGCCATGATTGGTGTTTGTGATTGGAATGGTGGACTCTTTTTCCTTGAGAGTTTTTCTTGTTGAAGGCTGTGGGGGCCATGCTGGAAGGAGTCCTGGTGGTTTGGGGGGAAGAGATACTGTGATCTCTGAGTTCTGGGCTGTTTCACTGACCTTGATAGGGTAGGGTGGTGATCAAGGTCATGGTGATGGTTTGACTGGCCAGACACATTTTTGCTTTAGTCTGTTATAGCTTATTAACAGTGTGATTCTAAGTCATGTAACTTCTTAGTACCGTAGGTTGCTCTAATAGCATTAGTACCTGTAGCAAAGTTCTGTATGTTTGAGGAGATACTAGGAATTTGCTGCATGGGAAAAATCACTAGACTGGACCAAAATGATCAATAATTCAAGAAATTATAGGAGCAACAGAAGCTGGAAATTTCTTGAAAGTTGGGAGTAAATATGTGCCAGTTTTTTAATCATGTCTCCCTAATTTACCCCCATTTATCTCAAATGGTTAGAAACTGGTTTAAAATTTGCTTGGTGTCCCATTAATGAATGCATTACTTCTAAAGACTGAATAGGAGATCACATTTACAGTAGGAAAGAATAATTTATCAGGTAATTGTTTCTGTTTACATTTTTATTCTTTGTGCTAGTTTGGAGGCTTTTAATTGCAGAATAGAAGTGAATGTCAGTAGTCTAAAAAGTATAGTAAAGATACAAGTCCACGCTATAAATATTAGCTGACAACTTTCATGACATTTTAAAAATAAGCAAAAAACAGTTTTCTCTTTAAATGCAACCTTTTTAAAATTTTACTACCTGCTGATAAGCAATGGCTTGTTAATTATAATTTATATTACAGATAATGTAAAGAGCCCCAAATACAGAGTCAGAAGACCTTGGCTGTATGATTTTGATCAAGTCACTCATGGACTTTAGGGCCCCTTATTTATCTAGCCATAGATCCCATTGTTAAACCTGAGATAAGGTAATATGCTGTGGTTAACGCTGGATAAAGACACAAAAGTTACTGTCATTAAATTATTATTTATTAGAAGATCAAAAGTCAGTTTCTCTGGGAACAATTGCATTGAGGATGAATGGCACTGAAATAAAAATAGAAATCTAGAGCTTAGGAGTAAAGGTAATAAAACATAGAATGTTAATTAGTCTTATGAGGGGGCTTTGAGCTGAGCTGAACATGGAAAGATGATAAGTATTCTGAGAGACAGATCAGGAAGAAGTGCGTGCCAGTTCTCGGGACGAGTGATGAATACATAGAGGCAACTAGTCCTGGTTAGCTGGAATTTGTTATTCATACAGAAGAAAATGCGAAATGAGGCTGGAGAGGTCAGTGGAAGCCAGATAGAACTTTACAGAGTGACCTCTGAATAGTTTGCATATGATACAGCTAAGTGTTAGGGAGCTCAGGAGGGTTTTTTAGCTGGATAGCTACGTTGTCAACTGGTGTCTTTAGGAAGATTGTTTTAGCAGCTGTAGGGGAGTAGATTGAAAAGAGGAGAGCTGGGAAAATAGAGAAATTTAGGAGACTTGGTGAGAATTGATGTAGGCCTGGATTAAAGTGACCATGAGAGAGAAAAGAGCAAAGATGAGAGAACTGTTACGGAGGTCAAATTAACAAAATTTGACATTTGTTTGGAGCCATACACGACTATGGGAAGAGTCAAAGATGATTACAGAGTTAAGGACCAGACTGGGAAGATGGTAACCTGAATAGAATCTGGAAGCAGGAGAGAGTTTGGGCAGGACATCTGGTTAATAAATATGTGATGATCACAACTCCAAGAGTCTTACTGAATTCACTCTTAGAACCAACTGCATTGCTTTGTTCCCAGAAGCCAGAAGATATGAGGTCTGTTTATTTTCTTCCTTCACATCCCATCTGGCCATACATCTAAGCCGTTTTGTCATTTGCCTTGCAGCGCCTGTCCTTCCCCTTTCTCCTTCCTCCCCAAGGGCCTGAGGACTTTAATTGACTCAACTTTGGAACTTTAACCCTAGTGATGCCAGAGTACAAACTCATCTAGCCTACTTTATCTAACCACTTCTCAGCAAACCGTTATTTTTCCATTTGTCCATTCACGGTATCTTGCCATCTGTGTTTTGTAGTATTCTGCCCCCCACTCAAACACAGCTTCCAATTTTCTACTTCCTGCTTTAGACACAGTGATCAATAAATGTTACCATTGCTTATTTCTGGAAAAGGTGTTTCAGTTGACTTATCTGTGAATCAGCTTACTATACCTGTGATTCCCCAGATTAAATTCCCTTCCTTGTCCACTTCTCCAAAGGACGTCATCTTATGTGTTGTTTCCACCTTTTAGAATGTAAGCTCCATGAGATAAGGACTGTCTCATTTTTTGCATTTGGATTCCTACTGCTTAGTGCAGTGCTTGGTACATAGTACAAACTTAATTATAATCCATAGGTTTTTAAATCTAGTGAGATACCAGGCCATTGACGAATGTTTATCTCTGTCTCTCACATAAGTTTCTTAACTTTAATGGTATCTTCCATATTATAAGACCTTGTTGTAGTATTTAATTTTCATATGGGAATTTCTGTAATTCTGGAACAGTTCTGCTTTTAGTATATCAGAATGTTTATTCAGAGTTAATCCTTCCTTCATTGGGGATAAGATTTCTAGATCCACTTGAAATAAAAAGAAAATCCTTCAAACATTTTTTGGGAGGTTGATGTTTTATGGCCTGATTAAGATGCCTACATTCCACAAACTCGCTTGGACTTCTGCTGACAACTGTTTTGTAAGATCTTGAATGACAAAGTGAGTTTCATTTATTTTATCAGTAAAAATTATCTTTTTCCAATCTTTAATATTACACGTTTTGTATTGTATGTCTAGAGGCATCTAGTGGCACAGTGGATAGAGTACTGGACCTGGAATTTTAGGAAGACTTGTGTTTAACTCCAGCTTCAATCACTTCACCAGCTCTGTAACTCTGAACAAGTCACCTCTAGACTCTGCCACAGTTTTCTCAACTGTAAAATGGGGATAATAACCTTCCTCCCAGGGATTTTAGGAGGATCAAATGAGATAATATTTGTAAGATATTTGGTATAGTGTCTTGTAAGCACTTAATAAATGCTTGCCCTTCCTCTTTCCTTAGTGATTATATTTTTCACCATGATGACCAGAATATAAACATCTAAGTTACTGATGAAGCATAATGGTAATCAAATTCCCTGGCATAGACAGTAATTTTAATGTGCTTGCACATTGTGACATCATTGAGCTTTGGTGTGTGTGTCCCTCCTGACACTAGGCTGGCTTCACCAGTTGAAACTGAATTGGGCTGGTTTCTTTTTAACTTCCATTTAGCTCTACCAGTTGAGTGTTGGATTTTATGACATATACAAGTTTAATTGCTCTTTTGTTGTGTTTGGTTTTTAAGAGCGATTGTATCTCCAAAGATATGTGCAATAGTTATAGCTCTTAAAGAGCACATTTCAGTGACTGTTAGAGATATCACAGCAACTATTAATGAGGAAAAGTCAAACATTTCAAGCACTATTCAACTTCACAATGAAACAAATTCAGTAAACCAATACAAAAAAGTGTAGTTGAACACACATACAAAGAAATGACAAACAGCTTAATTGATCTCAGAAATAAAGCAGAAACCTTCAAAAGGACATAGTAGTTGAAGAGAGTGTTATTAATTCTTTTTGACAAAGGCTGTTTTGAGGTAGGAAGGATAGTGAGAGACTAGTTAGAAAAACAGCTGTTAACTATGAAGAAAAAGAGATTTTACAAGGAAGGAAGGAAAGAAAAGAAGCATTTATTAAGCACCTACTATGTGCTAGACACTGTGCTAAGTGATTTACTAATATTATCTTGTGATCTTCACAACAGCCCTGGGAAGCAGGTACTTTTATCATTTCCATTTTATAATTAAAGAAACCAACTCTGACAAAGGTCTAGATTTGTGCAGAGTCACACAGTTGGTAACTGTCTAAAATCAGGTTTGAACTCTGGCTCCAGGAAGAGCAATATTCCATTTAGCTATCAAAAGATAGCTAGCATTTTTTATGTTTATAAAGCAGTTTACAAGTACTGTGTCACTTATCCTTACTACAGACTTGGGAGACAGGTGTTACTATTCCCATTTTAAAGACCAGGAGACAAAAATTAAGTGATGAAGCAGATAAAAATATAAAATGGCACTTTGTCCTGTGAGTCCTTTTTTTTTGCTTTTGGTGCTGTGGTATTGCTGATAGGTCAGTAAGAACTATATAAATCTTAGCACTGTCTATAAACTTTGATTCATAGTATGATTATTTGTTAATAGCTAGTTTACTAATATACAAGTAAACGTGAAACAAGACCAGATAACAAAAGGAAGTTTAATTAATTGCCTAATTATGTACAAGGCACTGTGCTAGGTATAATGGTCTGTGCCTTTAGGGAGTCTGTATTCTCCTAGAAGAGAACTGGACATAAGTAAGTAAATGGGAAGTAGTTTCAAGAGGAGCTAAGACTTTGGGAGGGTGGTTATGACCTAATATGTAGCTTTTGGAGTAATCTGCATAAAAATTTTGAATTGACCCATGAGATCTGATGAAATCACTTTGAGCAAGCATGTGGAGAATAAAGAGTAGAGGGCTAAAGAAGAGTTTTGAGTAGCACCTACTTTTAGTGGGTGAGCAGAGGAGGATAGTCTACCCAAAGACAGGGTCACAAAAGCCTGTGGAGGAGAGTCTATAGAGTAGCTTGACAGGTTTAACTTGGTGACACTGCCTTCCATGGATTCTCCTCAAAGTAGTCAGTATAGGAGTTGGAGAAATGTTTTTCATTGTGTTCCCAAAGGCATCATGATTTAATGGAACATTTGGCCATTTCTTGTAGTGTTCATTATGAGCATGAGGTCACCATGTAGCTTATGTGCCAATATGTGTTATAGAGGATGAAGTAGAAGAGAAAGCCTTAAGAGTTTCTAGCATATTATACCATTTATTTTGGGCCAAAGTTGAGTATGGGGAATATGGAAAAAACCCAGCAATAATGTAACACATAAAATGGAGGGGTTGTGACCAGGTGACCTTGGAGGGTCTCATTTTGTTCTGAATCCTATTATCTTATGTTAGAACTTACGTTGTCTAGAATCAAGTATTGAATGAGCCCAAATGTGTTAAATTAATCAGGAATTTGACACATGGACATTGTGAATACTTGCAAGAAGAGAGTTGGAAGATGTGATGATTGAGTGGCACCACAAATAATGATGCTGACTGCATTTTACTATGCTGGAAATCACTTGTTACCAAAGGTACCAGTGCAAGAGGTAACAATTTTGGTTACCCAGGAATTGATTTTCAAGCTATCTCAAAAGGATGAAAGATTCAAAAGAATGGTAATCACAAATGATACTTTTTTTTTTTTTTTGCGAGGCAGTTGGGGTTAAGTGACTTGCCCAGGGTCACGCAACTAGTAAGTGCCAAGTGTCTGAGGCTGGATTTGAATTCAGGTCCTCCTGACTCCAGAGCTGGTGCTCTATCTGTACCACTTTGCTGCCCTGATATTTTTTTCTAAAATAAAGTGATGGAAAAAGTTATTATTGATCCATGTATTTCCTTTATAGTTTTTATAAAATAGTTATCAAAATTGTCTTTGTATACACAGTGAGGGTATCCTTGATGAAAACATGAGAAAGGAACAGTCAGGTTTTTACAGATAATTTTCTAGTCACATAGCTGATGGAGAGTGCCAAAAAATTTAAGCTCCATTTTTAAAGCATTTGGCTTATTAGATCTAAGTGAGTAGGGTGTGTGCCATGCATATATTGAAATTGCTATGACAAGACCACAGAGATAACATCATTCACAATTTACTTAATTCTCAACGAGGGAGTCATAAGCCAGGGAGGCATAACCCGTTAAATTGTCCATTAATACATATACCTTGGTCAAGAGCTGTAGTTATAAATTGGAGTAGAACGATTCTAAGCTACTTTGCCACATGTACCTTTTTAAAGCTGATAATCTCTTGGTAATGTATGCTAAAGTGTATATGGTCTCAGATGTTGGGGGAGAATAATAAAAATTAGGATTAAGAGCTTTTGGATTTGGTAATCATGAGATCATTGCTAAATTTGAATAGAGATGTTTTAGTTGAGTGGTTATGTTGGAAAGTCAGATTTCAAAGGGTTGAGAAGTATGTAAGAAGAGAGGAAGTGGGATTCATCATAGACAGTTTCTTTAGGAATTTGTCTTTGAGACAAAGATAGTTTTAGGGATTGGTAGGGTCAAATGACCAGTTTTGGGGGCATGGGAGGTAACTGGGGAGTGAACCCCAAAAGAGAAAAAAGAAATGATCAAAAAGACAGAGAAGATGGGAGTGAGTAGAAGGGGTGGTCAAGAGAATGGTGAATGATGTCAGGTGATTTTGGGATGCAGCGTAGGGGAGAAAAGGAAGCACAAGGGGAACAGCCTTTTTTCAGTAAATTACAAAGTGAAGTCTGAGTGATTAGGAGGAAATGTTTGTGTGAGAAGATTGAGAGAAGAGAAGCTTTGAAATAATCTGCTCTAGAGAGTGTGATAGAGAATTATAATAGTTTCATTTCTGCCCCTCTTCTGTCAGATTCCTCCAGCTTGTTTGGCAATCTATAGTATATTTCGACCACAATATAAATTAATTCCTTTTCTGATTCTTAAATAAATGTTTACCACCATTCTTTCCCCCTCTCAGATTTTTATACAGGTTTTTGTCTTTGTAATTTCATTGCCTTGGAGATCCTTTGCAATTTCTTGGTGAGCAAATTAGTAAAATTTGATTGATTTTGCAGGGGATGGGGATCGTTTTCAGGGACTCTTGCCCTAATGTGAAAGAAACTGCAAGTGGTCCGGTATTAATAGCTTTCTCCCAGAACTTGTTCCTCCTCCTGATTTATGCTTTTGATGATTTTTTGAGTCACTGGCATTCAGAGCTTCGTCGTCTTCTTGCCTTTCCCATGTTTGCCATTTCCCAAGTTTAGTCGACACATTTTGTCATTTGTCCCCAGAATATCTCTTGCAGGTGTCACCTTCTTTTTATGACCAGAAATGTCTTTTGAACAAAGCCAGTACTGCTCTCCTGAATATTTCCACATCCGGTATCCTCTACACTCTCCTGCTAGGTTAATCTTTCTCATTAATCGTCTGATCCTGTCATTCCACTGCTCCAAGATATGTAGTGAATCTTCATTGCCCACAGAACAAAGTCTCAGCTCCTTAACATGACCTTCAAGGTGCTGTCACCAGATGACCTTTCAAGCTTATTCTCACGTCATCTCCTTTGTGTACTCAGTGCTTCAGTCATACTGGGATCCTTGCCATTCTCTGAAATCATCTTGAGTTTCCCTTTCTCCCTGCCTTTACCTCACTTTATTTTCCCCCATACATGGCATGTCCTCCCTTGTAACTTGACGTGTTGAAATCCTAACTATATTTTGTAAACTAGCTCAAATGTGAAACTCCCTAATTCCTCTCTTGAGGTTAGAGAGCGTATTTATTGATCTTTGTCTCTTCCTCAGTACCTAACACAGTGCTTTGTACGAAGGGCCAGAACTGGAGAAATATTTGTTGGGTTGAAATGGAGGAAAAATAAAGATCTCTTGATATAATGTTGTATGTATTACCTGTATATTATGAAAATCTCATACTATTTTGGATACTTGAAATTTTATTCAATTTAACAAACTTTTTTTTAGTGTGGAGAAGTTAGAGGAGGTACAAATATTTAATAATATATAGTCTCTGCTCTTAGCTTACTGAGATGATTGGAGAAGAAAGTAGTTATTACTATGCATCTTGTAAAATTAGTTTTCTGATAATTTTAATGCATGAAAGAATAATTGATATTTTAGGTTTGTATTGTAGAGTATGTCATTTATTGTAGAATTTATCTATTCTTGCTGAATTCTTTGTGGTAGACACATTACTTATTGTGTATCTTTCCCTTAAAATGGGGACATTTTACGATTTTTTTAGGTACCTTGATGATTCTAAAGTCTGCTTGCAGCAATAACCCTAGCTACATAGACAGATTGATTTCAGTTTTCATGCGTTCTCTACAGAAGATGGTTAGAGAACATTTAAATCCACAAGCGGCATCAGGAACTGCAGAAGCTAACACAGGTAACACATTTGGTACCTTATTCTTTTTTAGTAATGTCACAATAAAAATGAGAATGAGTGGCCCCTCAGTAATAATAGGGTTTATAAATTTTTATTGATTATTAAAAAAAAACTGATGAAAATATATTGCATATTAAGCACTGGGTTCCAAATATCTAGTAAAAACCATAATTTGTTTCAAAAAGTCAGCTTTTTCATATATGATCTTTAGATAATTGGAGAATTGAAAATTACAGGAACTTAGAGTGTCTCAAGAAAATTCACCACTAGATAATTATGTATAGCTTCAACCTGCTGAAGTAGAATATGTATGGAACCATATCTAAAATGACATTATCAGTAATGAAAGCATCACCCACAGATGTTTAAATAGATATACATTTGTGTGTGTGGTTTGTGCAGAGAAGATCAGTTATAGCTGAAGCTTCAGTGCAGCTGGGCAGAGGAGTACAATGGGAAGAGCACTTATTTTGGAGGCAGAGGACCTGAGTTCAAATCCTCATGTGATCTCTTATGTGTGATTTTGGGCAAGTCACTTCTCTGTAACTCATTTTGCTCCTCTATACAATGAAGAGCTGGGAGTAGCTGACTTGTGCTTCTCAGCTTTGATTCTCATTTTTCAGTGCAATTTGTGGAAGCCCTTGAATACTTTGTCTTTTAGTTTCTGTGCCTGTGACCAGTGCAATTTCAGGATCTATGTAGTGTGGCTCACAACCTCATGTATAAGATCAATCTTTTTTCCACCTCTATACCTCCCCACTTGCAGCACTATCCTCTAACTATATTCCTTTCCCCAATGTAGACTTCATCTCATAGCTCCACTAACCTTCTACTAGCTATGGTTCCCCTTATTCAACTCTTGTAAAGAATTGGAGGAGGGAGGAGTAAGACAGTTATAAACTGTTTGGAAGAAGTGAAAATTTTAGTAGGTTTCTTCCAGTTTTAAATGTAGCTACTTGGATGGAGGAGGGGCAGGGGAGAAATACGTGTTTTAGACACAAGTTTACTTGTTACGATAACTAGTTATTTATAACCGTAAAACATACTATCTTATAATCTGTTTCTGTACACAAGCAGGGACAAGTGAGCTGGTTATGTTGAGTTTGGATCTTGTGAAAACTCGTCTTGCTGTGATGAGCATGGAGATGAGGAAAAACTTTATTCAGGCTATTTTAACATCACTAATTGAAAAATCAACTGATGCCAAAATTCTTCGTGCTGTGGTTAAAACTGTAGAAGAATGGGTTAAAAATAATTCTCCTATGGCCGCTAATCAGGTAAGCTATTAAAATAAAATGGTGACATTACTATTAACTTTGTGATCTCTTCTTATAAAATTGCCTTCTATCAATGCAGTGGACTTCACTATGAGATTTTCACAGTCCTTCCAGAGAGGTCCTTAAATGTATATCTTTATATTGATTCTTTTTCTCTTAAAAACTAAGGTAGTGAGTTTTATTGATGTTTTTTGTTTTTGCATCGGTCATCTCATGATATCTTCCTCCAGCCCACTCCCCGTACTCTCGAGCACTTCAACAAACAAATCTGTCAATTAAGTTTAATAATAGTGACTGCAGTGTAGCTTAGGTAGTATTCCACACCTGTGGATCACCTGACCTCTGTACTGAGAGGAAGAAGATTCCTCACCTCTTATCCTGAACCAGGATTTAAAGTTAGAATTACTGTGTGTTTTAGCTTCACATAATTTATTTTTTAGAGGAGTCAAGATTTTCCACAGAATTGTCCATGTTGGAACCATGTTGAAAGTAAGACCTTAGCTGGTCTAAATCTTACTGCTCTCTTCAGTGTAATATTTATTTCTGTTAAAGTGAGGCTTCTTGTTGTCCCTACTGGTGAAAGTTTAGGGACAGCATAGTAGAAGCAGCTCCTAAAATTTCAGTGGTGGCCTTGCATGGAAAAGAAAATTATTCTCTTTAAAGGATGTCTGTTGTAGATATGAAGCTGAATGATTCAGTTGGTTACTGACATATGTGTGCCTGTTAGTAATTAGGTTTTTTTTAAGCATTTCTTTAGGTCATTTCTAAATAACTAGCTTTTAGATTGACTTAAGTCATCTGTCAAAGTGTGTGTGTGTATGTGTGTGTGTGCGCGCGCACATGTGGTTAGATGCATCCTACGTCAAAATGAATATAACATTTAGAACATTTTAAGCATCCATGTTTGAAAACCATTGTTACAAGGGCCTTCTTAAGAAGTTTTTCTTTTTAGGAAAATGACCTTGTCCCATTGTACTTGACAGTTGTGTAAAAGCTTATAAAAAGCATATAATTGAAATACTGTTGAGTGTGTTATTTTTCAAATTGAGAAAATTAATTCTCTTTTTAAAAATTCGCAGACACCTACACTCCGTGAGAAGTCCATTTTGTTGGTGAAAATGATGACTTACATTGAAAAACGTTTTCCAGAAGACCTTGAATTAAATGCCCAATTCTTAGACCTTGTTAACTATGTCTATAGGTAATTACATCAGTTAATCAAATATTGTAGCTGTTTGGTTCCTATCCATTCATCTTCTTACAATGAGTACATTTGAAAGAATATTTTAAAGGGCCAAATCAAATAATTTATTGTGGGGATAATTAATGAATGCAGTATCTAACTGCCACATGAGCCATTTAAGTGAGTGAACTTTGTGATTATTTGCATTTGAGAGTAGGTAAGTTTGCTGCTGGTTTGCTTATAGACCAGGGAATAAAAGAAGTCCTCAGAAAATAATACGTAAAAAAAATAAAATGAAATAATAAAATCCTAAAAAAGAAAGTCTACCTTGATGTTTCCTTTCGTTGTAGAGATGAGAACCTTTCTGGAAGTGAGCTCACTGCTAAACTAGAGCCTGCCTTCCTCTCTGGCTTACGTTGCGCTCAGCCACTTATCCGAGCAAAATTTTTTGAAGTGTTTGACAATTCCATGAAGCGTCGTGTTTATGAGCGCTTGCTTTATGTGACTTGTTCTCAGAACTGGGAAGCCATGGGGAACCACTTTTGGATCAAGCAGTGCATTGAGGTAGGATTGAGTGAACTCTGTGACATACCTTGCAACTGACTCTGTGCTCTAAAATTGTGAGAATTTGTGCTGTTGCATGATGGTGCTTAGATTTTAGCTTCTGAATTATACTTTATAAGCTGTTAGAAAAACTACTTTTCAGAATGAAGCAGAATATATTCACTTGTGTTATGTTTTGTTTTGTTTGGGTTTTTCTTAATGGTTTCTCTCATTTTAATTCTTCTGTGCAACATGACCAATATGAAAATGTGTATAAGAAGAATGTATATGTAGAACCCATATAAGATTGCATGCCGTCTCAGAGAAGGAGGGAGGAGGAAGAGGGAGAAAATCTAAGACTTAAGGAAGTGATTGTAGAAAACTGAAAACAGATTAAAAAAAAAAAACAACTTTTAACTGTGCTATTACTGGGGCATACTTGAAATGTAGCACTTAGAATCATATTTAAATAGAGAAATCATAAAGAAAGTTTCAAACCAAATTTTGCCAGTATTTTGAATGTAGATAGTACTATAAAATGCTTTTGGTGGTGTATTCTTAAAATACACCACCATGAATACATTTGAAGGTGAAATCTTAAAAATGCCAACTCAAATTACCCTCGTACAGCAAAAACAGATTGTAGAAAAAAATATCTCTGCTGTATGTCCTGTTGATGATTTAATCCAGGATGGCTGTGGTAAATGAAATAGAGATCTAAGACACATTTTTCAACAGTAGATGTCCAAGTGTATTTATTCTTTGAATACTTTCAAAAACCATTTTAGAATTCCTACATTAGTTTGTCAAATACATTTTTAAATCACCACTTTCAGGTAATATCAAAAAGCTTTTCTTCTAAATTGTGATTCTTTTAGAATGTTCCATAATTTTCTTCACTATATAGCCAAAACTTTATTGAGTCTTGAGTATGAAAATCATCTTCTTTAAAAAAATTTATTCTAATATTGGGAATTATTTCATTCTGCCCTTAAACTCTCAAAGTATCACTGAGCTAATTAATCCCTGTATCCTTTAGTGCCATGATACTGCCAGTGTCTGGGGTCTTCCCTTTTCAACTCTTAGAATGCTGTTGAACAAAGGAATACGTATTACAGACTATTTGAAATGGTTCAGTTTTTAGAGGTTGAGTCTAGTATAAGTTTAGGGTAGGACAGGCCAGCACAGCTTCATAAACTGCTTGTAGCCTGCTTTGCCACAGGTTTTTGGGCAACCCTTGAAAATCAAGTCCCTCAGCAAAACTGACTAAGCAAAATTCCCCTAGGGCAAACCTACATAACCAAAGGCTGCTGGAAGCTGCAGGGAAAAATGTACAACATCCAGCCCACAGGCCCTTGGGTAGGAGTTTCAATGGATGTTAATTTAGTTCTCTTTACTGAACTTATAAGAAACTTATTAACAAAAGTGGGTTCCTTGACATTCCCATTAAGGTTATAGGTAATACTTCAGATTTACCTGTTAACATGAGATAGGAAAATCCAGATGCATTTTTGGTCAGTAATATTACCCTTTGAACAATTTGTATAACTTATCTTTGCTTCAGTTTCTCATTTTGAAAATTACTGAGGCTATTAGGAAAGCTGATTTCTACGTGTCTCCTTATCTGTACTGAATAAAAAGACCTATTAATTTTAAGTAAATATTTAGCCTGGTAAAAGACAGCAGCAGAAGGTCAAAACTGTGTGTTGTGCCTTATTAACACTGAAGTAGTTTGTGTGGCGAAGTAATGTGGCATATCATTATACTATTTGGTTTTGTAAAAAAAAATCCCAAATTTTTAATTGTATTGGTGATTTCCCCGCCACCCCTAGTATTATTCTTTTATTATAAAAGTGTATAGAGCACTACTTTAGGTGGTAGGGGAGAGAGAGAATATAGATAAGACACGGTCCCTTCCTGGAGTTTACAGTCTTGGGGAATAAGATACCAGTATACATAACAGCTGCTGCTCTTTGTCCTTTATCCTCGAAGAAGACCCCGACATCAAGAAGAAAATGCCATGACTTGCAGGTGAATTGGATTTGAGTGAGGGAGGGCTGTGTGAAGTCATCGGCCTCACTTTATCCTGCAGAGCTCTCTGGGTCCAGTGGCCAGATATGGATCAGAATTACTAGAGATGGCCACGTAAGAGCAGAATGCTTTACTAGATAACAAGTGAGGCTGGAGAAGGAAGGTCATGAGTAATCAGGAACTGGGAAGGCTTCCCCTAGGTGGTGTTCAGTGAGAGGATAGGTAGGAAAACATTGATTTATACATCTGAAAATGCCATTTAAAATGAAAATTGTTTTCTTTTTTCTTACCAAAAATCTGGTTTTTTTTAGCTCCTGTTGGCAGTATGTGAGAGAAACACCACAATTGGTACGAGTTGTCAAGGAGCTATGCTCCCGTCTATCACTAACGTTATCAACCTCGCTGATAGTCATGATCGGGCAGCATTCGCCATGGTGACTCATGTCAAACAGGAGCCTCGAGAAAGAGAGAACAGTGAATCCAAAGAAGAGGTAAGATTCATCATATTAATTTATATTTTTGAAGAGATTGAAATAGAAAGTTCTAACAGTCATATAATTTTTAGGTCAGAGATATATCCATTTCACCCCTGAATGATACACAGTCTTCTTTTTTTTCCCTTCAGTTTTCGAGCATTTTGCCATTTGGCTTTGAGATCCTTGACACCATTTCACTGCTTGTTTTATGGTTTTTCAGTATTCATAGATGAAGAGAGTGCAGACTCGGTCAGGAAAACCTGAATTCTAATTCTGCCTTAGGCACAAGCTGGCAAGGCAGATGCCTCCTTCCATCTTGTTTCCTCGTTTGTGGAAATGGGGGTAATAATGGCGCCCTCCTTCACGGGGTGGCTGTGAAGAGTAGATGACGCAGCTCATAGAGGCGTTTTGCAAATACCGAAGCACTGCATAGACTATCACTGCTAGTACTAAACTCGGCAGTGTCCTTAGGCACTGCTGCAAGGCGCCTGGCAGTCTATGTGTGGCTGCGCCAGCTTCTTTGGAAGATGACCAGACGTGTTCGAGCGATTTAGAGCCATGAACATCATTTTTTAGGAAGCAGTCCAGTTAGTACTGAGTAACTAATTTTTTAAAGTGGTTGATTAGTGTGTATATTTTGTCTTTTTCCTATTAAAGGGGCGCTCTTTTATTTCTGAGATGTGATTCAGTCTTTTCCCTAACTTTTATGTCTAGGACATTTGTGCATTTGCAGGAGAAGCAGGAGTATTCAAACTTTTTTTCTAGTATCTGTGAATATTAGTGAGTCTTAGCTTTTTAAAATAGTTTCCATGTGTAAAATAGCTTTTAAGAAGTGTTTTAAGAATCCTATAATTCTGTAATACCTTTAAGATAAAAAAGTGGTTCTAACTTAGATTGATAATTAATGGTAATATTAGGGTTAAGATAATAATGCAGTTAAAAGGAAGAAAAGTATATATATATATTTTTTTGGCAGAATCACTTTTTGGAAAGTGAACTTTTTATGTCACTAGAAAAAGCTTTGGTTAGGTCATTTTTTTTCTCTTTGAAAGTCAGTTCAATATTATATTATGCCAGACTTACGTTTGAATATTAATTTGCAACTAAGCAAATTTCTTCTATGTTGAACTTTAAGGAATAATGTTCTGACTCCTAATAGGAGTTTATTATTATTGTTGATTATTATCCGCTTTAGTTTCTGCTTTTTAAAAAAATTTTGATGACTTGTTTTTAATATGTTAGTGTTCCTATCTGTTTTAGAAAAAAGTTATACCCTTTAGAAAAGCAAGAGGAATATATTTTTACGGAGCCAAATCATACTCAATGAAATTATGATTATAAACTTGGAGAAGATGACAAAGAATTTTTGAGTACCAAGACTTCTGTAGGGCAAAAGTGTACTGTCTGTCCACTGGAATTAATCTAATTTAAAATTTTATTTGATTTAGGATGTGGAGATAGATATTGAATTAGCTCCTGGAGATCAGACTAGCACACCTAAAACCAAAGAACTTTCAGAAAAAGATATTGGTAACCAGTTGCACATGTTGACCAACAGACATGATAAATTCCTGGACTCTCTTCGGGAAGTTAAGGTTTGTATATTGGAATGGCAACTTCTTATTTGAAAACCGATAAAATCCTAATCATCCCATTATAAATCCGATCTTAAGTTTCACATTTTACTTGCCTAATTCACTCTTGCAGTCCTGGAAAACTCTCAAGTGATCATCTTATTCAAATAATGTAGAAGGTAATAAGAAGTTATATTGTCTCTTGATGGGAGGAGAGGACAGATTCTTACAAGAAAGGTTAACTAACCATATCATTTCCTCAATTCCTGTTGTGGTAGGAAATGGAAAAATTTTCTAATCATAATACCTAATGTGGTACATGTGCTATTTTTAAGTATAAGAAAAAAATGGTTGATAAAGTTGAGATTGATCAGTATGCTAAATTTTTTAAAAGCCTCTCCAGTATGAGATTTGACCTGATGAGAGCCATAGAATATTTATGTTTGTAGGTAAGAATTAGGAGAGAATGTGTGTTCAATATATGTGAGTACGTTTATATTACCCTTAACACTACATAATATTTTCATATAAAATAGGGGAAATTTTGGTTATAGAATCACAGAATTGGAGGGAACCTCAGAAGCCATCTAATTCAGCATAGGATCAAATATAAAATCCTCTCTTTGATATTTAAAGCCCATCACAACTTGACCTCTTCCTTTTTCTTCTTATGCTTTACGCTCCTCTATGCACTCTTAAAGTCCAGCTCCTCTGGAAAACTTGCAATTCCTCAAACATAACATTCTTGTCTCCTGTCTCTCATACTTAGAATGCTCTACTTGGCCTTCACCTTTGCCTCCTAGTTTTCCTGACTTCCTTCAAGAATCACCTAAAGTTCTGCATTCTGTAGGTGGCCTTTCTCAGTCCCTTCTCCTCTCCCTGGTTGATAATGGCATTCCCTTTTCAAATTACCATAATCTACTCTTTTAATCTTCTGTATACCTAATTATTTATATGCTGTCTCCCCCATTAGAATAGCAGTTCTTAACCTGGGGTCTGTGAGGTTATTTTCTTAATATTGTAATAATTGGATTTCGTTGTAGTTTCTTTGTAATCCTATATATTTTATGCATTTAAAAGCATTAGTTTCAGAAGAGAGGCATAGGTTTCATCAGACTGCCTAAGAGGTCTGCTACACAAAATGGTTAAGAACCCCTGCATTAGAATGTATGCTTCTTGAGGGTAGGGACTATTTTTGCCTTTTTTTTTTTTTTTTTTTGCTGGACACATAATACGTTTGGTGTACTGATACCATGTTACTTTTTTTTTTTTTTTAAGTAATATCTCACCAGGACAAAGTATACTATAAAATTTTTTTTAGGTTAGGTAGAATCTACGTCTGTAATTCCTCTTTGAATATATTAGTGTGGGTATTTATTACAGTGAATGAAATAGGTCTTGTAGGCTTGTTGTGGTCAAAAATGTTCATTACCCTATGGTTAATTTGGTGATGAGCCTCCTTCCTCTTGTTTGCTAACTTTGGTCAACAAAGGACAGATATAGCCTTTCATTTTAGTGTTAGACTTGCCAGAGTTTATATTTCTCCAGCATAGCTTTTGAGTTCGGAGTGAAATAGAAGGGAAAATATGATAAAGCATTTAAAATGAGTTTAACAGAAATAATTATGTGTGTGTGTGTGTGTGTATGTGTATACACACTGTGTATATGAAAAAGTATGATAGATACATTAATATAAAAGCTTGTTTAATCTTCTTAGTCATGGAAGGAAAATTTTCGTATTGAAGTCACTTTATAAAAAGTAAGTGTTGGGATGATTTTTGTTGAATTCATTCAAATTTAATTTATATTCATTATATTCAATATCTGGAACATTTTATTTTCATTAGATTTTGGTGATTTTTAAAAAAATACATCTGATATAGATTGTTTTACTAGTATGAAAGTTTGTTATATTCAGTGGTCTGCATGATATGAACTGTTGGCCAACAGCTAATTGTTCCCGGGTTTTTTCCTTCTATAGACTGGTGCATTGCTCAGTGCCTTTGTTCAGCTGTGCCATATTTCAACGACATTAGCAGAAAAGACCTGGATCCAGCTTTTTGCAAGATTGTGGAAAATTCTTTCGGATCGACAGCAACATGTGAGGCTTTTTTTCAATACTTTTTGACTAGATATTGGTATTTCAGAAAACTGAAATGTTAGCTCTTGTTTTGAAAATTTTTTCTTCAGCATTTACATTGCTAATAATTCCTGAAAGAAAAAAAGCCTTGGTAGATTTTTAAAAAATCGTGTCAGTGGAGCAAATGATCAAAAATATTACTGGGCTTTGTGAAAGAAGAGATGTTGCAGTATGTTGATTTTTTTAAGAGAAGATCTAAAAACCAGTGCCTTTATTTCAGGCTCTTGCAGGTGAAATAAGCCCATTCTTATGCAGTGGTAGTCACCAAGTCCAAAGAGATTGCCAGCCAAGTGCTCTAAACTGTTTTGTGGAAGCCATGTCACAGTGCGTCCCTCCAATTCCTATCAGACCCTGTGTGCTGAAATACTTGGGAAAAACCCATAATCTCTGGTTCCGTTCTACATTAATGCTAGAGCACCAGGCTTTTGAAAAGGGTCTCAGTCTTCAAATTAAACCCAAACAGACAACTGAATTTTATGAGCAGGAGAGTATAACTCCACCTCAACAAGTAAGTAACCTTTTTTTTCCATTGGATATTCATACTTAAACTAAATTTCTAAAAAATTTTAATCTTAAATTGCCAAGAAATTTCTGTATTTTCAAAATATTCTCATGAAGACTCACATAGGTTTTTAGCTATTTATTGATTACTTGATGTGTTTTCAGGAAATTTTGGATTCCCTTGCTGAACTTTATTCTCTGTTACAAGAGGAAGATATGTGGGCAGGTTTATGGCAAAAACGGTGCAAATTTCCTGAGACAGCAACAGCTATAGCATATGAGCAGCATGGATTCTTTGAGCAGGTAACCACTATTTGACAGAATTAGTATTTTGTAGTTGTTAGGTGATTGATGTGCATAGCGTGTACATAGCATATTTATTTTAAAGATAACAGAACCTCTACAAAAGGACCCTTTTAAATGGAATTTTGGTGTAAGAAAAACACATTTGTAGGATGAATTCTTTTAAAATGCAATTCTCTTTGCTGTGATCAGACACTGATCTAGAAATAGTTTTGTCTGAAATCATTACTTTTATTGAGTCATACGGAATTCCAGTTGGACTCCATTTTGGTTTTATTTTTGCTTGCATATTTATATTTACTTACCTAAGGCTTGAGGTCAAAATTGTTATAACATAGTCCAGACCTGCAGTTTTGTGCTCAGTCACTTAGCATTCATTAAGCACCTATTATATGACACACACTTGCTAGGTGCTAGGGATAGAAAGGAAGACAAAAACAAAACACTAAGTCTCTGCTCCCATGTGGCTCACAGTCTCTAACAGGGAGTCAGCATGCATATAACTGTGTCCAAACTGGATATATGCAGAATAAATTGGAGGTGATCTCAGAGGGAAGACATTGAGGAGGACTAGCCCAATATTATTGGATCACAGAATACATGGTGGGGAGGACAGGGAATAATAGGTTGGGAAAGAAGGGCAATAATAAGAAAGGTGGTATGCAGGGGCTTTAAACACCCAACAGATGCTTTTATGTTTGTAGAGGTGATAGAGAGCCACTGGACGTTATTCAGTCAGAGGCAATAAGGTCAAGACCTGCATTTTGGGAAGATCAGTGGGAGGAGAGACTGGAGACAAGGAGCCCAGCCAGGAGTCTATTGTAGTACTCCAAGTGTGAGGTGGTAAGGGTCTGCAACCGGATAGTGTCAGCGTCAGAGCAGAGACATGGGGATTTGTGAGGTAACAGATTGGATATGGGGAGGTGAGAGAGAGGGGTTGAGAGTGACGCTGAACTTGTGAGCCTGGGTAACTGGGAGGATGGTGATGCAATTGTGGTGCAATGTGTTTGGAACACAGAGGAAGGAGGGAGAATTTTTTGGGAAAGCTAAACAATTCAGTTCAGGACATAGTTTAGTTTAAGATGTGTACAGAGCAATAGCTCAAGGTTTTTAAAAAGCAGTTGGAGATACTATATTGGAGGATAGGAGAGGTGTTAGAGCTGGTCAAGTCGATCTGAAATTCATCTATTTAGAGGTAATTGAAACCATGGAAACTGATGAAATCACCAAATGAAATAGTATAGAGGGAGGCAGGGGTGAATGATGGACAGAGTTTTGGGGTCCCTTACTCTTAGCAGGTGTGATGTGCGTGAAGATCCAGCAAAGAAGACAGAAATGTTCAGATAGGGTAGGAAAAGAACCAGGAGAGAGTGGTATCAAGAAAATTCCCCCTCCCCAGAGTGCTAAGATTCCTTAATGTAGCAATGCAAGGAATTTACTTAGGAAATTCTGCCTTCTTTCATTGTAATAAAATAGAGAACTTTAATAATTTATCTTTCTTTTCCCTTGTGTTCCAGTGAAAAATTAAGATACTCTCTTGCTCTCTCCCTGACCATTTTTATTTTCTTTTGGAGGCTCTCTATGAATAGTATTGAAAAGACAGACACTAGATTAATGAGAAGGGAGGAGTGAAGCCATGTTTTTGTTGTTTCAGAATAATTGAATTGACTGAAGTCTTTCCACTCTTACTCAAATCATGGTTGGAATTAGGTCATATACTAAAACTATCAGAACTTTTCTTTCTTTAAGGCACAAGAATCATATGAAAAAGCAATGGAAAAGGCCAAAAAAGAACATGAGAGGAATAATGCTTCTCCTGCTATCTTCCCAGAATACCAGCTTTGGGAAGACCACTGGATTCGGTAAGCTTCTGAGATTGGTGTTGTTCAGCGATTTAATTCCTTTAAAAATAGCTATTAGAACTGTTTGAGATCCTATCAGTCAATCCGAAAACATTTATTAAACTCTTACTCTGTGACAGGATCTGTAATAAGCACTGAACATAGAAAGGAAAAAGCAAAAACAAACTTTGTCCTCAAGAAGTTTACTGTTCTTATAGAGATGATTTATACATAAATAGATGTGTACATGGTACAGACAGAATAGCTGGAAAGTATCCATGGGGGGAGTATATGAATAGCTGGAATGCCTGGGAAAGCCTTTTATAGAAGGTGGCATTTGAGGTGAGTCTTGAAAGAAGCCAGGAATTCTAAGTAGAGGAGGGAAAAGCATTTCAGACCTGGACAGCAGTCAGTGCAAAATCCTAGGAAATGAGAATGTCTCTTGTGAGAAGCAGCAAGCAGGCTGGTGTGGTTGTGCAGTGGAATGTGCCTGTGGGATGATGGGAAATATAGAAAGGAAGCAGATAGTGAAGTCTTACACCTGGCAAATGGAAGTGTCTATATTTGATCCTCAAAGTAGTATGGAGCTAAATGAGATTTTTTTTGCCACTTGTGAGGAAGGTGACTTTTTTGAGTTTAGTAGAGAAGGACAGATGAGATTTGCGTTATGAGCCAGTGCATGTGGTAGGAGCTAGTGAGGATTTTTTAAGAATGGGGAAAAATTGGGCAGGTTTATAGGCAGCAAGGAAGGAAACAGTAGGTTGGGAGAGATTGAAGATTACTGACAGTATAGAGATTATAATGGGTACAATCTGCTGGAGAAAGCAGGTTGAGATCAAGAGTACTTGTAAAGGCATTAACCTTGGCAAAGAGAAGGGCCACTTTATCGTTTGACACTGAAGTGAAAGAGGAGATAGTGGGAGATGTCAGAAGGATGTGAGATGAAGAAGGAAAAAGAGGGACCTATCCAGCACATAGCCTCAGGTTTTTGTTTTTCTGTATGTATGAGTTGAAGTCTTAACTGAGAGAGTGGTGAAGAAAGGGCCAGTGGGATGCTTAAGGAGAGGAGAGAAATTTTGGAATAGCTACTGTGCTGTTCTCCCTCTCTGTAATAAGCAGTTAGTGAGAAGTTAAGTATACCTGGTTAGTATGGTTTTATGACTTCCTTCAGCTTTATTTAGTGGGAACTAAGAAGGACAGTGGTGGATATTATCTAGGATTGAGGTCTGGCAAGTCATGGTCAGCAGTAGGATAAGAGTATGTGATATTTAAGAGTATTAGATTGTGTAGAGTTAACTGGTTCAATAAGAGGCAGAGATTGAGAGGAGAGTAGATGTAGCCAGAGCAGGAGTGATAGCTTGGAAATCTGTGGAAGCTATGTATTGCAGGTCAAGATGAACATGAGGAGTAAGGTTAAGTGTGGTAAGGCAAGAAGGAAAGATAAAATGTTATCAATGGATGAAGGAGTTTTGGAATTCTTGAACATGGAAGTTGAACCCTTCTAGTGATGGCAGGGTCAAGGGTATGACCATCTATGGGTATAGTTGAGGTGGAATCTTGAACTGAATAGATGAGACACTGGGAAACTCACCATGGAAGAAGAAGTTTCATAGTTTTAGGGTAGGAGTTGGAGTGGAGAGGGGAGACACTGAGCTCATCACTGTCATTATTGAGATTGGGGGTGGCTAGTAGATAATAAGCAGGTTCTGAATTGAGTGATAAATCTCAATAATATTAATCTCAAAGAGGGAGAGGCAGAGAAGTTTCTGAGTGATGGAAGTAGAGGAAGGGTCTGGAAATGGCGACAGCAAACAGTAATTATTCTAATTTGCCCATCAGGACCTGTGAGTTAAGTGGGTATGAGAAAAGGCCCAAGTAGCCTTAGTGTCTTCTGGGAGTAGGAGTGAGGCACAGTTTCAGTGTGTGCCAGGATATGGAAGAAGGAGTAAGAGAAGGAAAGGGATAGAGACTGAATCTGAGATTTCACTGGGATACAGAAGTCCTGGGTGAGGAAGCTCCTCTGCTATTGTAGGTTGATGGTGTCTCTGAAACTAAAAAGTCTCAGAGTTGCCAAGGGCATTGGATGGTTGAGTGACTTGGCCTATAGCTTCTGACTGGTACATGTCACAAGCACAACTTCAATCCAGGTTAGGTGGCCTCAAGCTGGCTTTCTGTCATCTATGACAGGTTGTGAACAAATTGAAAGGAAGTTTTTTAATTATGGAAGGGAAAATTTATTGCAGTGGGAAGGTCAGGCAGGCATGTCTGGAGGGGAGCACTGTGGTGGTAGGGTTGAGGTAAGAATGGGAATGGAAAATAGGGAGTAGGTAGTTGACTTCAGGAGATTAGGTGTTTGCTCTTCAGTAGGCAGGGTTCAGAATCCCTAGGTTGGGTAGAGTAAGAGGAAATTGGATTATTCTCTCAATTATAGGGGAATGAGTCCAGGCCAAGTATCAGTGGATAAGGAGAAGGCAGGGGAGTAGTAGGTTCTGCCCAACCTTTTGGCAGGTAATGTTGCTGGGTATTGGGTATCTGGAAGTCCTGGCAGGCACAAGCAGGAAAGATTTAAAAGGAAAATTTTGAATTCTAAATGGGGGACTGGCTACTCCTTGAAACGGACTGTAAAAGGGGACATGAGGAGGAACTCCCTAAGTCCAGCCTAATTAGCTTTTGGGTAATTGATGGAAACTTTCCTTGAATATTTGTGATGTAGACAATTTGAAGTATAACTTAAAGTTTGTTCATAGCTATTTCGGGATAGCATGTGGTTAATTACCTGTGGGAAGTAGATTCACTTTGAAAAGGTGAAAAATTTATTTCTGGTTTGTAGGTATTTAATTCTAATAAGGAATGCCTATTTGTTTTTGTAGTTTTTCTCCTCCACACCACCTCTCCCCATCCTCCCGTACCTCCCCGCTTTGGAAAGTATAAAATACTTTAAAATAATTTTGTCTTAATGTTTAGTGAATTGATCTGTGAAATTAACAGAACCATTGAATTCTTTTTAATAGCTGCTCTAAGGAGTTGAACCAGTGGGAAGCTTTGACAGAATATGGCCAGTCAAAAGGGCATATAAATCCTTATCTTGTTCTGGAGTGTGCTTGGAGAGTATCCAACTGGACTGCAATGAAGGAAGCGTTGGTTCAGGTGAGCTGTTTTTCTCCTTGCTTTCCATTGTGTCTCTTTAGAGGGTAAAAAGATATTCACTTTCATTCTGCAGAGATCCATTAAGAAAGAGTTATGTCATAGTTATATCATTTCCCTTTTTTGGACGGTTACTGTATTAGAGAATGCAGCTGATATCATTTCTCTGGGTTTTAATGTGCCATCTGGCACAGTGTTTTGAGTTGTGACTGTGAATAGATGGCAAGTTATAGGCTAGATAGTAGTATCGTTGGGTGGGTTCATGATTGGTTTACTGACTGAACTGTCAATGATTGTCAGTCACAATCACCTATCCTCTCCAGTCTTCAGTCTCCCATTCTACTAACTCCTTTGCTGCTTACAAACACATCAATCCCAGGGTTGGGGTGGGGGTAGAGGGGAAGACTGTCATTTTCTTAACCTATTATCCTATATCTCTTCTCCATTTCTCATTCAAATTCCTAGAAAAAGCTGTGTACACTTTCTGCCTTTGCTTCCTTTATTTGCTCTCACTTCTCAATCTTTGTAATCTGGTTTCAAACCTCATCATTTATTTGATGTTCCTCTCTCAGTTGTCACCAGAGACTTTGGCCTTTTCTCAGTATTCTTCTTAAAAGACCTTTCTGCAGCATTTGATGTTACGTATACTGTCCTCCTGGATACTCTTGAGTTTTTGTGACACTTCTATCTCCTGGCCATTCCTTTCTGTCTATTCTTTATTAATTTCCTTTGCAGGATCATCAACCTTACCATACCCCCCATCTGTGGTTGTTGCCCAAAGCTCTGTTTCGGGCTTGCTCTCCTTTTTTTTTTTTCTTTTTCAGCATTTAATCTTGGCAACCTCATCAGCTCCCTGTGGTTTTAATTATAGTTTCTAAGGAGATAACTCTCAGAGCTGTTCTCCTCCTTGAACTCCAATCCTTTATCATCACTGACTATCAAACGTTTAGAACTGGCTGTCCCGCAAGCATGTCAGACTCAAGATGTTCAAAACAGAACTTGCTCTGTATCCCACTTATCACTCTAATACCTTCTCTTCTAAACTTGCCTATTACTTTTGGGGTGGAGGGACAGAATTTTCATGCTTTGAGTCACCCAGATTTGCAATCTTGGTGTTACCCTTAACTTCTCTTTTGCTCACCCCACATAAAGTCATCTGACAGATACTGTTTTTTCACTAAAACATATTTTGCATCTTCTCTCTATTAACAGTCACCCAGGCTTTTATCACTTCTTGTCTGGATTATTGTGGTAGTTTTCTAATAGGTCTACCACAGGTCTCTCTCCACTCTACTCCATCCTCCTTTTAGATGTTAAATTGTGTTTTCTAAAGTGCACGTCTGACTATATCCTTCTCTTACCCAGTAAACTACAGTGTCTTCTTGGTTACCTTTAGGAGCAAATAAAAACTGATGGGGCATTTAAAGCTCTTTACAACCTGACCCTTTCCTACGTTTCTGATCTTCTTTCACATTATTCCCTTCATGTGCTTTGCGGTTCACCTGTAGTAGCCTCCTAACTGTCCCTCAGACAGGGCACTTAACCTTCTCAGTCTCTGTTTCCTTATTTGTAGAATAATGGGTGTGGATTTAAGGGCTCTGAGATTTTTTTCTAGCTTTCAATCTATGATCCTGTGATATGTCTCCATGCCTTTGTACTGTCTGTCTCCCATGCCGGGAACCACAGGGCTTCTGGGAATCCTTGATTTCCTTCAGAGCTCAGTTCAAGTACCACCTCCTCCTCCCTTCAGCTGCTAGTCCCTTCTCTCAAAATTGCCTTGTTCTTATTTTATATATTGACATTGAGGTCTTCCTTTCCTCTCCTTGCTCCTTGTGAGGTCTAGGACTTTTTCCACTTTTGCCTTTGAATAGTTAGTGCTTATTTGCCAGACATTGTATTTTGTAATACCTATCAAAAATAAGAGCTTAGTAGGTTCTGATTGATTTGAAGTCTCTATCATTGTGCCACCCAGCCCCCTCTTGGCCTTCTGCCGTTCAACACTTGGAAAAAAAATTGTGAATGAAACCATAGCACCCTCATCAGTTTGTGGATGACTAGTTGGAAGGGAGACATAATGCTCTGACTGACAGAATTGAGATCCAAGAAAGATCTGGATTAGGGTAGAATGTGGGCAGAATATAACAGGATGAAGCTTTCTAGGGAATAAACATCTTTCACTTATGTTAAGAAAAAAATCAACTATTTTACCTCTGGAGGAAGGGGCTGTTTTTAGAAATCAGTTCCTCTAACATGACTTCCACATCTTAGAAGCCAGTGAGAGAACTCAATGTGAACCCTCAGTGGCATGTGGGAGCCAAAGAAGCCAATGCAGGCTTAGAGTCCAGAGTTCAGAGTGAGGAAGACAGTCAACTAACTATCTGAATTTTACCATAGAGCTAATGATTAATTCTGGGTATTGTGTTTTTGAGGTAAATTATAAAGCTGGCGTATATATAGGAGAGAAGGATCCTAGATAGTTAAAGGACTCACAATCATTCTGTATGAAAAATGCTTGAAGTAATTGGGAATCAATAGAGAAGACTTAGTAGGATGGGAACTACATTAAGATATGCAAATATTTGAAGGTGTATCATTTTAAAGGGGAATTAGTTATGTTCTGCTTGACCTTAGAAGGTAGAACTGGACAGTGGGTGGAAGATATGGGGAGATCAATTTCTGCTTCGAGTAATGAAAATCTTCCTTACACTTAAAGCTGTCCCAAGAGGAAAGGAACTATGTTAGAGGGTTGTGAGTTTCTTCAAACAAACGTTAGCTAACCATTTGTCAGAGATGTTGTAACCAGAGTTTCATGGTTTAATTGGAACTTGCACTAGATAACTTCCTAGGACCCTTATGATGCTAATTCTGCAAGGTATTGTTTTATTCCACTGCCCATTAATGATAATATCAACAAAAGCCCAAAATGCCTCTCTGAAGTTCTATATGGACTTAGAACATAGCCCAATTTTTAGATTGTCAAAATGAAATATATCTTTTAAGGAACAAGAATTATTTTCCCACCTCATTGTTTCTTCTCCTTTCCTAAGAATCAAAATTATAAATTAATTGATAATTACCTAGCTAAAAAACTTGGACTATATGAAGAAATGTGAGAAACAAGAGGTTTTTGGTTCTTTTAACTGTTACATGTGGGAAAAGTTAAAAGAGCAGATTTCTTGTCAGTAGATTTTGTTGACACAATTCTGTACTTTCAGAGTTAAAACCAATATGAATTATATTAATACAGTTAACTTCAGGAAAGTAAATTATGTAGAGTAGAAATGATTATGGGATAAAGTAAATGAAAAGCTGCAACAGTGATATATTTAAGCTTTATCTCATTACTCAGAGGAGTTTTCACAAAGCAATAATGTTTGTTTTTATTGAGCCTCCAGGGCAAATTTGTAAGAATTCTCTTTCAAGTTTGGATAGTTTCTTTTGATGGTCATCCTACCTCTTAGACTAGAAAATTATATATTTTTTTTTATATGTTAGGGGTTAAAAATGATAGATTCCCCTTTGCTTCTGGGTGGCAGCATGCACATAGTGTATCAACCAGAGGTCAGAACTGTAAAGGTGTTTACTCTTAATTAAGATGGTAGCCCTGGGACAGTCCCCTAAAACATGGCCACATTAAAAAAGTTCAAATGCTGAAGTTCTATAGTGGCAAAATGTGACTGAGTAGTTTGAGATTGAGGATGGAATTCAAAGAAATAATTAAGCATTACTTTCAAAAAAACCAGTTAATTGATTATACACAGTAATAGGGCACCATCAGTTATCTTCTCTGTGTTGGCTTAGCATATTGCTAATGGGAAAGGGCAAGAAAGACGTGACTGAGCAGTGAACTGAACTTTTATTTACCATGCATGAAGAGTGATTTAAGAGACTTCAGTGAACTTATTCTGGGCTTAAAGTGGTAATCCTGCCAATAACTTCAGGCATGAGCATTACACAGCAAAGTTTGTTTAGGCAATTAATTAGAATGTGCAATGTTGACACCAAGACTACAGGCTTCTAAAAGAAATTAGTAATGAGACGTTGTGGACTGAGCACACAATCACAAAATAACCTTCTTGTTCTCTTAGTTTCATAAAAATGGTTGATGAGTGAGCTAGCATCTTAAAGCTGTTGCTGTTTCATCAGGAGTATTTATACAGAGAGCAAAAAAAAAAACCCTGCCATCTACCAGGCAGGTAAATGTTAATTATGATTTATGCATATTTTTCCATAATGTTAAATTCATGCATTTGGGTTGTTGTATTGTCTTTGAAAGGAGTATTTGATCCTTAAATCACACCAAATAATGCTGCTTTATAGATAACATTTATTTTGAGTATATTATGTGTTTCCATTTGAGATCACTTTAATAGCTGAAGAAAAAGTATTAGTTTGGGGTTTGGAGATTTTTAGGAAAAAGGATGTCTCAGTTGTTGTAACAATTAGCAGATATCTCCTAGTTTTGCAAGGGAATAGATTTTTGTCAGCTTTACATGGGAAGTGTTAATTCTATGATTTCTTTATTCATGAGCAACACTTCTAAGCCTCAGGAGACAGAATTACATTCTTCAGATAACTTCTATCTGATAGAACATCAATGAGTATAAAACAGCGCATTTTCTGTGTGCCCACTCTGTGCACAAATGCAGTAATTGATTTTATCTTCAGTTGCAACTGACAAAAAGCAGAAGACACACATAGGCCACAGGGTTGCAGGTGCTGGGGTTTTGGGGGGTGAGGGCAGGATCTTAGAATAACAAGATGTAGAGGAGTTAGCACTTACTGTTTCCAGAATTTTTTTGTTCATCAGAACTTTTCTGAGTGTGTCATTTAATATCTTACAGAGGGAAGCAAGGAAAACATTTGACCGTTATCATATTTTTTTCTTTTCAACTGACTTTTAACCACTGTCCTCCTCATATTTAAATGAAACGCCATGATATTTTATTGCATAAATTATTCTGTCACTTGTACTATTATAATGAGTTTGATGATACCTAATCCGAACTCTAGTAATTGCTACTACCTCCCACAGACTTGGGGATACAAATATTTTTCCCAAATTGAAATTGGGTAGATTGTTTTGATTTGATTCCTGTCTTGAAGTGCAATACATCCAGATTTAAAATAATTTATCTTCTTCACTTGATATTTTGGGACTTGTAATGACTGCTTTAAACTTGTTTATCCTCTCAGTTGGGCTATAGAAATGGTTTTGAATAGGGTGCAGTATATTCTCTGTCACCTTCATTTGCCTTTTCATTCTCTGTCATGGTCCTGACAGAATTTTTAAACCTTTTCTCTTCCTTCTTCCTCTCTTCTTCCTCTCAGCTGAGAATCTTACTTCATCCTTTTCTAAGAAAATAGACCATTCAGAGTGAGCTCCCTTTTCTCTCCATATCAAGTCTTGGTATTATCCCTTATTCTCTCCATCTCTGAGGAAGAGATGACTCTTCTCATCAGAGCCAAATCCTTCATAGGCCATTGATGTCATCCCATACTGTCTTTTCCCTCACATTGCCCCCGAGAATCACCTACCCCATCCCAGTACTCAGATTCTTCTTTTCTTCCTGTTGCTTATAAACATTCCCAAGTCTTCTTTTCCCAGTCTTGGAACAAACAGATTATACCCAGCCATCCCCTCAAGCTACTGTTCTATATTTCCCTTTTCTTTCACAGCCAGAATTCCTCCACTTTCCCTTCTTTCACTCACTTCTCAGCCTTTTGCAGTCTGACTTCCACCTCATTATTCAACTGAAACTCCTTTCTTCAGTCATTTTGGAACTCTTAATTGCCATACCTTATGGCCTTTTCTCAACCCTCATCCTTTATCTCTCTAGCATTTAGTGCTGCTGACCTACTTGAGTATACTCTTTTTCTCTGGGTTTTTGTGACACTGCCTTCTCTCTTGTTTCCATTGATTGGATTTACTCCAGGTTTCTGATCTGAACTCTCTTCTCCCTCTTTTACTTGGTGACCTCATCAGCCATCTCTATGCAGATGGCTCTCATGTCTATGTCTTTGTATGTATGTGTACATGTCCAGTCCTAATCTCTCCTGAGTTCCAGTTCTACATTTTCCATTAATTGAAATCAGATGGCTCATAGACATCTCAAAATCAGCATATCCAAAACTGAACTCATCTTTCCCTTAAACCTCTTCCTACTTTCTTCCAAATGCCCCAGTCTGTTCTGAGAATACCACCATCCTTCTAGACACTCAGGTTCTCTCATCCTTAATTCCACACTCTTCCTCATACTATATATCAATGCTATACTCTTCCTCATACTATATATATATCTGTTGACAGATTTTGTAACTTCTTAAATAATATCGCTTTCTCTGTACATATTAGTCAAACGTCCTGGTTCAAGTCCTATCCCCTCTCACCTGGATTATTGTCATAAGTTCCTAATGGGCCTTCCTGCCTCAAATTTTCTAAAGCACAGGTCTAACAACACCATTTCTCTACTCAGCTGAATTTCAGTGATTCCCTGTTGCTGCTGGGATGAGAGATAAGCTCCTCAGTCTAGCTTTAAGCCTTCTAGCTCCAAACTACTTTTTCAGTCTTATTATACATCTTTCTCTTTTATGAATTCTACAGTCCATCCAGACTGTCTTGCTTTTCTTACACATAACTCTCTCTTTTTTTTTCTATACCTTTAAAGTGGCTGTCACTCATGCCTTAAATGTACTCCTTCCTCCCCTAAGAGAGAAATCTATTCATGATAGATAATGTGGGAAAAGCTTAGAGGCAGGACAGTTTGGCTACCATAAGACTAGAAAAGGTAGATTAGGGTCAAATTATGAAAGGTCTTGAATGATGAACTGATGCTTACAGTTTTATTCACTAGGCAGTGGGGAACCATTGAAGATTATTTTGATCAAGAGATTGACATTGGTAGATCAGTACCTTACAGATATTTGTCACTTGGAAAAAATATTTTGTTAGAATATTCTGAACTTCAGATGTGTGATGGTCAGGAATAAATCATATATTTGATCTCATCTGCTTCTTTATTCCATCTTTTGCAATAAGTTGTTTTAGTGAAGTGTTTATAAAAAAGATATCTGGCCTCTATCATATACGTAGTTGGAAAAAGGAAGACTTTTAACAGTAAAATAAAATATTATTTAAGAAAATAGTTTTGACATAATGACTAACTCCCTTTTTGCCCCCCTCCCCGCAAAAAAAAGTCCTAGGGATCAGAGGTCTCATTTGTCTGCACTTGGAGAACCACTGTTTTTTAAATCATTTGAACTGGGCTTTAAAAGTATGGGTCACCATTCAGTAGATGGAAAGAAGAAAGATATTTAAGGCATAGCAACAGTGTGAACAAAGATGCAGGAACATATTCAATAAACAAAGCATAATCTAGGCATTGAGAAGTAGGGTGGCACCAGAGTGTAGAAGCCTGGAGTGCCAAGGCAAGGTATTGGGACTCTTATTGGTAAGGAACCACTGAAGATTTTTGAACAAAGAAGTGAGAAATATGCGGAGTGTGCCATGTGTGAAGACTGGACTGAAGGAAAGGATGTAGTAGAGACTTGTTAGGAGGCTGTTGCAGTCATCCAGATGGGTGGTAATGAGGAGCCTGTACTAGGGTGATGGTTATGGGAACAGATAACAGCTGGTAGATATAGGAGGTATTATGGAGGTTCTGTAGAACTTGGTAACTGCTTGGATATAAAGAAAGGGGAAAGTTGAATATCAAAGTTAAAGTATCAGACATTGGAGACTAGCTTATAGTGGTACTACTGACAAAAATGAAGCCAAAAGGAGGTTCAGATTTAGTTATTTTTAAACATAAGTTGTTCGTGATAATTCTGGGCGGAGCTGGAGGGAAGGAGGAACTTGTGTTAGAAACTGTGTAAGCATTTAAAAGTATCATCTCATTTGATCCTTACAACAAGTTTGTGAGTTAGGGGCTGTTATTAACCCCATTTTACAGTTGAGGAAACTGATGCAAATAGGTTGCGTGACTTACCCATTTTCACATACAGAGTATTTGAGGTACCACTTGAACTCAAGTCTTTCTGACTCCAGGCCTAGTACTCTATCCACTGTGTTGCTAAGCATTGAAGTCCTGGAACCTAAGAGATCATGGAGAGAAATCTAGATTTGGGATTCATAGGTAGCTTCTGATCTGCCTTCCTTGCCTCCCCCTTTTCTTCCACCTTGCCATTTGCCAAGAGCTCTCATTCACCCCTCCTCCTAATTTCACATTCTTCTGACATCTTCTCCTACTATTCCCTCTTTTACTCCAGTCCTTATGAGGAGGCCCTTCTGCTTGCCAAAGCCAACCCCTCTCCATGCACCCTTGACCCATCCCCTCCTCTTTGCAAGAAGATTGCTCCCAGAATTATTTCACTCCCTAATTTTCGATCTCTTCCTGTCTCCTGACACCTTCTAAAAAGTTATGTTCTTTAAAAAAACAACAAAACCCTCCTGAGATTCTACCATGCCAGTTATTGCCCTATATCTCTCTTTGTCTTCCAAGCTAAACTTTTTGGTAAAACCATCTGTAATTGGTGTCTCTGTTTTTTTTCACTTCACTTTTTTAAACTCTGCAATCAGACTCAGACTTCATTATTCAACTGAAACTGTTCATTCTGAAATGACCAGTGATGCTGTCAGTCAGCAGGCATTTATTAAGCACGTATTGTGTGCCAGGTACTTACTAAGAGCTGGGAATACAAATACAGGTGGAAAGACAGGCAGTTGCTGCCCTCAAGGACCTTATATTCTAATGGGAGGAAGGAAAGGAAAGTGAAGATTGGAGGAGCGGGGAAGAGAGACAGAGGTACAGGGGGTAAGGGAAAGCCCTGGAGTGCAGTAGGGAATAAGACGTGTCTGGTCTCCCTTCTTAAATAGAGGGAGGCTGCAGGGGTGGAGGCTCTTTTCCATTTCTAGGACTGGAGTGAAGCTTCAAGGTGAAGAACGGGGGCATGGCAGGACAGAATGATCACAGTAATTATTATAATTTCTACAACAACTATAGAGTTTATATAGCACTGTGAGGTCTGCAAAGCATTTTACATAGGCTTTCTTATTTGATCCTCACAGGAACCTTATTTGGTAGGTTTATGCTTTATTTTTATTTTACAGATGAAGAAAGTGAGGTACAGGCAAGCCATGAGCAGTTTTTAAGAGCTGCTATAAGCTAGGTACTGTGATAAGAACTGGGGGTACAAAAAAAAGATAGATTCTGCCTTTGAGGAGCTCCCATTCTAATGGAAGAGACAACATGCAAAAACTACATACAAACAAGCTCTATACAGGATAAATGGGAAATAATCAATAGCGGGAAAACCTTGAAAGTAACACAGATTGGGAAAATTCTTGTAGAAGGTGGGATTATAGCTGGAACTTGAGGGAAGCCAAGAGGAAGAGATGAAGAGGAAGAATGTTCCAGGCCTGGGGGACTAACTGGAGCTGAGAGGTCTTTTTTAAGGAACAGCAAAAAGTCTTAAAGCCATTGGATCAAAGAGAAAATGAGGGGGGGAGGATTGAAGTGTAAGGGGTAAGAAGACTGGGAAGTTTTTTGATTGGTAGGTTATATAAAAAGGGCCTTAAACACCAATCAGAGGATTTTATATTTGATCCGGTAGGTGACAAGGAGCCACTGGAGTTGTGACTTTTCTCAGCATTTCCACACAGTTTAGTAAGTGTCTGAGGCAGGATTTGATTTCAAATCTTCCTGACTCTAAGCTCCATCCACTAGTTTCTCCATTGATTTCTTAATTGCCAAATCTAATGGCTTCTTCTCAGTCCTCATCTCTTGACCTTTCTGTTTGCCACTCCTCTGCTTTATCCTATCTGGGTTTTTTGTGATAAACTCTTTTTTTTTTTAATTGTTCTACCAATATTACCATAACTTAATTTCTTTTGCTAGTTCTTTTAACCAAAGCACATCCATTCAGTGTCAGTGTTTCCCAATGCTCTTTCCTGAGACCTCTTCTCTATAAGTCTCTGACTTAGTGGTCTCAACTACTTTACAGGTTCAGTTATCTTTAATGCGGATGATTATTAGATCTATTTATGTAGCCCCTTGTAGGACCCTACGTAGGTCTCTTTCCTGAACTCTGTATCACCGTCGGCTTATTGGACATTCAGAACTGGATGTTCTTTTTACATTTCAAACCTAACATGTCTCAACAGAGTTCACTACTTCTTCTGCCTCCCCACCACCAAAACAAAAACCTTACCCTCTTCGGAACTTATTCACCTAGAATTTTGTTTTATTTTTTTTGGATTAATGAGAATCCTTCTCACTCCCATTCTTCTTCCCCTTTATCCGCATTGAGAAAGAGAATACCCTCAGAAGAAATGTAGTTAAGCAAAACAAATTCCTGAATCGACCATGTCCCACCAGAATCCTCTTAAACTATATGAGTCCATTACCTCTCTGTTTAGAGGTTGGGTAGTATGTTTCATCATGTATAAATGTATGTCTTTTTTTTTTGCATCTTGAGTCCATCATCAGGATGAAACATAGTAGGTAGAGTCCTACCTCTATCAGGAGTGGTCTAGAATCCTGTCTGATCACTGGTTCATCTAAAGTTATCTGTCTTTACAAATACTGTTATATAAATCGTTAAACATAAGGCACTTTTCTCATCTCATTTTGAGGAATGCTGTTATGATATGAAGATTTCTGTAACATGACTGTTCTTGCCTCCCAGCAGGTGACCTGTTAATATTGTCGCTGTAGTTAAAATATTAAAGGAAAATACTGATTTAATGACTCTCCTTATCATTTCTTGTGCCATGTAGACGTCGGTTGGTCTTTTGATATTTATCATTATGTGCTATAATTATATTTGGATGCACCATAAGATTAACATCCAAAACTCTTGTAAGATAATACAGTTCATGGACAGAGAGTTGGATAATGAGACTGGGTCCTGAACTTTGGCCTGAACTCTGGCAGGTAATTGACACTATAGAAGCAAAGTTAGTAGTAAAGCCAGAGGAGGAAAGAAACCGTCTGGGAATAACTCTGACCCTAGGACAAACCTGTTAATACTCTCTATCTTAGTCCTTTAGATATAGTTATATTTAGATAGGTGTAATTAAGTTTGGTCCATAGCAGACCAAGACCTAAAAGAAAACTTTAACTTTTTCCTTTCATTGCTTGATGCTGGTAAGTTAAACACTGGTTGAATTGTTTCTAGCTTTTTTTCTTCATCTTTAGAAATGCCAGGGAATAAAAATGTTCATTTAAAATATACATATATGTATATATTTTTAAATTTCATGTAAAAACAATTTTTAATATTCTTTTAAAAAAAATTTTGAGTTGCAAATTCTCTTCCTCCCTCACCTCCCTCCGTCTTGAGAAGGCAAGAAACTTGATACAGGTTACATATGTAGAGTCACGCAAAATGTATTTCCGTATTAGCCATGTTGTGAAAGAAAACACTGACAAAAAAAAAAGACACCCAAACCCAAGAAAAATAAGAGAAGGTAAAAAGTAGTATGTTCGGTCTGCATTCAGACTCCATGAGGTCTTTCTCTGGAGGGTGGGTAGCATTTTTCATCTTAAGTCCTTCAGAATTGTCTTGGTTCATGAGAATAGCAGTCATTCTTAGTTGATTCTTGTACAGAATTGCTCTTACTGTCTACACTGTTCTGGTTTTGCTCACTTGGCTTTGCATCAGTTCATGTAAGTCTTTCCAGGTTTTTCTGAAATCTACCTGCTCATCATTTCTTATAGCACAATTTAATAGTAATAGCAACAATTGTATACTACAACTTGTTCAACCTTTCTGCAATTGATGAACATCCCCTCAGTTTCCAATTCTTTGCCTCCACAAAGGGAGATACTATAAATGTTTTTGAACAAATAGGTTCTTTTCCTTTTTCTTTTTTAAATCCTTTTTAAAATCTCTTTGGGATACAGATCTAGTAGTGATATTTCTGGGTCAAAGAATGTACACAGTTTTATAGCTCTTTGGGCATAGTTTTTCCACATCCCCTTCAACATTTGTTGTTTTCCTTTTCTGTCATATTAACCAATTTGATAGGTGTGAGATGGTGCCTCAGAGTTGTTTTAATTTGTATTTCTCTTAAGCAGTAATGATTGAGCATTTTTTCATATAATTATGGATAGATTTGATTTCTTCTTTTTGAAAACTGCCTATTCATGTACTTTGACCATCTATCAAGTGGTGAATGACTCATATTCTCGTAGATTTGACTCAGGTCTTTATGTATTTGAAAGAAAAGGCCATTATTAGAAGAATTTGTAGAAAAACTTGTAAAAAATTTTCCTACCAAACTGCTTATTTTTAAAGTGCTAAATTATGAAATTTAGCATTAATTATTTTAATCATTAACTATTAAAAATCATTAACTATTATTAGTTAATGTTAAAATAGTTATAAAGTCATTAACTATTTTAATTATATTATTATAATTTAAAATATTACTAATAACCATGGCCTGATTAAGATAGTTCTCAAAGATGACTTCTTTTGCTTGAATCCTAGCTTAATTGAATAATTAAAGTGTGTAATGACTAGGGAAGCTTTGTCCTCAATTAAAATTGAAGAAATTACTTGAATAGATAAACTTATTTTTATGTTCATGGAACATGTTACTCTGGTCAACAAGTTGAATAGCAGGTACTTTATTTAAGAGTTTACTATGTGCCCGGCGCTGTTGCTGAGTGCTAGGGGAACAAAAGAAAGGCTAAAACAATTCTCCTTCTCAAGAAGCTTACATTTTAATGTAGGAGGTTCTAAACTGTTTCAATGTGAGGAGGGAGCCCCTTTGACAGATTGCAGAAGCCTACGGGACCCCTTCTTACAAACATGTTTCTGAATATATAAAATACATAGAATCAGAAAAGAAATCAATTATATTTAAATGTAGTTATCAAAAAATTTTTTAAGTTCACAGACTCTAAGTTAAGAATCTTTTTCTTATAAGTATGTGTAGCGTAAATGTTTATACCATGTAAATAAGTGACTAGGTATCTCAAACCTTGAAATAGAGAGTGGAATATGGGTTTTTTTGTTTTGTTTTTCTTGCCTGTGTGCTGAAAATGAGTGAATTTGTTATTTCTGAGTGGCAATAATTTTAATTTTATAATATGAAAATTGTCAGCTATCAGTAATTACATGTTTGTTTTAGTCAGAAGTTTTTTAGTAATGAAAAATTTATATTGTATGATAGAGATAAGGCTAGAAATTTTAATTTCAGTTGCAGATTGCGCGTAAAGCTGTTTGTTATAGTACTCTTAGTAGAATGTGCCAGTGTTATTTTATATTTTCCCTTGCATTTTCTAAATCAGCTATCATACTTTTTATTTTGATAATGTTAAACATCATATTTTTTATGAGTAGAATATGCTTTTTAGATGTATTTTAAGTTTTTACAAAATGTTTCATCATCCACTTAAAAATTAAGCGCAAAAATACCTTGGCTTTTGAATTGAACTAATTTTTATTTAAAAAAAATTATATTCCATTACTGAACATAGCATAGTAAGACTTATAAACCTAAAATCAGTAATTTCTCTATTAATGCCCTTTTTGCCCCCTGCTTTTAAAAACAAAGGCTATATTGAGACCAGAAAAAATAGATTAATTTCTAAACATTGGAGTTAATAAAAAACAAAATTTGATATGAAACACACTTGTTATTTTTAAAAAGTTCTATTATTTTAAATGACATCAGTCCCATTAAGTCACTAACAGTAGGAGGCCCAATCTTTGACCGTTGGAACCTGTGATCTAAGAAGCTGCTCTTGCAGTCCACATGCTGGTTGGTATCTGGGTTGTCATGACTGAACTATAAAAAAGCAGCTTAAATCTCCTAAAGCACAAGGTGGCTTTGTAGGAAGGAACTCCTAGCATGGCTTCCTGGTTGGAATTTATCTAATCCTTCTCTATAGCATTATAAAAGAACAAGGAGAAAACAGCTAAAATGGGAGCATATGTTGACCAGGTAATTTTTTGCATCAGAGCAAAGTGATTTTCATTTATGCCACTTGTTGCTTTTTTTACTAAGTGGACAGGGTAGTTTTCAGTTTCCTCGGTGGTAATTTGAAGAAAGATATTCTTAATCTTTTTTCTTCCACTAGGTGGAACTTAGTTGCCCAAAAGAGATGGCATGGAAAGTCAATATGTATCGAGGATACTTAGCTATTTGCCACCCTGAAGAACAGCAGCTTAACTTCATTGAACGTCTTGTGGAGATGGCCAGTAGTCTGGCCATTCGGGAATGGCGAAGACTTCCTCATGTCGTTTCCCATGTTCATACTCCCCTTCTTCAGGTAAGATGAAGGAAAAAACTTTTTTTCTTTAATGTTTACTTATTTATTCTTAGTTTTCAACATTCATTTCCACATCATTTTGAGTTCCAAATTTTCTCCCTATCTCTCTCCTCCCCCCACCCTAAAACGCTGAGCATTCTGATTACCCCTTTCACCAATCTGCCCTTCCTTCTAACACCCCTCCCTTACCTTATTCCCATCTTCTCTCTTGTCTAGGAGGGCACCATAAAATTCTATACCCCATCACCTGTCTTTCTTATTTCCCAGTTGAATGCAAAAAACAATTCTCAACATTTGTTGCTAAAACTTTGCGTTCCAACTTCTCTTCCTTCCTCCTTTCTCACCCATCCCCACTGAGAAGGCAAGCAATTCAATATAGGCTGTATATGTGTAGTTTGGCAAATGACTTCCATAATAGTCACGTTGCGTAGGACTAACCATATTTCCCTCCATCCTATCCTGCCCCCCCTTTCTTCTATTCTATCTTTTGACCTTGTCCCTCCTCCCCCAGAATGTTTGCTTCTAATTTCTCCCTCCTCTCATTTGCCCTCCCTTCCATCATCCTTCCCACCCTGCTTATTGCCTTCTCCCCTGCTTTCTGGTAGCATAAGATAGGTTTTCATACCAAATTGAGTGTGCACGTTATTCCTTGCTTGAGCCAAATGTGATGAGAGTGAGCTTCACTTTTTCCCTCTTACCTCCTCGCTTTCCCCCTCCATTGAAAAAGCTTTTTCTTGCCTTTTTTATGAGAGATAATTTGCTGCATTCCATTTCTCCCTTTCTCCTCCCAGTATATTCCTGTCTCACCCCTTAATTTTATTTTTTTAGATACGATCCCTTCCTATTCAACTCACCCTGTGCTGTGTGTGTGTATATAAAACCTCCAACTACCCAAATACTGAGAACAGTTTCAAGAGTTACAAATATTATCTTTTCATGTAGGAATGTAAACAGTTCAGCTTTAGTAAGTCCCTTATGATTTCTCTTTCCTGTTTACCTTTTCATGCTTTTCTTGATTCTTGATTTTGAAAGTCAAATTTTCTTTTCAGCTCTGGTGTTTTCATCAAGAATGCTTGAAAGTCCTTTATTTCATTGAATGACCATTTTTTCCTCTGAAGCATTATACTCAGTTTTGCTGGGTAGGTGATTCTTGGTTTTAATCCTAGTTCCTTTGACTTCTGGAATATCCTATTCCATGCCCTTCGGTCCCTTAATGTAGAAGCTGCTAGATCTTGTGTTATCCTGATTGTATTTCCATAATACTGAATTGTTTCTTTCTGGCTGCTTGCAGTATTTTCTCCTTCACTTGATAGTTCTGGAATTGGGCAACAAAATTCCTTGGTGTTTTTAGTTTGGGGTCCCTTTCAGGAGGTGAACGGTGGATTCTTTTGATGACTGTTTTGCCCTCTAGGTCTAGGACCTCAGGGCAATTTTCCTTGATTTCTTGGATGATGTTGTCCAGGCTCTTTTTTTCATCATGGCTTTGTGGTAGACCAATAATCCTTAGATTTTTCTCTCCTGGATTTATTTTCCAGGTCAGTTGTTTTTCAAGTTAGATATTTTACATTTCCTTCTATCTTTTCATTCTTTAGATTCTATTTGACTGATTCTTGATGTCTCATAGATTCATTAGCTTCTACTTGCCTGATTCTATTTTTTATCAAATTGCTTTCTTCAGTTAACTTTTGCATCTCCTTTACCATCTGTCTAATTGTTCCTTTTAGGGAGTTATTTTTGCCAGTTAGGTTTTATACTTCCATTTCCATTTGTCCAGTTTTCCTTTTTAAGCAGCCATTCTTTTCAGTGAATTCCTTTTTCATACTTTTAAAATCATTGACCAGTTTTTCTTCTATTTCTCTAATTTGGGTTTTTAAATTCTTCCAGAGCTCTTCCAAGAATACTCTTTGTGCTTCAGACCAGTCCATATTCCCTTCTGAAGTTTCAGATGGGAGTACAGTCTCAACGCTGACCTCTTTGGTATTTGTGTTTTGGTCCTTGTCCTCATAAAAAGATTCTATGGTCTTTTCTTTTCTGCTTTACTTTTTACTCATGACAACCCATTTACTGGCTTTTAAAGTAGATTTCTGTGACTGTGGCACAGGGAGCTGTGTCCCACAGTTCTTTTACCTAAAACTTGAGGCTTTGTGTGTTGTGGCCTCTGATTCTTTCAGCTAGAAACTAAAAATGCTGCAGCTTACCTGGTGCTGAGCAGGCTGGTGTTGGAAAGCAGAGGCCAGTTAGGTCTTTTTGGGTTTTCCCTGCAATTACCCTGGAGCTAGCTCAGTAAGTGTGGGGGAGGGGTGGTCTGGACTCTGGAGGCTCCTTTGCTGAGCTAGAGCATAGGCAAGCTCAGCTGTCTGTGCTAGTGTGTTCAAGATTCCACTGGGGTACTGAGGCACGCCTGGGGTCCTGGTGTTGGCAGTTGCTGGCTTCATCCCCCTGGGGCTCAGGATCTTCTCCCAGTTTGCTAGGTGGGGCTGCCTGGGACAGCTCTGATCCTGCACTGGTTGCCTTCAGCCACAGCAAGAGGAACCCTCCTTAGCCATCTTTCTAACCTCACAGGCTGAGAGTCTGTTTGCCCCTTGTGCTTCTCCCATTGTTCAGGGTTTTTCCTGGGGAGATATTCTCTGGACTCGTCATGGTCAACAAAGGGAGGGAGAGATCTGCCATCTTGGCTCCTGGAACCAGAAAATCGGAACTCAGAACTTAAAAAAAAATGTTAAAAATTGTTTCAACATGTAATTGGGGGGAAAGTAAAACATATATATTTTTTTAAATGATTATTTCTAAATCTTTCACATAAATTTTATGTATTTGACTGTATAAGTAATTTAGAGAGTTGCTTTGGGCCCTGAGAGTTTAAGGTGTCTTAGATACAGGGCTTGAACTCAGGCCTTGTTGCTACCAAGAGGGTCCCTCTGCTAATACCATGTGCCTCTTCAGTTTCTCAAGTGGAATCCCAATCTAGTAATTTTTCTAGGAAAACTGTAGCTTTTTTTCCTTAAGGAAAAGTAAATGGTCTTTATGTTTATTTATATAATAATAATAATTATATTACGTAATTAAATTATATTTATATAATTTATATTGCCAATCAAGTCTGTCACTTACTAGTAGATACCCAGGTTGAGAGCGTGTGTGTGTGTGTGTGTGTGTGTGTGTGTGTGTGTGTGTGTGTGTGTGTGTGTGTGTGTGTGTGTTTAGTAGTAAATTAAGATCCAATCTGGCTGTGTGGAACATTAGAAGAATTAATAGTTTTATAGAAAACAAAGATGACTTCCATAGGAACAGTTCTACAACCTAATTTGAAAGCATTTTGGTATCAGTTCTATTGTCAACAAAATAGAATTTCTTATGGTTGTAATCAGATATATGGGTTTTGAAAGAGGGGCCTGGAGATGTACAGTTAATGTTTTAGTTTTCACATGAGAACTACTAGCTTTAGGTTCCTTTTTATTTATTTACTTTAAGCAGGATCACTTCTATAATTTTATTTTATTTTTTATTTTTTTTACTAATTTATTTATTTAACTTTTAACATTCATTTTAACAAAATTTTGGGTTCCAAATTTTCTCCCCTTTTGTCCCCTCCCCCCCAAACACCAAGCATTCTAATTGCCCCTATGACCAATCTGCTCTCTCTTCTATCATCCCTCTCTGCCCTTGTCTCCATCTTTTCTTTTGTCCTGTGGGGCCAGATAACTTTCTATACCCCTTTACCTGTATTTCTTATTTCCTAGTGGCAAGAACATTACTCGACAGTTGTTCCTAACACTTTGAGTTCCAACTTCTTTACCTCCCTCCCTCCCCACCCCTTCCCTTTGGAGGGCAAGCAATTCAATATAGGCCAAATCTGTGTAGTTTTGCAAATGACTTCCATAATAGTTGTGTTGTGTAAGACTAATTGTATTTCCCTCCATCCTATCCTGTCCCCCATTACTTCTATTCTCTCTTTTGATCCTGTCCCTCCCCATGAGTGTTGACCTCAAATTGCTCCCTCCTCCCCATGCCCTCCCTTCCATCATCCCCCCCACCCTGCTTATCCCCTTATCCCCCACTTTCCTGTATTGTAAGATAGGTTTTCATACCAAAATGAGTGTGCATTTTATTCCTTCCTTTAGTGGAATGTGATGAGAGTAAGCTTCATGTTTTTCTCTCACCTCCTCTCTCTATCCCTCCACTAATAAGTCTTTTGCTTGCCTCTTTTATGAGAGATAATTTGCCCCATTCCATTTCTTCCTTTCTCCTCCCAATATATTTCTCTCTCACTGCTTGATTTCATTTTTTTAAGATATGATCCCATCCTCTTCAGTTCCCTCTGTGCACTCTGTCTCTACGTGTGTGTGTGTGTGCGTGCGTGTGTGTGTGTTTGTGTAATCCCACCCAGTACCCAGATACTGAAAAGTTGTAAGAGTTACAAATATTGTCTTTCCATGTAGGAATGTAAACAGTTCAACTTTAGTAAGTCCCTTATGACTTCTCTTTGCTGTTCACCTTTTCATGCTTCTCTTCGTTCTTGTGTTTGAAAGTCCAATTTTCTTTTCAGCTCTGGTCTTTTCATCAAGAATGCTTGAAAGTCCTCTATTTCATTGAAAGACCAATTCTTCTCCTGAAGTATTATACTGAGTTTTGCTGGGTAGGTGATTCTTGGTTTTAGTCCTAGTTCCTTTGACTTCTGGAATATCCTATTCCATGCCCTTCGATCCCTTAATGTAGAGGCTGCTAGATCTTGTGTTATCCTGATTGTATTTCCACAATACTTGAATTGTTTCTTTCTAGCTGCTTGCAATATTTTCTCCTTGACCTGGGAACTCTGGAATTTGGCCACAATGTTCCTAGGAGTTTCTCTTTTTGGATCTCTTTCAGGCAGTGTTCTGTGGATTCCTTGAATATTTATTTTGCCCTCTGGTTCTAGAATCTCAGGGCAGTTTTCCTTGATAATTTCATGAAAGATGATGTCTAGGCTCTTTTTTTGATCATGGCTTTCAGGTAGTCCCATAATTTTTAAATTGTCTCTCCTGGATCTATTTTCCAGGTCAGTTGTTTTTCCAATGAGATATTTCACATTATCTTCCATTTTTTCATTCTTTTGGTTTTGTTTTGTGATTTCTTGGTTTCTCATAAAGTCATTAGCCTCCATCTGTTCCATTCTAATTTTGAAAGAACTATTTTCTTCAGTGATCTTTTGAATCTCCTTTTCCATTTGGCTAATTCTGCTTTTGAAAGCATTCTTGTCCTCATTGGCTTTTTGAACCTCTTTTGCCAATTGAGTTAGCCTATTTTTCAAGGTGTTATTTTCTTCAGCATTTTTTCGAGTCTCCTTTAGCAGGGTGCTCACCTGCTGTTCATGCTTTGACTGCATGTCTCTCATTTCTCTTCCCAGCTTTTCCTTCACCTCTCTAACTTGATTTTCAAAATCCTTTTTGAGCTCTTCCATGGCCTGAGCCCATTGAGTGGGCTGGGATATAGAAGCCTTGACTTCTGTGTCTTTGCCTGATGGTAAGCATTGTTCTTCCTCATCAGAAAGGAAGGGAGGAAATGCCTGTTCACCAAGAAAGTAACCTTCTATAGTCTTATTTTTTTTCCCTTTTCTGGGCATTTTCCCAGCCAGTGACTTGACTTCTGAGTATTCTCTTCACACCCACTTTGCCTCCAGATCCTCCCAGCTAGTGCTTGGGGTCTGAGATTCCAATGCTACTTCCGAGCCTCAGGGCTTTTGACAGGGGCAGGGCTGCTGTTCAGTGTGAGATTAAGTTCAGGTGCTCAGGTGGGGGCAGGGCCGCCTCACGGGCTCAGTTCCCTCAGGGTGTTTATGCAGAGACCTTCAACAATGGATCCAGACTCCTGCCTGCTTGGGGAGCCCTGGTCTGCTCCCACCTCCGCTGCTGCGGAGGGGGCCTGAGTTATGGGGGCACCCCACTCCCCTCTCGACCTGCCAAAGAGACCCTCTCACCGACCCCCGTCACCTGTGGGTGGAGGGACCCCCGTGGCCGCTGGAGATCCTGTCCCTGAAGCTTTCTCGGATCTGCTCCTCTCAGTGCCGTGGCTGCGGCAGGGCTGTGCTTGGCTCCCAGTCCGCGGTGCCCAGTCTGCAGCGCAAAGGACCTTTTGTGAGAGGTTTGCAGGTCCCTCTGGAACAGAAATCTCCTTCGCTCCAATGTTCTGTGGCCTCTGGTGCTGCAGAATTCACAGTGAGTTGCTATTTACAGATGTTCATGTTGTGGGTTCGGAGCTATGTGTATGTGCTTCTTTCTACTCCGCCATCTTGGCTCCGCCCCTCCACTTCTATAATTTTATTCTGAAAATTAATACCCTAAAATTGAAGTTTTATTGAATATTTTATATGAATCGCCTAAATCAGATGGTACCATTATGCCTCAGCCCAGAATATTTTTTAGGGTCCATAGACAGAAAATTGCATGCTTTTCCTCAAGGTATTCTTGAACTTAATTCTATCTTCTGAAACTTGTTATCTGTAAGTGCTGGAAGTTGTAAGACACTGTCTAACACAAACTTCTTATTTTGCCAGTGAGGAAATTGAGACCCAGAGAGGTGAAAGGCCTGGCCACATTCGAATAGGTGGCAATGTCAGGACCGGAACTCAGTTCTTCTGTCCCCAAGATCCTGCTCATGTCTCCCATTACACTGCTATTTTGTTCTTCTCTTCTCTTCCCTTTCTGATTACTTCCTTGTCCTCTCTGCTGGAGGCTTGGGAAGTAATAGTCATGAAATACTTACTCTGTGTATTTAGTGCTAATACTTAGAGAGACAAAAAGACATAGGAAGTTAGCCCACATTGGTTAAGTTCACAGTGAAGAACTTTCCTTCCCCAGCTGAAGATCAAGTGAGATCAGATGAAATACTATTTGTGAAGTACTCAACACAGTGCTGATGCATAGTAGGTGCTTAATGAATACTTATCCTCCCCCCCTCAATTTTGCTGTCATTCTTACCCTCCTCTGTGTGGATAGCAGCTAAACATTCATCTTCAGTCCTTTTATTTCAGGTTCTCCAGGCGTGAACTTCCAGCTCACTACAGACAAACATTCTTGTTCTCTCTTTGCTTGTCACTATCAGTGGCAGTGCTGTTTTGGTCATAAAGACGGGTGATACATCAGCCTGTCCTCTGTCTCCTCATTCTTTTTCACATCTCATTGGTCTCCAGATTCTCCTGCTCTGGAATATCTGTCAAACCTCTCTCCTCTTTCCATCGTCAGTGGCTTTGGCCTCTCCAGTTCAGACTGATCTCCTTCAGGGCACTGTTATCCCAAGAGTTTAGGGCAGTATGTTGTAAATAGACATTAATAAATATTGTCTGAATGGGTGAATTGTACAATTATATCCAAATCTTCCTGCTTTGTGGATGCTAGAATTTTGACTCATACCTCTCTGATCTTCTTGCTGTCTTTTGGAAGTACTTCTATTAGATAAGCATGTCAGCTTTATTGAGAGAGAGAAGTGAGTATTTTGTGTGAATCGCCTAAATCAGATGCTGCCCTTAGGCCTCAGCCCAGAATGTTTTATAGGGTCCATAGACAGAAAATTGCATGCTTTTCCTCAAGGTGTTCTTGAACTTAATTCTATCTTCTGGAACTTGTTAGCTGTATGCCTGGAGAAGTTATTTACTTCCTCTGTTCCTCAGTTTCCTCAGCTATAAAATGGGAGTGATGAAGGTGCTCCCTTCTTCATAGGATAGTTGTGAGGAAACGACTCGTACACCTTGAAGTGTTTATATAAATTTTACATTGTTATTTCGTTAAAGATGATAATGTATAGTTGAAGGTAATTGGTTAAATAATCAGAATCACAGGAGCATACTTGACCAGTTTTATTCTTTGGAAATAACTTCTGTACTAGTAATGAATATTTCTTTCATTTAGGCGGCTCAGCAAATCATTGAACTTCAGGAAGCTGCACAGATCAATGCGGGTTTACAGCCAACTAACTTGGGAAGGAACAACAGCCTCCATGACATGAAGACTGTGGTGAAGACCTGGAGGAATAGGTTACCCATTGTATCAGATGATTTATCTCACTGGAGCAGCATTTTCATGTGGAGACAACATCATTACCAGGGTAAACCTACCTGGTCCGGCATGCATTCATCATGTAATTTTCCAGACAACCCACTGTTTTTGTTGTTGTTATGTGGGGGGAGATGGAGGGAGGGGACGATGGAGTCAGACAGGGGTCACCAACTTGCCAAATGGTGAGGACTGTGTGGGATCAGGTTACTTTTCTCAGAATGAGTCACTAAGAAAGAACTAGAACAGCCACGATGCTGCCCTCACCTTGCTCCATTTCTCCTTCCCCCTTTGTCTACTCTTGAGAACCTGTTATTTGACTCTTGTGGTCAAGGTTTACAGGGCAGCCTTCATGATGTAATTAGCTAAGGTGGTGATGTTAAGTGTAATGTGTAAGTATATTTGTTTTTTAATGAAAAAATATAAGTATGATACACAACAAAAGTAGCTTGGGTTCATCACAGATCTCCCATTTTCATAAGCCATATGTTCATTCTGTATTTTTAACAAATCTTATTATGACACTTTTTTACTATCTTGGTTTAACTCATACTAATAGTTTATTTCTTTGCTTTCTAGCTATTGTAACTGCTTATGAAAATAGTTCGCAGCATGATCCCAGTTCCAATAATGCTATGCTTGGGGTTCATGCATCAGCTTCAGCCATCATCCAGTATGGAAAAATTGCTCGAAAACAAGGACTGGTCAATGTAGCTCTGGATATATTGAGCCGTATTCATACTATTCCTACTGTACCTATTGTGGATTGTTTTCAGAAGATTCGACAACAAGTCAAATGCTACCTCCAGTTGGCTGGAGTCATGGGCAAAAATGAATGTATGCAGGTAGAGTGCTAATGGGATGCCTTCCTTTTGACTTTAATCTCCAATTATGGATTAAACAAGGGAGTAAGAAATTTGAGGATTATAGTTAAAGGCAATCATGTTCAAGGAGCCGTGCGTGTGCGTGCGTGCCTGTGTGCGTGCGTGCGTGCCTGTGTGCGTGCGTGCGTGCCTGTGTGCGTGCATGCGTGCGTGTGTGTGTTTTGAAAAGAATAGTGTAATTATAGGAGAGGGAGATAGTTCCTAGGAGGAAGAAACCAATTAGTCATTTAATTATGATTTACAATTTAAGTTCCACTATTTGCCTATTTTTTCCTTAACTGTATTACAGAAACTTCAGAATTAGGATTTTGATTTGAATTTATTTGATGAAGGGGAATATTAGAATGAGTAAATGAAACTGGACTCAAAAAATGTTAATGATGGAGAGTTAAAGTTTCTAAGACTTAAATTTGCCGATTAGTGACTCAGTTAAAATCTTTTACTGTTAGAAAATTGACAGCCAAGGCAAGGAAATATTACTATGTTATTGTATGCTAGTAAAGGGTGGGTTAGGAGAAGGCTCTCAAGGAGATCATTACTTCCATTGATATTTTATGTTGTCTATTACATTATTGATCTGGGAATTAATTTTCAATACTTTTCCCCCACACACACACAAATTCTCTTAACAGGGTCTTGAAGTCATTGAATCCACAAACTTGAAGTATTTCACAAAGGAGATGACGGCTGAATTTTATGCTTTAAAGGGAATGTTCTTGGCACAGATTAACAAGTATGTATATTAGGCAAATGAACTGTCTCCATATGAGACAGGAGTAACAGAAATAATGCATCCAAATGTTTTAGCAGGATGTCCTTCAGGAGGTAAAGCCAGTACCAAGTTCAAGCACAAAATTGCTTTTCTTCTGTAATGTGTCAGATGCAGTACCTCATAGCAAGATAGGAGCTTTCAACAGGAGATTGATAGGAGAAAGCTTTTCAGAAACTAGTCGGGTAAACCCTTCAAACTTCTGTAATGTTGATGCAATTTCTATTGAATCCAGTAGGTAGAGAAGGTTTTACTGAAGATTTCATTTTTTGGAGAAATATAGTTCAAATAAAATATTCCTTAAAAGAAAATAACTGGAGTTATAAATAGAAACAAGATGACAGTGATTTAGGTGTATAGTGTTTTTGCTCAGTTTAAGAAAATGATTTTGTTTCTCTAAATCATAGTATATGTTAACATTCTCTTTTGGTTGTAATTGAACGTGTTTGCATTTGGGATTATGATAATCACAGGATTTCAGAAATTGAATGACCTGAGGGATCTTTCTGTCCAGCCTTCTCATTTTCAAGTTAAAGAACTTGAGGCCCATTAGCTGATTAGTGTCAAAAATCAGGACAAAAGCAAAAACCCAGCCTTTTAGCATATATTCATGTAAAAGCTGAAATATTTGATTAGTATTATGTAGGTTCATGAGTTATATTGGCTAAAAGTTGTCCTCTGTTGTCAGTGGGCTAAATGGTTTAAAAAATGAATATAAATAAATGCTTATTTGTAATTATCTTAAGATTCCTACCAGGGCTTGGGGAAAAAAACCTTTAAAATACTGGCACTAATAAATTAATAGAAGAAATATTTAATTGGTATGTGGGTACTTCACTGAAGGCCTGCCCTAGTGCCTCATCATGTCATAGGGGTGACTCTTGGTCCTTTTATTCCACTCTCCTGCTTTCCCTCCACCACCCCTAGTTTATTGGCACATTAAAAATTTTGATTAAGAAAATTTTTTATTTAAATTTTAAAATTTTGTTATTTTTTGAAAAAATTAATCGTGGCCTTTTTGTATCATAGTTATTTGCTAATATACCCTCCTGCATTGAACTCTCTTTAAAACAAAAAATTTCCTTCAAACCATTCCATAGCTACCACTGACTGCATATGTGACATTTTTCACCCACAATCCATATCCTTTCTCCTGAGAAGAGGGCTATCTGTTATCCTGTGCTCTCTGCAGCCAAGTTTGTTCATTACAGTTAATGTGAGTTTAGATGACTGCGATTGCTTTTTAAAGGTCATATTGTATGATGTCATTGTTCATGCTGTTGCTTTTGTTTTCTTAACTCAGTACTGCTTCTCAGGCTCTTTGGCTTTGCTCAGAGCCCCATGTTTTCGAAAAAGCAAAGATATTCTTTACTGTCAAGGGGCGTATATTCAAACTCGTAGGAAGATCTGTTGACTCATTGTCTACATGCTTTCTTAACCTCCCCTTCCTCCTTGATCCCTTGGAGACCACCAGTGATCTCTTTGTTAAGCACGGAGGCCTTTTCTCAAGCCTCATCCTTCGTTACCTCTTTCCTCTCTGGAGTTCTTTTCTCCCTGACTTCTCGTGACATTGCTTTGTTGTTAATTCTTATTGATCAGAATCCTGTTCCATCCTCTGTGTGTTGGTGTATCCCAGAATCCAAAGCCTGGGCATTGTCCTTCAGCCTTCGTGTTTTCTCACTCTGTGCTCGATACCAAATCTTGTTGGATCCAGCTCTTCATGGTTGTGCCCTGTTCTTTCACTGCTCTAGTTAAAGGTTTTATCGTCTGTTCTGGGAACTAATTCAATGAATGTTTCTCTCTGCCTCTAATATTTCCACTCGAATCCATCATTTAAACCACTGCCAAATATTTGCGCTCAAATTTGCTATAACAGCCTAAATTTGCTGTTGCACCCAATTGTATTATTTATTTCAAATTATTCTGAATAGAATTTCTCTTTATTCCTTCTGAATTTTTTTTCTCAGTTTCTCAGGACCATAAAATTCTTTTTTTATCCTGCTTTACAGAAGCAATTGTTATAATAAATTTTCCATTGAGTCTTGATGGGGAGGGCAGTGTTGTCTTAGTGTATTATCTGCAGTGGAGAATTTTTCCTCCTCTCTGCCTCTATTTCTTCATTTTCTTTTTTCTCGTCCTATTATTTCAGCTAGAATTTCTAGTATAATATTAAATAATAATGTGATGCTTCGTTCTTAAAGAGAAAATAATGTGCTATGGTCAGCATAGTTTTTATCTCAGCTCTCTTACTTTTTAACTTTTGGTAGATAACCTAACCTCTTTGGTTCGCAGTCTCTTCTGTAAGAGAAAAATGATAATTCTTATACCATTTAAGTTGTGAAGAAAGTCCTTTGAGCACTTGACTGTGCTATATAAGTATGAATTGCTGTTATTATTCAGCATTGTGTTCATATTTTGGCTAATCTGAGTCTGCTCTACAGGGTGTGATGTCAGTGTGGTCGGTTGTGCCTTTTATCATTGAAGGACTCACTACCACAAGGTGAACTATTAGACAGTGAATGCTTTGGCTGCAGCAGTTAATGAGTATCTCTACTAAGGCATTGATGGGTTTTGGATGAGTGTTGGTGGAAGCACTGTCTGTCAGTTCTTGATATGTTACAGTATGAGTGAGGAAATGAAAAGACTGCTGGAGTCCTGGAGTCCCCACCAATTTTTAATAACTTTCAAAATATATACTGTGATTGAAATTAAAGGTCATGCAAATATATGTTTGTTTCTCTGTCACCTGTTCAAAAGTAACCCAGAAAGAGTTGTCAGCGGTGACTGATAAGAGGATCATACAGTGGTGACAGATACTGTTGTTAGAAATGGAAAACAGTGGTCAAGTGAGTCCTTTATCAGGCTGCTCCCATAGTGTTCTGTGCCAGAGCAGTCTAACCAAGGACATGGAAAGCTGCTTGGGGAAATAAAGAGGCTGTATAATATAGAGGCTAATTAGCTTTTTAATAAGCTGTTTGACAGACAGGGTTATTTGCATTTGCATCGTGTTTTCCATAATGCTAGTCATTTTAATTTCTTCATTACCAGTGATCATAATTACGCAGCTATGTGGTCTCCCATTGAACCAGCATTCAGAGTTCTTTTTTTTAAAGCCCTAAGTAATTCTTATAACTTAAGTATATTGGATTTCTTAAATATGCTAAATTTTCTCTCAATTTTTGATATTAAAAATTTTTAAGCTAAGATTTCTTGAAAGTGTAAATTTCTCTTCTTGATGGTTTTATATAAATGTAAATATGAAAAGATATACCTGGTATAAAGTAGGTGATGTGTTTTTATAAATTTTTTAATCGTTAAGTGAAGTTAGCTGTCATGATATTGGTGTGAGATTTTAACCTTTTGGTAATGTTGGGATAATTTGTTCCCTTCGTGTTTTCTTCTCCACTCTTGTTATATCATTCCAGTCAGATGTTTTTAGAAAATACACTTAACTCAGCCTGTAGTAATGAGATTCAGGGAAAGCACAGCTGAATAAAAAAATCTCTGTGGTCTAGTTTAACTAGCGTGTTGTGCCTTCTCACTGACAAAGCCCCATAGTCTCCTGTGAATCAAAATATGACTTGGAATTCCACTTGATGGAAGTATTAAGAGCAAGGAGAAGAGCCAAGACAAAGGCTAGGGGAGACATACTGATTAATCCACAAACTAGGGGAACTAATACTGTTGTGTTTCTGAAAACCTTTTAAGAGAGGTGTTTATTTCTGATTTTATTTTGACTGACAACCAATGTTACCTAGTAATTTAAATTAATATTTGTTTTCCATTATTTTCCTTCTCTCTTTTTCCTTAATAATTCATGCCCCATTTTTGAAAAGTGTGTAGATCTCAGAGCCAAAATTCACCCTGGAGATAAGGTAGCACAATGGGTAGAGCCCTGGGCCTGGAGTCAAGAAGAACTGAGTTCGTATATGAACTCAGACACTTAGATGTGTGACATTGTGCAAATTGCTCTATCTTAATTTCCTCATCTGTAAAATAGAGATTGTGATCAAAGGAATTATTTGTAAAGCACTTTATAAACCTTAAAGAGCTACAAAAATGCTAGCTAATTATTATCTTATCATAATCAACTATTCCACCCCTTTCATTATGTAAGTTCCAGACTCATTCAGTGACTTGACCAAGGGCACATACATAATCAGTAGAAGAGTTAATATTTGTACCATTTGGCTACAAATCCCCTGCACTTTCCCCTACACCAAATGGCATTGCACCTTTCTGCCTGATGAGTGAAAACATAAGTAATAAAAATGGGTAATAGAAGCATTCCTCTCAGAAAAAAAAGCAATATTATAATAAACATAAAACCACCTGGATATTTTTAATGAATGTCTTTATAGGCATCATTAATTTTTAGAACTTTGTGCACTCAGGATTTTTTTGGAGGAAAGTAATCTTGGCATTTAGAAATTGATTCTTCTTATCTCTGCTTTTCACTATCATGAGAAAGAGGCAGCAGTGGAAGTGAATTAGTTTAATTGAGATTAAAGTGCGGAAATCACCCAGGGAAGGGGAGAAAGCCTAGAACCAATAGGCCTAGAGCAGCCTAGGGAATGAGATGGGTATGGTAAGTGGGGCAGACGATGGAACCTAGCATTATTTCAAGGAAGTAGAGTGAGACTGGGGCAGAATCTTAAGCCTTTGTGAACAGGATAATCTGGGGACCCAAATGGGCAGCAACTACTTAATCAAGATTTCACTGTTCCCTTACACTACTTTTAAAACTATAATGTTCTACTTATGATTATAAGAAGAATGCTTAGAAGCTCAGTTCTTTAGTGTCATTTCGCTCTTGTCAAATATCTTTGTATCGCCATGATGAATAGCTCTCAAAAGGATTTCAAAAAAAGTTTGTTTAGCGTTAGTAATAACTCATTTGCTTCAGTACTTTCATTTTATCTGTGTTGCACACAGATGCAAATTAAAATCTTTACATGCCACACTATGTTCTGTTTTATGAGTTGGTATGATCAGAAAATGTATCTGGTTACCAGAATTGATGATAAGCTTCTCTAAAGGCAGGTTCTCCAATGATAGACATCCAGACTGCTTGGAGTAGTTCCATCTTGATAGTCCCTACCAGAACCTGGGTTTTACTGTTGTAGCTGTGTGGGACACAGGTCATCTCCACTTCGTGATGAGGCAACAGTAGGATAAGTGGAAAAAGAACTCAATAACTTTGTTTAAGGATTTTGAGGTCCTTAAAGGAAGATCGTAGAAATTTTATAAAAAGTTGAAACATTTTGCCTTTTTAATACTGCATGCTTAATTGATCATATTGGAATTTCTTTACAAGTGTTGACATTTTATCATGGTGCATAATGTAGCCTTTTTTTTTTATGTCTTGGAAACATAATGTGTCTCCCTTACAGTCAGTTAGCAGCGGGTAACTTAAGCTATATGATTTGTTTTAATTGAAACCAACATTTAATCTCTGTGATTGTTATCCAGTTATGTACTCCTATGCATCCAGCAGATGGAGTACAAAACACTGAATTCCTGCAATCATTTCTATAATGAAGTTTTGTTATATGTCCTACCAGTGCTGTTGTTGTCCTTAATTTTTTTTAATGGAAAGACATCGGGGAATATTTAGAATACAGTGAGTTAAATATGTTCCTAGGTTCACTTTTACTAACAAAGTTTAGATGATTATTTAAAAGAACAATTTTTTAAACAACAATTGAGATTTCCGTTGAAAAGTGTTTCAGTTAAATTACATTTTCTCAGAATTATATTGTCTAGTTTTTTAGCTTGGCATGTAATTAAATGTGTTTTACAAAATTAAAATTCCAACATTATAAAATTTTGAAGAGAAATATTTTTTAATAGACATTTCATCACGTTTTCTATAAAATGTAAAAGAAAAATTTGAAAATTAATCCTTTTCACCTTTGCAATGACAGTTTATTCTAGTATAGCCTTAGTTCTGTATCAGAGTGATTTCAATGCCATCCATTAAGTTGGAATGTTTTATCTGCCAGTCTAGGTGGAATCTCTGATATATTTCTCTCTTTTTTTCCCCCAAGCTATTTGGTCTTTTTTATTTTTCTGTTTAAAATTATTTTAGTACAGTCTCTCAAAATGTAAATCTTCCCATTTGGGGACTTGGATAAACTGTTTATACCTTTAGTGGTTTAGAAATACATTGCTATAATCCTTGCTAGGGTGGGCTTGAATCGCTTGCTCATTAAAGTATTGACATGCTTATTAGTCAAGGCTACAATGGGACATTTGACCAGTAAGGAAGTGGATTAAACTTGCTTGAGATAAAAATGAAGATGGCTAGCGAGTAGTTAAGTGTTACAGAATTTGCAGTTAATGCAGCCAAGAGTTGTGAGCCAAATTTGCCAGAAGGATCTCATAGTAAAAAGGTATATCTCTCCTTGAGAAAAATAAAGACTGAGTTACGGACCTTACAATCCTCTTACGGATAAAGGAACTGAAACTGATGTACCCCAACTCATTGCTCTTTCTGCTTCTCAGCAAATATATCTAGTCATTAAAATGATAAATTTAGATTCTGGAATTATATCTAACATGTTAGTTTAAAAGGAGTAATTCCACTACTTTTTGGACATGTTCTATTTTGAGTTATTTGGAGTTTTACTCACTTCGATATCTGACCAAGTTTTAAAATGTTTGAATTCATATTTTAATCTTTTTGCGTTCTGATAGGTCTGAGGAGGCAAACAAAGCTTTCTCAGCAGCTGTACAAATGCATGATGTGTTGGTGAAGGCCTGGGCAATGTGGGGTGATTACCTGGAGAATATATTTGTGAAGGAGCGGCAGCTTCACCTGGGTGTATCTGCCATCACTTGCTATTTACATGCGTGTCGACATCAGAATGAGAGTAAATCAAGAAAATACTTAGCCAAGGTAAGACTGGAGAACTGCATAACATATTTAATAATAACTTGCTGGTCAATTGATTAAGCCTTATGTTATTGCAGCAGAATCCCTTTGGGTTCATGAATAAAATGAAGGTTGAACTTAATTTCTAATCTTTACCCTTTAATAATAGTACTACTACTGATCTGTATTATTTGATCAGGTATGTTGAAATAACGTTTTAGATTTAGATTTAGAATCATTATTGTAAGCTCCATTAGGATAGGACTCATGCTAGTGCAGTCTTTGGTGTCTTCCAAGAAAGAAATAAGTAAAACATGGAATTGTTTCTTACACAAAAATAATATTAGAATCAGGCTGTCTTTGTTATTGTCAGTGTTGATGATTTGTACTTTTACCTAGAGCTTGATTTAATGCTTCAGAATATTTCATTTTGGTTCAGTGTTCAGTAAATAAAACAAAGCTTGTAACTAACTATACAGATTGCTTCCAGAAAAACGCATATCCAGTCCTTTTAGTCTAGAAACTTTTCTTCTGTCTCAAATTTGGTTTAAATCTCTTATCTGAACTATTTCCAAACTGAGAAAAGGGTGTACTATGTATTGTTACTTTAGCAGAAATTGTTCTTTATTTTCATATGACAAAAAAGTTTAAACCAAATTTAACTTACCTTTATCACTTCCCATGTGATTCTTTAGATTTTTCCTAACTTCTAATTATTAATTTTTTAGATGAGTTTTGTTATGTGATGGATTTAAAATTTATTGACTCCACTTTACTCTGAAAACGGTTTCTTTTATTTAGAATTAACTCATATTTTAATAATTGTACCTGTTGGTGCTTTTTAAAAATGAGCTAATTACTATTGCTAGATAATTACTAATCTAGCCCTTGTGAAAGGCCAGAAACTTTGATTTGGAATGCACCTGAGGAATCATTTCAAATTTATGCTCCTAAATTTCTTATTCCCAAGATTTTTAGAATTATGGTTTAATTATTATTTACTTCTATACTTCAAGCATCTATGATTCAAATTGTGAATATTCCCGTGTTTGCCAGTGATTATAGTAGCCAGTTTTATGAATTACAGTGCCAAAAAAGCTGAACACTTCATTTAAGAATACCCCTCTCTGAATTTAGCCAGGATGGTAGTCAGAGGGCGGACATTCCCTGTTGACACATTTAGCAGAATCTGTGTTCTGGTGATAGTCTTCTAAAACTCAATGAGGCATCATGATAGCACTTCTATTATAAGTCAATTTTTATTGACTTCATTCCCTGGTGATAATTTTATATGTAATATGAAGTTCAATATTAAATATAAGCCCATCTCTAATGATGCATAATGGCATGAAGATAGTTCTGAAATCTCAAGGTTTTGCCAGTGGAACATGAGGTATAGAGAGCTAAAGTTAGACTTTCAGTCTGAGATGGGCTCTCTATGTTTATTTGAAGACCAGCCTAGGTAGGAGAGCTCGTTATTAGATTGTCTGTAGGATGCCCAAGGTTCTGGCCACAGCAACTCTCAAAGTTCATCTAATACATAATAAGAGTACTGAACTGTCTCAGTAGAAGAGGAAACACACGATGAAACAATAGCTTACATATTAAATGTAAAAATTATAACTTACATTTATATAGGCTTAATTTTTACAAAGTATTTTACACACTTAATCCTCACCACAACCGTATGAGATAGATAAAACAAGTAATATTTCCCTTGTATGTATCAGGAAATTGAGGCCCTGAGAAACTAAATGACTGCCTTAGGGTTACAGATGCCATATGGTGGTGGGTCTTCAGGCCAGTTTTCTGACTCCTAGTCCAATATTTTTGCTTAACCACTACTTCCCTGTTTTGTAATAGTTTTTCTTCTGAAAGTACAGTATGATGCTTATTTGTATAATATGTACATAATAATTAAAAGTGGTTCCCTTCACCCCATTAAAGTAGTTGGGGGAAAATGTAGAATGCTATAATACTAGGTTTGATAATCACCCCATAATTACATAATACTTTTAGTTGATCACTGTGGCTTTTTCAGAAATAATTGTTTTTTTATTTCACTTTTTTCTTTTGTTTTTTATGTTATCATCATTTTAAAAGGTATCTTTCTGCTTTTCCCTACATGTTGAGATATTTTTATAATAGAGACATTTTTAAAAAGAGGGAAACAGTTCAGTAAAATCTACTGACAACTTAAGCAGTTATTTCATGCTCGTAATTTTCCCACTAATACAAAAGGAAGGAAGAAGGCGTATTTGTTCCTTAACTCTTCTACCGGATGCAAACATTCTTGGTCATTATAGTTACGTACCATTCAGTGTTAATGGGTTTTTGTGTTTTGGGTTTTCTTGCTCTTTTTTATTTACATTGTTGTTTCTGTGTTCATTGGTTTCTTCTTTCCTGGTTCTGCTTGTTTTACTGTGTGTCAGTTCACATAAGTCTTCTGTACTTAAAATTCTTAATTTTTGATATTTTTTTTAATGACAGTAGCAATCCATTACATGTATGTACCACAGTTTATTTAGTCATTCTCTAACAGTGGGCACCTCCTCTTTTTCTAGATCATTACTAGCACAAAAGTGCTGTTAGAAATATGTCGGTGTATATTTGTTCTCCCTTGGGGTATTTGTCTAGCAGTGGGCTCTCTGGGTCTAAGAATGTGAACTTTACTCTGTTAGCATAATTCCAGATTGCTTTAGCGGAATGGTTGGATTTATTAATATTAAGGAAAAGGGAATTTGTAGCATTTATAGAATGCTTGCTGTATGCAGGCACTTTTTACTGATATTATCACATTTGAATAATATATTGGTATGCCAATCTTTGCACTGTCCCTCCTGCAGTGGGCTATTTGCATGATTGCCAGTTTGCTGATTGTGAGACGGAACCTCAGAGTTGTTTTGATTTGTATTCCCCTTATTACTAATAGTTTAGTCGTATGGTTATTACCTCTTTACAGTTTTCTGGAAAACAGTTCATATCCTTTGACTTCTGAGGAATGGTCTTTGGTCTTATCAGTTTTATAAAATTATGTATCTTACATATCAGGTCCTTTGAAGATATTTGTTGCAAAGATTTTTTCCCAGTTGACAGTTTCCCTTCTTATTGATTTTTTTTCCTGTAAAGGCTTTTCAATTTCATGTATTTGAAATTATCTATTATATCATTTGTTCTTTTAAGAATTCTTCCCCAGCCTGGGAAAGGTAACTTCATCTCGTTTCTTGTCTAATCTTCCATTTGACCTCCTTAATTTAGTTCACTTAGCCGTTTTGAGCTTTTTATACAATGTGGCAAAAGTTGTTGGTTTAAATATGTTTTCTGCCAAACCATTTCCAGTTTTCTCACCAATTCTTTTCAGAGAGGGAATTCTTCCTCATATAATTTATATTTTCAGATCTATTGAGCTTTGGCTTATTGAATTCAGGTATCTCTGATTCTTTCTTATGTAGTATGTTCTACTGATCTGATTTTCTAATTTTTAAATTGTAACAAATAGTTTTGATTTCTGCTTTGTAATATGATTAGTTATAGAAGTGCTTTTCCTCCATTCTAATTTATTTTCATTATTTCCCTAGAGGTTCTATATCTTTCATTCCTCCAAATGAATTTCAAAGTGGTTTTTTTCCCCTAGCTTTATGAAATATTGTTGGTAGTTTGATAGAGATCTAAATTTGTGATTTAGGTAATATCTTCATTTTTGTTATATTGGCATAGCCAATAAACAGTGAATATACTTTCAATTATTCATCATTCTTTGTGTCTTTAAAGAGTATTATGAAATTGCTTTTTATGTTAGGAGCTTATATACTTTTACTAGCTTTCAATTTTATTTTAATTTTTAGGAATAGGGACACAGACTGGGCCTGTGATTTCTTTGGTAGGGAATTTCCAGGTGAGGAAGGTCTCTTGACCAGTGCAAAACTGTGCCTTCTCTGCAGCAACCTTAGGCAGTTACCTAGAGCGCTGACTGAGAAGTTAAGCCAGTATGTGGCAAGAGTAGAATTCAAATTCAAGTCTTCCTGGCTTCAAAGCTTTCTGGCCATTACCGAATGGTACCACTCGTATTTCAATCAAATGAAATTGTTTTCTGTGTGACTCCATCATGGCAGCTTTCCTTGATATTAAAAGATTACTGTAACAACAACAAAAGTAATAACTTGATTTACTATTATCATGATTATTGACAGCTGTGTAGTCTTGAAGGTTTGTAAAGTGCCTCTCCATTTTGTAGGTGAGAAAACTGAAGCTCTGAGAAAGTAGAAGTGATTTTTTTCATGATTATACAGCTGGTGTCTTGAGTGTGTAAACACATCTACCTTAACTGCAAGTCCAATGCTCTCCCTGCTAAACTGTCTCGCTGCTTGGAGATTCATACTGAGACAGAAAAAAGAGAGGAAAGAGAGATATCAGCATTGGTCAATTCCGACCTTCAAATTAATCTTTTGAGTCTAGTGCTATTTTTGGTTGATATTTTTTTTAAATGCTCCATTATAGGAACTATATGATTTTGTGTTTTTCTGAACAAACAGTTGTAATCAGAACCTGGCAATAGTACCATTTTGCTAAAGAGGTGAATGTGGATGGGATGAAGTAGGTAGTACTATTCACTGTGCCACCTAGCATGTGAAAAATAACATGAAATCGTCAAAGTAAAATGTTGTACATTATAACAAAAAAAATCACTAAAGAATAAACAAAATTCATCTATAACTTTCTATCTCTTTTTGAGGGGGTGGGGAGGAAGGAGGCATTCAGGGTTAAGTGACTTGCCCAGGTTCACATAGCTGCTTAGTGCCTGAGGCCAGATTTGAACTCAAGTCTTCTTGGCTTTAAGGCCAGTTCTCTTATCCACTGTGCCACCTAGTTGTCCCAGTAAGTTTCTTTAAATGAAGTTTTCAAAGCATTTTGAATTTTTTGGTTTGATGATTCTTTTCCAAACCCTTGGTTTTTCCCTAACATGATTGATCAGGTCAGTTAAGATCTGATCATAAAATTTCATGCCTCATACTGTTAGTACCATATGTGATTGATGAAAAACTTGGGTATCTTTATGCTAAAAGCCACTTTTTAAAAGTTACCTAAAAGATGTCATCTAAAAGATAATTGTGTTTCCCATATTTTAACATGATTTATAGTCTCTTGTTTCAAGTTATATAATGATACGACTAGTGATCTTGTTTCTTTTTTTCCTTGCTATTTAGTAAAACTAGCTTATCATTTGGTCTTAGACAATGTCTAAGAATTAGTGATGCCAGTGTTATCTTTATGGTATTTTATAATTAGAGAACTATACTTAAATTTATATTTACATGGAGGCAGTTGGTGGTTCAATGGATAGAACACTAGACCTGGAGTCAGGAAGAGCTGAGTTCATCTCTTTGCCTCAGGTATTTACTAGCTTTGTGACCTTTGACAAGTCACTTAACCTCTGTTTACTTCAGTTTCCTAAATTTTAAAATGAAGATAAAAATAGTAGGGTTGTAAGGATCCAGTGTAAATGCTTATTGGCACATCGCCTGGCATATAATAAATGCTATATAAAATGTCATGCCCCATACACACACACACACTCAGAATTTTAAAACATTTTGTCTTTTCTTTAGGTATTATGGCTCTTGAGTTTTGATGATGACAAAAACACGCTGGCAGACGCAGTGGATAAGTACTGCATTGGAGTGCCTCCTATTCAGTGGCTGGCCTGGATTCCACAGCTGTTAACTTGCTTAGTTGGTTCTGAAGGCAAACTTCTTTTGAACCTCATAAGTCAGGTAGGTTTGATTAAAGTATTTTTATTTATTGATTGACTTCTTACCTTAAATCTTTTACAGTCTTTTCAGAAAGCAAGGTTTTCGTTCATTGTATCAAATCAGAGACTTAATTTTGACATAATAGTGATAGGAAGTGTGCTTTTAATAACTTTCTGATCATTTTAGTAGGAACTTTGATAATAGCTATTAGAACCTTTGTAACATTGGAACTGCAGTCTCATTGATTTAAGCAATGTGTACATATTGTTGCACAATGAAATATAAAATGAAATAAAAAATAGGATATACCATTGGTAATATTGCGAAAATCACCATAAGTCTAACTTATTTTTCATGGACTGTCTCGTTTATTTTTGTGTCCAACTTCCGTAAATGTACATATGTTTTGTGACCATCCAGAAATTGACAATTTATTTAATTAATGAGGTACACATTTATGCCAAGGTTTTGGGATACAAATCACATGTTTAACATTCTTCAACACTGAACAAATATGCTGTAGTTTAGTAAGCCCTTATCTTGCAAGTGAGTTAGATGCATTATTTCCCTCATTTAATAGAAGGTGTGATTAATAGATTTATAAGACCAAAGTTACATGATAGTGTCTACTCAGCCTTTTTAGGGGAACCGTAAAGCCTGCATTTGGTAAAAATGGTATCTCTTTACATGAAGTGGCTGTATTTTTCAGCGTCAGCACTGCAGTTATGTGGAGTAAGGTTACGCTATAATGGGCCAAGCTCTCAGGCAGTGTTGGGCTCACTGGGAATTGTGGCCCAATTTAAAGACTAAGTGGTGTCATTATATCTCTTTTTCTTGGGTTATATGCATGAATCAGATCTTTTGCTGATCCAGGTCCTTACATTTTGCTGTCTTCAGATTTATTAGGCAATATGATAGTGAGGCTCCTCATTAATAGTCCCTGATAGAATGTGCAGAAACAACACCATTTTAGCCTAGCTTAGATGGTTTTTGGGGGGGAAGGGGCAAAGCTAAACTAGAATGATTTAATTGTTTTTCAGTGAAACAGAAATTTAATGTGACTCATACAACATGATCACCTAGTAAAGTATACACTTTGTTGAATATAGTTCAGTATGTTCAATGCTAATTAGATCTTCATTTATAAAGTAGGGTAAACACATTTCTTTTCCTTATTTAAGTCTGATTTTCAGTAACATTGATGAATGAATGATATTTTCTCTATATTTTTAATAGGTTGGAAGAGTATATCCTCAAGCTGTTTACTTTCCCATAAGAACTCTATATTTGACATTGAAAATTGAGCAACGAGAACGTTACAAAAGTGGTGCGTTTTTTTTCTTTTTCATGAGAAAGTATTGGCGAGAATTGAGAAGGATGAAAAGATGTGAAGGAAGTATCAGTGTTTAGTGTATCTTATGCTTCTGCTGTATATCAAGGACAGATAAAATGTGTTGAGAACAGTGCAAAACATTTTATGTACTTTTTAAATCTACCTGAGATCACTTGTATTTTTACTGTATCTACTCCCTTTTCTAAGGTATATACCAAAATTGGTTTGTGGTTATCTCTGTCTTTATCCTGTAACTTTTCCCTTTTATTAAAATTATGAGCCTCCTTGAGGGCAGAGGCTGGTTTTGCCTTTCTTTGTATGCCCAGCACTGTACCTAGTCCATATAGAAGCTTAATAAATGCCTTTTGATTTTACTTTTCCTGAAAAGAGCACAAAGAAAACTTCCTCATTGCTCAGAATTAAAACTGTATTTAATTTAATATTACACAGGCCTGGTTTGTGAGTTAATAATATTAAAATAAAGAATTGTCATTAGCTAGAAAACGGTCTTTTGAACTTTGTTCTCCATTTTGGTGTATTCAGTATTTCGTGTGCTGTGAATATGGCCAGTTAGAAATGCTGAGCATTTGTGATAGTTAATTATTAAAATCATATTACCAAGGTAGACTCTGGCACTATTGGATTCACTGGTAACTGTGACAGTAAACGTTAAACATATATTTCTATTTTGGGAAAATTATAAATTAAGACTCTTTGTAAATGCTGTTATTTACAAATACCTTAGTAAATTAATTTTTAAGAATTGGTATTTTTGCGTTTTAAGATCAAAGATAGATCTGGAGAAACAATCAGTATAGACTCACTGTTTCCAGAGTTGTATAAGTTTTATCTTTTTTTATACAAAAATTACTTACCTGGAGCATAGATTGTATATGTTTCAGAATTATTTATAGATTATTTTTAGGTCCTTGTTATATCATGACATGTATGCAGTATAAGATAAGAATAATACTACTCCCCCACTTCCCATTCGGAGCATTCGGCAGCTTTCATGGGACCATCTTGATGTGTCATTTACTTGATCTTCACAGCCACATTGTGAGGTAGGAAGGGCATATCCCATCTGTATTTTATAACCAAGGGAACTTCTGCTCAGAAGATCCACTTGCTGGGTTACAGAGGAAAGGATGCTGACTTTGATGTTAGAGGAACCAGGTCCACATTCTGACTCTGCCACTTAATACTTGTGTGACCTCAAACAAGTCTCTCCCCGTCTTGAAGACTCACTTTCCTCATTTGCAAAATGAGATGGTTGGACTGTATGGATTGCTAAGGTACCTTCTGTATCTGAACCTGTGATTCTGTAGTTAATGAAGGGTAACACTGGAGCATGGTTGTTCTCCTGACTTTTAGCCCAATGATCTTTACGTTGTACTACATTGTCCCTTTTTGGTTGATGGATGTTCCTCTAGATTTTTAAAACCAAGTCTAGCTTTCACATCAGTGAGACATCACACTATATTTTACAATTTACAGTTTTTTATGTGTATTCTCAGATTCTGGACAGCAGCAACCAAGTTCAGTAGGCAATCAGTCCCATTCTGCATCAGATCCTGGACCAATTAGAGCCACAGCACCAATGTGGCGCTGCAGCAGAATTATGCATATGCAGAGAGAATTGCATCCAACTCTTCTGTCTTCTTTGGAAGGCATTGTTGATCAGATGGTCTGGTTCAGAGAAAATTGGCATGAAGAGGTATTTGGTTATGAGTTTGGAAATTCTCTAAATTGATGTAATTTGCATGTATATTACCTGATGTCTACTCTATAGAATTGGTTGTTTTGTGAATTACTATGGTTCTGTTTAATAAATATGGACTTTGTAAATAGCTGTATATATTTTTCGTATACTAGTTACCTTTTTATTAAAAATTGTAGTTTCATATCTAAAAATATAAGACTTTAAAAAAACAAATTTTCAACCTTTAAGAAATCTTCCTTGAAAGATTTGATGGTTATTTCTGCGAGCTTAATTGCTTCCCATGTGAACTCTTAGTATAGCTAATGAGATGATAGAATGTAAGCTCCACAAAAGGGCACAGACTGTTTGGTTTTGTCTAATTATGAATGAAAGTCTGTAACTTTCTGCAGGCAGCCTTTCTCAGTCCTTCTTAACCTTCATGCTTTCCCTCTGAAACCACCCTCTCTTTATTCTGTATGAACCTAGTTTGTACATAGTTGTTTTCATGGTGTATGTTCCATTAAACTGTGAGTTTCTTGAGAGCAAAGACTGTTTTTTGTCCTTTTTGTCCAGCACTCAACCATAGTGCCTGACGTGTAGGTAGTTATTAAATGCTATTTAATTGACTGCTTTGTATCCCTTATGCCATCCAAAGTGTTTTGCATATAATAAGTGCTTAATAAATTTTTACTGAATTTGAACTAGCTACATTAATGGAAGAAAACAGTTTCATAGATAATCCAGTTCTCCAGTATTTTTAGCAGCCAATTTGCATTCATAATTTATGTTGCTTAATTCAATATTAAAATATATTTTAATTTCCAATCTTATTTTTACCATTTGCCAGATGGGTAGAGGAAGAAAAGTTACTCTGTATATATGCTGGATCGTAAAAAGAAAAACCAGCTGAAGAAAGGATTAGGTTATTTTCTGTAGTTACTCTATTGAATTGATAATACAACTTAGTCCTGCTTAGTGTGAATAATGAATCCCCTGAAGTGATTGCATTATTTGAATTTGCACTACATATTCTGTTGGGGTGGGACCAGTTACCATATTTTACATAATTATAACTTTTGAATAGTGTGAATTGGAATACAGCACTTAGATCAGCAAGAGATGGTTGTCAGGCTTGTTTTTAATTCTAGACTACATTTCCATTGTATTAATTTACATAAACTCACAGTGCCAGGTACTGAGGTCTTTTATATAAATGTTTGTTGATTGAAAGGGCGCCATTATTATAATACATCTTTCATCTCTTTTCCTTTAGGTTCTCAGACAGCTTCAGCAGGGCCTGGCAAAATGTTACTCTGTAGCTTTTGAGAAAAATGGAACAGTTTCGGATGCCAAAATCACGCCACACACTCTCAATTTTGTTAAGAAATTGGTCAGCACCTTTGGAGTTGGCCTGGAAAACGTGTCTAATGTCTCTACCATGTTTTCCAGCGCTGCCTCTGAGTCTTTGGCTAGAAGAGCACAAGCAACAGCTCAGGATCCTGTCTTTCAGAAGTTGAAAGGACAATTCACAACAGGTGATTGTTTTCTACATTCACATTTCTTATTTCCTTTGGAAAAAGAAAAGAAGGCATGAAGATGAGTAGTTATCTTAAGAACTGACTTGAGACTTTTTAACCTCAAAATAAAAATTTCTTAAAATTTCTTATTTTATCTTTTTAACTTTCCCAGTAAGTGTGTATGAGCTGTGAACTGAAGAAGACATGGCAGAGAACAATTATATGAATATTTTTTAAGTTATAATGTTTACTAATTTTTGAACACTTTGCTTGATTTATGTTTTCTTTTCCCTGGATAAAAGAACCCTTATTTTTAATCTAGCCATCCCTTTATATTGTTTCACACTATTGCCCCTTGCTTAAATGAATGCCAGGGCAAACTTCTATTTAAAGGACTTCTAGTTAGTTTCTAAGTTTATTGGATGTTGTAAAGATTATTCTTCTGGCCTGTGGCCCTTTGCTTTGTTCATTTCTGCATTTTGGAGTATTTCATTGAGATATCATGACAGCCATGCTTTTGCAAAAGACTGGTCACAGCTGTTATCTTCACATCTTACATTTTTCTCTTGTCCTGCAGTAAACATTGAGAGATATTGTGATTATATTAAATGAACTAGGTCTAATAAGCAAGGAATAGAAAAATATGCTATGCTTTTCTGATTACTTCTTAAAACTAAAATGAATTAGAACATAGTAAATATCTTTTGAATTAATACTACATTTTAAGTAAAATAAGCCTGCTGTGTTTAAAGTGCTATGAATAATAATTCAAAGGAAGAAGATAGTCTCTGGTCCATTGATCAATCAATAAAAGTCTCAACAAAAATTTTTAAAAGCAATGTAATGAAAAAATTAAAAGTCCTCTCTAGAAGCTTATGTTCTAAAAATTAGGGGAGATAACAAGAATATGTGTGTAGTATAATACATTTTGCACACACAGTTTTATGCACACATTTTGTGTGTGTGTAATGCAAGATAATTTGAGTGGGAAGGAACTTGCTGTTGGAGGAGGAATTAGAAAAGGTTTCTTGTAGAAAGTTGTATTTGAACTGAAACGTGAATGAAATTCAAGGTTCCAAGAAGCAAAGGGAAAGAGGACACTCCAGGTATCAGGGACAGCCTTTGCAAAGACATAGGGACAGAAGATGAAATGTTGCATGTGAGGAGCACCAAACAGTCCTGTGTTGCTGAGCCAAAGACTTCATCAAGGGGAGTAAGCATAGTAAGGCTAGAAAGATTATTTAGAGCTAGATTATGAAGGTCTTGGCATGTTAGACAAAGAGGTTTTGTATTTGACCCTAGAAGTAGAAGCTGTTGGAGTTTAGTCAGGTACTGGCATGGTCAGATCTGTGCTTGTGGAAAATAATTTTAGTACTTTTTGTAGAATGAGTTAAGGAAGACACTTGAGGCAGGAAGACTAATTAAAAGGCTGTTTATTGTAGACTCTCTGGGTGAGAGATAATAAAAGTGAATTATTGTGGAGGTCTTGTGAATGGAGAACAGTGGTGCTAGAGCAGGCAAGACTTGAAATCTGAGGGGTCATGATGATGCAATGGGTCCAGTGTGACGCTGAAGCTAGGAACCTGGATACGTGGAAGGGGAGTGGTCCTCTCTGGAAATAAAAGAATTCTGAGGTAGGGTGGTTTTGGGGGGGCAGTTAATTTATTAAGTGCCTTTAATGTGCCAGCAACTATATTAGGTGCTTAGGATACAAAGAATCTGAGCCCACGATGAGTTTTACATTCTGATATAGGACACAACTAGATATAAAATACATAGCAAAATAATGAAGTTAGTAAATAAAAGTCTATAAAAATAATTAATTATAAGAGGTAAGAAATTAGCAGTTATGGAGAACAGGAAATAGAGTCATGCAGAAGATGGTGCATGGGCTCCATCTTAGAGGAAGAGAGGGACTCTGTGGTGAAGACAAGCAGGCATTCCAGGTGTGTAGGAGGGCCAGTGAACAGGCAGGGAGACAGTGTCACTGACAAGCAAGGCCTTAAAGACAGATGTGGCCAAGTTGCATAAGACTTGAAAAGCTAAATGCTATTTCCATGTTAGGAAATAGTGGTGTAAGAATTTTGTTGTTGTGTTGGGCCACATTGTGGTCAATATCAAGCCTCAGTTTTGGTGGTGGTGTGGAGAGCTTGTGAGCAGCGAAGTGATAGGACAGAAGAGTTATTTAGTAAGTTAATCTGGTATGTAGATGGTTCAGAGGAAGGGGAGAGATGAGTCCAAGGAATTAATGAAGAAGTTACTGCAATAAGCCAGGACTCAGTGATAAGAAACTGTATTTTGGGTGTTGGCTATGAAATAGAAAAGAGAATTTCTAGGGACACCAAAAGAATCAATGAAACTTAATTAAAATAAAGAGTGGATAAAAATGGAGATTGAGAGAGGTGAGAGTCAAAGACTTCGTTTTTTGTCTTTATTTAGTTGGTTATTAGTAACAATATTGATAAAAATAGGAATGTCAGATTAGAGAATTAGATTTTGAGGGGAAAATTGGTTTTAAATCTATTGAGTTGAGGTGTTAACCAAGACATCCAAGTGAAAGTATTCTGTAGACAGCGAATTAGACTTTAGAAGAGCAGAGAGGACCAGAAATAATGATTTTTGGCATCATCTGAAAAGGAGTGTTGGTCAAAGTGGATAAAGAGAGGAAAAAAATTGAGCAACAAGAGGAGAGAGTTGTTTTTTTTTTTTTTTATTTATTTTGTAATGTTTAACAATCACTGCCATACAATTGTGATTTTATCCCCCCCACCTACCCCCCACTCCCCCCCTCCCTCCCCACGACTGCATACAATTCTGTATAGATTCTACATATACTTTCCTATTGAGTATATTTTCACTATAGTCATGCTATGTAGTCAGACTAAGATAAATGAAAGAAATCGTATAACAAATCAGAACATGATACACAAACACATACACATACACAAACATGATCTGCTACAATATGTGAGTGACTTCCATATTTCTCTCTCTGAGTGTGGCAGGCATTTTGCCTTGAGGTCCTCCATTGGGATTTTTTTTTTTTTTTTTTTTGGTAAGAAGTTCTTGTGTTATTACAAAAATCTAAGTCTACCAGAAAAAACTCTCACACACTGTGGTCGTTGCTGTGCATAAAGTTCTCCTGGTTCTGCTCCTTTCACTCAGCATCAGGTCATATAAGTCCTTCCAGGCCTCTCTGAAGTCTTCTTGTTCATCATTTCTTATGGCACAATAGTACTCCATTACATTCATATACCATAATTTATTCAGCCATTCCCCAATTGATGGACATCCCCTTGACTTCCAGTTTTTGGCAACTACATAGAGTGCTGCTATAAATATTTTTGTACATGTGGGACCCTTTCCCATTTTTATGATCTCTTGGGGATATAGTCCTAGTAGCGATATTTCTGGGTCAAAGGGTATGCACATTTTTGTAGCCCTTTGGGCATAGTTCCAAATTGCTCTCCAGAATGGCTGGATGCGCTCGCAGCTCCACCAACAATGAATTAGTGTTCCAACTTTCCCACATCCTCTCCAGCATTTATCATTTTCTTGTTCTGTCATGTTTGCCAATCTTATTAGGTGTGATGTGGTACCTCAGAGTTGTTTTGATTTGCATCTCTCTAACCAATAGTGATTTAGAGCATTTTTTCATATGATTATAGATAGCCTTAACCTCTTCCTCTGAAAATTGCCTGTTCATATCCTTTGACCATTTATCAATTGGGGAATGACTTGTATGATTATACATTTGGATCAGTTCTCTATATATTCTAGAAATGAGGCCTTTATCCCCGAGCTTAGCTGTAAAAATTCTTTCCCAATTTACTACATCCCTCCGGATTTTGGTTGCATTGGGTTTGGTTGTGCAAAAACTTCTCAGTTTAATGTAATCAAAGTTATCAAAGTTATAGAGGAGAGAGTTTTTAAAGAGAATGTGGTCACTATGGTGGGGACTCAGAACAAGTTTTACTTATTCTCTACACCTGACAGTCTCCAGAGTGGTAAAAATATTATCCAGATTACAAGAACGGAATGAGCCCTTAAGAACCACTATTTTGAGAAGTTTAGTAGAAAGAAAGATGAGAAATAAAATTTTAACTTGAAATCAGTGTGTGCTTTTGCACATCCTTTCATATTTAAGCATTTGTAAAATTCTCTGATATCTTAAATTATCAAATGAGTTGGGCATATAGAAGTTTATTTTGATTACAACCAGAGAGATTTTTAGAACTAAAATGTATGGGTGCTCTTACATTCTAGACAGCCAACTAAGGACTAAATGTACTCCGTATGGTTTTCATATTCACTAATAAAAGTCACAGATAGTTGTGCAGTGTTATGGATGGTGTGTGGTGTGTCTTAATAATGAAAGACAAATATCAACATGGATTTGTCACTTGCTTCTTAGAGTCCCTTTTAACAGAAACCTGGTACTGAAAACCTCAGTGTATACTTTTTTTAATTGTTTGCTGTGGGTGTAATTTTATCTCAGCATAAATGAATTAGATTAAAATCAGACCTTTGATTTCATTGGTGTAGAAAGCTTACACTGAGGAAGATTCCCGTTACCAATTCAGATAGGTATCTGTTCTACAATTTATAATCTTAGAGAGTTTCCTGTGACATTGAGAGGTTAAGTGACTTGCCCGTTGTCTTACTGCCAGGCGTATGTCAGGGTTGGGACTTTACTACTGAGGTTTTGCTGGCATACTATACCACACTATTTCTCACGTTACTAAGTTATTACAAATAAATTACCTTGTTGAATTTAGTGAGGAATATATTAGCATTTGATGTAATATGTTCATCTAATATTTTAATATGCTTATTTGCTTTTAAATGTGATATTTGATATATGTAATCTTAGTATATATAATAAATTCCCTTATTGGATTCACTTTTAGAAATAGTGATTTTCTTTTACAAACTGTGGCAAAATATTCATTTTGCAGTTCTAGGCAAATCATTTTGGGAGAGCTGTGTCTATGCTGAGAGTATCAAAAGCCTAGTATTTTTGTTAGGTGAATATTGTATGTACAGAATTCTCGGATTACTGTCCATCACACTCTTGTTGTGCAATTGGAATGACAGCCCATAATTCTCATGGCTTATGGTTTGATTTTCTGAGTCTCAAAGCCTCATAGAGGTTTTCTACATCCCAAGTTTAGAGATAGAATAGGTTTTATTTGTAAGTCCTAAGTGTTTCAGATTGCCATGGAGGGGTTCTAAAGGAAAACTCAAGCAGAGTGATATGCCCACTCTTGGAAGAGACAGACCATGAAGCTATGACAGCCACCCTCATACTCAGGACTTCCCAAAGCCTTTCCTGTTCTTTAGACATCATAGCTCTCTAAAGGATTACATTTATATGCTGTACTGAATGAATGAAGAAGTATTTTTTATGAGCTGAGCACTAAGGATAAAAAAAAAAATCAAGTCAGACCCTTCTCTTAAGAAGTTCACATTCTAAATTGAAAGAAGACATATACAGAGGGTTCAGCTGCAGTGTGGATGGTGGTCGTAGGAGTGCAGTTATAGATGGATTCTACCTTATGACAACAAATCCTCACCTGGTTATGAAAACATTAACAATTAAGTGTTCAACTCCAGAAACTTCATGCCATCCATAATTCCAGGAAACAAAAATCATACCTTAAAGAATCTTCTCTAGCAGGAAATTTCTTGTGTATGTGTTAAGATAAAACATTTCCCCTCCAATTATTAGTCCTAGGTAACAAGAAAATCCTCATCCTTGTCATGGAGGCAGTTCAGATGATTGAAGATGGCAGTTAAAAGTGGGGATTAATTAATATTTTTCAGATTATTGAGTATTGTCATTTGCCATTTGGATGTGAGATAAAAGATTATCTATTATCAGTATTATCTATTCATTTTAAAGAAAATTTTTAGCCCTTTTAATGTTTTGTTTTGGCATTTTTATTTCTCTTAATTCTTGTTTTTTTCTTGAGCAAGATCATAAGCTCTTTTAGAGTAAGGACTAGGTAGGTTTTTGTTTTGGGCTGAGTTTTTTTGATGTTTAAGGTTGACCATAGTACACTTAATCAGTTGGACACTGACTCCTGAAATAGGTTAGCCTTCTGAATCAGGAGAGGGAGTACTCACATCAGTGAAATCATAGAAATTTTGAAGTATTCTCTTCCCCCTTAGAGCTTAAATAGAAAAGGTATTCATTTTGTGGATAACCTGTTTTCTTCTACATATATAGATGATAATAAATTTTACATATGTCTTTGATATTCTTTTGAATAAATCCATCTTCTTAACCTTATGATTTTGACTTGTTCTTCTTGGAACTCTAAAATCATCTTTTATCAGTATAGCAGTTTGCTAGTGGGTAATTGAGATTCATATTACTTGCAAATGGAAGCATTTATAAATGCTAATTATAGTTTTAATTATAAAACATAAGTAATGAAAGTTTTCAAATGGAGAATTAGAACAAGTGGGAGGGGGGAGGAAATCAGCAAATGACACTGAGTCAATTTTTGTACTGAATTATTGTTTTTTTAGCTGGGGGTCAGTGTATGAAAGATGAACATGGCTATAAGCACTGGCCTTGTGACGTTGGCAGAAAATGAACTGTGTTAATTTAGTACTAGTTTCCTCATTGTTTGCTCTCCCTTTCCTTTCAACATCTTTGATGAAAAAGAGTCTAGAGCTGTAGAAATCTAAACAGTTTTATGGCAGCTGTGCCTTAGAACCAAAGTAAGAATTGTTCTTTACTCTTGGTAAAGAGTTCTGATGATGGGTGATTTTGTGAGATCCTTCATTGCAGGTCTAGGATAAAAGCTTGGGAAAGAGCTATTATGTTATCCTTTTGGGAAATAAAGTTTAAATTCAGACTTGATGTTGAGGGACAGTTAGTTTTTATATTTGTTTTCAATCCAGTTCAAATGGCTACAGTTGGTTTCTATACTAAGAGTGGTAGAGATACAGTAGTCTCCCTTTTTGTCTTTCATAAGACATAAGACCAGAGACACACATATACCAACTGCATCATGTAAATTGTGGTAATAAATTGCTAGTACAATTTTAAGAGTTATCTTTTGTCACTTAAGTGTAGTTGAAGATATATTTAGTAACATACCCCAGAACTAACTTCCCTATTACTGACAAGGGCACTAATATCCTCTTAGTCACCCAAGCTCGTAATGTGGACATCATCTTCAACTCCTCCCTCAGACTCTCACATCCTTAATATCTAATTTGTTGCCAAGGCTTATGGATTCTACCTTCCAAACTTCTCTCATGTCCTCTTTACTCTCCTCTGACACTGCCACCATTCTGATGCAGACCCACCTCACCTCACACCTCAACTATGGATTCTACTGGCCTTTTGATTGACTTCCATGCTTCCTTTGTTGTCTTTCCTCTCCAGTTCCTCCCACATTCACCTGAGTTGTCAGTTCCATTCTGCTTTGAGTCTATCACTTGCTTCTCTGTCATAACCTTATTCATCATCAGTATTTTGCAACCTGGTTGTTTTAATGAACAGAAACTTTGAAAGACTTTCAAAATTGTGTTGTCTTTACAGTACTGTTAATAATTTTCTCCTGGTTCTGCATACTTCATTCTGCATCAGTTTGTTAAAATCTTCCCAGGTTTCTCTGAAGTCATTCATTTCATCACTTCATGGCACAGTGATGCTCCATTACATTCATAGAACATGGTTTATTCAGCCATTCCCCAATTGATGGGTACCACTTTAGTTTCCAGTTCTTTACTTCTACAAAAAAAATGCCCATATATATTTTTACACAGATGAGCCTGTTTCCTGTTTCTTTTTATCTCATGGCCAAAGGTCGTATACAGTTTAGTAACTTTGGGAGCGTAGTTCCCAATTACTTTCCAAAACAACTGGGCCAATTCATACTTCTATTAGCAGTGCATTAGTGTGCCTGTTTTTCTATAGCCCCTTTAGCTTTTGCCATTTTCCTTTTTGTCAATTTTATTAATCTGAGAAATTGTCTCAAGTTGTCTTTAATTTTCATTTCTCTAATTATTAGTGGATTTTTTTCTTGTGGCAATGGATAGCTTGGATTTCTTGAAAGTGCCTCTTTATATCCTTTGACCATTTGTCAGAGAATGATTCTTAGTCATATAAATTTTAATCTGTTCCTTGTAGTCTTAGAAATAAGACCTTTATCAGAGAAACTCACTGCAAAGATTTTTTTCCAAGATAGCAGCTATTCTTATGAAATGGTTACAATCAACCTATAGTCCTTTTTTAAACTTTATTTTTTTCTAATTGAAGAAAATATACCTTCTTTTTTCACTCCCTCCTTGCTCAATTGAAAAAGAAAAACAAGCATGAGAGGTGAGTATAAGAAGTATAGAGTATATACAGAGTATAAGAAGGCTTATCTGATGTGAGCCACAGGCTCTATCCCATCATGACTTTAAATGGCAGGTTGAGCAGGAGTGAAGAATTCTAGGGCTACCAAAACCCTTGATTTTGGTCACCACAGCTCTGCTTCCTATTGTGTTTGAAGGGACTTCTCCACACAGTCATATAGGAATCCATTCCAGAGCCTCATGCAATAAAGTCCTGTCCTCATGTGTTTTTTTCATTAAAGTGATTGCTAAGTAACACTTACCGTATTGCCTTTTTTTCTCATGAGAGAAAGATTTGGTCTGTATTAGAATTAAATCTTTGATGCTGTGAGGTATTTTGTAATTATTTTGTAATGAACGTTTATTTTGTAATTTTAAAATTGTATTCACTTCTACATCCTTCCATTAATGCACAGTGCACATATGCAGTTTCCTAAGTGTGAGCATGACCAGGGGCCAGAACTGGCTTATGCTAGTATTCTTCCAGGAAACAAAAAACACTCAGTTTTGAAGAAAGACGTAGTTAAAGTAATTGACCTTTATAAGAAGTACAAGTAATCAGTAATATGTGTGTGGGAGGAATTTAACATTGTTCTCTTCTCTTGTAAGTGTACTAATTTTGTCAGTATATTTCAATCTCAATCCTTACTCATTTCTGTTTGATAAAAGCTATCTTGACATTTTTTCCCCTGACCTAAATAAGAGAATTGTATATTTTGTTAATTTAAAAAATAATAATTATAGTGGCTTAAATTTTTGTTCAAAAAACATTGAAGTGTATGTGAAATTTCACATTGTGGTAAGATTAGTTTTATAAAACTGTTGATAGCTGAGTTTCTTTATACCACCCAAAAATATTTGCCTGTCTCTTGATGGATAAGGAGTAGAGGTGCAAAAACAGGTCAGTATGTGTGCCATGGCTTATGCATGCTAAGTAGCATCCACAGTAGGAAGTCCATTCTTGCATTATGTTATGGATGAATCCCTATGGTCTTTTAAATATTTTATGGTGACATTTCCATGCTATTTATACTATTTTTATATGTGTGTGTGTGTGTGTATGTGTGTGTATATATATGTATATTTTTTTTTTCTTTTTTTTTTTGCTCGGCCATCAGGGTTAAGTGATTCATTTGTATTATTCATACTCCTTTATTTAGGCTTGAGATCTGAGTATTAGACAGCCATTTGTAGACCATGTCTGTTCATTTTGATATCCTATATTAAAAGGTTTCTTTGTAAGTTCAGTAGCCATCAACAAAAAAAATTTCAAAAAGGAGAAAAATCTTGTCCCAGACCTTTAACCTTCAATGTAGCAGAACAAAATGAATTAAAAGAAAAGAAAAAAATTTTTTTCCTGTACTGTATCTTTCCAGATCTTCCCAAAGCCCACCACCACTAGCTCTGCTTTCTCCCTCACTTCTCTACTCTTTTTCCTTTTCTCCCAGTTTTTTTTGGTTTCACTCAATATCTCATATATCTTTCTATATTTTCTTGTACATATCAAAATTATTTTTTTGCAGCCCAGTCATATTCCTTTACATTAATATACCATTATCTTTTCAGTCATTCTCTAATTATTAATAGAGATTGTTTTCAATTTTTTACTTATAATTAAAGTAGCAATGAAAATTTTTTACTGATAGGGTTTTTTTTTCCAGTTTTATCTTGTTTTGGGAATAGTCTTTAGCAATTTAGTCATTGGGTTCAAAATTTGTTCATTTTTGTGACTCCTGTTGTTTATTGTTTTGGTGTTCTCAAAAATATTTGCTAATAGTCAGCTGCCCCAAGAACAACTTATTATAGTGACTTGTTAAACTATACATTTGCCAGTGCTGTTTTTTTTTTTGAAAACCACCATTATTTTTATGCATTTTGTGAGTGTAGTTGGTATCTCCAAGTTATTTTATAATTTGCATTTCTTAAGTGTTAGAGAGTTTGCATATCACCATTTCCTAGGCTATTAATAGTTCCTATTCAGATCCTTTGACCATTGTTCAGTTGGTCAGTTTGTTATTAGTCTTGTATGTACCTCTAGATTCTGGATGTCAGGCCTTCCGTTTGAGAGGGTTGGGGAGAGAATGCTGCATGGTTCTAAACTGCTTTCCAGAATGGCTGCATGAGTTCACAGCCTCACCAGTATGCCTTAGCACGTTGGTTTTCCCACAGCCCCTGAAGCATTTGCCATTCTCCTTTTACATCAGCTTTGACAATCTGATGGCTATGAGGTAGTGCCTCAGAGTTTGTATTTGCATTTCTCTAATTACTAGTGATTTAGAATTTTTTTTATATGGCTGTTGATAAACTTTGTTTTCTCTCACTGAAAAATGCCTGTTCATATCCTTTTAGCCTTTTATCAATTGAGTAATGTCTCTTACTAGAATCTATTTCCTGTATTTTTGGAAATGAGATCTTTTATGTAAGAAACTTGATGAAAAATTTTTCCTAATTTTCCACTTCTCTTTTATGATATTTTATCTACATTGGTTTTATGCAAAAGCTTTTTAATTTTATGTTGTCAAAATTGTCAGTCTTAACTCTCTTCTGTCTCTTATTTGATCATGAACTCTTCCCCAAACCATAAATATGATAGCTAATTCCTTCCATGCATTTCTAATTTCTTTATGATGTAACTCTTTATCTAAATCTTATCATATATTTGGTATTTTGTATTTTCTGTTGTTTCCTTTTCATACTTCTTGGTGTCTAATGTCCTGCTTTTGACCCAGTAGAAGTGTTCTGGATATGTGACTTTGGGCAAATCACTTACAACCTCTCATTGCTCTTAGATGTTTTCTTAAAACGAGTAGATAACAGAGAATTCTTTGTATCAGTAGAGGAAGTTCTTACCTAGAAGCTCTTTGTACCAATAGACACACAGGTCTGTTCCTCTTCCCTGGCCATTGTTCCTTCCTCCCTCCCCCCCCCCCCCAGCAGTGGAGTAACCTATAGATATTTAAGTTGGTATTATTATTAAATTTTTTTAAGTTGAGGAATACTCACTTTTCTATATTCACTCAATCTCATTATGAGGAAGAATATCCTTCTATTTATTTCAGTTCTTTTTTTGAAATTTTCTTTTTGTAGGTTTCCTTTGTGTCTTGATAGATTAATGCCCAGATATTTGATATAGTTTGTCATTATTGAAAATAATGAGTTTTTATGAGTCTGTCTTGATTGTCGGTGATCGAATGCAGGTGATTTTTGTTGTTTTATATCCTACTTCATTATAGCTGTTGAGTCCATTTATTGTTTACTGCCATGTACTTTCTAGGTCTATAGTCATGCCATCTACAAAGAGAAATGTTTCAACTTCTCTATCAGTTTGCCTTATTTTAATTGCTAAGATTATAAAGTCAGTCAATGAGCATTCATTATGTGCCTATTATGTGTCATAAAACTTTGTTAAATAGGAGTAATGAGAATGGACATCCCATTGAGACACTTAGATTTTTTTTGAATAGGAATGCTTCTTAGGTTTTTCTATTTCCTATATTAATTTATGGTTTCAAACATTTTTATTGTAGTATAGAGAAAAGATAATTCTTATATATGAGTAGTGTTGTCTTTTGTCAAATCTGATGTCGTAAGCCACCATTTTTCTATTTTAAATATTTACTTTTTTTTTTTTGTTAAGAGAGATGTAAATATTTCTTTTCAGGAGACGGCGTGTTACTCTGCTCCTTGACAACTGTATAATTTTGTATGAACAATTTGATTTCTTTGACCCTCACTTTTTCTTGATGTTTTAAATGAAGAGAGGGTTAGTCTAGATGATCTCTAAGGTTTCTCAATTAGAAAATTCTGTGATCCTAAGGTCCTTTAGGTGGTGACTTAATGATTCTTTCTTGTTAGAAACAAGCACTAGCTTCATTCTTTCATAGAAAATTTAAAATGTTTTTAACTATGTCATTTATTTTTGAAGATTTTGACTTCAGTGTTCCAGGATCAACGAAACTTCACAATCTGATCTCTAAATTGAAAAAATGGATCAAAATACTGGAGGCTAAAACCAAGCAGCTTCCAAAGTTCTTTCTCATAGAAGAAAAGTGTCGTTTTCTAAGTAATTTCTCTGCACAAACTGCTGAAGTGGAAATCCCTGGAGAGTTCCTGATGCCAAAGCCAACACATTACTATATCAAAATTGCAAGGTAAGGCCAAAACTAGGAATATTATGACAATATAACATGTAGAAATAGGTAAGATATATTTATGTATATTTGGTTATATAGTAGTATTTTCCAGTCTGTACTTTTAAATTATATCAATGTATTTTAAATTAAATTTGAAAATTACTTAGATGATTCTTTACTTTGCATCTGATTTTAAGTGTGATAATTGTTTGGAGGAATCTTTACTTATCCACTATGTTGTGTACACAAAAATTCACTCTTCTTCCTACCTTTCCCTCCAGATACTTTGATTATCTCACTAGCCCTGCCTTCATTCTCTCCACCCCTCCCACCATACATTTTCTACATCAGACTGGGCATGAGTGGGAAAAGTGATGTTCCAGCCCCACCACCCCATCCCCTCCATGGTAGCTATTGTTTTCTAATCAGTAAATTCTATCTTTGGAAATTATGTACTGTGGTCAAGCACAGATCTCATAGTTCTCTTTCACCCTGAGCTAAAACAGGCTATTTCTCATTCAGCTGTTAACCACAGCTGAACCCCTTAAGTTTAGGATTAATCAGAGACTACCTAGAGTCATTGACGTTGCTATCTGTCCTAAAATAATCCTTCCTTTTAACTTTATCTTTCCACTTCTAATGCTGTGGTAGTTTAATGAAGGATAGCTTTTCTCAACCGTGTTTAGGTTGAAATGAAAGAAGATATTCTTGGTTTATCCTAGAGATTTTCCTCTGTATCAGGATTACCCAGCCAAGAACCAGAGAATCTTTAATGCTTTTGTTATTTCTGCTACCCATCCCACTGGTTTTTGTCCCTATATTTCAAAATTTATTGCCTTTGTTAATGGTATAGAAGCTCTTACTACCTATATCAAAAATCCTGCTTTCTCTTCAATGAGGAAGAAATGAAATTCAGCATCGAGAAGTTCATGTACTTTTCTTTTGTTTTGGTAGATTTATGCCACGGGTAGAAATAGTACAGAAGCACAACACTGCAGCCAGGAGACTTTATATCCGAGGGCATAATGGGAAGATTTACCCATATCTAGTCATGAATGATGCTTGCCTAACAGAGTCTCGAAGAGAAGAGCGGGTTTTACAGCTTCTTCGCCTTTTGAATCCCTGTTTAGAGAAGAGAAAAGAAACCACAAAAAGGCACTTGTTTTTCACAGGTATTGGGCTAAAGGGATCCCAAAACAACTTATTGATTATGCTTCATTTTTTGAGTTATATGACAGCAATCACAAAGAGGGAGATTGCCCAAACAAATGCCACCTCCTTAAAGAGACTGGAGTAACTTTTCCTTCCAAAAAGCATCACCTTAAACTAGAAACTATTGCTTGTACATTTAGTGAAACTGTGTTCTTATCTTGAAAATGTTGATGAATACTACTTTTACTGCCTACCTTAACTCTCTGAGTTACAGTTACATTTATAAAGTGAAGGAGTTAGATGAGTTCTAGGTCTCTTCCTGCTCTATAATTCTTTGCTATTAAAGAAATATGTTATTTACAAAACAACTGAAATGACCACCATATACTTATGATATTAAATGCTATAAATTGTCATTTCTGCATCTCGTGACTTTACAGCTCTGTATTGAGGCTAAAACAAAGGTCACTATCTGGAGTAGAAAAGCACCATTGCTAAATTGAAACTCTGTCTGATTTTATGCTGATCCCTATAAGGAAATGTGGCCTTTCCTGGGGGGAAATTTAGAACCAAGTCTGAAAAAAACTATGTAAAATAAAATCTAAAGAAATTTTGATTTGTTAATGGCCATTCCTAGCAAAGTTACCTACTCTAATGGCCAGCTGTTGGTAGAAGTGATCATGACTTTAGATACAGTTCTGATAATAGACTGTCACTCTGACAATAAAACTGGCTAAGTACAGAGAGGTTTTCCAGCAATAGATTTACCACTAGGTGGTGATAAATAAATAAGTAGATGGATGGATGGATGGATTGGTTGATTATGTGTAATTACATTATATATCTTATAGTAGCTACAGTAACCCATGAAACAAACAAAAAATAGAAAATTATTTTCACTCCTTTGTGGCTCTCTTTTCCCTCTATAATAATGGTAGCCAGATGTTGGAAAAGAGGACTGAAGGTACTGTCTCACAGTTTTTAGCGTATCTGTAATCATTTATTTTTGGTAAGTACTCTGAATGTGAACTCCTCCAAAAACCAACTGATTGACATATTAGAGCAACCAATTCATAGCAGCATTGGCATTCATACTATAAATTCAGGTAAGAACCATGGAATATTGCCTCATAATGGAAGGATGGCTCACAAGGACGGAAGCTCACCCTGACTGGATTCTGTTTATACTCTAAATAGAAAGTAGGTTTCCCAGTGTGTAGCTGGGGGGTCCCACCCAACTAAGAAGCATGTTCCTTGAGGGCTAGGAGCAAATCTCATAGCTCAGCTATGCTCCTCTGAGGTTGAAGGACCTTTTTCAGGAGTTGGGTTTTAACAGAACAAAGAGTGAATAACAAATTAATAATTCCTTATTAATGTAATGGTATAATATTAATTTCTCCCATGGGGCAATCATTAGTAAGTGACAATAGTATTTTTTTAAAAGAAAACACCAATACAATTTTTTTTTTTTAAGTTAACACAAACAGGTCAAACAGAACTTAAAAATCACCTCAGCTAGCAAAATACTTCCCTTTTTCAAGCAGAGACATAGCACCTAAGGATCATACCAGTTTAAAATACAAGCTCATTTAGAGATTGGAACATGAGCAATATCATTTCACAAAACAGGAAAGAGCATTGAAAGGAACATCTTGGCTTTGACACTGCCTGTGTGACCTTGGGAAAGTTACTTCCACTTTCTCTCCCTCAGTTTCTTTGTCTGTAAAATGAATGGGACAGACCAAATGATCTCTAAGGACTCTCCCAGCTCCGAATCTACGATTCTATGAAAAATGAGTCCGCAGAAAGCTTGGGGCTTGATGTCCAGCTAAACTAAATCATGCTGAGCGTTGGTTGGTGAAATTAGAAAAAGGACAGCAGGCAAAATCTGGAACAACTTCCTGTATTTTTCTAACTGCTTGTTTTTATTGGTCATGCTGCAAAAATGAAGACAAATGGGCAGCCCTGGAGCCAACAAAATGTCAAAGCAACTCGTCAGCAAGTGTTTCTTAAGTACCTACTATGTGTCAGTCACTGTACCAGGCACCAAGAGTTTAATTACAAGGAAGAAGTAGCCCCTACTCTCAAGAAGCTTTGCATGCTGATGGAGGATGTAACATGTACATATTAACATATGGAGAATAACAGTAAATAAAAGGCAAGGAGAGTCAGGATGTAGGCATGATCCATAGGGTGCTGAGTAGGTCATGCGTAAAGAATTTTTGGAAGGATCTGGGCAAGAATCCCAAAGGATTAGAAAACATAGTTTGGTTGTGACTCGTCTGCTTTTGAATGAGTCTCATCAATGAGATGGAGCATTTATTGAAATATGATGCCGATATTTAAAGTTACAATTCTTTAGTATTAATGGCTCTCATTTGTTGTGTTGCCTGAGGTTTGTAAAGTACTTTTCTCCTAACAACATTTTGATTTAGGCGGAGCACCATCACCACTCCCCTGACTCCCCCAAAACAGGAAAGATAGGTGGAGGAGAAGATTTTTGGGTGCAATTTTTATTTCAGTTTTAGAAAGAAAGAGAAACATTTATTAAGCACCTGTGTGTGCCATGTAGCGTGCAAAGTGCTCTACAAGAGTCTCATTAGATCCTCACAACAACCCTGTGAAGTAGGTGCTATTATCATCTCCTTTTTACAGATGAGGAAGCTAAGACAAAGATTAAGTAATTTAAGTAAGATCCAACGGCACTTAAGTGTCTAAGGTTGGATTTTAACTCAGCTCTTACTGACTCAGTCTTAGCTTTCTATCTGCTATGCCACGTAGCTGAAGTGTTGAGTTTGAGATATCTGTGGAATTTCCAGCTGGAGACAACTAGCAACTAGAAATTCTGCACTTTGTGGGAAAGTCTGAGGGTTAGAGATTTATAGTGGCATGAAAATTAACTGGGAAGTAAAATAATTATGTTGACTTAGTAAACTACAATTTTTTATATTTCTAAATTTCATATGCAGTAATATCCTTTCCCTATAATCACTTGTTTTATACAATTTGGATTTGGTGTCACAAGATTTGACACATTCTTTAATTGTTCATCATGAAATCATAATTTTATCTCATTAGATATTAAACATACCTTTGACAAATAGTTCATTCCCAAAAGTCTAGTGTTGATTATAGTTTGTAGTTTTTCAATGAGGTTTAAATCAAGTGATTTTTCAGTTCAGTGAAGCCTTTTTATCTCCATCTTTTGGATAAATTAGTTAACTTTCCTTTAAAGTGAGGCATGATTCGAAGACCTTGTTTTGCAGTCTGTCTCCATTCAGGTATTTCTGTAATTCTAGAATATTTTTACTTCTCAGCATATCAGTGTATTTATCAGAGTTCATCATTCCATTCATGGGGTTTCGACTTCTAAATCCTCAGGAAGTTTAAAAAAAAAAAATCTCCGAACTTTTTTGGGGTGTTGTACATTTTGATGATGGCTCAACTAGACTCTTTGAGCATCTGTTTTGGTGTAGTGTTGAATGAAAAAGTGATTTTTATATGTAAAAATTTTCTTTTTTCCAATCTTGTATTCCATGCTTGCTCATGACAAGCATTTTTCCTGATAGCAAGTTAGGTTTTTTTTTTAACTTCTCACTGTTGTTTCAGATTCAGGAATTTGCACTCTAGAAGGATCATTAATAATCCCTTCACTCTTTGAAAGTCTTCGCTTGATTTGTTTGAATTCAGGAGAACAGAAAAGAGCATGACACCAGAAGTAACGGAGTTGGTTCCAATTCCAGTTCTACCACTAACTAACTACATGAGCTAGGACAAGTCACTGATTTTAGTTTCCTCATCTGTATGAGAAGGACCTCTGAGGCCCCACCTAGTTCTAACAGTCTGATTTACAGGCAGTTCAGAAACGTTTTAGATTTGGGGATTAATTATTTTGAGGTGGTTGACGCAATGGATGTGGAAGAGATTCCAGAAAGAGAGAAATTAAAAAGAAGAGAAAAAAGCGATAAATAGAAAAGAATGAGGGTTTTCTCCCTAACTACTTGATAGATCCTCTCTGAACACCCTACTGCTGTGGGTATCTAATTTCCTTTTTTATCTGGATGGAGGCTATTTATTGAAAAATTTCTTCTTATACCTCACTCTCCCTGACATAATGCTAAGAATGTGAGAGGCCCTTATGGATGGGAAATTAGTCATTAGTTACATCCAGATTTCAGTGATAAGGTTCATTGAGGAGCATTAAAACATCTATATAGACCTGTTTTTCTTTTAAACACTAAAACTAAAACCATTTTGGCCTTGTACTCAGATTAAAATTTGACTAGCTTTCTTAATCTTGAAATTTTCTCCCCACAATTAGAAATTGGAATTGCTTGGATTTAATCCAGAATAAGAAATTAGTTTAAAATAGCCCTAGAGATAACAAAATAATTTTCAGTTCTTTCACTAATTAGAAATTTAACCATAATAATTGGTGATAAATATTTATGGAACGTGTTTCACATTTATGAGATATAAAAGTGGACATTTGTGTAAAACTTTATAATTAGAAAATACATTAATTTAAATCCAGTTAACAAACCTAGAATTAACCTGTTTGTTTTCAATATGGAAGCATTCATCAATAGCACCAAATTAAAGGACCCAAATCTACCCTTCAGAATATTTTTGGTATTTTTAAAGTCTGTATAAGGGTTGGAGCCACAAAAAGGTGATGGAGAAATCTGATAATATGTGTTAATTTCTGTGTCTTAATTTATCTTGGTCCATTAACATCTGTACTGACATAAACTCATACCAGACTTATTACAGGGATAGGCATAAAAATGGGTTTAATAATAGCTGTTGGCTTCCCAAAATACTAGTAGGTATTTCTTTGATGGCTCTTAAATCAGTATTACAGCACATATGCAGGACTTCTGTGTTGTGTCCTTGTGAAATCTCTTTTCCTGTAGTTTTATTAATGATAGCAGTTAACAGACCCTTTATGTGCGGAGTATTACCATCCTTAGCTCCATAGACTCAAAAGATAAACTGAGAAAAACGGAAGACTCTCTTCATTAAAAATGTTCCTGCCTCTGCTGTATACAAACACTGCATTTTTACTTAATAAATCCATTCCCCAAATATCAGAGTTTAGATTGGAAAATACATAGGTAATTACTAATTTGTTTAGGTGAATTATCAAATACTGTAAATCATGGACTGTTAGAACTAGGTGGGGCCTCCTCAGAGGTCCTTCTCATACAGATGAGGAAACTAAAATCAGTGACTTGTCCTAGCTCATGTAGTTAGTTAGTGGTAGAACTGGAATTGGACCCAACTCCGTTACTTCTAGTGTCATGCTGTTTTCTACTCCCCTGAAAATCTTTAATTGATGTAAATAGCATTAGCTATTGGGAGAGGATCAAGAATATACTTACTTAGTTCAGGAAAATCAAATCAGATTACATTCGGATGAGTTTCAGCTTGTTTAGGAAACAAATATAGAATTTAAATTGCTTTATATTGTAGGAAATCAGCACAGTATCCAGGTATATTGCATTTAGAGCCATTATCTAATAAGCATAAATAGAAACAGTCTTCTGTCGTAAAGATTTTTTTTTTCCTTCATCAGAATTTGCAGAATTTTTGTGTATATGATAATTATTACTCATTGGATTTTTTCCTCCCAGTTTATTTTAAGAACAAAAGTCCTTCATTTTCAAAAACTTGGTTCTTTCTTTCTGTAGGCTGAAGTAGGATTTTAAGGTGATATTACAAATGCATTCTCCCATAAACTGATTTTAGTTTTGAACTGAAAAAAAAACCAACCAGATTAATATGATGTTGCTATGTACTTTGGGACCATTTCTCATTCCTCTTAGAATCTCAGAGTTTGAATCATTTTTTAATTTCCTTATCAATATATTTTGAATCTTGTTATAGATTTTTTAGTATATATCTAGTCATAAGATTCACATCTTGCATGTTAATGAGGTTTTTTTTTTAAGAGTTTTAATACTGTGACCCATTTTTTCTCTTTTGTTTACTTTCTTCCTTTTCCCTCCCAAGTTCCTCGAGTTGTGGCAGTCTCTCCACAAATGCGTCTTGTTGAAGACAATCCCTCTTCTCTTTCCCTTGTGGAGATATATAAGCAGCGTTGTGCCAAGAAGGGCATTGAGCACGACAACCCTATTTCTCGTTATTACGACAGACTGGCAACAGTGCAAGCACGGGGGACACAAGCCAGTCATCAGGTACACGTTCATGTTCTCTTCTTGATGACTGCAGGTCACTTCTGCACTTTCTGTGCCCTATTTAATGTGTTGATTGCCCATTTGTAGAAATATGACATTCATTAAGGGGTAAGCCCTAAAATAGGGGGTAAGTTTTTTAGACCATAAATTGTTGGAACTTAAGACTGCTGATGTGGGTGAGGCTCCTTTTGAATTGCAATCACTTTAACATAACTATAAACCTGAAAGAAGCAGATTTGTTTTTAGAAACTTAGTATTATTGGAGTTATGCAATTTGTTATTTCTCTTCTCCCTCCACATTGAGTAAATGCTTGTCTTTTAGATGAAAGCATTTGAGATGCCCTCTCTTTTATTGGTTGCAGTGACCCTTCTTTGGGATTTCTTACCCCCTCAAATCTAAGAAGCAGTGCTTCCTGTTTGCTTGTGATACAGTGCTCTAAGGCCCTTTCTGCTTTCTTTGTGGGTTCTGATAATTTTAGGAAATAATGTGACAGAATTGGACCCTTTAGCTTTCTTCCCTCTCCCTCAACCTCACTACTCCCACTTCTAATAGTTAAGAGTTACTAGTCTCTTTGGATCTTTGAAGAGCTTGTGTTGACTCCCCTTCTGTATCAGTGGGTTGTTCTCTTTTAATTGCTAGGGTCCTACATTGATAACAGGAAGCCGTGTCAACATCTCTGAAATTGTTGGCAAGTGATACTTGCCAAGGCATTCTCTTTACAGTAAAGCTGGTACCCAAAGGATCAGAAAACTAGAAAGAAATTATCTGGTCCAACTGACTTACTTCAATCTGGCGAAGAATGTTTAAACTGTTGAAAATGGATGGTTGTATTTTCTTTTCTTGATAACATCCCTGAAGAGACATTCTGAATACCCCTTTAGGAATTAATTCCTGAGTTGATCACTTCTGACAGTGACTCCTTCATCATGGAAATGACAGAGAAAACTTTGATCTTTGAAAGCTTATTTTCAGAATGCTCATCCACCCGTTTCTTCTCATCTGTGGCCATATTTTGAGATGCCCAGAGCAGAAGATAAGGTGTTTGGCATGTTTCATTATTGTTCTAGCCTTTGGTAAAGTAGAAAGTAGAGAGTTTTTGCACAAATAAATACTTAGAGTTAGGGACCACACATTTTGAAAACATACTTAAAAGGGAAGCTGTTGTATTATATCACTAACATTTTCCTTGGCTAAGGATGAGGGGGAAAAGGGAGGGAACAACTAAGATGGAGTTTAACGTCCATATCCTGTTAGTTTTTACCAAGGTGTTGTGACTCTTATGTCTCCTTAAGCATTTGAGAGTTCAGTAGCAGTGGGTGTGAAGGGTATTTTGTCGTTTTAGTGTATTTTCTTCAATTGTGGATTATTAGTTGGAAACTCTGTCAAAGTCTTTGAAATAGGAACTGATACTTCCTCTCTACCTGCTTCTTTCCCATTTTATAGATAAATAAGCAAAAAATGATTGTTTCAGGATCATAAAATAAGATTTGTGGCATGATTCATGATTGCCAAATGTCTGCATTCAGATGGTACTAAGGTAGATGCTGTAGGCTATACAGATAACTGTTTAGTCCCAAACCTTTGGGAGCTGAAATTGCTCCAGTAGGAAGTTATCTGAGTTGGCAAATTTATTTCCATCAGAATGGATTCCCATGGAAACTACATCTGGTCATTGATATTATGTATCCATGGACTTAAAAAGAATTTGCTAGTTCTCTGAATCATGAGTTTCTGAGCAACTGAAAATAGAAAGGCTATATTTGATACGTTCTGGCAGCACCTTATAGTACTTTATTCCAATTGAATAAAAGCAGCATGAGTTTTTATCTTCTGAATTTGTGGTAGATCTGAGATTTTTCTAGTGTAAAATACAGCATGAAGTGTTATGTAACATCTGCTTCTGTTTTGTGAAGAAATCCTTCAGGTTATGAAACTTTTGTCTTTAATAGTCTTTTAATTGAAGTAGTGTCATTGCTAGGCAGCTTTTCCTACAAAGAGAAATACTGACTTTGTTCTTATTTCTAGTTAATTGGTTTAGTATATATTGCAGTAACTAAGAACCATAGTAGCTTTCAAATGTTTCCTCAGTTACCTGGAAAGAACTCTGTCACACATTCTGCAATTAATGTTTTTTCACCAAAGTATTTTAAACTCTTCTGATCCTTATAAAGAAAGAAACTGAATACTTCTATGTATTTCAGTGTTCAGTTTTATAGCTTGGAATTTATATCCATTTGTTCATGGAAATCCCTGGCACTCATGTTAGTAAATGGAGAGTTACATTATGAGGATTTCCCTTTTGAAGGTGTATTATTTAAGTGATCTCTTAGTGAATAAGATGAAGAATAAGAGGCTACAGTCTGCTGGAACAGGGCCATTAACAACTTCTCTCTTTCCTAGAAGAAGTTGACTGGCCTGCCTGCTGTTCAGTGATCTCCAAGCACCTGTCCGTTGCTGTGTCTCTGGCACTGCGTGCTTTGAGACAGTGTATTAACCTGGAGACAGCAGAGGGTCTTGAACAGTGAAAGCATAATTTATGAAAGATTCTTATATACCTCTTTTGGATCAGAAGATTCCCAATTCAGTTTAAGAAGAAAAAAGTTTATCAACTTATAATTTTTAGATTGTTATTTGTAAATTGATCAAAATAGCACGGATTTATATCATTTCCTTTCATTTAGGTCCTTCGTGACATTCTCAAGGAAGTTCAGAGCAATATGGTGCCTCGAAGCATGCTAAGAGAGTGGGCTCTGCACACATTCCCCAATGCCACCGATTACTGGACCTTCCGAAAGATGTTCACAATCCAGCTGGCGCTGATTGGTTTCGCAGAATTTGTATTTCATTTGAATAGACTCAACCCGGAGATGTTACAGATTGCACAGGTAATTTGATGCAAATGCAACTTAACCTTGTACTTTTCACGAATGATTCTTCCCTAAAACCTTCTAAAATGATGTCACTCTCACACTTAGGACACTGGCAAACTGAACGTTGCCTATTTTCGCTTTGACATTAACGACGCCACTGGAGACCTGGATGCCAACCGCCCTGTTCCGTTCCGCCTCACACCAAACATCTCGGAATTCTTGACCACAATCGGGGTGTCCGGCCCGTTAACCGCTTCTATGATTGCTGTTGCTCGATGTTTTGCACAGCCAAACTTCAAGGTAAATAACACTGTGATATTCTAGTGATCACGAAGTGATCTTGTTGAAGTGGAGCGGCTTAAGGAAGACATCGAAAATGCAGTTCTGGCCCCCAGAAGCTAGCATTTCAATGAAACAAAATACAGGATTTTAGTTTTTAAAGTCAGTTTTTATTGCTCAGTGGAAATTTTTTTTTTTTATGCAGAAAAGGGAAATTCAAGATCCAAGAATGATATAAGACATTGAGGAATACATTTTAAAAATAGACACCTAAAAAATTATCCAACTGAACTGGGTAATTTATCCCTCAGCTATCCCTGTTATGTTGATTATTCAATTATACCCACTTCCCATTTTAAAAATATTTTTAAGGAAACAATAAAATAAAAGGTTAAAAATGAACAAATTATTTTGGCAGTCTTCACATTCAAACAGGTTACTTTTCAAAATTTTCATTTCTAAGACTAAAATTAAGAGTTGATTAATGACATCATTTCAGCAAATATCTAGCAAAGGTGGAAACAAGAAGGAGCTTTGAAAAGGAAAGACGTCTATTTCTCTGAGATAGAAGGAGAGAATGGGTAAAAATAGAGAAATTTTGAAGTGGAAGAGGCTGTGTATAGAGGAGTTCTCATTAGAGGTTTCCATCTTCTCAGTAAAGTAGGCTTCATTATCATCTAATGAGAGTGAAAAGATTGGGAGAAAATATTAGAATAGATATTAGAGGGCAGAAGCCTGAGGAGATAGAATGGAACTTTGGAAGGAGCACCAGTTCTAGATAGAATCAGAGAACCTAGGTGCAAATCCTGCCTTAGACACTTACTACCTGAATAAACCATTTAACCTCTTTGGGCCTCAAGTTTCCTCATCTGTAAAAGGAAGGATTTGGATGGGATGGCCTCCAAGGCCTCTTCTCCCTCTAAATCTATGACCCTTTGAGATGGTTTGTAACAGGTTCTATAGGAAGCATTATGAGAGGAGTCTTGCTGTAGCCAAATGAAAGGATTGCCAGGCAGCTTCCAGTTGAGAGGTAATCTGAAACTAGGAGCAATGACACTGGGGGGTGAAGTTTGTCAGTTTTAATATGGGTATAGTGTGAATAATTCTAAAGTGTTATGGAAATCCTAATTTAAACAACTGATATGTATAAACAGGGAAGGAGGTAAAGTTCAAAACAGCCTGATAAACTGAGGGAGTCAGAGCTTGCAAGACTTGAGAAAGCTTGAGGAAAAAGCTTGAGAAAGTAGAGGGTCCATTGAGGGTGAAAAACAAATTCATTAGGAGTGGAGCAATATATCTTTTGGAAATGGAAAAGGATGTAGGGAAATGTACTCAAAATACAGTGGATTTAAAGGAATAATAGAAGAATAGGCAGGAATGAAATAAGCTTGGGGTAAGATGAGGATTAATCTGAAGTGGGAAGAATCTTCAGTTCCTTTCCATTAGAAATGTTTATTAAATTAATTGCCAGTTAATGAGTACACAAAGAAAGACAAAACCAGTCTTTTCTCCCAGGGAGCTTACATGCTGATTTAAGAGGCAATATGCTGATAATTAAGTACATACAAGGTATGTAGAGAGTAGATTTAAGCTGTATATGTAGGAAGATGGAAAGTACTCTTAGAGGAGAAAGCACCAGCAGCGGGGAGACCAAAAAATGCCTCCTGAAGAAAGTGGAATTTCAGCTGAGTCTTGAAGGAAGACAGAAACTAAAGGGTGGAGGTGAAGAGGGGGAGCATTTGAGGAATGGAGGACAGACAGCCCTTGTAGCTGCATCATGGAAGGAAGTAAAGTGGAAGAAGACAAGAGAAATAGGAAAAGACCAAGTGATTAAGAATTTTAAATTTCAGACAGAGGAGTGTGTGTTAAATCCTGGAGGTAATGGGGAGCCAGCCACTGGAACTCGTTGGGGGGGGGTGGTGATGTGATCAGACCAATTCTTTAGCAAAATGACCTTGGGAGCTTAGTAGGGAAAGACTTGAGACCAGAGGCCGGTTAGAGGGCTATTTCAATTGTACAGTCAAGAATGATGCAGGCCTAAAGTAGAGGGGGCTGGCTATACAAGTGAAGAAAAGGATTGGGGGAATATAAAATAGAAGTATGAAGGTAGAAATGACAGAATTTGGCAGCACATTGGGTAGGTGAGGTGAATGAGAGTGAGTTTGTGTGACTTGGTGACTGGGAAGATGATGCTGCCCATGACAGGAATATGTTGGAGGGGAGAGAGGAGGTGTATTTTGTACAAGTTGAGTTTTGATAATATCCAAAAGGTGACTTGGAGATGTAGCTCAGAAAAGAAATGAGGACTGGGAATCTAGCGCTGTTTAGATGTGGTAATTGAACTGATGAGAGCCAGAGATCAAGTTACAGTTAGTGTAAAGTTAAAAAAGAAGAAGGCCCAAGACAGAGCCTTGGGGGACACCAGCAGTTAGTGAGTATGGCACAAATGAAGAGTTTGCAAAGGAGACAGAGAAGAAATGATCAGATAGACAGAGGAGAATCTGGGGAGATCTATTTAGTCTTGTTCACGTGGAGTCCTACAAGTCTCATGAGACAGCTCTCTGCACTGCTTGCCATATGAAGGCATTAGTATACAGGATGACACAGCTACGTAAATAACATGTGGAAGCGTACATGTTTGTGTTGGGGCTTTTGCTTCTTCAGATCTACTAAAAGTGCTGCAGTTTTCACGATTATGGGGGCAACTAGACAGCCCCTTAAACAAGCTAATAGTAGCTTGTTCTTCTGTGGCACTTAGAAGTTCACAAAACACTTCTCTTCAAAAATAATCCTGTGACATTAGTAGTGCAAGTATTAATATTCCCATTTTACAGCTTAGGGAAGCTTGGCTTAGAAGGGCTGACAGAAGCAGTAAATGGCAGCCATGGGACCACAACCCATGTCTTGAAACTTCCCCTCCACACTGTTGGGGAGAGCTTTTTATAGATTTCAGATAACTGGATCTAGAAGAGAAATTGCTTCTTTCCAGTAAGGAATATTAAGGTTGTCAGTGTATCCTAAGTTCTTGTGCCGCTTAATAACTAAGATACTGAGATCACAGAGAGGGCTTGGAATGTCACTGAACACCTGCTTATGATTGATTAGAAAGGTACTCATTCTTTGATTGTTCTTTCAACTGAAAACACAATTAGCCAATTTTCTCTGTTTGCTGTAGGTTGATGGCATTCTGAAAACAGTGCTTCGGGATGAAATCATTGCTTGGCACAAGAAGACACAAGAGGATACCTCCTCTCCGCTCTCAGCGGCTGGGCAGCCTGAAAACATGGACAGCCAGCAGCTGGTTTCACTGGTTCAGAAAGCTGTGACGGCTATCATGACTCGGCTCCATAATCTTGCTCAGTTTGAAGGAGGAGAGAGCAAAGTCAACACCCTTGTAGCTGCTGCAAATAGTCTGGATAATCTGTGCCGCATGGATCCTGCCTGGCATCCCTGGCTGTAATTGGAAATGTCAGCAGCTGTTCCGCTGCTTGCACTATGAGCCATGCATTGTGTTAGGAGGAAAAATGTGAAGAGGTCTTTTTAAACTCTGGCTTACTTGTGACTAACTTTTTAATTTTTTACCCTGGTTAGTTTCAAATCATGTTTACAGAAGTCCTGTGGTTTACTGGGTTTCGATTCAATTTCCTAAAATAGTCATGTACAAAAGAAGTGATTTATTATGCAGAAATAGCTTTTAAAACTTTCTCTAAGAGTTGGGATGGGAAGGGGTGGGCCAACAGGTTATACTTAGAGGAAATTTAGTTTTAGAGATTTTGCTATCAATAATGGCTAGATGATTAGGAATGACAGATCTTAAATCTACTGTAAACATTTTAATACCTTATAAGAAACCAGAATTCTCCACATCTGGATTTCCCCTGTGAAATTCTTTTCCTTCCTTTGTACGAATGTACAGTTTGGACTGTTAACTCAGTACTGTTGGATATAACCTTTTCAGAACCACCCTCACCACCTTATAGGAACTATATTGGTTTGTACAGATGTTTATAACAAGTGTACAGAAAACCCTCTTTAGTTAAAAAACCAGAAAATTATGAACAAAGTGTGCTGGCTTTTCTCTGAGCACAAGTTTATGTATAGTGAAAACGTAACCAGTTTTGGAAATCTAGCTTAGTGTTTGACATTATGTATAAATAGGGCTTTATAATACTATAGGGAAAATACCATCCCTTCAGACATTATGTATTGGAATGTAACTGATAGAAAGCAGGATGGTAAGAATTCTAAAATGAACTTCCTGGTTGTTTTGGGTGAATTTTAAGACACTTCTAGACTTGTTAAAATTGCTTCTAAAAAAGCAGTTTTTCTTTTTAACTTAAAAACAAATTTTAAGGTTTACTTGAGTCTTTATGTTGTGTTAGCATTTTTATAAATCTGCAGTATTGAGAATGTTCTATCTAAATTTGTACAGTGATTTTTTTCAGAATAAATATTTTGTAAAATGATTTGGTTTAATGTTTAAATCTATTGGTTTCATAACAACAGTCACTAAACACTTATTAAGTGCCTACTGTATGCCAGACACCATGCTAAGCGATGGTGATAAAGAAGAGGTAAAAGAGAGTTCAGCCCTCAAAGGAGCTCACAATCTAATGGGGGAAACAACAGGAAAACAAATATGTACAAAGTATATATGGGATAAAAAGGAAATAATTAGAAGAGGAAAGACCCTAGAATTAAAAGGAGTTGGGATTTTAGTTGAGATTTAAAGAAAGCCAGGGAATCCAGGAGACAGAAACGAGGAGAGAGAACATTCCAAATAATGGGGACAATAAGAGAAAATGCCCAGAATTGAGAGTTGAAATGTCTTTTTTATGGGGCAAACAGGAAGCCAGTGCACTGGTTGAAAGAGTATGTGGTAGGAGAGTAATTTATAAGAGAACTGGGAGCAGGGGGGCTGGGATTCTTTCCACTATACCACGCTGTCTCTTGCCCCAACTAGTTAATCTCTACGTTGAAATCTTCTACAAAAGAAGCTAATAGTACCCCTTCTGCCAAATTTATGCCTAGTACGTCAGTGTCTGGTTGGTAATGGCCAATTAACTTGGATGTCTTAAAACTTGTGATCCCATAGGGAGGAAGTATGCATGGTTTTTGCAGTTTTTCTCTTAAAATTTTTGAGGAGAAAAAAAAAAACCCTTAAATTATGGTATCTAACAGTGAAGTATCACTATAAGTTTGGAAAGATAAGCAGCCATGCATTTGAAATTATACGTGAGGCAAGGTGATGGTGGATAGTTGATTTTAGATACCACCCTAAAATAATGGTGAGTAAGGACCATTGTTACTTTGAAGGTTCTTGATTTTCTGTATAATAAAAGTATCACATGCTTAAATTTCAGAATAGTTTAAAACATAAACCTTTAGTTCAAATAGTCTTTGTCTTAAGAGTGCTTTGTGGAGTAATGGTTTACCAGAATGAGTGAAAGTTTGCAATAAAAGGCACTTTCTTGAAGCTTTTAGCAATTGTAAAGCCAATCATGGCAATGCAGCTGAGGACTGTTGCTGTGAATGATTTCAAGGGTCTAATTGTACAGTATAATAAACTCTCTATTTATTCAACAATAAACTAAACATTGTTCAATAAAGTAAAGCATAACATTCATCCAACGTCCTTAAGCAAAACGTATCATCTGATACATATATCTCATAACAATAGCAACATCCTTAATCAGTATCAAGTGTTTAAGTAAAGTCCTCTTTGATCTTAACTTCAGGTTGACTTCAAGTCCCATAGCTCTTCCTCTTTAGGCTGACCATTCCGAACTCATAGGTTGGGAATTCATAGGTAGGCAGCTGTCTGCTCCTGCTCCATGTCTCAGCTCATGGGGACTGCTCCACTCTGAAGCTTCTGCCTCTGGGAAAACAAAGCTCAGCAGGGCAAAATCAATGCCCTCACATACCACCAGCACCATCATCTCAATTCACTCGTATAGACCAACAGACAGGGTTTCCTTCTCTGCTCTCAGAGGGCTTCCTCTCCACTCTCTTCTCAACACAGGTTCACCGTTGGCACATCTGTATGCTTCTCTTGGCTCTGGCTCTGTTTATATACGGTTCTACGCAGTGTCTGATTGGCTGGAGTCTACATGTATCTGGTTAAATCTCTCTCTCTTCTCCATACATACACACACACACACACACACACACACACACGTATGTATATATATATATGTTTCTAGTCAAAGACTTGATTGATTCTATCAAAGGCAAACTTCAATCAGAGGCACTTGATTGTCTAAAACAAAAGCAGCGAAAGATGCTACTGTGCTTGTCATTACAGCAATAAAGTGAATTGAATGTTTTAGACAAATTTTGAGTTGTTTGTGTGAAACACAGACATTTGTACGCACACATAGATATGGGTGTAATAGATGAATCTATATGTGCACATTATTTCATACAAAAATGTATAGGAAGATGTTTTTATAATGCTGTGTCCATTGGGTTTAGTATGTATCTTTGTTTAGAAAAACAAGTCAAGATTGTTCTGTTTAGTAATTAATTAAAATGAGTATTTATTATGCACCTACCATGTGGATGGTATGGAAAGATAGTAAGATGCAAACAGAAAGCCAGTCTTGAAGCAGGGAGGATAAGTATTCAGTTTCCACCTGTGTCACACACTGGCTAGTTAACCCTAGGCAAAGGCATTCAAACCTCTCTGTGTTCCAGACAGCTCTTTTAAATAAGACCATAAATTGGAGAGGAGGTGCTAACCTGCATTTGTAGAGAGGATTTTTCCATGAGGGAGCTCTGAATACTAACGAAATCAATCCTCTCTGTGCATTGTGCTATGTTAAAAACAGGGATACAAAAATAAAAATTAGATTTAGACTTTAAGGAGGTTATATTCTACTGTAGGTAATAGTAGATAAGTAAAAGTGCTAGGGGGAAATAGAGGCAAATTGCTCTAGGGAAATTTGAAGAGAATTTTTTTTCTCTTTTAGCTAGTCAAAGTAGGCGGGGAAGGCTTCATGGTACTTAGCTTTGAAGGAAAAGTAAAAGTTTTGAAAGACATGGATGAAGGAGTGCCTTCTAAGAGGGGGGATGACCTGATGATCTGTGTAAATTCATGGAGGTACAACTAAATCCTTACGGAGAAAAATTGTATAGACTGAGATAGTTTGTAATTATTGTTTGTATCTAGAACTAGTAAACTATGAAGTTTAATTGGATCATGTTTGAGGGGAAAGTTTTGCAAATGATTCATAGCAAGATATTGGAAATGCTAGCTACCCTGCCACTGAGAGTTTTTGGAGTGTGAGAATTTCAAGATTGGCCTTATCCTTAGAGACTAGGTCAGCAATAACTAGGAACGATAGGTGTGTGGGTCATGTGACCAACAAGATGAATGACTCCTTGTTTTCTCTAAAACTCTTAAGAATTATGTACAAGAAGTAAAGTAATTGTAGCTGTCTTCACAGGCAAGGCACCAAGAAGTCTTGACAAGTTAACTTGATGAATTAATAGCACAGAAGGCTAATTTCTAATCCCTAACACATTGGATTAGCAGTCCTTCCTCCAACAGCCCCCAGACTCTGGTAGAGTGGCACAATGGGGCCTGCCAGCTTATCTGCTGGGATCCACTCAACAGTTTCCTTGATGCCATTGTATTCTCTCCCAGGACACCTTTCCCATTGCCCTCACCTCACTGTTTTGTTTTAACAAGCAACAAATAACAACTCCAACCCCCACACATCCAGGTGGAGGGTATAAAAAGGCTACCTAGGGCAGCAGCATATTACTGTAGTAGCACTTAACAGAAAGACTAGCTCAGTGTGTGTGTGTGTGTGTGTGTGTGTGTGTGTGTGTGTGTGTTTGAGAGAGAGAGAGAGAACAGGGTAGAACACCATAGAGCGGGATTCTGGGAAGATGGCAGGGTAGATCAGAAAATTCCAAGCTCTCAAGATTTTCGCCAGTAAAAGAGAGAAAATAGTGCCTCGGCAAACATAGAGTGATAAAAATAAAAGAGTAGAGGCAGAACTTACCGGGACAATCAGAAAATCTGAAGAAAAATCCCAGGACAAAGTTTTGTCCCTGTGAAGATCAAACACCTCCAGGCTAGGTCCTAGGTTCATTTAAATAACAAGTGGTAAGCCCTGGGGTTAGCTGGGTTGGGAGGCTGCTTTGGTCCTAGCCTCAGGAACTTTAACCCCAGGTACAGTAAAGGGAGTTGGGCATCCAAGCCAGGGAAGATCAAGGGAACCTCTGCTAACAAGAAATGCCAGACCCAGATGTGCTGCAGAGACAGGGCTGGGGAAAGTAGGAACCAGCACACACCCAGTGAGTGCAGAAGCAATGGGGCAGGGATTCTGACTGAGGGCACTTGCAGGAAGCTGGAGGTCTTGGTTTTGGTTCCCGGCTAGGGGGAGAACTGAGGGAGGATCTGAGGCCAGAGGCACCAGCTCTCAAACCCCAAAACTAAAGGTGATTACAAAATTTGAACTACTACAAAAAAAAAAAAATTCACAGGCAAAGGAGAAAGAATTCAAATATTGAAAGTTACTGTGGGAATAGAGAAGATCAGAATTCATCTTCAGAGGAGGATACTGAAGCAAAGAAACCCTCTTCTACCCGAAACAGTAATGGCAAATGGTCACCTGCCAAAAAGAATTCATAGAAGGACTTAAAAAAAGACTTTAAAAATCAGATGAGAGAGATTGAGAAAAAGCTAAAAAAACCAACCAAACAAAAAAAAACAGTCCAAGAAGATTATGAAAAGAAATTAACTAATTAGAAAAGGAGATCCAGAATCTTCTTTTTAAAATGTTTTTGTTTTCAGTTTTCTACAATCACTTCCATATATCTTAGATTTTTTCCCCCTCCCTCCCTCACCTTTATCCCTCCCTCCCCAAGATGGTGTGTAATCTTATTTAGGTTCCTCACATACATTCTTATTAAATACATTTTCACTTTAGTCATGATACATAGAAGAATTAAAATAAATGGGAGAAACCATCAAAACAAAACATAACACAAGAGAAAATGGTCTCCATTCTGCAATCCAATTCTTTCTGCTCCACCTCTCCTGGACACCTATTTCTTTGGCATAGTTCTTTCTCTGGATGTGGAAAGCATTTTGCCTCGAGTCTATTGGGAATTTTTTAGGTCCTTACATTGTTGTGAAAAGCTAAGTCTACCAGAAAAATTCCTTGCACACTGTGGTTGTTGCTGTGTGTAAAGTTGTCCTGGTTCTACTCCTTTCACTCAGTATCAGCTCATATAGGTCCTTCCAGTCCTCTCTGAAGTCTTCCTATTCATCATTTCTCTCTTTTTTAAAAATTTATTTACTTATTTTTAGTTTTCAACATTCATTTCCACAAGATTTTGAGTTTCAAATTTTCTCTCCATCTCTCCCCTCCCCCCACCCAAAACACTGTGCATTCTGATTACCCCTTCCCCCAATCTGCCTTCCTTTCTATCATACCCCTCCTTTTCCCTTATCCCCATCTTCTCTCTTTTCTTGTAGGGTAAGACAGATTTCTATACTCCATTACCTGTATTTCTTATTTCCTAGTTACATGCAAAAACAATTCTTCAACATTCATTCCTACAACTTTTGAATTCCAACTTCTCTCCCTTCCTCCCTCCCCACCCAATCACACTGAGAAGGCAAGCAATTCAATATAGGCTATATATGTGTAGTTTTGCTAAAGACTTCCATAATAGTCATGTTGTGAAAGACTAATTATATTTCCCTCCATTCTATCCTGCCCCCCATTTATTCTATTCTCTCTTTTGACCTTATCCCCCCCAAAAGTATTTACTTCTAATTATTCCCCTCCTCTCATTTGCCCTCCCTTCTATCATCCTCCCACATCCCACTTATCCCCTTCTTTCCTACTTACCTGTAGCGTAAGATAAATTTTCATACCAAATTGAGTGTGCATGTTTTTCCCTCCTTAAGCCAAATGTGCTGAGGGTAAGCTTCACTTTTTCATTCTCACCTCCCTCTTTCCCCTCCAATGAAAAAGCTTTTTCTTGCCTTTTATATGGGAGATAATTTGCCCCATTCCATTTCTCCCTTTATCCTCCCAATATATTCCTCTCTTACCCCTTAATTTTATTTATTTAGATATCATCCCTTCCTATTCAACTCACCCTGTGCCCTCTGTCTGTATATTTGTGTATAATCCCTCCAACTACCCAAATTCTGAGAAAAATATCAAGAATTACAAATATTATCTTTCTGTGTGGGAATGCGAACAGTCAGCTTTAGTAAGTCCCTTATGATTTTTCTTTCCTGTTTACCTTTTCATGCTTCTCTTGATTCTTGTGTTTGAAAGTCAAATTTTCTATTCAGCTCCGGTCTTTTCATCAAAAATGCTTGTAAGTCCTCTATTTCATTGAATGACCATTTTTTCCTCTTAAAGTACTATACTTAGCTTTGTTGCGTAGGTGATTCTTGGCTTTAGTGCTAGTTCCTTTGACTTTTGGAATGTCATATTCCAAGCCCTTCAATTCCTTAATGTTGAAGCTACCAGATCCTGCATTATCCTGATTGTATTTCCACAATACTCAAATTAATTCTGGCTGCTTGCAATATTTTCTCCTTGACCTGGGAATTCTGGAATGTGGCTACAATATTCCTAGGAGTTTTTCTTTTCAGATCTCTTTTAGGTTTAGGAGGTGATAGGTGGATTATTTCAATATTTATTTTACCTTCTGGTTCCAGAATATTAGGGCAGTTTTTCTTGATAATTTCATGAAAGATGATGTTTAAGCTCCTTTTCCTTGATCATGGCTTTCAGGTAGTCCCATAATTTTTAAATTGTGTCTCCTGGATCTATTCTCCAGGTCAGTTGTTTTTCCAGTGAGATATTTTGCATTGTCTTCTATTTTTTTCATCCTTTTGATTTTGTTTTGTAATTTCTTGGTTTCTCATAAAGTCATTAGCTTCCATCTGCTCCATTCTAATTTTTAAAGAACTATTTTCTTCAGTGAGCTTTTGAACCTTCTTTTCTATTTAACTAATTCTGCTCTTTAAAGCATTCTTCTCCTCATTGACTTTTTGGGCCTCTCTTGCTATTTGAGTTAGTCTATTTTTAAAGGTGTTAATTTCTTCAGCATTTTTTTGGGTCTCTGTTAGCATGCAGTCCACCCATTTTCTTGCATCACTCTCATTTCTCCTCCTAACCTTTCTTCCACCTCTTTTACTTGATTTTCAAAATCCTTTTTGAGCTCTTCCATGGCCTAAGACCACTGTACATCCACTTTGGAGGTTTTGGATGCACAAGCCCTGACCCTTGGGTCTTCCTCTGATGGCATGCATTGCTTCTCCTCCTTCAAAAGAATACAATAATACAGGAAGTAATTAAATAAAATTGTCCAGAAGCATTAGATCAAGAGGGGAAAGTAGAAATAGGAAAAAATCCACTGATCAGCACCTGAAAGAGATCCTGTGAGGAAAACCCACAGGAATATTATAGTCAAATTCTGAGATGTCCAGGTGAAGGATAAAATATTATAGGCAATAAGAAAAAAAGCAATTTACACATGGTGGTGCCACAATTAGGATCAAAAAAACCTAACAGTGGTGATACTTATAAGACCACAGGTCTTGGAACACTAAGTATGGAAGAGCAAAAGAACTGGCCTTCTGGATGAAAATATCATACCCAGAAAAGCTTGGCATAATTCTGTGTTTTTTTTTATTATTATTATTTTTTAATGTTTAACAATCACTGCCATACAATTGTGATTTTATCCCCCCCACACCTACCCCCCACTACCCCCCTCCCTCCCCATGACTGCATACAATTCTGTATAGGTTCTACATATACTTTCCTATTGAGTATATTTTCACTATAGTCATGCTATGTAGTCAGACTAAAATAAATGAAAGAAATCATATAACAAATCAAAACATGATACACAAACACATACATATACACAAACATTATCTGCTACATTTTGTGAATGACTTCCATATTTCTTTCTCTGAGTGTGGAAGGCATTTTGCCTTGAGAACCACCTTTGGGATTTTTTTTTTTTATAAGAAGTTTTTGCGTTATTACAAAATTCCAAGTCTACCAGAAAAAAACTCTCGCACACTGTGGTCGTTGCTGTGCACAAAGTTCTCCTGGTTCTGCTCCTTTCACTCAGCATCAGGTCATATAAGTCCTTCCAGGCCTCTCTGAAGTCTTCTTGTTCATCATTTCTTATGGCACAATAGTACTCCATTACATTCATATACCATAATTTATTCAGCCATTCCCCAATTGATGGACATCCCCTTGGCTTCCAGTTTTTGGCAACTACATAGAGTGCTGCTATAAATATTTTTGTACATGTGGGACCCTTTCCCATTTTTATGATCTCTTGGGGATATAGTCCTAGTAGCGATATTGCTGGGTCAAAGGGTATGCACATTTTTGTAGCCCTTTGGGCATAGTTCCAAATTGCTCTCCAGAATGGTTGGATGCGCTCGCAGCTCCACCAACAATGAATTAGTGTTCCAACTTTCCCACATCCTCTCCAGCATTTATCATTCTCTTGTTCTGTCATGTTTGCCAATCTTATAGGTGTGATGTGGTACCTCAGAGTTGTTTTGATTTGCATCTCTCTAATCAATAGTGATTTAGAGCATTTTTTATATGATTATAGATATCTTTAATTTCTTCCTCTAAAAATTGCCTGTTCATATCCTTTGACCATTTATCAATTGGGGAATGACTTGTACTGTTGTACATTTGGCTCATTTCTCTATATATTCTAGAAATGAGGCCTTTATCCCCGAGCTTAGCTGTAAAAATTCTTTCCCAATTTACTACATCCCTCCGGATTTTGGTTGCATTGGGTTTGGTTGTGCGAAAACTTTTCAGTTTGATATAATCAAAATTATCCATCTTGCATTTCATAATGCTTTCTATCTCTCCTTTAGTAAAGAATTCTTCCCTTCTCCATAGATCTGATAAATACACTATTCCTTGCTTCTCCAGTTTATTCATGGTATCAATCTTTATACCTAAATCATGTACCCATTTGGACTTTATTCTTGTGTACGGTGTCAGGTATGGGTCTATGCCTAATTTCTGCCACACTGTTATCCAGTTTTCCCAGCAATTTTTGTCAACAATGAGTTCTTATCCCAGAAGCTGGGGTCCTTGGGTTTATCAAACAGAAGGTTGCTATATTCCTTGCCTACTGCATCTTGAGTGCCAAGTCTATTCCACTTGTCTACCTCTCTGTTTCTTAGCCAATACCAAGTGGTTTTGATAATTGCTGCTTTATAGTACAGTTTGAGGTCTGGTAGCGCTAGGCCACCTTCCCAAGCATTTCTTTTCATTAGTCCCTTTGATATTCTGGACCTTTTGTTTTTCCAAATGAATTTTGATATTGTTTTATCCAGCTCTAGAAAATAATTGTCTGATAGTTTAATTGGTATGGCACTAAATAAGTATATTAATTTAGGTAGAATTGTCATTTTTGTTATATTAGCACGGCCTACCAATGAGCAACTAATGTTTTTCCACTTACTTAAATCTGAGTTTATTTGTGCAAAAAGTGTCTTGTAATTGTGTTCATATAATCCCTGGGTTTGTTTTGGCAGGTAGACTCCTAAGTATTTTATACTGTCTACCCTAGCTTTAAATGGGATTTCTCTTTCTATCTCTTGCTGTTGGACTTTGTTGCTAATATATAGGAACGCAGAAGATTTGTGTGGGTTTATTTTGTAACCTGCAACTTTGCCAAAGTTGTTTATTAATTCAAGTAATTTTTTACTTGAATCTCTGGGATTCTCTAGGTAAATCATCATATCATCTGCAAAGAGTGATAACTTAGTTTCTTCTTTGGCTATTCTTATTCCTTGAATATCTTTATCTTGTCTAATTGCTACAGCTAACATTTCTAGTACCATATTGAATAATAGTGGTGATAATGGACAACCTTGTTTCACCCGTGATCTTATTGGGAATGCATCTAGCTTATCCCCATTGCATATAATGCTTGCTGAAGGTTCTAGATAGATACTGCTTATTATTTTATGGAAAGTTCCCTTTATTCCTACGTTCTCCAGTGTTTTTAGTAGGAATGGGTGTTGTATGTTGTCAAAAGCTTTTTCTGCATCTATTGAGATAATCATGTGGTTTTTGTTAGCTTTGTTGTTGATGTGATCGATAATGCTAATAGTTTTCCTAATATTGAACCAGCCCTGTAATCCTGGTATGAATCCTACCTGATCATAATGTATTAATCTTGTGATAAGATGCTGTATTCGTTTTGAAAAATCTTATTTAAAATTTTTGCATCTATATTCATTAGGGAAATTGGTCTATAATTTTCTTTCTCTGTTTTGTATCTTCCTGGTTTGGGTATCAAAACCATATTTGTATCATAGAAAGAATTTGGGAGGACTCCTTCTTCCCCAATTTTCAAAAATAGTGTATGTAGTATTGGAATTAACTGTTCTTTAAATGTTTGATAGAATTCACTTGTGAATCCATCTGGCCCTGGAGATTTTTTCTTAGGGAGTTCATTGATGGCTTGTTCAATTTCTTTTTCTGAGATGGGGTTGTTTAAGTACTCAACTTCCTCTTCTGTTAATCTGGGCAATTTGTATTTTTTTAAAATATTCATCCATCTCGTTTAGATTATCGAATTTGTGGGCATAAAGTTGGGCAAAGTAGTTTTTAATTATTGTTTTAATTTCCTCCTCATTGGAGGTGAGTTCACCCCTTTCATTTTTAATATTAGTAATTTGATTTTCTTCTTTCTTTTTTTTAATCAGATTGACCAAAGGTTTATCAATTTTATTAGTTTTTTCATAAAACCAACTATTGGTTTTATTTATTAATTCAATAGTTTTCTTAATTTCAATTTTATTAACCTCTCCTTTGGTTTTCAGTATTTCTAATTTGGTATTTACTTGGGGATTTTCAATTTGTTCTTTTTTCTAGCTTTTTCAACTGCAAGCCTAAGTCATTGATCTCCTCTTTCTCTATTTTATTTATGTAAGCATTCAAAGATATAAAACTTCCCCTAATAACTGCTTTTGCAGTATCCCATAAGTTTTGGTATGTTGTCTCACTATTGTCATTCTCTTGAATGAAATTGTTGATTGTTTCTATGATTTCTTCTTTAACCCAACCCTTCTTTAGAATTAGATTATTTAGTTTCCAATTGATTTTTGGTTTCTCTTTCCATGGCCTTTTATTACATGTAATTTTTAATGCATTATGATCTGAAAAGGATGCATTGATTATCTCTACCTTTCTGCACTGGATTGTGAGATTTTTATGTCCTAGTACATAGTCAATTTTTGTCAATGTTCCATGTACCGCTGAGAAAAAGGTATATTCCTTTCTATTCCCATTTAATTTTCTCCAAAGATCTATCATATCTACCTTATCCAGAGTTTTATTTACCTCCTTAACCTCTTTCTTGCTTATTTTGAGGTTAGATTTATTGAGTTCAGAGAGGGGGAGGTTGAGGTCCCCCACTAGTATAGTTTTGCTATCAATTTCTTCCTTCAACTCCCCCAACCTCTCCTCTAAGAATCTGGATGCTGTACCACTTGGAGCATACATGTTTAGTAATGATATTGCTTCATTGTCTATGGTGCCTTTTAGCAGGATATAGTTTTCATCCTTATCCCTTTTGATTAGATCTATTTCTGCTTTCGCTTTGTCTGAGATTAGGATTGCTACTCCTGCCTTTCTTACATGAGCTGAAGCACAATATATTCTGCTCCATCCTTTGACCTTTATCCTATGTGTATCCCCCCGTTTCAAATGTGTTTCTTGTAAGCAGCATATTGTTGGATTATGGCTTTTAATCCATTCTGCTATCCATCTCCGTTTTATGGGAGAGTTCATTCCATTCACATTCACAGTTATGATTACAATCTGTGTACTTCCCTCCAACCTCTTTCCCACCATTTGTGCTTTTAGCTCTCCCGTCTCCCTACCCCTCCTCAATAGTATTCACTTTTCTCCCCCTCCTCCTGCAGCCTTCCCTTCCTTCTTTTAGTCCCCCTCCCTTTTACTCCCCTTTACTCTTATTGCTTCTTTCCTCCCTTTTAGCCACCCTCCCCTTTCTTCCACTTTCCCCTCCTACTACCTATAGAGCTAGTTAGGATTATCTACTTAAGATTATTGTTCCCTCCTTTAAACAAATCAGATGAGAGTACCTCTGAAACAATGCTCATCTCCCTCCCGTCCTTCCCTCTACTATAGTTTTGTACTTCTTCCTGTGATATAATTTGCCATTTTCTGCTTCCTCCTTTTCACACCTCTTATTACAATCCCTTCTCATACTTAAATCATATTTTTGACATGACATCATTTACTTTATACCCGTTCCCTCTACATATATCCCTTTTATCATAATAGCTGCACAGTTCTCAAGATTAACAGGTATCATCTTCCCCTATAGGGAGGTAAACAGTTTGCCCTAATTGAGTAGCAAGTTTTTGTTTTTGTTTTTCCCCCCTGTTTACCTTTTTATGATTCTCTGGAGACCTGCATTTGAAGATCAAATTGTCTATTGAGTTCTGGTGTTTTGGTCAGGAAGCTCTGGAAATCCCTTATTTCGTTGAATGACTTTCTCCTTGCCTGAAATGTTATGCTGAACTTTGCTGGGTAGTTGATCCTTGGTTGAAGTCCCAACTCCTTTGCCTTACGGAATATTGGGTTCCAATTCTTTTGATCTTTTAATGTAGAAGCTGCAAGGTCCTGTGTGATCCTGACTGTATGTCCTTGATATTTGAATTGTTTCTTTCTGGCTGCTTGTAGTATTTTCTCCTTCACTTGATAGCTCTGGAATTTGGCAACGATATTTCTTGGGGTTTTGAGTTTGGGATCCCTTTCGGGAGGGGAACGGTGGATTCTTTCGATGACTATTTTGCCCTCTGAGTCTAGTACTTCTGGACAGTTTTCCTTGATTATTTCCTGGAAGATATTGTCCAGACTCTTTTCTTCATCATGGGTTTCTGGCAGGCCAATAATTCTTAAATTTTCTCTCCTGGATCTATTTTCCAGGTCAGTTGTTTTTCCAATTAAATATTTTACATTTTCTTCTATCTTTTCATTCTTTAGATTTTGTTTGACTGATTCTTGTTGCCTCATTGAGTCATTAGTTTCTACTTGCCCAATTCTAATCTTCATCGTATTGTTTTCTTCAGTTAACTTTTGCATCTCCTTTTCCATCTGACCAATTTTTCCCTTTAAGGAGCTATTTTCTCCATTTAATTTTTGTACTTCTTTTTCCATTCGACCAATTTTCCCAGTTAGGTTTTGGGTTTCCTTTTCCATTTGATCAATTTTCCCAATTAGGTTTTGGGTTTCCTTTTCCGTTTGATTAACTCTTCCTTTTAGGGAATTATTCTCTCCAGTTAATTTTTGAACTTCCTTTTCCATTTGTTCAATTTTCCTTTTCAGAGTGATGTTCTCATCAGTGAATTCTTTTTTTATAATTTTAAAATCATTGGCCAGTTTTTCTTTTATTTCCTTCTTCAGCTGTTCCAGGTAATCTAGTTGAGCTTGCGAGAAATTCATAGTCCCTTCTGAGGTTTCAGATGGAAGTACAGTCTCAGCTCTGACCTCTTTGGTGTTTGTGTTTTGGTCCTTATCCCCATAAAAAGATTCTATGGTTTTTTCACTTTTCGTCTGCTTTTTCCGATTCATGATGTTGGCTGAGTGTTGTAGCTTCTGGTTCTTTCAGTCAGAAGGTACAGATCTTTGTGTTGAGCTGATGTGTGTCGAGGCTAAAAGCAGGTTTTTGTTTTTTGTTTCCCAGATCAACCCTGGGGTTAGCTTGTTAGGTGTGTGGGAGGGGTGGTCTGGTCTCAGGAGATCTCCTCAGCTGACCTGAGGCAAAGGCAAGGTCAGGAGATGGTGATCCCAGCTTCCCTATTGTCTTCCCTTTTCCCCTGAAGGGCTGGGGCACACCTAGATGCTAATGCGTGTTTCCACCCCTCCTGGGGCTCGTCTCCCGGCGCTGAGGCTTGCCTGGGTCTCAGTGCGAATTTTCTCTGCCCTGGGTCATCTGTCCTTCCAGATCGCCTCCGCCACAGTAGGAAGAATCCCCCTTTGCTATTTTTCTAGCCTGTGGTGTTATGAGACTATTTGCCCCCTTCTGCTGTTCCCGCTGATCCAGGATTTATCTGGGGAAATGTTTTATGGTTCTTTCACGGTCATCAGGGGGGAGGAGAGAGCATTTACTGATCACTCCGCCATCCTGGCTCCCGGAAGTTCAAGTAGGTGACTTACCAAAGTTTAGTCTTTAGGCTGAAGGTTTCAAGGGCTGCTGCGCTGATATCTGGCGCTCAGCGGCTCTCACCAGCTCGGTTTGGCTTGTCTCCTGCTCCTCTGGTTTCACCCGCCACTCTCGGGCTTCTCAAGTCCCTTCCACCCTGCTGCGCTGACCACGCTGCGCTGTGCGCTGGGGGCTTACCCCCGTGGAACAGATCCTTCCCGTGGACCTTCCAGTCTAACCTGGGCTCTGGATCTGTCAAAGTCTGTCACCCACTGGATTCCACACCTCCAAAGTCTGGTCAGATTCTCCTTTCAGAGATATCCAGAGGAATTTGTCCAGGAGCTTAGGTGAGTCATTGCTTTCACTCCGCTATCTTGGCTCCACCCCCTATAATGCCCGCTTGGCATAATTCTGAAAGAAAAAAATTAATGAATTGTCAGATTTTTCAGGACTTTGTTTAAAAAAACAAACTTGAACTTAATAGAAGATTTGGCATACAAGAGCCAAGAGAAACATAAGGTACATAGCAAAGCCCAATTACAAGGGACTCAATAAGGACATGTACTTTATCTTTTTTGTATGTAAAATTTAAGATATATGTTTAAGATTGTTATTAGTAATTGGGTAGTTCATAAGAAAGATTGGGCTAGACCTGAGTATATTACTTCAAGAAGTAAAAACCACTCAAGAAAAGCTTGAATTAGAACAGCTAAAAAGAGTAATTATCTTATACAAATGAAGTTCAAGAAGAAGAACCAATACAGAGGAATTAGATGGAGGAGAACTGTTAATTCTGGAAACCTACTTTCATTGGAAATTGGTTCAAGAGAGAACAATATGTAAATATCTAGAAGAATATAAAAGGCTTCTAAATTTAGAAAGAAATAAAACATTAAGGAGTGGGGAGAGGATAAGAAAAGGATCTTTAAAGGGGAGAGTGAGGGAATACGTTAAAGAGGGGTATAGAAAGGTGTTTAGATTCATGGAAATGAAAGAATAAGGGAGGGATCCTTGGAGGGAGATAGGTTAAGTAATAGGAGGGCAAGGTAGCCAGTAGAAGTAAAGTAGAAGAATCAGGAAGGATAGGAAATAAGAGATATGCACAAACAAAAATAAAGATCAGGAGTAGAATCTGTTAGGGAAAGTATATGTATACATGTAGGTATATATCTATATATGTCCTCACTTAATTGTAGCCTTTAGGGGAAGAGGGGGAATGTAGTGGGGAAAAGAACAAAGTAAAAAGTACACAGCAGAGAACAGAAGAAAACTTACAAGGAAGCAAAGAGCAGATGGACAGCTCTGAACACAACACACAGTATTTATTTAGGCTTTCTTGAAATGGAAATTTATTGTATTTATTTTGAATTCTCTCATACCTTTTTTTTGTTTCTTATTTTGTATTTAAGTTCCAATATTTATGCTTAGAACATGTTTCTTTTACTTTTCTTTTGTGCGTTTAAGTATTAGTATTTAAGCCTAAAATAAACATATAAGTATAAGAAAAAAAGAAAGTAGCATAGAATATGGAGAGTTGGGGGAACCTAATAAAAGAAGTGGAAGTAGAGGAAAAGAAATTGGATTTTACCTAAGCCTTTAACTGAGAAAAAAAGAGGTAGAAAAAGAGATAACTACATTAAAGAAAAAAAACAAAGGAATTAAGAGTTACAACTCTAAAATTTGGGGAAAGGATGACAAATGTTGGAGGGGGGAACTTAATGTAGAGGAAAAGAGAGTCTGTAAGAATGGGATTGCCTTAAAGTAGATTAAACAAAAATAACTGAAGAGGCAAAGTACTCTCTTTCAACAGGAAGGAAGACCAAAAAAAATCCTAATTCAGAAAAGATGAGTATTAGAGACGAATGGAAGAAAATATAAACCCTGCTCTCATAGCATTAATTATGAATGGGTTAGACAATACATTAGTCAATCTAATTACAATGGAACTCAGTAACCCAGTGTTTAATAAATTGGAAAACATAAATTATTTAGAAAGCAACTCCTTATCTGACAATAACTGCTAGAAAAATTGGAAAGCAGTCTGATAGAAATTAGGCTTAGACCAGCATATTATATGATGTAATACATTCAAAATGGGTATGTGACCTTCATATTAAAGGTCAGACTATTAAAAAAAAAATTAGAAGAGCATCACCAAATACATTTCACTGCTATGGGTAGGAGCTATATTTGTAACCAGACATTACAAAAGATAAAATAGATAATTTTAAAGATGAAATTGAAAACCCTCTACACAAACAAAAAAAAATTAATGAATCTAGAGCAAGGAGGGCAGTTGAATGTCATAGGGTGGGATGGAAGTTTTGAGATCAAATTTCTTGGATAAGGGAATGGTAGTCAAGACATACAATTCATACCCATATACATACACATATATGTATATATAATACACATACATATATACGTTATACCAAAGGCCATTGGCCAATAGATAAGTTATCAAAATATATGAGTGAACAGTTCTCAAAAAAATTGCAAATTGTTAACAACTATATGAAACGTTGCTCCAATCACTAATAATAACAGAAGTAGAATTTTAAAAAACCCTGAAACTGACTCTTTTCTCTTCATAGCCAGCAAATTGGAAAAGATGTCAAAAGATGGGAATATTCAATGTTAGAATTATTTGTGGGAAGACTGGCACACTAATGCACTATTGGTAAAGCAATTTGGAATTTTGCAGAGTGATTAAAATGTCCATTCCTTTTGACCTTGAGATTCCACTCCTAGGCAAATGTCTGAAGGAAGTCCTTAATAATAAGAAAGTCCCTTTATACACCAAAATATTTATAGCATCACTTTTAGTGATAGCAAAGAACTGGAAACAAAGTAGATGACTATTACTGTTTTACAAGAAATAGCATGAGGCACATAGAGAAGAATGTGTATTCATTTTCGAAGAAGACACATAGAGAGGAATAAAGAAACTTAGATGAATTGATACCGAGTGAAGTAAGCAGAGCCAAGAAAGCAATATGTACGACTGAAGCAATTTAAATGGAACAATCAAGACTAGTAACAACAACAACAACAAAAATTAAAAGTTAAATGTTGCAAAATGACAAAACAAGCATGACCCACTCAAAGAAAAGATATGAAAAGACACTCCTCCCACATTCCTATCAGAACTGGAAGTTCCAGTAGGTATGTGGAAATTTTCACACATTTTCAGACTCTTTCAATGTATCGGTTGGTTTTGCTGTTTTTCTTTCTCTTGAGATAGATCTCTAGGTGTGAGGAAGGGGAGCAAGACTGGGAGAAATTTTGGCAATGTAAAAGCAAAAGACATCAATAGCAATTTATTTTAAAAACAGCAGCAACAAATAATTGTAGGGCTAAATTGACATAGAAAAACAAATCAAAGCACTCAAAAATGTTTTCATTAACCTATTCTCACCTCACTTCATTATTTCTCATCTTGGGATTTTCCTCTTAGGTCAAAGCCATTTCAGAACAAATGAGCACTTTGTTACTCTCACGGCTGTGTTATACTGTCTTTCTTTTAGATACACTTTGATTTGTTTTTGAGAAGTGCAGATAAGTAATTTATTTAAACCTTACTTTGTCCAGTTTTTGAAAATGCATTATCCATAATTACTTTTCCCAAGTAAGTTGTGTTTCATAATGAATCATTTGGTCTTAGTTCAGTGTTTTCTGTTCATCCTCCCAAAATGTGGTGCTGCTTTTAACTTCCTATAATTGAGCTGCTCATAAATTGGCAGATACAAAGAGATTATTATTGGAATAAGATGACTCAAAGCGTTCAGTTACAGATATTGTATGCTTTGTTTTTACAACAGGAGAATAAAGTTGTATTTAGTACGGTGACATGATTCTGGTTTAATGTGGAAAACTTCTTGATGGTGCAAACATTTGGAATGCACCATTACAAATATGGAAAATGTCCCCTTACTTTCTGCTTTTGCTAATAGAGATTTAAGAAATAGATATGTAGTTCTTGATCAGCATAATAAAGTTAGGCTAAAAAACCCCATTAACTTGCTGTGTGGGAATGAGTTAAAAAGAATTAAAAATGAACATATCTGGATAAAGTACATTTCCATTTCTAGGTACCACATTTTAGGAAAGACATTGGTAAGAAAAAAAATCTAGAGGACGTACATACATTGGTGATGGGCCTCAATGTTATTTTTATTGGAAAATTAATTGAAGGAACTGGGGATGTTTATCCTGGAGAAAAGAATGCTTGAGATGGGGAGTTGGAGGTGGAACGGGAAAGGAGGAGAGATGACATGATAACTCTTTTCAAGTAGTTGAATAGAGGACAAAGAAAATTGCAGAGGGACAGATTTAGGTTTGAAGCAAAGAAAAATCACCTAAAAATTAGTCATGCAAAAGTGGAACGAACTCTCTTTAGAAGCAGTCAATACTTTCCCCAACCTACTCCTACCCTTCCTAGGTCTTCAGGCAAAGACCGGGGGAGAATGGAGATGAAGAAATCTTGTTCAGGTATGTGTTAGAGTAGCAGCTTTTCTCAGCTCATAGATTCTGTTTTTAGTTCACCAGATATCCTCATTACATACAAAGTTTTTAGTTCACCAGATATCCTCATTACATACAAAGTTTTTAGTTCACCAGATATCCTCATTACATACAAAGTTTTTAGTTCACCAGGTATCCTCATTATGTACAAAGTACTCTCTAATGCTGTTGATGACACAAAGATATATAATCCATACCTGCTAGACCTCACATACTACTAGGGAGAAACAATGCATAAAAATAGCTGCAATCCAAAATGTAAGCAATTCCATAAGAAGTACAAGGTGCAATGAGAAGTAGATATCTCTAACTGAAGGGTGACTGAGCAATAAATAGTTAAAAGTTCTGGGTACGTTTCTAAACTGCCACATCCTTGCCTCCAATGCTATAAAACTTTCCCTTGTGACAAAGAAAACCAGGTGGTGCACCAACTGCATTTGGTGGCATATGTAATATTATATACCTGGAGTACCCCACTTTTCCAATCTCAGGAGGGAAGTACTTTTTTATCTCTGGGGCCAAGACTGGTCATGATGACTGCATGGCAATCACCATAGTTTCTTTTATTTCTCTTCATTTGTATTCAATTTCTACAAGGTGTCCTATAAGCAGAATCAGGAACATACATATACATGTATATGTACACATACATATATACATATACATACATTACATATATGTATATACATGTATGTATATGTGTGTGTGTTCCTGATTCTGCTTACTATATTCTACATCAATTCACAAAAGTTTTCTCTTGCTTCTCTGAATACTTCTTATTCATTGTCTTATAGCCCAGTGATATCCCATGACATTCATACCACAATTTGTACCTTTGTTTTTTTGGATTTTACCACTCTCTAACACCTGAGAATGACAAAACAGCAGGCCAGAGACAAGTGCCAGTAAATGGTAATGGCTTAATTAATTAGTTTCATTATGAGGAACAGATTTGCAAATAGTTAGTTCTCCCAATCAGAATTCCACCTTGCTAAAGTGAAGACTGAGATTATATACATAACTAACCACTGCAAGGGAGGGGAAGAAGGAGGGTGGATCATAAATAACTTTTCCAGTGGTTTTCCCTGAGCAACCTACAAATCCCACAATACACCAATTCTGGAGTCAAGTCTTTGGGAGTCATCCTACACAGAGTCAGACTTCTGTGATGGGAACAGGTTCTACAGTCTTTGATTCACTTCACTGAAGGTATACAAGCACAAGAATGCATTGATTATGAGTGTTGACAAGATCTGATTGATCATTTCAAGCTTCCTTGTGAGTTTATAATTCACAAGCTAGAAGACACAATTCTGAAAAATCTAATCTATTAGTAATTCATCACACATATCATATCAATTATTATGAAAAAAAATCTCTTCAGACAACCATTAGCCAATCATTGTATCACCATAGTTTTATAAATGTATAGCTTTAAGGGATCTTAGAGGCTATCTAATCTAACTATCCTTTATTTGATATACGAAGAGTCCAGATCCAGAGGGTTGACTTGACCAAGGTTCACAAAGGTAGGATGTGACGCATGTGACACTTGAACCCAGATCTCTTTCCATGGCATTGTTCTGCCTCTTGATGAACACCCATTTTATTCCTGGTTCTACCACAATAATTTCTGCTGTGAATATTTTGGTATATCTAGGAACTTTTTGTGTTTTTTTTCTTTCTATCCTTAGCCTCCTGTTTATCCCAACAGCAGGATCTATGAATTAAAGGGGATGAACCATGTACTCTTACTGTGTAAAAGTAGTAGGTAAGGTGAGTTTGAATTCACCAATCAAGACAGCTCAGACCCAAAGGTTAGTTCCAGGCCCCCTAAGGTGTAAGACACATTCTCTGAAAGTCCATTCAGAGGGGAGAACAGTGGCTGGATAACTGGCAAGGTGTCCCTGGTAGACAGATGCTAAGTTTCTTGAGGAGATGCATGATTATATTCATATAACAGTTATTATATTCACATTATATTATAATTATATTCATATAATAACACCCTAGTTGAGGGGATACAGTCTGAAATCAGAGGACCTGGATAGTTGCAACCCATGTGACCTTGTCACAAGTCACTTAATTTTCATGGGCCTACGTTCATGATCATCTACAGAGAATAAAAAAGTTGGAGATGGGGATGAAGATGGAGGTAAAAGCTAGAGGAGAGCACACATGGTTTGTAACAGCTGCAGGTGCACTTTGATTTTCTTTGATGGGCAATTTAGCTATTTTGACTATAAAACGTAAGGGTCTCTTTCAATTCTAAATCAATTCCGCAAGAAGTGAAGGCTGCACTTGCAGGGGAAAATCTTTGCAGAAAGATTGAATGGAATAGTAGAAATATCTTTCCTGGGGCTCATCAACCTAGTCAGTCTTCATACATGAACTGAAACTCCCCGTTTAGGTAGCAAAGATTCTCTGAACCTCCCAAGCCTCCCAAAGAGTTAGTGCCCAAAGACTGTACTCCCTTCAGAATCATTCAAGAGAGATCAAAGCCCAACCAGGCCCTTTCCTGCCTGTTCTTTGGACATATTGCGATGGAATTAATAGGTAATTTGATTGTTTTGCACCTTAATACATGAATCTTGTGATAATGCAGATGCCTGTTTTTCTTCTCTAGTTCAGAATATGATAGTTTAGCATATAATAATCTTTATTTTCATTATTTATTAATAATACCATTATTTATTAATAATACTTATTATTTGATTTTGAAAACAATAAATAGGAATATTTCCTAATAAAACAAAAAGCAGAGAAAGAGGGTTATATATTGGTACTATAATTTGCAATTACATGCAGTTTATTTTTTAGTGTATAGGTTAACTTTACCATGGGAGTTCCAGTACCACCCTACTTACCTGTGTCCTCTTCTGAACTTCCTTCTGTTCTCTTCTGCATATTTTTTAAAAGTTACATTGATGTTCTTTTTTTCTTTTTGTTTTATTAACACCATCTCCCTTTATTCTCCCTCTTAACCTTCCCCCTCCCCCCAGATACCTTCCTTGTAACAAGTACAGCCACGAAAAATCAATCAAACATGGGCTGTCTCTGAAAATGTTACAAAAATACAATAACTTTTTAGTCTGATTCTTTTATTTTTTTCCAGTTGAAGGTTTAACATAAACATTGTGTACTTTTCTGTTGAACTAATCAATTAAAATGGCAGTTACACTTTAGGTGGAATACTTCAAATGTTGTTCAATTCAATTCCAGAAGCATTGATTAAGAACAGGACCAGGGACGACTCTAGTCTCTTTTGGTCACACCACATCTAGGGTATGCTGTTCAGTTGTGGACACCACTGCTTAGGAAGGACATTAATAGGCTGGAGGACATCCAGAGAAGGGTAATCAAATTATGAAGGGACACAAATCCATGTCATATGAAGATGTGAGGGAATAGAAGAGTCCAGTGATTAACACAGTCTGGCACAGAGAGTTCACTTAATAAGTGTTTGTTGATTGATAAATGGTGATTGATATTTAGCCTGGAAAAGAGAAAACTCAGATTGACTATGATATGGGCTGTGCAAAATCATCAGTCTCACTTTCTCCTTCAAAGTCATTTGGGTCCAGTGCCAAGATATAGTTCAGGATGACTGGAGATGGTCCCAGATGCAGTGGGAGACCTTGGCCTATTTAAACTAAGGTCTTTCCCAGGTCTCAGTCTGTCTGAATTTCTCGGAGGCGATGCCTATTTAGTGACTAAAGCTAGGTAAGAAGAATGAGCCAAAGAATGACCTCTTTTACCTAGTCAAAAAAAGAAAAGAAAAGAAAAGAAATCAATCTGGGAAGGGAAGACCCTCAGGATTTCTGGACAAAGCAGAAACAATTGCTATTTACACACACTCTGAGCCATCAGAGCCCGAACGATGACCAAATGAGGCTTGGGCTGGGAACTATTGTTGGTCAATCAATGAGAGCCAAAGCAATTTGCGTTTAAGGCATGGTTCTTAAAAAAGAAATCTAGCCTGCAAACCCCAAGATATCCTGTGAGGTTTAAGCTATCAAAATCTATATTCCTTTGGGCAGAGCACCTATAGGTAAAGTTATGATTCCCTATATGGACAGAGGGATAGGAAGGAGGGAGAGGAGGAAAGGAAGGAAGGAAGGAAAGGAGGGAGGGAGGGAGGGAGAGAGGAAAGTAGAAGGAGCAGAGTTCCCCAAATGGAACTGGCCAGTTGGGTCCCCAGTGAGGCAGCTACTACTATTCAGAGTTTGTTTTTTGTCCGTTGTTCTAGAAGAGACCATGAGATCAGGAAGGGGAAGTCATGACTTGCAATCCATGAATTGGATTTAAGTGAGGCAGGGCTGTGCAAAGTCAACAGCCTCACTTTCTTCTCCAAACCATTTGGGTCCAGTGGCAAGATATGGACTGGACATGCCCCCCTGTCCGAAGCTAAAATGAAATTGAATACTGTAGATCATTCAACAGTTGTTATTGCTGCTGCCGCAACTCCTACTGGTAATAATAAAAATGAGGACAGTAATAGCAGCCAATGTATATACAATGCTTTCAGGTTCATAAAGCACTTTGTATGTGCTATCTCATTTGATCCAGTTAACAAAAGAAGGTGTCTTTAGTTATCTGATGGAAAAGTTATTGAGGACAGAAAAGAAGGATACAAACATTTATTTCATACCTACTATGTGTCAAGGGTTTTTCAAATATTATCTTATTTGTTCCTTACAATAACCTGATAAGTAGATCCTATTAATATCTCCAATTTGTAATCAAGGAAACCGAGGCAAATGGAGGCTAAGTGACTTACTCAGGGTCACATAGTTAGAAAATATCTGAGGCTAAACTTGAACTCAGGTGTTCCTGACTCCTGTTCTAGTACTCTATCCTCTTTAACAGTAGCTGCCTCAGCACTTACCATAGTTAAATGAGTCCCCCTTAACTCTGATGTGGAAATGAGTGGTTCCAGAGACTTTGGGACATCCAGGTCTGAAGGGGCTAGCCTTTGTTATTCCGTAAGGAAGCCTGGAATGTCAGGAAACTGAGTCAACAGTTTGGATGGAGAGCTTCGTGGAGAGCTTTTAGTGGGAATTCTTTTTGGAGGGCCGTGTGCTGGATGGGGCAGGTGCCAAGGAGCCCTTTCAGTGCTGAAGTTCAGTGAGTCTACTCTATCAGGTTTATCTTTAAACTTCCAACTGCATCGATGTTATTGTCCCCTCAGCTTTCTAGGACAGGATGCATTTATTTTTCTTCATCTTATTTTTTTCTTCCTCCCAATTGCTTGGCTTTGCAAACATTTCCACATTCTGTCAATCACAAAGTTTCTTTTTAAATTACAAAATTTCTTATCTGTAATGCTTTTGCCAGTAGACATCTGATAAATTGTAGGCCCTATATATTTAACTTGCCACTGTAGATGAAATGTATATGTGTACATATAATTATATAATGCCATACATGTATATGTATATATGTGTATACATATACACACACACACACACACACAATTAACTATTTAAAGACTGAGACACTGTGTGGAGAAGTAAGAAAGGAATCTGCAATACACTTCCCTGGATGCTATCTATCAAGTATAGGCTGTCTTTGCATGGATTTGCTGGATCCTGTCTCTTTAAAATTTTTTTGACCTTGGATAGTTTTGTCTCAGAACTGCCAACTTAAGCACTATGTCTTGTGCATATAGGCAGTCACCTACATTCTATTCTTACTGTTGACTTTAATAATCAGGTCTACAATCTACCAGATGGCCGCTGGGTAGGGGGGAGATATATCTTCTCTTTCAAAGGTGGAAAACAGTACAGTGTTTGGAGTCCTCCAATCTTTCTTGAGATTTATTATGTATATGCCTATATACATACATACTATCTCCCCCAATAGAATGTAAGTTCATCCATTATAGCTAATAGCAGGGACTATTCCAGTTTTATGAAACTTTTGTCTCTGCTTTTTAGACTCCCTAATTTTCTTCAACGCTCAGCTAAAATACTGGCGCCTCTAATAGGGCATTCCCAGTTCCCCCTGTGAATATCTTTCTCCAAATTACCTTGAATTTACTTTGAATATGTTTTGTATCATGTTTATATGTGTGAATATTGCTTCCTTCAAGGGAATGTAAGCTCCTTCAAGGGAGAACCTGATTCATTTGTCTTTTTATACTCAGAACCTAGAACAGTGCCTGAAAAAATAGTAGGTGCTTAGTAAATGCTCGTTAATTTACTGGTTGGGACTTGGGACTAGGTTGATAGTCAGATAAGCCCCACAGGGCCCTGAAACATAGAACCCAGAACCCCAAGACCTTGCTACCTAAATCAAGAATCAGAAGCACACCTTGAGGAGAAAAGTCATAAAGGACACCACAACACCAGCATTCCAAATTTTATCTGCAATCTTTATATCAGTTCAATCCTACAAATAGATATGCCATACCAATTTACTTCCTGTTTACGGATTTTCACATTCTGGGCATCCGTTCCTGTTATCCTAGGTGCTAACAGCATTACACATCCTACCTCTTCCCCAACCCTCACTTCTTTCTTTCCCAGTTCACTTATATCCTCTAAATCCTGCTCTGTCCACAAACTTCCCAATATGCTCTGTTTTCAACCAGTATTCCTTACATCTCCCCCCTTTAACCAAAACTTGGGGCCTCCTCTGAAAATACCTTTCAGTCCTCTCCACTGATACCTATTCCTCCCACTTCCCCAACTAACAGGGCTAGAAAGAAGGGTGAGCTCACTCCTTTGTACTGCTGCCATTTTCAGACCATTACTTGATTGACATCCTTCAATGAACTTTCCTCTTTAGAGACTTGTACATACACTTACGTCACCTTCTTTACATTCTTCTTTCCATCATCTAGCATTCTCAGAGTTATACTTGTGTATTTTTCAATGACTTCAGTACCTAGTATGAGTTTTCCTCTCCACCAAATCACCTGCTATCACCATTAGACCTCCAGTAAAAATGGACAACATCTTTGTTGTCCCCAACAACCTAACTTTGTAGTTTCTCTATTCCAACAACCTCTTTCTACTTCAGGCAAACACTGGCCTAATTAAACCTAGAAATATGACTTATAAAGGTGGGAGGAACTAGATCATAAAGGTTTTTATCTGGCTGAGAATTGTACATTGTATGTTAGAGATAATTGGGAACAATTGAAGGTTTTAAGGTGGGGAGGGTGAAGATAGAAAGTAAAGGTTGCTTATTAGTCCACTGATGACATTTCTGAAAACTCTCTATATGAGTGTTATGCCTCCTTCCCTAATCCCTGACTTTTTACAAATTCCACTTTTAGAGATGAAAATAATTTTTGACTTTCCCAAGGTCACAGAAAAAGTTGGTATCAGGAACAGGACAAGAATCTGGTAGAATCCTCCTTGGCCTTCTGTCTGAATTGCACTTCCTATGCTTTCTGAATCAGAAAATGGCTTTAGGAAAATCAGGCATCTGAGAACAAAGCATCCCTTGTCACCTATGTGATTTTCATAATCCCCAGAACTGGGTGTGGACAGCAATTTTAAAAAAGTGTTTTGCATTGGTATTTGTTGGGTTTTATTCCAAATAGCCTTTTAGTTCTAGTGCTTAGTCCACACACCTGGAATCCCTGCTCCTTAATTCTCCCTTTCCCCTCTTTTTGGTGTGCAGGGTAAAGATAAGGTTATGATGACTATCCAAAGTCACCGAGATGCTGTCAGAATTCAGCCTCCATCCATCAATCAATTTCCTGCTCTTACTCCAACCACACTGAGCCATTACTATAGGAACTGTATTAAGGGACAGTCTCTTGAGTCTCTTATCTGAAGAGGACAAAGCCCTTTCTCCACAAGGGCTCCCCCCTCCACACTTTCCCTTTGATACAGATGCATTCATTATTGTCACCTCAGCCCTCTGTGATGCTGGGCAGAAAAACTGATATTAGACAGACTGTTATGGACAGTAAGTGCCAGCAGCAAGGACAGCAGAAGCAGCCACAGAAAATGCTCCATTTGCCCAGAAAGGCTCATCCTCAGAAATTACTTTGATGAAAGTTTTAATTGGCATCTTTCACCAGCATCATGTTTCCTTTTAACATCCAGTGTTCCTCTAATAGGAACTGAAATAGAATTGATGAAAAAAGCTTCTAAAGAGTTTTAAGATTTGCAAAGGGTTTGTAAGAGTATTATCTTATTTGATTTTCACAACATTGCTTCTACAGTTTCCGTTACACAGATAAGGAAACTGAGGCTAAAAGAGGTTGCCTTCCACTGTTCTTACACTTTTCTCCCACAGACTTTACAATCTAGTAGTACTGTTCCACTTAACACAACACTTAGTCTTTCCACTCCGTGCCTTTTTACTGTGTTCTCCATGTCTAGAACACTATCTCTGTTCTCACTTCCACCTCATCTCCCTTGGCTTCTTCCAAAGCACAATTCAGGCCTTTCCTAGTTCTGCTTTACTTTCCATTTCTAAGCTTTCCCTGATACTACCTCCAATTTACATTCTATATATCTTGTATGTTCATAGTTTGCATGTTTTTTTCCCTCATGTTGTCGTGTGAATTTCTTGAGAGTAGAGATCACATTTTTTGCTTTTCCCAGTTTTTAACACAGTTCCTGACACATAGCAAGAATTTAAAAAATACTTGTTATTGTTGTTAAGTGGCCTGCCTAGGATCATACAACTTTTATGTGTCAGTCAAATTAAAACTTGAAGCCAGTTCTTCCTGAATTTTTGTAAGTTTAGCACTTTATCCACTGTTTCATGCTGAAGGATGAATGTACAGATGAGTATTGCAGGTTCATAAAATTGTGGTCAATTGGAAAGAGTCTTGGATTAAAAATCAGTAGAACAGGGCTTGATGGATGTGCCCTTGATTTACCCTTCTGTACTTCCTTTGTAGAAAATCAGGGCTGGACTCATCCTGACATTCTCTTATTTTAAGACAATTTATTTGAAAAGACAAAAATCCAATTGCATGCTTCTCGGTGATACTAGTCAGTCTTATCTGACTCCATTGCTTGAGCTCTAAAAGGTTTCCATCTCTTATAACAGAGAGTAATAGCTTCTCAATAGTCAGTCATCCACCAAACCATAACTGATAATTCAGTGATGGCAGCGGTCTCAGGAATAAGGTTCGATGCCCCAATAATCATAAAGATTCTAATTGGGAAGTGATCTTTTGTCTCTTGAAAAATTTCAAGATATCCTTTCCAAGGACATAAGAGGAATCTGGCTACTTTTGGAATAATAGATTTAGAATTGGAAGGGATCTAGTTACCTAGTTCAATTCCTTTCTTCTACAGATAAAAAGACCCAAAAACTACGGGTTAGAGAGGGCAAGTGATCTGCCCAGACTCACTCAGGTAATTACAGGCAGAATGAAGAGTCAAACCCAGATCTTCTTATTCCAAATCTAGCCCTCCTTTTTTTTCCTTCCTGCCACCTCTTTAAGAGTCTGTTTTGCTTCTGACTAATGCTTCATTTAGGGGCAGGTGGCAAAGTGGAATGCTGGGCCTGGAGTCAGAAGGACCTCAGTTCGAATCTGGTCTCAGTCACTTTCTAGCTGTGTGACCCTGGGAAAATCACTTAACCCTGTTTGCTTCAGTTTCCTCTTCTGTAAAATTAGCTGGAAAAGGAAATGTCAAACCTTTCGAGCATCTTTGCCAGGAAAACTCCAAATGGAGTTATGAAGAGTCAGATGCAACTAATCCACATAACAACAGAAATAACTCACTTCATTTACACTCCTTTCCATTCTTACCCTTTCCATTAGCCCCTTTCCTCCCAATTTTCTTTTAGGTAAACTATTTCTGTAACCTGCTAGGTGTATGTGTATTCTTTCCTTCTTTATCCAGTATAGATGAGAGTGAGTTTCAAAATATCACCAGCTTCCCTCCACAATTCCCTCCTTGTTGCAAAACTTTTCCTTATGTATCCCATTTATGAGAGGTAATTTCCCCCATTCTTTCTCTCTCTTCTTCTCTCTCCTCATGCCATCCTCTTTCTCACCCTTTCTCTTTGTCTTTTGAGATCACCGAAACATAAGAATCACTCCCAGGCTCTTTGTCTAATTACAGTCTCTCTATGACCCCTGATAATAATAGAACTCTGAGGGGTTACAAGTATTGGGACTCCTTGGTACTCAAATTCTTTCTTTTTGGTTGCTTGAAATACTTTTTCCTTGACCTCAGAGCTCTGGATTTTGGTTATGATATTCCTGGAAGTTTTCATTTGGGGTTTCTTTAAAGAAATAACCAGGGAATTCTTTTAATTTCTACTCTATCCTCCATTTCTAAGATACCTGGACAGTTTCCTTTATGATTTTTTGAAATATTTTAAAGATTTTATTTCAATCATGGTTTTTAGGTAGTTCAATGATGTTTAAATTTTCTATCCTTGATCTGTTTTTCAGGTTAGTTGTTTTTCCTATGATATATTCAACATTTTCTTTTACTTTTTCAGTCTTTTCACTTTATTTTATTATTTATTTTTTTAAATTTTATTTGTTTTCACTGTTCTACATTCACTTTCATATAACAGAATTTTTCCCCTTCCCTCCAATTCCTTCTCTCCTCCCTCCCTCCTCCCTCCCTGAGATGGCATATAATTTTATATAGGTTCTACACATACATTCCTATTAAACACATTTTCACCTTAGTCATGTTGCACAGAAGAATAAAAATGAATGGGAGAAGTCATAAAACAAACCAAAATGTAACACGAAAGAAAATGATTTGCTACATTCTGTGATCAAATTCCATAGTTCTTTCTCTGAATGTGGAAGGCATTTCACCTTAAAGACCACTAGGAATTTTTTAAGTCCTTGCATTGCAATAAAAGTCTAAGTCTACCAGAAAAAATCCTCACACACTGTGGCTGTTGCTCTGTACAAAGTTCTCCTGGTTCTGCTCCTTTCACTTAGCATCAGTTCATGTAATCTTTCTAGGTCTCTCTGAAGTCTTCTTGTTCATCATTACTCATAGCACAATAGTATTCCATTACATTCGAATATCACAATTTATTCAGCCATTCCCCAATTGATGGGCATCCCCTTGATTTCCAGTTTTTGGCCACCACGAAGAACCCTGCTATAAATATTTTTGTGCATGTGGGACCCTTTCCCATTTTTATGATCTCTTGGGGATACAGTCCTAGAAGCAACATTGCTGGGTCAAAGGGTATGCACATTTTTGTAGCCCTTTGGGCATAGTTCCAAATTGCTCTCTAGAATGGTTGGATAAGCTCACAGCTCCACCAACAATGAATTAGAGTTTCAACTCTCTCACATCTTCTCCAACATTTATCATCATCCTGTTTTGTCATATTAACCAATCTGATAGGTGTGATGAGGTATCTCAGAATTATTTTGATTTACATCTCCCTAATCAATAGTGATTTAGAACATTTTTTTCATATGACTATAGATAACTTTAATTTCTTCCTCTGAAAACTGTCTGTTCATATCCTTTGACCATTTATCAGTTGAGGAACGACTTGTATTCTTGTACATTTGATTCAGTTCTCTATATATTTTAGAAAAGAGACCTTTATCATAGACACTAGTTGCAAAAATTCTTTCCCAGTTCTCTGCTTCCCTCCCAATCTTGATTGCATTGGGTTTTTTTGTGCAAAAACTTTTCAATTTAATGTAATCAAAATTATCCATTTTGTACTCCATAATGTTTTCTATTTTTTGTTTTGTCAAAAATTCTTCCCTTCTCCATTAATCTGATAAATACACTACTTCTTGCTTCACTAATTTGTTTATAGTATCAATCTTTATACCTAGATGATGTACCCATTTGGACTTTATTTTTGTGTACAGTGTCAGACCTTGATCTATGCCTAATTTGTGCCACATTGTTATCTAGTTTTCCCAGCAATTTTTATCGAATAGTTAGTTTTTATTTCAGAAGCTGGGGTCCTTGGGTTTATCAAACAGTAAATTGCTATATCCATTGACTACTGTGTCTTGGGTACCTAACCTATTCCACTGGTTTACCTTCTGTTTCTTAGCCAGTACCAAGTGGTTTTGATAATTGTTGCTTTATAATATAATTTGAGATCTGGTAGACTAGGCCACCTTCCCTAGCATTTCTTTTCATTAGTTACCTTGATATTCTGGACCTTTTGTTCTTCCAGATGAATTTTGATATTATTTTTTCTAGTTCTACAAAATAATTTTATGATAGTTTGATTGGTATGTGAGTGAATAAGTAAATTAATTTAGGTAGAATTGTCATTTTTATTATATTGGCTAGACCCACCCACAAGCAGCTGATGTTTTTCTACTTACTTAGATCTGACTTTATTTGGCAAAAAGTATTTTGTAATTGTGTTTATACAATCCCTAGGTTTGTTTTGACAGGTAGACTCCCAAATATTTTATAGTGTCTACCCTAGCTTTAAATGGGATTTCTCTTTCTATTTCTTGCTGTTGGGATTTGTTACTAATATATAGAAATGCAGAATATTTGTGTGGGTTTATTTTGTAACCTGCAACTTTACCAAAGTTGTTTATTATTTCAAGTAGTTTTTTACTTGATTCTCTGGTATTCTCTAAGTATATTATCATATCATCTGCAAAGAGTGAAAGCTTAGTTTCTTAGTTGGTAGGTTGTCTCATTATTGTCATTCTCATGAATGAAATTGTTGATTGTTTCTATAATTTTTTGTTTAACCCACTCATACTTTAAGATTAGATTGTTTAGTTTCCAATTAGTTTTTGGTTTATATTTCCATGGTCTTTGATTACATACAAGTTTTATTGCATTGTCATCTGAGAAGGATGCATTGACTATCTCTGCCTTTCTGCACTGGATTGTGAGGTTTTTATGGCCTAATACATGGTCAATTTTTGTATATATGCCATGTACCACTGAGAAAAAGATATATTCCTTTTTATCTTCATTCAATTTGCTCCAGAGAGCTATCATATCTACCTTATCCAGGGTTTTATTCACCTCCTTAACTTCTTTCTTGTTTATTTTGAGGTTAGATTTATCAAGTTCAGAGAGGAGGAGGTTGAGGTCCCCCACTAGTATAGTTTTGCTGTCTATTTCTTCCTGTAACTCCCTTAACTTCTCCTCTAAGAATTTTGATGCTATACCACTTGGAGCATACATGTTTAGTAATGAAATTGCTTCCTTGTCTATGGTGCCTTTTAGCAGGATATAGTTTCCTTGCTTATCTCTTTTGATGAGATCTATTTCTGCTTTTGCTTTGTCTGAGATTAGGACTGCTATCTCTGCTTTTTTTCACCAACTGAAGCACAAAATACTCTGCTTCAACCTTTTACCTTTGTATCCCCCCATTTCAAATGTGTTTCTTGTAAACAACATATTGTTGGATTATGGTTTTCAATCCATTCTGCTATCAGCCTCTGTTTTATGGGAGAGTTCATCCCATTCACATTTACAGTTATGATTACTATGTCTTTCCCTCCATCCCTTTTCCCTTTGTTTATGCTTTTAGTTCTCCCTTCTCCCTTTCCCTCCACATTTTTAATTTTTGACCACCACCTCCCTCAGTCTTCCCTCCCTTCTTTCACCTCTCTCCCTTTTAATCCCCTTTTCTGTTACTACTTCTTCCCTTCCTTTCAGCCTTTTCTCCCTTTTCTTTCCCCCTTCCACTCCCACTGCCTGTAGAGCTAGTTGTATTTCTATAGTTAACTGAGTTTCTTATAACCTCCTTGAATTCAGTCAGATGTGAGTACCTCTCAAACAATGCTCATCTCTCTCTCCTCTTTCCCTCTACTGTAATATATTTTTGTACCTCTTCCTGTGATGGAATTTATTTTTTTCTGCCTCCCCTTTTTCACATCTCCTCTTACAGTCCTTTCACACCCTTAAATCACATTTGTTATCATCACATCATTTAATTTATACCCGTTTTCTCTATCTATGTATATCCCTTTCACATTTCATAATAAATACGCAGCTCTTACGATTAACAAGTTTAATTTTCCCATATAGGGATGTAAACAGTTTGCCCATATTGTGTAATAAGTTTTTTTCCCCCTGTTTACCTTTTATGCCTCTCTTGAGATCTGTGTTTCAAAATCAAATTTTCTCTTGAGCTCTGGTCTTTTCATCAGGAAGGTCTGGAAATCCCTTATTTCATTAATGTCCATCTCCTTGTCTGAAATACTATGCTCAACTTTGCTGGGCAATTTGCCTTACAAAATATAATATTCCAGTTCCTTCAATCTTTTAATGTAGAAGCTGCAAGATCCTGTGTGTAATCCTCTCTGTAGCTCTTTGATATTTGAATTGTTTCTTTCTGGCTGCCTGCAGTATTTTCTCCTTCACTTGATAGTGAAGAATTTCTAGAATTTGGTAACGATATTTCTTGGTGTTTTTAGTTTGGGGTCCCTTTCAGGAGGTGAATGGTTGATTCTTTCCATGACTATTTTGCCCTCTGGATCTATTTCTTCTGGGCATTTTTTCTTGATGATTTCTTGGAATATATTGTCCAGGCTCTTTTTTTTTTCATCGTGGCTTTCTGGTAGACCAGTAATCCTTAGATTTTCTCTCCTGGATCTATTTTCCAGGTCAGTTGTTTTTCCAGTTAGACATTTTACATTTTCTTCTAGCTTTTCATTCTTTCAGATTCTGTTTGACTTATCCTTGATGTCTCATAGATTCTTTAGCTTCTACTTGCCCAATTCTATTTTTTATCAAATTGTTTTCTTCAGTTAACTTTTGCATCTCCTTTACCATCTGTCCAATTGTTCCTTTTAAGGAATTATTTTCACCAATTGTCCAATTTTTCTTTTTAAGGAGTTGTTCTCTTCAGTGAATTCCTTTTTCATATTTTTAAAATCATTGGCCATTTCTTCTTCTATTTTTGTAATTTGGCTTTTAAAATCCTTCCTGAGCTCTTTCACAAAGGCTCTTTGCGCTTCAGACAAGTTCATGTTCCCTTCTGAGGTTTCAGTTTTGAGTACAGTTCCAATGCTGACCTTTTTGGTATTTGTGTTTTGGTCCTTATCTCCATACAAAGATTCTATGGTCTTTTCTGCTTTTGCTTCTTACTCATGATAATAACCCTTTTCCTGGCTTTTAAAATAGATCTCTGCATCTGTGGCACAGGGAGCTCTATCCCACAGTTCTTGTGCCTAAAACTTGAGGCTTTATGTGTTGTAGGCTCTGGTTCTTTCAGCTAGAATCTAAAATGCTGCAGCTTACTTGGTGCTGAGTTGGGTGGTATTTGAAAGAGGAGGCCAGGTGAAGTCTTTTTGGGTTTTCCCCACAATTCCCTGGAGCTAGCTCATTAAGTGTGGGGGAAGGGTGCTCTGGATGGTGGGGGCTCCTCTGCTGAGCTAGTGCATAAACAAGCTCAGCTGTCTGTGCTAGTGTCTTTACAATTTCACTGGGGTCTTGAGGCATGCCTGGAGTCCTGGTGTTGACATTTGTTACCTTCACCCCCCCTGGGGTTCAGGATCTTCTCCCAGTTTGTTGAGGTGGGGTGGTCTGGGACAGCTCTGATCCTGCACTTGCTGTTGACCACAGCAAGAGGAATCTTCCTTAGTTATCTTTCCAGCCTTACGAGCTGAGAGTCTGTTTACCCCTTCTGCTGCTCCCACTGTTCCAGGGTTTTTCCTGGGGAGATATTCTCTGGGCTTGTCAAGGTCAACAAAGGGAGGGAGATAGAAATTACCAATCACTCTACCATCTTGGCCCCTGGAACTGGAAATGTGTTTCATTATTTCTTGATGTCTCAGAGTCATTGGTTTCCATTTGGCAAATTACAATTTTCAAGGAATTATTTCTTCATTAAGTGTTTGCACCTTTTTTCATGCTATTAATTCTCTTTTCATGTTTCTTCCCTATCTCTTGCTTCTTTTCCAATTTTTATCCTCTGCTGATCACATTTGTTTTTCAAAATAACTTTTAGCTCATCTCTTGTTTTAACTTTTCTTCTTTTATATAATTAATTTATTCATTTACAGTTTTCAAGAATCATTTGCATAAGTTTAAAATTTTCTCCCCCTCCCTCTCCAAGATGACATTTAATCTTATATGGATTCTACACATACATTCTTATTAAACACATTTTCACATTTGTCCTTTTGCATAAATGGGAGAAACCATTAGAAAAAACAAAACAAAACATAGCACAAGAGAAAATAGTCTACTTCTTTCTGTGTTCTGATTTCATATTTCTTTCTCTGGATGTAGATGACATTTTGCCCCAAAAGTCCTTTGGGAATGTTTTAGATCCTCACGTTGCTGTGAAGGACTCAGCCTGTCAGAAACAGTCCTTACATAGTGTGACTGTTACTGTGTATAATGTTCTCCAGAAATCCTCCCCTTTCTTGTACTCCATACCTTGAAAGCATAAGCCCCTTTACCATGCTTCACTCTTCTTCCTGGACCTCTGCATATGTGAATACCTCCTTTAAAAATTTTTTTTGTATTAATTCAATATTTAATTTTTCCTCCAGTTACATGTAAAAACAATTTTTTAACATTTGTTTTCAGAACTTTGAGTTCAAAATTCTCTCCCTTTCTTCCTCCTCACCCCTCCTCATTGAGAAAGCAAACAATTTGACATACATGTGCAATCATGCAAAACATATCTATAGCAGTCACGTTGTGAAACAAAACATAGGCAAACAAGCCTCAAGAAAAATAAAGTGAAAAAAAGGAAATGTTGCTTCAAATTCTATTCAGACACCATCAGTTCTTTCTCTGGGGATGGATAGCATTTTCCATCCTAAGTTCTTCTGAGTTGTCATAGATTGTTGTATTGCTGAGAATAGATAAGTCATACAGTATTGTTGTTACTTTGTACCCTGTACAATTCACTTTGCATCAACTCATGTCTTTCCAGATTTTTCTGAGAGCATCCTGCTCATCATTTCTTTATTTTTTATTTATTTTTTATTTAACTTTTAACATTCATTTTCACAAAATTTTGGGTTTCAAATTTTCTCCCCATTTGTCCCCTTCCCCCACCCCAAAACACCGAGCATTCTAATTGCCCTTATCACCAATCTTCCCTCTCTTCTATCATCCCTCTCTGTCCTTGTCTCTATCTTCTCTTTTGTCCTGTAGGGCCAAATAACTTTCTATACCCCTTTACCTGTATTTCTTATTTCCTAGTAGCAAGAACAGTACTCGACAGTTGTTCCTAAAACTTTGAGTTCCAACTTCTCTTCCTCCCTCCCTCCCCACCCCTTCCCTTTGGAAGGCAAGCAATTCAATACAGGCCATATCTGTATAGTTTTGCAAATGACTTCCATAATAGTCGTGTTGTATAAGACTAACTATATTTCCCTCCATCCTATCCTGTCCCCCATTACTTCTATTCTCTCTTTTGATCCTGTCCCTCCCCATGAGTGTTGACCTCAAATTGCTCCTTCCTCCCCATGCCCTCCCTTCCATCATCCCCCCACCCTGCTTATCCCCTTATCCCCCACTTTCCTGTATTGTAAGATAGGTTTTCATACCAAAATGAGTGTGCATTTTATTCCTTCCTTTAGTGGAATGTGATGAGAGTAAACTTCATGTTTTTCTCTCACCTCCCCTCTTTATCCCTCCACTAAAAAGTCTTTTGCTTGCCTCTTTTATGAGAGATAATTTGCCCATTCCATTTCTCTGTTTCTCCTTCCAATATATTTCTCTCTCACTGCTTGATTTCATTTTTTTAAGATATGATCCCATCCTCTTCAATTCACTCTGTGCACTCTGTCTCTATGTGTGTGTGCGTGTGCGTGTGCGTGTGCGTGTGTGTGTGTGTGTGTGTGTGTGTGTGTGTGTAATCCCACCCAGTACCCAGATACTGAAAAGTTTCAAGAGTTACAAATATTGTCTTTCCATGTAGGAATGTAAACAGTTCAACTTTAGTAAGCCCCTTATGACTTCTCTTTGCTGTTTACCTTTTCATGCTTCTCTTCATTCTTGTGTTTGAAAGTCCAATTTTCTTTTCAGCTCTGGTCTTTTCATCAAGAATGCTTGAAAGTCCTCTATTTCATTGAAAAACCAATTTTTCCCCTGAAGTATTATACTGAGTTTTGCTGGGTAGGTGATTCTTGGTTTTAGTCCTAGTTCCTTTGACTTCTGGAATATCCTATTCCACACCCTTCGATTGCTTAATGTAGAAGCTGCTAGATCTTGTGTTATCCTGATTGTATTTCCACAATACTTGAATTGTTTCTTTCTAGCTGCTTGCAATATTTTCTCCTTGACCTGGGAACTCTGGAATTTGGCCACAATGTTCCTAGGAGTTTCTCTTTTTGGATCTCTTTCAGGCGGTGATCTGTGGATTCCTTGAATACTTATTTTGCCCTCTGGTTCTAAAATCTCAGGGCAGTTTTCCTTGATAATTTCATGAAATATAATGTCTAGGATCTTTTTTTGGATCATGGCTTTCAGGTAGTCCCACAATTTTTAAATTGTCTCTCCTGGATCTATTTTCCCGGTCAATTGTTTTGCCAATGAGATATTTCATGTTATCTTCCATTTTTTCATTCTTTTGGTTTTGTTTTGTGATTTCTTGGTTTCTCATAAAGTCATTGGCCTCCATCTGTTCCATTCTAATTTTGAAAGAACTATTTTCTTCATTGAGCTTTTGAACCTCCTTTTCCATTTGGCTAATTCTGCTTTTTAAAGCATTCTTCTCCCCATTGGCTTTTTGAACCTCTTTTGCCAGTTGAGTTAGCCTGTTTTTCAAGGTATTATTTTCTTCAGCATTTTTTGGGGTCTCCTTTAGCAGGGTGCTGACCTGCTTTTCGTGCTTTACTTGCATCTCTCTCATTTCTTTTCCCAGTTTTTCCTCCACCTCTCTAACTTGATTTTCAAAATCCTTTTTGAGCTCTTCCATGGCCTGAGCCCATTGGGTGGGCTGGGATACAGAAGCCTTGACTTCTGTGTCTTTCCCTGATGGTAAGCATTGTTCTTCCTCATCAGAAAGGAAGGGAGGAAATACCTGTTCACCAAGAAAGTAACCTTCTATAGTCTTATTTTTTTTCCCTTTTCTGGGCATTTTCCCAGCCAGTGACTTGACTTCTGAGTATTCTCTTCACACCCACTTTGTCTCCAGATCCTCCCAGCCAGGGCTTGGGGTCTGAGATTCAAATGCTGCTTCCCAGCCTCAGGGCTTTTGGCTGCTATTCGGTGTGAGATTGAGTTTAGCTGCTCAGGTCGGGGCAGGGCTGCCTCTCTGGGGCTCAGTTCCCTCAGGGGGTTTATGTGGAGACCTTCAACAATGGATCCGAGCTCCTGCCTGCTTGGGGAGCCCCGGGTCTGCTGCTGCCTCCTGAGGGGGCCTGAGTTATGGGGGCACCCCACTCCACTCTCAGCAAGCCGAGAAGACCCTCTCACCAACCTTTGGGACCCGTGGTGGAGGGACCCACATGGCCGCTGGAGATTCTGTCCCTGGAGCCCACTTGGATCTGCTCCTCTTGGTGCTGTGCAGCCAAGGCAGGGCTGGGCTCTGCTCCAGGTCCAGGGTGCGATGGACCCTTTGCGAGAGGTTTTCAGGGCTCTCTGGAACAGAAATCTTGTCCACTCCATTGTTCTGTGGCTTCTGCTGCTCCAGAATTTGTTGGGAGTTCTTTTTTCAGATATTTTGTGGGCTGTGGGTTTGGAGCTAGCGTATGTGTGTCTTTCTACTCCTCCATCTGGGCTCTGCCCCCCCTGCTCATCATTTCTTACGGTAAAATAGTATTGCATCATAATTACATAACACAACTTGTTCAGTCATTCCCCAATTGATATGCATCTTCTCAATTTCTAATTTTTTACCTGAAGAAAAGAGCTTCCATTAATATTTTTGTGCATATGAGTCCTTTTCCTTTCGTTTTTTATCTCTAGTAGTAGTAGTAGTATTGCTATGCCAAAGGGTATGCCTGTTTCCACAGTTCCTTGAGCATAGTTCCAAATTGTTCTACAGAATGGTTTAATCAATTCACAACTCTGACAACAGGGTTATGTCTCATTTTCCCCACATCCCCTCCAACAGTTGCCATTTCCCTTTTTTGACCTATTATTTTATCTAATAGCTTAAGAGGTAGTACCTCAGGCTTGTTTCAACTTGCATTTCTCTAGTCAGTAGTGAGTAAAATTTTTTTTTGTATGGCTATAGATTTCTTTAATTACTTCATCTGAAAACTGATTTTATCTTTTGATCATTTATCAGCTGGGGAATGGCTCTTATTTTTTGTAAATTTGACGCAGCTCTCCATATGTTAGAAAAATAAGGCCTTTGTCAGAGAAACTTGCTTCAAATTTTTTTTTCACAGTAACTATTGCTGACTATGTTTCCCTCAATCATATTTACTCTACCCCCATCTATTCTCTCTCTCCTTTTGCCCTGTCCCTCCTTAAAAGTGTTTTGCTTCTGATTACCCCTTCCCCCAATCTGTCCTTTTTTATATCACCAACCCCCTGTCCCTTCTATTTTCCTGCAGGGTAAGATAGATTTCTATACCCATTGCCTGTATATTTTATTTCTCAGTTATATGTAAAAACAATTTATAACATTCTTTTGAAAAACTTTGAGTTCCAAATTCTCTCCCTTCCTCCCTTCTTATCCACCCTCATTAAGAAGACAAGGGTTTTGATACAGGATATACATGTGTAGTGATACAAAACACTTCCATAATAGTCATATTATGAAAGACTACCTATATTTCCCTTCATCCTGTCCCACTCCCTATCTTTTCTATTCTCTTTTTTTACCCTGTCCCTCCTCAAAAGTGTTTGTTTCTGATGACTCCTCCCCCAATCTGCCCTCACTTCTATCAACTCCTCTCTTATTCCCTTCCCCCCACTTTCCTATAGGGCAAGATAGTTTTCCATACCCAATTGAGTGTGTATGTTATTCCCTCCTTAAGCGAAATCTGATGAGAGTGAGGTTCACTCATTCCCTCTCATTCCCCCAACTATAAAAGCTTTTTCTTGCCTTTTTAATGTGAGATGATTTATTCCATTCTACCTCTCCCTTTCTCCTTCTCCCAGTACATTCCTCTCTCTCACCCCTTAATTTTATTTTTTAGATATCATTCCTTCATATTCAACTTACTGTCTGCCCTCTGTCTGTATATATTCTCTCTAACTACCCTAATAATGAGAAAGGTCTCATGATTTAGAAATATGTAGGAATGTAAACAGTTCAACTTTAATAAATTCCTCATGATTTCTCTTTCCTAATTACTTTTTCATGCTTTTCTTGAGTCTTGCATTTGAAAGTCAGATTTTCTATTTAATTCTGTTCTTTCCTGAAGAATCCATGAAATTATTCCATCTCATTGAATATCCATTTTTTTCCCCTCATGGATTACACTTAGTTTTGTTGGGTAAGTGATTCTTAGTTTTAATCCTATTTCCCTTGACCTCTGGAATATTATATTCTAAGCCCTCCAATCCCTTAATGTAGAAACTTCTAAATCTTGCATTATCCTGATTGTGTTTCCACAATACTTGAATTATTTCAGATTGCTTGCAATATTTTCTCCTTGACCTGGGAACTCTGGAATTTGGGTATAACATTCCTGGCATCTTTCATTTTGGAATCTCTTTCAAGGGGTGATTGATGGATACATTCAATTTCTATTTTCCCCCTGATTCTAGACCACCAGGACAGTTTTCCTTGATAATTTGAAGATGATTTCTAGGCTCTTTTTTATTATGGCTTTTAGGTAGTCCAAGAATTTTTTAATGATCTCTCCTGAATCTATTTTCCAATGGGAAATTTTACATTGTCTTATATTTTTCATTCTTTAGCTTTTGTTTTACAATTTCTTGATTTATCAAAAATTCAGTAAGTTCTATTTGTTCCATCCTAATTTCTAAGGAATTATTTTCTTCACTGAGTTTTTGAACCTCCTTTTTGATTTGGCCAATTCTGCTTTTGGAGGCATTCTCCTCCTCATAGGCTTTTTGGACCTCTTTTGCTATTTGCTCTAGTCTATTTTTAAAGCACTGTTTTCTTCAGTATTTTGGAGGGTCTCCTTTACCAAGCTGTTAACTCATTTTTCATTATTTTCTTGCATCACACTTATTTCTCTTCCCAATTTTTCCTCTACTTCTCTTACTTGATTTTGAAGGATTTTGAAAATCCTTTTTGAGTTGTTCCATGGCCTGAGACCAATTCACATTTTTGAGGGGGGTTTGGATGTAGGAGTTTTCACTTTGCTATCTTCTTCTAAGTTTGATCTCTTTGTCACCAAAGTAAGTTTCTATAGTCTGATTTTTTTTTCTGCTTGTTCATTTTCCCACCCAATTATTTGACGTTTTAACTCTTTGTTAAGGCAAAACTCTGCTTCTGGAGAGCATGCTGTCCCAAGGTTCAGGGGCTTTGTGCATCTATTTTCAGAGATACTTCTAGGGGCTTGTAAGTTTTTAGTCCTTTCAAGGTTGTATATTTAAGAGGAGGTGTTTCCCCTTCTCCTGGGCAGTGCTGTGGTCTGTGAGTGACCACAAGCACTCTTTACTGCCCTGGAAATGTGAGATCAGTCCTTTCTTCACTACTGCTACACGCTCTGCTATGCTAGCACTCCTCCTCACCACAGAACTGCCACTTAGGACTGTGACTCATATCCAACCAAGTATGGAAAAAGCAGCAGAGTCCTGCTCAGTGCCAGCAAAGAGACCCCTGTAATCTCCTTCTGACTTGTTATTAAATCCCCTTACCATCTATGGGCTGAGAGCTCTAGAAGCAGCTGCTGCTGCTGTTGCTGGCACTGCTGCCACTACTGCTGCTGATTTAGTCACTTCCAAGGTCTGCTCCTGGTTTGTTTGGGTTGGGACTGTGCTGGGGCCAGGGCTAGAATGAACTCCTTTCTCACCCAGGTTCCACAGATCTTTCCTACTGGCCTTCTAAGTTGTCTTTAGCATTTGTGGGTTAAGAAGTCTGGAAACCATCACAGCTGTCAATGATTCAGTCCCCTGAGGCCTCCTCCAGATTTGCTGGGGCCTGGTCTGTGCTGATGTGGCTTGTGTTCCTCTCCCAGCCTGGTGCAACAGACCTTTCCTGTCTATCTTCCAGGTTGTCTTGGGCTGAAAATTTGTTTCACTATTTATCTTTATGGATTCTGCCGCTCTAGAATTTGTTTAGAGTCATTTTTACAGGTATTTGGAAGGGTATGGGGGAGAGCTCAGGTGAGTTCCAATTTTTTTCGAGAATACCTCCTTAATATACAGTGCTGCCCTGTGTGCCACTTTATACTTTTTTCTTTTCAATAAAGGAGCCACAACCTGGAACCACATTCTAATCACGAATCTCATTCCATCAAATCTCAACGAGTTTCAAATTTGCTCCCCTGATGTTAGGACCTCTAGTTCATCTTAGTTGCCACTTTAACTTTGTGGATTTGTGTGTAGACTTTTTGGTTTCACTACTGATTCTTTTTCTTTAATTTCGGTTCCTGTGAGTTCCTGGATATCAAATTCTATTTTTACAGTTACTCTCTCCAAAAACTAGTTTGGCAGCTATATAGAGGCAATATTCTTTTCCTACCCTCTTCTTTTTTGGTTCAAAGCTGTTTTGATTTGATTAGATTGTGAGAGCCTTGAGTAAAGGGACTGCCTTGCTATTCTTTTTGTAAATCAGGCTGATTTTGTGTAAAACTTGTGCTAAGTGCTTAATAAACACCTTTTCTTTCTTTCTTTCTTTCTTTCTTTCTTTCTTTCTTTCTTTCTTTCTTTCTTTCTTTCTTTCTTTCTTTCTTTCTTTCTTTCTTTCTTTCTTTCTTTCTTTCCTTCCTTCCTTCCTTCCTTCCTTCCTTCCTTCCTTCCTTCCTTCCTTCCTTCCTTCCTTCCTTCCTTCCTTCCTTCCTTCCTTCCTTTCTTTCTTTCTTTCTTTCTTTCTTTCTTTCTTTCTTTCTTTCTTTCTTTCTTTCTTTCTTTCTTTCTTTCTTTCTTTCTTTCTTTCTTTCTTTCTTTTTTTCTTTCATTCATATAACTATTTGGAAGACACTAGGCAGTTATATTCTTATTAGATTTGTTAGGTATACTTTATCCCTGACCAGAAAACTATCATTCCTACATTTGAAACAATAGTCCAAAAATCTCAATCTCATTCTCAGACATTACCTTCTTATCTAGTTGTTTAGTTTTCATCTCAGCTTTTCTGTTCTGTAACTCTTGTCTCAGATAAGTAGCAGTGATGAAAATATCACCTGTGTCTCTATCTTATCCAGATCTGTGTAATCTTGAAAAGGCTTTCTAGGTTCCTTCTGGTAATATAATATTTGCCCACATGAATCACTAGAAACAGGCAACAACTGGGAAGTTAACTGTTTTGACAAATCATAGGAGGTCGTCTCTTTGACAAGTCTTGGGATGATGGCCAAAAAGTTGGAAAGAGGAGAAATAAATAATTGGAGCATTACCCAGTTAGATCAACTTCCCTGAAGGTGTGAGTCCTCTCTTCTACAGAAAATTTGAGGGCTAAGGCTCATAAGCAGAATACAGGAACATCTTGCACCTGACAAATTTGGTGGCTTAACATAATAACTGAGTTGAGTTTTAATGGAGAACTTGGGGAACACCACACCTGTAATAATGTAGCTCAACTTAATGTACACTGAGCTGGGAGATTTAAAAAGAATTCTGTACAACTTATTTGTCACCTTTGGCCATGAAGGCAAGTAAGTGCCTCATGGCTTATCTGAATTTGATGTCATATTGTATGGAGCTGAGGGGGATACCATCTCAACTATTTATTCAGCTATTTAGAAAATACTTGTTTGTTGGGGAGTTTCAAAAACTACTGTGGAAGTTCCTGAGAAAAATGAGAAATAACAATTCCAGATGTCAGTCAGATCGTGGAATCTGGGAGTCTTGAGTTTAATGTTGTTTTTCACCTCCAGACACAAGAATGCTGTTGTCAAGGTGAGAAGTGTCACACTAGAAAGGAGAAAAGCTTCCAAGAAATGCTTTTAAGAAATTAAATTGGAGACTGGGTTGTTTGGCATCTCCGTGACTTCTCAATAGTCTATTTTTAAGAAATAAAAGAGAGAGAGAGAGAGGAAAGCAAGAAGAACATAAAGGGCTGATGTGTGGATACTTACAGGTTTATTCCATGGTTTATATCTTTCAAAAGGTTTTCAAAATGGTTTATATCTTTTGGAAGGCTTTCAAAATATGTAATTACTGAAGGTGATTTCTCAGAGACCTATGCCATATATAGGAATATCACTGGGAACAGATTTACAGGTTAAAGGCTGGAGAGCCTGATAGAGACATAGTAGGGGGAGAAGATCTATATCTTTCCTTTGGCATCAGAGAAAGCCAACGAGCAGCTCTTCCTCTAATTTTGATGTTGCCAGACCTTGTTGTGGCATCAATAGCTAGTGAGTAACAAGCGAATTCTTGTTTGTTTCTCCAGTTGTGATATTTCTATAATGTACAAGCCAAGGGATAGAATTCTTAGATTTAGCCACTTGTTCTAATCTGTCAAATTCTTTGGAAAATACTGACCCTGTCATACATCAAGTAAGCTGTCCTTCCTAGAATTCATATTATCTATATGTGACAAGGTATATGAGTGGTACCCTTCTATAAGGGCACAAAATGGGAATGTAACCACATCTGGTCCTTCCCTGATCTCAACTGTTCCAGAGAACCAGCAGGCTGTCATGCAATCAATCAATTACTTAAATAACTGAAGGAGATCTAATATATTGTTTGGCAGTAGTTGTGCAAGCCACTGATAAGTAGCCTGCTCTCTCACTCCACACAGTGTCTAGTTCATAATGCTAGGTACTTCTTGATTGATCAATCAATTATGTTCTCTCTGGATCAGGTCAATGAAAAACTGGCCATAGGTTCTAGAGAAGACTGGCAATATGTTTTAGAAAAGACTAAATAATCCAAAATACAAAAACTTATCTCTTCTCTCCCTCAATCATAATAATCCTCTAGACTTGTAGATTCAACAAGTCATCGTTAGGTTGTCTGATTTGTTAACTCCATTCTGTTTCTGCTTCCTACAGTCTTCTCCAAGTCTACAAATGTCTTCATAGAGTGATTTTAGTTTTCGTATCTTCATGTATATATATTTAAATGGAGTGATCTTTTATTTCCAAGTCATGTATTTTGACTTTATTGTGGTATATGGTTTAAGATTTAATTTTAAACCTAATTTCTGCCAAACTGTTCTCTAGATTTATTTTTTTTAGCAGTGTTTGTAAAAAGACAGGACTTTCTCCCAGAAATTTATGTTTATTTAATATTGGGTTGCTATTTTCCTCTGCAGATTCCATCTATTTCTTGCTATTCTAATGATCTACTTTTCTGTTTAAACAGTGCCAAATGGTTACGATGACAACTGAATTACAATATAGTTTTGTGATCTGATAATGAGTTTCACCTTTCATTTGTACTTTTCCTCTTTATTTCCCTTGATATTCCAAACCATTTGTTCCTCTAAAATGAATTTTTTATTAATATGTCTAGTTTTATAAAATATCCCTTCAGTGACTTGATTGGTATGGTACTAAATTTGTAACTTCATTTTAGTAGTTTCATTTTGATTAAATTGGCATGATGTAACCATGAGCAGTGAATATCTCTACTAATTATTTCCTTCCTTTTAGTTCCATAAAGAGTATTTTATATTTTTGTAACTCTTGTATGTGTTTTGGAGGGTTGGCTTCCAGATATTACAATATCATTTTGTAGTCATTTGGAATGGAATTTCTTTTTATGATAATTTCTTTCTGATTTTTTGTTAATTTAAGGTAGAGACTGGTAATTTTTGTGTATTTGATTTGTATTCTGCTACCTCACTAAAGCCATTAATCTTTTCAATGAATTTCTTTGTTAATCCTCTTGGGTTTCCTAGGTACATCACCTACAGAAAGGTATAGTTCCACTTCCCCTCCTTTCTTGCCAATGTTTATATCTTTAATTTTGTAAGCCTGTGTTTTGCTATAGCTGGCATTTCTAGATCTATGTCAAATATTAGTAGGGATAAGAGAAATACTAGAATTCTCCCTACTTGTACTAGGAAAGCTTTTAGAGTTACTACATTACAACAATGTTAGCTCTTGCTTTTAAATACATAATATTTTTGATCATATTAAGTAAGGGCCCTTCCATCCACCTGATTTTAGAATTTTTTAAATTATTTAAAATTAATTAATTAATTATTTAGTTTTCAACATTCACTTCCACAAGATTTTGAGTTACAAGTTTTCCCCATCTCTCCCCTCCACCCACCTCAATCTGCTCTCCCTTTTATTATACCCCTCCCTTCTCTTAACTCCTTCCCCTCTCTTTTCTTGTATGGCAAGATAGATTTCTATACCCCATTGTTGGTATGTCTTATTTCCCAGTTGCATGTAAAAACAATTTTTAACATTAGTTTTTAAAACTTTGAGTTCCAATTTTTCTCCCTTCCTCCCCACCAACCTGCATTGAAAAGGCAAGCAATTTTACATAGGTTATACATGTGTAGTCATGCAAAACACTTCTATAACAGTCATGTTGTGAAAGACTAACTATATTTCCCTCCATCCTATCCCGTCCCCCATTTATTCTATTCAGTCTTTTGACCCTGTCCCTCCTCAAAAGTGTTTGCTTCTAATTACCCACCCCTCCCATTTGCCCTCCCTTCTATCACGCCCCCACCCCTACTTTACCTCTTTCTCCCTACTTTCCTGTAGTGTAAGATAGATTTTCATTCCAACTTGAGTGTGCATTTTATTTCCTCCTTAAGCCAAATGCAATGAGAGTAAGGTTCACTTTTTCCCTCTCACCTCCTCCCTCTTCTTCTCTATTGGAAAAGCTTTTTCTAGCCATGAATCTATTTCTCCCATTCTCCTTCTCATTATATATTACTCTCTCACCCCTTAATTTTATTTTTTTATGTATCATCCCTTTATAATCAACTCACCCTGTGCTCTCTATCTCTCTCTCTATATATACATATATGTATGTGTGTATGTGTGTGTGTGTGTGTGTGTGTACATACTCCCTCCAACAACCCAAATACTGAAAAAAAAGTCTCAAGAGTTGCAAATATTATCTTTCCACATAGGAATGTAAACAACTCAACTTTAGTAAGTCTCTTATGATTTCTCTTTCCTGTTAACCTTTTCATGCTTCTCTTTATTCTTATGTTTGAAAGTCAGATTTTATATTCAGTTATGATCTTTTCATCAAGAATGCTTGGAAGTCCTCTATTTCATTGAATCGCCAATTTTTCCCCTGAAGTATTATGCTCAGTTTTGCTGGGTAGGTGATTCTTGGTTTTAATCCTAGCTCCTTTGATCTCTGGAAAACCATATTCCAAACCCTCCAATCCCATAATGCAGAAGCTGCTAGACCTTGTGGTATCCCAGCTGTATCAAATTGTTTCTTTTTGGCTGCTTGCAGTATTTTCTCCTTGACCTGGGAACTCTGGAATTTGTCTACAATATTCCTAGGGGTTTTCCTTTTGGGATCTCTTTCAGGAGGTGATGGGTAAATTCTTCCAATATTTATTTTACTCTCTGGTTCTAAAATATCAGGCCAGTTTTCCTTGATAATTTCATGAAAGATGATGTCTAGGGTCTTTTTTTGATCGTCTTTCAGGTAGTCTCATAATTTAAAAAATGTTTCTCCTGGATCTATTTTTCAGGTCAGTTGTTTTTCCAATGAGATATTTCACATTGTCTTCTACTTCTTCATTCCTTCAGTTTTGTTTTATAATTTCTTGATTTTTCATAAAGTCATTAGTTTCCATCTGCTCCATTCTAATCTTTAAGCAATTATTTTCTTCAGTGAGCTTTTGGACCTTCTTTTCCACCTGGCCAATTCTACTTTTTTAAGGCATTCTTCTCTTCATTGGCTTTTTGGATCTCTTTTGCCATTTGGGTTAGTCTATTTTTTAACGTGTTATTTTCTTCAGCATTTTTGGTTTCCCTTTAGGAAGCAGTTGACTAGCTTTTCATATTTTTCTTGCATCACTCTCATTTTTTTTTCTTATTTTCCCTCTACTTTTCTTACTTGATTTCCAAAATCCTTTTTGAGCTCTTTCATGGCCTGAGACCAATTCATATTTTTCTTGGAGACTTTCAGTGTAGAAGCTTTGACTTTGTTGTCTTCTTCTGTTTGTATATTTTGGTCTTCCTTGTCACCAAAGTAAGATTCTATAGTCTTATTCTTTTTCTGGTTTTCTCTCATTTCCCCAGTTATACTTGACTTTTGAGCTCTTTTTCAAGGTAGTTCTCTGCTTCCAGTGGGGTTGTACTGTCAGCCTCTTGATCCACCCCACGATTTGTGTTCTTAGGAATCCAGAAATAGCTACTGTTGCTTCCCTTGCTGTTGCTGTGGCTGCTGAAGGCTCCTCCACCCCCTTTACCACACTGGGGCTGGGGTGGGGGGAGAGGATGACAACTCTACTGTCTCACACAGGTCCCACAGCTTTTTTCCACTGATATTGCAATTTGTCCTTGGTATTTTGGGATTGTGAAGTCTGGAAACTGCCACAGATGCCAGAGATTTATTTCCCCCCACCCACCAAAGGTCTTCTTACACTGCACTGTGCTCTGCTTCTAGTGGTTGACCTTCCAGGCTGTCTTGGACTGGATATTTGCTTCACTCCATCATTCTGTGGGTTCTGCAGCTCCAGAATCTGTTTACCATCATTTTTTTACAGGTATTTGGCTGGATTTGGGGAAAGAGCTCTAACAAGTCCGTGCTTTTACTCCATTGTCTTGATTCCACTCCCTGATTTTAGAATTGTTAACATAAATAACTGCTATACTTTGCTAAGGGCTTTTCTTCATTTATGAATAAAATAGTGTATATTTTTTGCTACTGTTGATATTTTATGTGAATAATTATGCTACTTGATCTCCTAATGTCAAACTACCCTTACATTTCTAATATAAATACAACTTGATCATAAAGAATTATGTTCTGGATTTATTACTGTAATATCTTTGCAAGGATTTTTTTGTCTTTGATATTCATAATGAGGAATGGTATATCATTATTTTGTATGTGATTATTTCTGGTGATTTCTTATGTTTCTTTCCTCTCTGTTTGAATTTACCTTGTCCATTTAAAAAAATATTTTGGCAGTTTTGATGTTTCCTATTTCTTTTCCTCAATTTGGTTATCTAATGATTTATTGATTTTGGTAGATTTTGGAAAAAGTGATTCCTTTTCTTCATAAGTTTTATAGTTTTTATCTTTAAGTTTCTTATTTCTTTAATTTTTCAAGATTTTTTTCTCTTTAATATGTTATAGCATTGGTAAATTTGTATATTATCTTATTATTTTAATTGCATAATATGGATCTTCCTGTTTCTGTTTGTTAAAATACATTTTCATGGACATAAAGTTTCCTTTGAAGATTGATTTTGTTGTATCCCATATATTTTAACATGTTGCTTCATTTTTGTCACTATATTTCTTTAAAAACTTGTCTGGGGTGGGGGCATTTTGACCCACTCATTATTTGGGATCATGTTACTTAGTCTCTTTGTATTTTTTAATGTATATTTCCTTTATTCTTTACTATTTTTATTACATTATAATTTATAAGGAATATTCTTTTGCATTTGTTTATAAATACATTTGAACCCAAGATGATCAACTTTTGTAAAGATAGTATGGAATACAGAGATATATTTATATTAAAAATTTTTTTTCTGTTAAGAAGTCACTACAAGTCAATCATATCTAGGTTGCTGTTGTTATTAACAAGACAACTCTGTATTATGCTTCTTTGTCTTCATGTTGGATTACCCAGCTCTAGAAAGGAATATTAAATCCACTACTGGGATTATGTTATGATTTTTTTGTGTGTGTTTCTTCTAGATACTCTTTTAAGAACTTAGCCTTTCTGACTTGGGTATATATACATTCAATATTGTTACCTTTTTCATTGTCTTTGGAATCTTTCCTCTCTTGACTTTGTATATTTAAGTCACCTAAAGAATAACAGGCCCATCAGCACTAGGGACAAGGACAGCACCTGTTAAGATGTTCAGCTATATCTTCATACTATGGGTCCACAACACAGCAAAACAAAATAAAAGTATTGTATATAAAACCATGACACTCCCTTTCATAATGCTTTTTATTTTTGAAGTATGTAACATGTCTAGATTTGCTATGACTTTTGATATTGATGGGTGTCTTATTTGGTTTACTCTTTTTTCTAGCTTTAATCTTCTGTTCTGGGGCTTTCTGCTAAAGCCAGGCTCTGCTCCTGCTGCATTTTTGGGTGAGGCAAACAGCTCTGCCTGGTCTCCCTTGATCACCTGGGTGCTTACACTGACCTTCATCTCCTAGGGTTAAGTCCTTCTGGATCTTTGATATTTGGAGCACTGGATCCTCAAGGTCTTCTATGGCATTTCAGGACAGGATACTTTGAACCTTGTAGCCCTAGGGTCTGCACTGGTCTCTGCTGCTTTCTAGCACTTGCTAGGGTCCTCCTGTGAGTTTACAATTATCCCAACACTTCCTCATGGGAACCTTCTGATCTTGCTGCCTTCAGGGAGAGAGATCTGTAGGCAATGGGTTATCTCTGGCACTATTCCAGTCACACTGGAAGTTGCCAGCCTGTCTGCTGGCTTTGTTGATGGTTTCTTTCCTATTGCCTGTGGGCTGCTGTCTGACATTTTGCGCATTTCTATGGTGGAAGAAGTTACTCATAGAATTTCTTAATTATTACTCATTTTGGTGAAAATTTTAGGTGCTAGGGAATTCAGTGAGGCCATCAACAAAGCTATCCATCTCTAGGGCAGGGGTGAAGGGCAGGGAGGAAAAAGGGTTACATGATAAGTGTGTATATATTTATTGTTTAAAAGGAATAGCAAATTGTACATAATAGATTTACCATTTCATGTGCAATCGTTTTTGTTCCTATTCCACTATGTTATGGAAATTTTTATTTTATTTCTTAAGCTCAAATAAAATAAATGAATAAAAATTTAAAAAATAAGTAAATATGTGTGTGCATGAATATGTGTGTCCTTTTTTTATGTAGAAGACAATCTGAAACATCTCATTAGAAAAACAATTAGAGCTGAGATGGATGAGAGACAATATAAGATTTGTTGGACTACCTGAAAGTTATAATAAAAAAAATCTTGATATAATATTACAAGCAATTATTAAGGAAAATTTCCCTGAAGTTCTTGAACAAGAGGATAAAGTAGGGGTGGTGGTGGAGCCAAGATGGTGGAGTAGAAGCACCTACCTGCTTCAACTCTCCCCCTAAAGTCCTTAAAATACCTGTAAAAACGACTCCAAACAAATTCTAGAGCAGCAGAAGCCATAAAATGACAGAGTGAAACATATTTCCAACACAAGACAGCCTGGAAAGCCAACAGGAAAGCCATGCTGAGCTTTGAGTGTATTGGAGCCCAGCCCAGCATGGACCATGCCAGCACAGACAGTACTGGAGAGGGCTTCAGGGTGTGGAATCAGAGGCAGTAGCTGTGGTTTCCAGAATTCTCAACCCACAATTGCCAAAGACAGCTTCTAAGGTCAGTGAGAAAGCTCTTTCATCTGGGTGAGAGGAGAGCATGGTTCATGGAAGTCGGCTTGATGGAAGCCACTGTCTCAGCAGTTGCTGCTTTTGGAACTCTCCACCTACAGACCTTGGGGGAATTGAGCTGCTGATCAGGGTCTTAGTCCTGAGTGGTGGTCCTGGAGTGAGGAGGAGTGCTGGTGTGGCAGAGGTGGTGGCAGCTGTGGAGAGGAAATTCTATTTGTGGTATCAGGGCAGAAAAGAGTGCTTTTGGCTGTTCACAGACCAGAGTGCAGGCCAGGAGAGAAAATAAATACCTCTCCTTTGAATATGCCAATTTGGAGGAACTAAAAACTTACAGGTCTCTAGAGATATCTCAGAGAACAATTGCTCAAAACCTCTGAAGTCTGGGGTAGTATACCCTGCACTTGACAAAGGACCCAAAAGTCAAATAATTGACTGGGAAAATGCCCAAAAAGAGGAATAAAATAAGACTATAGGAGGTTACTTTCTTGGTGAAAAGGTATTTTCTTCCATCCTTGAGGATGAGGAAGAGCAAAGCATTCAATCAGAAGAAGACCAAAGCATACACCTGGAGGAAGAAAGAAAAGTCAAGGCTCCTACATCCAAAGGCTCCAAAAAAAAATATGCAGTAATTTCAGGCCATGGAAGAGCTCAAAAAGGATTTTGAAAATCAAGTATGAAAGGTGGAAGAAAAATTGAGAAGAGAAATGAGAGTGATGAAAGAAAATCATGAAAAATGAGTCAACAACTTGCTAAAGGAGACTCCCCAAAATGCCGAAGAAAATAACACCTTTTAAAATATACTAATCCAAATGGCAAAAGAAGTCCAAAAAGCCAGTGAGAAGAAGAATGCCTTAAAAAGCAGAATTGGCCAAATGGAAAAGGAGGTCCAAAAGCTCACTGAAGAAAATAATTCTTTAAAAATTAGAATGGAGCAGATGGAAGCTAATGACTTCATGAGAAATCAAGAAATTATAAAACAAAACCAAAGGAATGAAGAAGACAATGTGAAATATCTCATTGGAAAAACAACTGACCTGGAAAATAGATCTAGGAGACACAATTTAAAAATTATTGGACTACCTGAAAGTCATGATCAAAAAAGAGCCTACGCATCATCTTCCAAAAATTATCAAGGAAAACTGCCCTCATATTCTAAAACCAGAGGGTGAAATGGAAATGGAAATGGAAAGAATTTACCCATCACCTCCTGAAAGAGATCCCAAAAGGAAAACTCCTAGGAATATTGTAGCCAAATTCCACAGTTCCTAGGTCAAGGAGAAACTATTACCAGCAGTCAGAAAGAAATAATTCAGGTCTTGTGGAATTAAAATCAGATAACACAAGATTTAACAGCTTTTACACTAAGGGATTGAAGGGCCTGGACTATGATATTCCGGAGGTCAAAGGAGATAGGATTAAAATCAAGAATCACCTACCCAGCAAAACTGAGTATAATATTTCAGGGAAAACAATGGAATTTCAATGAAATAGAGGACTTCCAATCATTCTTCTTGAAAAGACCAGAGCTGAATAGAAAATTTGACTTTCAAATATAAGAATCAAGAGACACATAAAAAGGTAAACAGGAAAGAGAAGCCATAAGGGACTTATTAAAGTTTAACTATTTATATTCCTACATGGAAAGATGATATTTGTAACTCATGAGACCTTTTTTCAGTATTAGGGTAGTTAGAGGGAATTCATACATACATATATATACATATATGTGGGGAGGTTGGCATGTATGGATATATATATGTGTATATTACATATGTGTAGGTATATATGTATGTACATGGGTATATGTGTGTATGCACTCTCTACATAGACAGAGGGCACAGGGTGAGCTGAATATGAAAGGAGAACAGCTAAAAAAAAATTTACTGTTGTGTGTAATGTACTAGGAGTAAGAGAAAGGGAGAGGAAGAATGTAGCAAATCATCTTACATAAAAGAGGCAAGAAAGAGCTTTTTCAATGGAGGGGAAGAGGGGGGAGATGACAGGGAATAAGTGAGACTTACTCTCATGGAATTTGGCTTAAGGAAGGAATAACACTCAATTGGATATAGAAATCTATTTTACCCTGTAGGAAGGCAGGGGGAAAGGGGATAGGAAAGGCAAGATAATAAAAGGGACAGCAAATTGAGGAAAGGGATAATCAGAAGTAAACTCAATTGTGGGAGGACAGGTCAAGGGAGAGAATGGAATAAATGGAGGGCAGGACAGGACAGAGGTAAATGTGATTAGTGTTTTGCAACATAACTATTATAGAAGTTTTTTGCATGGCTACACATGTATGACCCATATTGAATTGCTTGCTTTCTCAATAAGGGTGGGTGGCAAGGGAGGAAGAGAATATGGAACTCAATGCTTTAATAATGAATGTTAAGAATTGTTTTTGCATGTAACTGGCAAATAAGATGAACAGGCAATGGGGTATAGAAATCTATTTTGCCCTACAGGAAAATAGAGGGGAAGGGGATAAAAGAAGGGGGGGAGGGGCAATAGAAGAGAGGACAGACTGGAGGAAGGGGCAAATGGATGCATGCTGTCCTGGGGTGGAGTGTGGGGAGAGATGGGGAAAAAATTTTGAATTTAAATTCTTGTGGCAGTGAATGTTGAAAACTGAACAATAAATAAATTACATATTAAAAAAAGAAAAAAGAGGGTAAAGTAGAAGTAAAAAAAAATTCACTGGTCATCAACTGAAAGAAATACTAGGAGAAAAACTTCCAGGAATGTCGTAGCCAAGTTTCAAAGCTCCCAGGTTAAGGAGAAAATATTGCAAACAACAAGAAAAAAACCTATTTAAATATTGTGGAGGTACATACAGTTTTTTACAAGACCTAGGAGCTTCTGTAACATTATATTTGGTTTTGTAACATTATATTTGGAAGAGCAAAAGAGCTGGGGTTCTGTCCAAGAATAACTTACCCAGCAACGTTGAGTATAATCCTAAATGAAAAAAAAAAGGAAATTTAATGAATTGAAAGCATTTCAAATATTTGTGATAAAAAATCCAGAACTCAATGGAAAATTCCATACATGAGATCCAGAAGAAATATAAGAAAAGCATTAAAGACCAATTATAAGACACTCATTAAGATGAAACTGCTTCTTATATATGAAAATGTTTTCAATATTCTTAGACTGTCAACATTTACTTCTTTTTTAAAATAGCACTTAAATCTCTGTAAATTTTCTTTGATGTGATGATTTCTAAAATTTGATCATCATGTTTCTTGGTTATTTAAACTTGAGGTTTATTCTATGTATAGATCTTCTTGAGCGTTATTTTGTCATTTGTTCCCAATATTTCTGGACAATTTTTCTGTAGGATTTCTTTAGATGTTATTTTTAAAGACATTTTTCTGCAAGACCTATAATTCCTAGATTATCTCTTCACAATCCATCTTCAAGTTCACGATCTTTTTTTATGAAGTTCTCATGAAATGTTCCAGTCTCTAAGAAAAAAATTGTTCTGTTGTTTTTTTCTTCTGTTCTCTCTGTCTCTGTCTCTGTCTCTCTCTGTCTCTGTTTCTCTTTGTCTCTCTATCCCCCGCAACCCCCGCACACTCAGGTCTTTCTACCTCTGAGTCTGGCTCTCTGTCCACCATGCTCCACTCCCTCTCTCTGATGGGAGAAATCATTATTAATAACCAGTTATTTGGGGGAAATCCATAATTCCTCTGTCTTCTAAAGTCCTGATTTTAAAAAGTTCAGGTTCTTGAAGGACATTGCTGATAATGAAATTGGACTAACTTTCTTGTTCAAGACCCCATTCTGGTGGAGTAGCCTGTGTGTTATGCTCAGGCTTGGGTGGGGCATAAGTCCTTTGAATAGATGGTTCAAGGCTGGGGGTGGTCTGGGAATGACATCATGTCACTCTCAGCCCCTCCTTATAATATACTTTTTTAACCAATCTGAGCTGATTACTGCTTTTCTTCTAAAAGAACATATAAGCCCTGAGTCTGCCACCATGATTTCCTTTGGTCTGAGAGACATGGCCAAATAACCATACTTTTATTATAAATGTGTTGGCTTTATTAATTTTAACAAAGTAGCAGAATCTAAGTAACTTACCCAGTCTCCCACAGCTAACAAGTGTCTGAGATAGGATTTTAATACAGGTATTTCTGATTCCATGCCAGGTTGCCTCACTGGTTAGAGGGCTTGTTCTTGTCTTTGTGTTTGAGTCTTTTCCCCAGCTTTCAGTCCTTTTACTGGTTGCCTGTTTCCTTCACTGCTAAGGAATGACCATCACAGTCCTGGCACCACAAGCTGTTTGTGAAGGGAGCCAGAGCAGGAATATTCAGAACAATGTTGTCTCAATAAGTTCTGGTGGCAAAGTCTTCTTTCCTAGATGTTGCCAAATTTCCACAGGTATGGGAATTGCCAGGCTGCCACACGCAGAGGGGGAATCTTGGGCTTTGTAGCACCATGGGCAGCTAAAGCAATGGACTGGTTTATTGGTCTTCAGTTGTTTTTCCTTTAAGAATTAATTTGTGGCAAATCTCTCATAGGAGTATAGGTGAAGGAGAGTAGAGGTAGCTATGACCTTGTAAAGTTCAAAACATCTAGAGAACAACCCACCCCCAAACCCCAAGAAATCCAGGAGTTAAAATCCATGCTGGGTTTTGTAGCCAAAAAGATGGGCATCAAGGCCCTGTAGCATTACCTACAGTGCCCAACCCATTTGGGTTGTTGCATTTGGAAGTGAACCTGGTGAGATGAATGCAATGTGTTAACTGTATTAAGCTTGAGCTCATTCTCCCCAGGGACTGAGGTGGTTCAGGAGAGAGTGTGCCCCACAGATGTTATAAGAAATGTTTATATTGCTGTTCTTGCTATCTTTTCAGTAAATATCTCTTTGTAAAAAATTTTTTAAAAGAATAAAATATCCTTGCCTTTCAAGAACGTGCAATCTGCTTTGGAGTAAACAAGCCTCCAAGGAGCTATGATGACCCTGGTTTGTAAAAATCCCCTGCAAAATGGGCCATCTGGAAGACTGGTCAATTTATCTATGACTTGCTCCTTGGGGCAAATTCTAACATCTTACTGCCATGTTATCCACAGTCCAAGCAGTTCAGTCACTAACATATATCAGCACCTAGTTGTAATGTTAATGTTAGGTTAATGGCAGGTGGGGGGAAGAGTTAAAGATCGTCCCCACCCATTAATAGACCTCAGTACCTTTTGTTGATTTTTAAGGAGGCACTGGGTCATGCCCTCCAGCCTTGAAAAGTGTCTATCTATGTATCTATGTATCTATGTGTCTATCTAGTCTATATATCTATATGTGTGTGTGTGTGTGTGTGTGTGTGTGTGTGTGTGTGTGTGTGTGTGTGCTCTGAGGTAAAGTTTTACTTTGGGGCTTATTTTTTGGAAGAAGGTTCATGCACCAGATGAGACTCTGGGTACCTGCTAAGAACCCCCCTGGCTTTGAAAACCCATATGTTCATGCTTCTCCCTCTGGTAACGATGTATATTTTGCCTATGGTCAGACAGTTGGAAGCCCTGACTGTTGGTCTTTCTCTTTGTAATTTTTGCCTGTAATTTCTGTTTGTATTTTCTCTGAAGTTCAGAGTGCTGCCTTTTCCCCCGAGCTAAGTGAATGATATATGTGCTTGATTAATGTGGATTGTTGACCCTTCAAAAATTGCTATCCTTTCCTTTTAGAAAAATAGATCTCAGAACCTGTACAGTGGCCCCTCTTATATATTCTGGAGTCCTTGCTGTTACACTAGTTATCACCCAGGAAAATAAAAAGAAATAAATGAGTTCTTGGAATCACAATCTCTAGTGTAGGAATCTGTAAGACAGGAGCTCAGCAACCTGCAGATTCACTTGATCCTGACAGAGTGAAAAATACAGTGGAGATGAAGACTTCATAGTTACTTTTCTCTTGAGGCAGCTGGTGAGATGCCTTCACTGACCAGTGTTTGTCTGAAATATAGAAAAACACACATAGAAGGCATCATGCCAACAACGAATTCATAAGTTTACCTTATCTATGGTCATATAATGATATGTCAGCATAGTGTGAGTGTTTACAGTGAATGGATCCTGACCTGGCTGCCTGTATCAAACTGGATCCATGCCACCTTACACACAGATCCTCAAGTAGGGGGGTACCAAAGGCCTCTCTTTAGCCTTTATTTTCATTATAAAAGTGTTTTTGATGAAGGAGTTAGAAGGATTGTAAAGAGAATTTCTCTGAGGTTGAGTTTACTATCCTAGAGCCAATTTAGGGATCTTTTCTCATTAAGCCAACCTGACAGAACTTTCCTTGGCAAGTTAAATAGTGATCAGATGAAAATGGATATTTTCAAAAATTGACCAATAAAGGGAAATCCCTTAATAATATACTTCATGATTTGAAAGCGGTTTCAGACAAGGCATTTGGGCTTCCTAACCAGGGTCCAAAAATTGTGCCTTCCATGTATTCCTGGTCATAGAAAGCTTTGAGTCATCATCATATCAATACAAGGTTGGCTTATCAGTAAATAAATACTGTCAAGACATGGAAAATAGGACTTGACTGGCATTAAAATAGATGAATTTATTAAGAGTAATATTTTAAAATTTCCCTCATTGTGCTTCTCTGTTCCTATGCCTCCCCAACCCAGTTTTGCACCTAGGGGACTGTCTAACTTGCCTGTCCCTGTCATGGCTCTATCTGAAGGACAGGCTGTTGAATCAATCTGACAGCAGATTAGAACCACAAATCTTTCACACCTGGCATAAGTGAGAGTTAATAAAATAGGGTCCCAGGAAAAGCAGGTGCTGTTTTTTGCAACCTGAAGCAAATTCAGATGGTGGAGATTGTGGGTGAGATAAAGGATTTGCTTACTTATCCCCAAGCCCAGCTCTCCTCTCCCCTCTTTACCCTGCCCCAACCTTTCTTGCTGTAATCATCACCAACAAATATTTATTAATCTACTGTGTGCAAAACACTTTACTAAGTAATGGAGGGGACAATACAAATCTTAAATAAGACCTAGATAAGGAACTTACAGCCTGGTAGATGGATATAATACTGATAAAGGTAGCTATGTGAGGTCCCAAGGTGAAGGTCCTTATAGATGGGGAGGAATAAGGAATAGCTTACGGAAGGAGGTCATAGTTAAGCCAGGGGTGGGGAACCTGTGACCTTCTAGGTCCTTGGATGCAACGTTTTGACTGAGTCCAAGTATTACAGAGCAAAAATCCTTTTATGAAGGGGATTTGTTCTGTGAAGTTTGGATTCAATCAAAGGGCCACACTTGAGAATCTAGAAGGCCACATGTGGTCTTGAGGACCCAGGTTCCCCACCATTGATCTTTAAAGCAGGAGCTCTTAACATTTTTATGTGTGTGCTAGGCCCCTTCAGCAGTCTGGTGAAGTCTGGGGATTCCTCCTCAGTTTTGTTAAATGCATGAAATAAACACATTACAAAGGAAATCAATTATTAAAATACATTTATCAAAATATTTTTAGAAAAGTGAACAAAACTCTCATTTCTAAAATATATAGAAATATAGAATATATACATATAAATAAATATAGAATATATATACATAAAATATATAGAGAACTGAGTTGAATTTAAGAATACAAGTCATTCCCCAATTGATAAATGGTCAAAGGATATGAACAGGCAGTTTTCAAATGAAGAAATTAAAGTCATCTGTAATCATAAGAAAAAATGCTCTAAATCACTATTGGTTAGAGAAATGCAAACCAAAACATCTCTGAGGTACCACATCACACCTATTAGATTGGCTAACATGACAAAACAGGAAAATGATAACGGAGAAGATGTAGGAAAAATGGAGCACTAATGCATTGTTGGTGCAGTTGTGAACTGATCCAACCACTGCAGAGCAATTTGGAACTATGCCCAACGGGCTATAAAAGTGTGCATACCCTTTGACCTAGCAATACCACTTCTAGGTCTGTATCTCAAAGAGACCATAAAAATGGGAAAAAGACCCCTATGTACAAAAATATTTATAGCAGCTCTTTTTGTGGTGGCCAAGAATTGGAAATTGATGGGAGTCTATCAATTGGGGAATGGTTAAACAAGTTGTGGTATACGAATGTAATGGAATACTATTGTGCTATAAGAGATGGTGAGTAGGCAGACTTATATGAACTGATGCTGAATGAGATGAGGAGAACCGGGAGAACTCTCTCTGTACACAGTAACAGCCCCATTGTGTGAAGACTGATTTTCATAGACTTAGCTCTTCTCAGCAATGCAAAGATCTAAGATAATTCCAAAAGACTCACTATGGAAAATGCTATCTATATCCAGAGAAAGGATTTTGGAGTCTGAATGCAGATGGAAACATATTATTAGCTCTCCTTTTCTTTTGTTATTTTCTTTTGTTTTGTTTCTTTTTTCTTGTGGTTCCTCCATTAGTTCTAATTCTTCTTTATATCATGAATAATGTGAAAATATGTTTAATATGAATGTATAAGTAGAGGCTATATCAGATTGCATGCCATCTTGGGGAGGAAGCAGGGGAAAGAGGGGGAGAGGGGAAGGAGTGAGGGGGAGAAATTTAAAACTCAAAATCTTATGGAAGTGAATGTTAAAAACTAGTTATAAATTAGTTAATTATAAATTAATTATAAACATTATATTATTTATATAATTAATTATTATAAATTAATTATCAAAAAAACAAGTGAATAGACTTTAGGTTAAAAAATTCCTTAAGTAAAGGATGGATAGAAGTTTAGCAACTTAAAATGGTCAGGATCAGGGAGGGACTACTTTTAGAGATAGGGAGCAGACTGAGCAAAGGCATGAGAGGGTGGTGTGTGTTCAGTCAGGATAATCTAGTTTGGCAGGAGCACAGGGCCTTGAAGGCAGGTATAGCTGAACATAGCTAAGGAAGCAATAGAGAGACTCTGGAGATTTTTGATAAAGCAATGAATGATGTGATCATATTATTCTAGCAATATTTCAAAGAATGAAGGGCAAGTTACAAAGTGGAAACAGGAACACCTGTTAAGAGTATTAAAATAGTTTAGGCAGGTGGTATTGGCAACCTAACCTGGTATGGTTACTGAAGGACTGGAGAGAAGAGAGCAGATATTGGTGAAAGAAACAAAAGACCTGTATTTGAGAAGGAAGGAAGAGGAAGGATCAAAGTGTTATGAACATGGGACACTAGGTTAATATAAAAACGGTGAAGTCAGAAACAGGAGAAGATTTGTTAAATTTTTTGTTTTAGACTAAATTTATTGTTTCATTGATGGAACTCCCATGGAGGAATCTTTCCCTGCCAATATAGATTTACAACTTTTGGGTAATTTATAGCTTTAGAGAGTTGCTCGGTGGCATTGAAATGTTAAGTGACTTTGACAGGATTGTCTATACAGTATATGTCAGAGACAGGATCTGAACTCAGGTCTTCCTGACTCTGAGGCTAGCTCTCCCTGTCTACTAGGCAACATTTAGGGGAAAATATGTTTCACATGCTGACTTCGTGATGGGGTTGGTAGCAGAGGCAGAACTTGTGATTAGAATAGAAGCTTGGCAAGTGAGAGTGATGGGACACAGTGGAGGCTGGGGAGACAGCCAAGACAGTGGGAGACTGTTTATTGAGGTTATGTGAGGTTGCCATGGGGGTTCTTCAGCTGTCTTCACCTTAAATCACCAGATAGGGCAGTCTGAAGTACCTAGAGGAAAGTACTTGAATTCCCGGTGGTTGCTGACTATTCCACAGAACAGAATTCTCTGCCTGAGTGGGCAGATGTTACTCCAGTTTTCTGGTTCTTTAAAAGTGTATTTAATCCACATCCAGAGAAAGAACTATGGAGTCTGAATGCAGATCGAACCATACCATTTGCTCTCTTTCTCTTTGTTTTGTTTCTTCTTTCTTGTGGTTCATCCCAATGGTTCTAATTCTTTACAACGTGACTGATGTGGAAATATGTTTAATATGAATATATATGTAGAATCTAAATCAGATTGCATGCTTTCTTGGGGAGAGAGGAGGGAAGGGAGGAGGAGAAAATTGAAAACTCAAAAGCTTGTGGAATTGAATGTTGAAAACTAAAAATAAATTAATTTATAAAAAGTTATATTTATAATTTCTGCTTAATTAGATTTGAACTTGCCAGGCATATAAAGTAAGGAGTATAAAAAGAAGGAAGCATAATGTCTGGTAAAATATGAGAGATGGATGATTGTTGTCCTTCATTTTCAAAGAGGATGAAAATGACATCGGCATGATAAAGTGAAGTTTCAATGTGTCTAGATCAGACCAATACAAGCTTGGGCCCTACCACAGGTTGGGCACAGAGAGTCTGTGTGAATATTTGGAGTGGATACTACAAATCTGCACATCCTACATTTACTCTGTGCTGTCTCAATTCTGCTTTGCTCATAGAACATGTGGGCATGCCATGCTGAGCGGTCCTGTGCCAGTGTCTCCCATGTGCACAATTAAATCCATAGTTCTTGAGAGAAACCTTGAGAGTGTCCTTGTATGGCTTTTTCTGGCCACCATCTGATCGCCTGCCCCATTCCAGTTCTCCATAAATAGTCTTTTTGGCAAGTGTACATTTGGCATTCAAACAACATGGCCAGCCCATCGGAGCTGCTCTCTCTAAAGCATAGTTTGAATACCTGGCAGTTCGGCTCTAGCAAGGACTTCCACATCTGGTACCTTATCCTGCCAGGTGATCCAGGAGAGATGATAGAGACAGGTGGAAGGAGATTTTGTTTTCTTTTCTCCCAACAGCTGGGGGCTCCTGAGCAAAAATGAGATAGAATTTTATGGATTACTATATTTTATAAACTTCCCAAAGAAGAGCTAAAGTTAAATCTGGCATTTTTTCTTGACAAAAGTTTGAAACAAGAGGTAAATAGATTTAGGTGGTGGATAGAAGCTGCCCGAATAAAGAATAAGAGGCATTACCTCTAAAGGTACATATCTCCAGCAAGTTTACTCCCACTCATATTTCTCTTACTTTTTCATAAGAGATCTGCTCCTGAGAGTGAAAGATGACTTAAGACAAAGTCCCAGCACCTAGCTGAAGGAAAGAGTGGGCTCCACCTTCATGAAAGTGGGAGACATCTAAGAGAGGGTAATTATTTTTTTCCTGTTAAACTAAATATCAGTGAACTCCACATCTATCTATCTATCTATCTATCTATCTATCTATCTATCTATCTATCTATCTATCTATCTATCTGTCTGTCTGTCTGTCTGTCTGTCTGTCTGTCTGTCTGTCTGTCTGTCTGTCTGTCTATCTATCTACACACACTCCAACACATATATATTTCATGTTTTCTCCCTCATTCAAACATGCTTCTTCAAGGCATGAATTCTTTCATGCTCATCTTTGTTTCTCCCAGAGCCTAGTGGAGTACAAGGCATGTAGTGGGTGTTTAATAAGTGCTTGTCAATTAGTTGCATGGAGGAATGCCTACCAGTGAGATTATGGATCCACATAAACATTCAATTTATTCTTACATTTGCCCTTTGAATTGTTTGTAGCTTTAATTCTTCTGAGATTGGTATCAAGGCCAGATGATGCTTGAAGGCCCTCTATGAAGAAGGCAGATTTGAAAAGGAGGCTAATTCTTGCATAAGCAAAGCATAACTCTTGAGCTTTCACATTCCATGGGATCTAGTCTGGCCCCACTAAATTTCAAATGTTTCCAGGGTTTCTCTTGGCTCATCAGATGATGCTGTAGGTCTTCGCAATTTGAGCTCATGTTCTACTCTTCTCCCTCAAGGTTGTCTGGATTAAAATCTGGTCCAAGATTGGCTGATTTTGTATTCAATGAAATTCTTACTTTGATTTTTCCATAGCACTTCTTACCTATATTCCTGCCATTTCAGTTGGGTTCCTCTGATAGGGTTAGGTGGGTCTTAATAGAGACAGACAAAGGGGTACATGGTATTTTTTCTCGTAGCCAAAGAACAGGCTTTCAATTATATTTAATGCATACTAGAGTTGCAGTCTATGTACACACAGTCATTTTACTGCCTGTGAATTACATTAGAGTCATCTAGGTAACAGATGATTATGCATTCCAACACACAATGCATCCCTGAAATAGTCCATTGATAGGGACCTAATTAGATTGTTATCAGTTTCAGCTAAAGTGTAGCAGTTTCCTTCTAATTGACCTGGATGAGTTCCTACTTGTCTCCCTCATTAAAATATGCAGCACCTGTGCTAATGGGTTTTGTTTCTATCAAGGTATAATGAGAACTGGCATATCTGCATACCCTCCAAGCAGAGAGAAAAGAGACAAATACTCCTTTCTATTACCATCTGACAGAGACAGACTGCTGAGTAGCTCGTTACCATCATATTTTGTGATGATTTAACTTGAAATCCTTACAAAGTCTAAGTGACTGCAGTTAGGAAAGTTGGTTGAAAAAAAAGGAAAGAAAAAAAACTTGAAACGTTTGGTGTTCTTTGTTGGAACAAAGAGATTCATTTTGTTCTTGATACAAGTTAACTTTGGGCATCTTACTTTCTGACACATCCCCTAGGGTCACTGGTCTGTAATTCCAGAGAAATGAGCCCAGTTTTGTGGCTGCTGAGACAGAACTCTTTCTGTTTTCATTCATTTTAGATAGCATGTTTCAAAGGAACTCATTGGCAGGGCAACAAGGCAAAGCAAGGAAGGAAGAAATGATGAGAAGCATAATTGTTTCTATTTGGTGCCTGCATGGGCTCTCTTGGTAGGATGGAATGTGGCAAAGGGCATAGGCAGAAGGGATTGATCTTCAAAGGTGGCATCCTTTTTTGGCTTATCTTCGTAAGGCCTTTGGTTCAGTGCTTAATATAAAATATTCTTCCAAGCCAAGGAATCTCACTGAAAAATACAAGGGTTGCATCCTATAGTTCAGAGATTTCTTAATCTGGGAGCTCATGAGCCTATTAGCATTTTTTTGATAACTGTATTTTCGTATAATTGGTTTCCTTTGTAATGCAATGCATTTTGTTTTCTGCATTTAAAACATTCTTCTGAGAAGTGATCCATAGATCTGCCAAAGGGTCTAGAACACACAAATGGTTTAAGAACTCTTGTTATAGCACATGATGGGGGACACAAAGAAGGATCAGAAGCAATCCTTGCCCTCAGAGACATGAAATCAAATTAGAGTGATCAGACACATCATATGCTGTTTACTGGCTATAGTGGAAAGAGAGAAGGACTTGTAGTCAAAAGACCTGAATTCAAGTCCCATATCATGAGGCTGGGTGGTACAGTGGATAGAGTACTAGTCTTAGAATCAAGAAGACCTGATTTTGATTCTGGCCTTAAGATGCTTACTAGTTCTGTGACTTTAGGTAAGATAGTTAATCTTCTTTTAGCCTCAGTTTCCTCATCTGTAAAATGGGAAAAATAATACTTATCTCACAAGTTGTGAGCATCATGTAAGATAAAATATAAAGTACTTTGCAAACCTGAAAGTCCTATATAAATATTGTTCTTATAATAATTCTTATAATAATGTAATGTTGCAACAACTGTTCTTGTTATTGTGCTACTTAGTCATCTTGGACAAATAGTTCATTTCTCTGGACCCCAATTTCGTCGTCACTTAAATAAAGATGTTGGATCAGATGGTCTCTATGATCAAACTCTTAATACTGTGTGTAGTTGTCATTCTGTATTGTGACTTGATGTTCCTTACCTAGAAGAAGGAGAGTAATGCATATATGAGGTGGGAGAATGAAAACTGGACTTTGTGAAGGAAGGCCCAAGTCCATTTAAGGCCTGGCTCCATCGTGTATGACGGTGGGCAAAGGCCTTACTCTCCCAGAGACATGGTTTCCTTACTTGTAAAGGTAAAGCTTACCTGCTTTGCTTGTCTCATATGTTTTGAAGAGGATAGTTTGTGAAGTATTATCTAAATGTGAGTTATCATTTATTACGTAGAGAGTGGTAGAAGGATGGTGTGATGTAGTGGGTAGGGCATTGGACTTGTAGTCAGGAAAACCTAGGTTCATATCTTGCCTCAGATACACACTGCCTGAGCACCTCCAAGCAAGTGATTTAACTTTTCTGTACTTTGGTTTCTTCAAATTTAAATTGAGGGCGTTGGCTTGATGATTTCTGAGGTGGCTTCCAACTCTAAATTCTGTGATCTTATAGCCCTTGGATATATGGGGTGAGTGATAGGCATTCAGGGTGACTGGAAGACTAGTGGTTCTCTTAACAGTAATAAGGAAGTTAGAAAGAGGGAAATACTTCAGTTTGGACATGTTGGATGTGAGATGTTCAAAAGGAAGTTGGGAAGGTGAGACTGGAATTTAAAAGAAGCTTAAAATATAAATCTAGGCACACCCTGCATAGGAATGATAATTAAACTCATTTTCTTATCTGCATATATGATATTTTCCGCAAAGGAAATAAAAGTTCCTTGAGGGCAGGAACTGTTTTGGTTTTTCCATTGCATCTCTAATGGCTAGCACCTAACAGATACTTAAAATGCTCATTAAATTGAGAGAAAAAATGATTTTATTATTTGATAAATTTAATTTCTGTCACATATAGGCAAAATGAGTCTAGGCTAGGCAACTCTCTAAAACCTGAGTTTCCAGAGTCAATGCCAATTGGCACTGATGAGAATTTCCTTACAAGGAACTCTTTAACCAGTGAAATCGAAAAGAGAGAATGTATCAAACATGGAGTGGTAGAATAAGGTGGAAATTGGGAGAGAGGTGTTGCATTGGAAAATGTAGTTAGGGGCCATTATCAGTTGAATATACACTCAGGTCCCCATTAGCAAAGAAAAAAATAAATCAACAATCAATCAATGAGGTGGTCATATATATTTGACTTTGTACTATTCAAAGTCATAGTTATATAAAATATGGTAATTGGTTTCAACCTAGTAGAGACATGCAGTAAGAATTCAAATAATGCAACCAGCTTTTTTTTTTTTTTTTGCACAAATTGGGACGTGTGCATTGTCTTTAGCTCTAATGATTTTTGAAAAGTCTTGTAAATAGTGTATAGCTGCTATGTTAGAAGAGAATGTCACTGAATCAACAGCTCTCTAATCCCCATTTTATCTAATCTCCTACATGTATTTCTTCACTGTCAGTTTTGCCCTTAAAGTCTTAATGCAGTCTCTTCTACCCAGATGTGCCTTGCATTCTCTAGTTCGCCTGATTCATGATGATCTGTAGCTTATGGATATTGTAATGTTTCATGGTTTATGAAGGCAATGATATGTGGTCAACCCCACCTTCTCACTTCTCCCCTTGCCCTCTCACCTTTGAAAGACTTGTTCTTGCTTCCCTTCGATAAAGGCTCTGAAAAGACTTTCCTCCTATGTTATAACTTGCCAAGAGAAGGCAGGCAGCCTTTGGAAATGATTTCTGTTCTCCCCAGGCAGTCTCTCTCTGTTGTGCTGCGTGGCGCTGCTGTCAGATCCATCAAGGTTTAGGGTTGGCATTGAGACTGAAATTTAATTAAGAGACAGGGGAGAGAAGAAAAAATTGCCAGCACCCCTCAGCATGGGTTAGCCACTTAAATCAGTGTAAGTTATATTAAATGACTTACTAATGCTGGGGGTTGCCAAAGACTTGACATATATTAATGATCATTTGCATTTTCCCCATTAGGAGTATGCTAGATTTTTACCCCCACTATTTTAGGATAATAGAATCATAGAATTTAGAGTTGGAGGAAATCTCTAGAGATTATCTAATCCAATTCCTTCATTTTACACATGAGGAAACTGAGGAACAAGGAGAATGAGTAACATTACTAAGGTATCATGGGTAGTAACCAGCCTATGCTCAATCTAAATTCAAATCTAGTCCCTTTAGAAGAAACCACCCTTGTAATAATAATAGCGTAGTAACGAATTTTTATAGTGTTTCAAGATATGAAAAATGTTCTATGATCTATGTGATCTCATTTTATCTTCATGACAGGCTTATGAAGTACATGCTATTATTACCCCCCATTTTATAGATGAAGAAACTGAGACAGAGAAGTTCAGTGATTTGTCAAGGGTCAAACTAGTTAGTGTCTGAGACAGCATCTGTGCTCAGATGTTTCTAAGTCCAGCTCTCCAGCTACTATACTGTATTACTTTGGGACTTGTCTGACTTTGTTACCATGCCTCAGGATTGTCATTGCTGTTGCTTGTCCTTCATTCTCAAAGAGAACCATGACATCAGGAAGAGGATGCCATGACTTGCAAGTGAATTGGATTTAAGTGAGGGAGGGCTGTGCAAAGTCACCAGTCTCACTTTCTCCTTAGGAGCCATTTGGGTCTGGTGGTAGGGAGGACTGGAGATGGCTCCCAATGCCTCAGGGAGCTCATTATTGGATAACTTCATAAGTTTGTAAGATCTCATGAGCCTTGGCATTCTGATTAGAAGGTGGGGCCATGAATTCCAAATTTTTATTTAAGGAGAGAGTTCAGCTTAGACATTTCATTTCTCACTTGGTTGAACCACTTTTAGACTTTTCCGACTGACTTCTCTACTATGTCCTTATGTTGAGTACCTTTTTCTTCCTGCCCCCTTTTCATCATCCTTTTAGTATTGTCTTCCTCCCTGTAAGCTCCTTGAGGGTAGGGGCTGTTGTTTATTTTCTCTGTATTTGTATTTCCAGCACTTAGCAAAGTGCCTGGCATATATAGGTGCTTTTTAAGTGCTTATTAACTTCAGACTAGGGGAAATAGTGTTGGATTTGAAATCAGATATTTTGGGATTGAATTCAAATTCTATTGCTTCCTATTTTTGTTAATTTGGCAAGTTGCTTCACTTCTGGGTCTCAATTTCTTCAGTTAAAAAATGAAATGCTTGGATTAGTTTACACATTTCCTTCTATCTCAAAATCCAGTTCTAGATATTTTCTTATCACCACTATAAACAGGAACCTCAGGTGTCTATAGGCCATGTGAGATACCAAGAAGCATTCTAAGTGATCACAGAATGTACGTGGGGAGAATAGGACATGCATATGAAAAGATACTTTAACAATACCAGATGGTGTGTACTAGTGGCAGAAGGAGCATTATAGGATGTATAGGAGCATTATAGTATAGTATAGGATGTACATTATAGGATGTAGCTTTATAGGCAGCAAGTTTTGAGAAGGGAGGCCTTAAAGAAGGTGGGTTGGTTGGTAGAGGAAGGCTTCATGGAGAAGTTAGGTCTTGAGTTGTTGGTCAATAAGCAGTTATTAAATGCTACTGGGGGGAAAATAGGAAAAAAGAAAGATAGTCTCTGCTCCTAAGAAGCTTGTATTCTAATGGAGGAAGACAACACAAAAAAGGGGAGATGAAAAACTGGAGATGGTGGTGGGGGAGAAGAAGGTACCCAGCCCAGCCCATGGTAGAGAAAGGCCAGAGTACAGCTTCTAGAGAAACAAAGCCATGGCTAGCCAGATGCCCTCCTTAAGTGGAGGTACTAGGAGAAATCGTTCAATCAGAGAGAGAGCTTCAGAGCATGGGTAGCAGTTATATAAATGAAGAATTCACTCCTCTCCCCCCATTCTCTCTGCCTCTGTCTCTGTCTCTCTGTCTCTCTCCTCCCCTTTCTGCCTCTCTTTCCCCTTTCTCTCCCTCCCACTTTTCTCTCCTCTCCTCTCCTGTCCTCTCCTCTCCTCTCCTGTCCTCTCCTCTTTTCTCCTTTCCTCTTCTTCCCTTTCTCTCCTCTCCTTTTTCTTCTCTTCTCCTCTCCTCTTCTCCTCCCTCCTTTCCTCTCTTCACTCTCTCTATCTCTGTCTCTCTCCTCTCCCCCCACCCCAATCCCCTGCAAAGCTGTATAAAATAAGGGTAGTAATGAAAATGAAAGTCAGAGGTGTCTGCTGTTCCAAACTTCAAGTGCATGTTTTTTTAAGTTTCTATGACTCATCAGATTTTGTGACTATTGTGTCATGGTGCAGTAGAAGGAATGATGGATTAAATCAGAGGATGTCAGTTCCAATCACAGCTCTGCCACTTACTAACTATGACCCTGGACAAGTCATATAATCTCTCTGGGTCTCATTTTTCTAATCTAAAGATGAAAGGGTCAGACAAGAAAGCATCTAAAATTCCTTCCTTTCAGCTCTAAATCTAAAGATGTGGGATCACAAATTCCTTTACAAACACTTGTTAATTCCACAACACATTTGTCTGAATAAAGAGCTAGAGACTGCTGGCAAATCTGATTTTTTTTTTTAAAAGGAGACAAATCAAAGTACTAGAATGAAAAATGACCAATGTTGAAATCACAACAGGGGAGAAAGGAGAGAATTATTAGAATCTAATATGTGCAATTTATATGCTAGTAAAACTGATAATTTTAAAGGAAATGGAAGATTATATACCAAAACCCCCCATATTAACAGAAATGGAGATGGAAAAAATGAATTATTATGAATAATTATGAATTATATCTCCATTGTGAAATGGAGATATTTTAAAATTAAATTTTATTTTTTCAATTAAAAAGTACTTTCTCTCCATCTAACCTTCCTCTGCCACTGCAAAAGAAGAAAGTGGGGGGAAAACCCCTTGTAACAAATATACATAGTCAAACAAGGTAAAATCTCATTCTGCATCTTATGTCCATTATATTTTCCTCAGGTAGTGAGTAGTATGGTTATCATCAGTACTCTGGAGTCATGGTTGGCTATTGCATTGATTGAAGTTCTTAAATGAAGATGAAAATGGAAATGGAGATCTTAACCCAATCATAGAAATTATATTTGAATGAGTATAAAAGAACTGCTAAAGGAGAAAAAGAATCTTGGTCCACATGCTTGAAAGCCTAGTCCCATACTGATTTTTCTCTCCCCCCAACTGCAATTTGCTCTGACTTTTGTGGCTCAAAATGGCATCCTTGTCTTGAAATTTGTTGGGTCTTCTTGACCCAACAAAGTTGTTGTTCAGTCATGTCCAGCTCTTCATAACCCACCTTGATGTTTTCTTGGCAAAAACACTGGAGTGGTTTGCCATTTCCTTCTCCAGCTGATTTTATAGAGGAGGAAACTGAGGCAAACAGAGTGAAGTGACTTGGTCATGGTCATACAGCTAGTCAGTGTCTGAGGCTAGATTTCGACTCAGGAAGATGAGTCTTCCTGACTCCAGACCCAGCACTCTACTCACTGTGCCACTTAGCTGCCCCAATAAAACTCAACCACAGATGAACATGCTGGAGAAATGAGATGAGATCCTCTTGCCTACTTTTTTTTCTCCCTGGGGGTCCACTCTCAGCAGTAAGTCAACATGAAACATTTTTCATCTAACTGAACATTTCAGAGGGGGTAGAGACTGAAGTGAGTTGCAATAAAAAACTGTTTAAATCTAGAAATGATAGTTGGGAGATGCCTCCTGCTACTCAGAGCCCATCTGGAAGCACAATAGGAGTAGCTCAGCAACTTACAGATGTTTGCCAACATCCTTCAGTCATAGAAGCTCCTACGTGACTTGAAAAAGCAAGTGATATACCTGAAAGGGAACCAGGTAACCTTTTCCATCTCTAGTGTTTGATCATGTAAACCATTTAGTTTGACATAAAATGTCAAATGACATAAAATTATAAGTGCATTCTCTCACCTGGGAAAGATGCCATCAGTTACAATAGTGGCCTTCCCATTTGGAAAATGAGCCATATGGTGCACATGTCAAGGAGCTGAAATGAGGTAAAACCTCTCAATATGTAGAGTAAACAGATTGAGTTCTAATTAAGCTCATATGTCTCTACTATGGATTTGAGTACTCAAGAATACAATTTCAGTTCTGCTATATATGGCTTGAACATGTAGGTAACATACAATGGTGCTTTAATAAAAAGGATCATTACTATTTCAAAATCAGGGAAATTGGGATACCAAGCCATGAAATGAGCTCTCCAAAGTTCTAAGGCAAATAAGAATGAAGAACAGTCCATTGTTCTAAGTTTGGGATAATACTTTACTTTATTATATATATCCAGGGCAGACATTTCTTTCCCCAGCATTTGTTCTTTCATATCCATGGATATTAGCTCCATCCTTTCTGGGCCCGTATTCCATCCTACTCTTCTGCTATGTCCTCTGGAACCCCTGTTCTATTATTAACAATATGCATCATAAGAGATATGTACCCTTCTAAAAAATTACCTTGTATACTTTTTATATTTTACTTTATATATCTCTGTGTGAAATGACACCTCCAATAAAACACGAACCCCTAGGGGTGTAAGGAATTTTTAATTTTGTCATTACATCCCTAGTGCCTAGCATATTTGTTGTTGTTTTCGAGTTGTGACCCACTCTTTGTGACCCTATGGATCACAGCATGCCCAGTATTGTCTGTTGGGTTTACTAGGCAAGGATGGTTTTGCCAATGGTTTGCCATTTTCTATTCCAGTGGATTAAGCCAAACTGAAGTTAAGTGACTTGCCCAGGATCACACATCTAGAAATGTCTGAGGCCGAATTTTAACAACTCTTCCTGACTCTAGGGCCAGAGCTCTATTCACTGAGCCATCTAGCCATCTCTAGGTGCCTGGCAAATAGTAGGTACTGTAAATCCTAGATAAAAACTTAACCATACAAAAGAATGCTCCAAACCATTGACCATAGGTGTCAAACTCAAATCCACTAGGCCTCATATTGACTTAGAAAATCACAGATCAACATTACCAATGTTGTATTTTTATTGATTTTATTAAACATTTTCCAATTACATTTTATTTGTTTCAGGTCACACTGAGGAGTTTTATGGCTGAAACTGAATTTGACACCTCTCTTTGAAATCACGAAAAACATGGGAAATACAAATTGAAAACCCCCTGAAGTTTCACCTCACAGCAAGCAAATTTTCAAAGACGAAAAATGGTGGAAATCATCATTATTCAAGGGATTGTGGAAAGATGGGCACATTAATCAATTTTTGGTGGAACTGTTGGAGGTCTACAGTGAAGAAATGTAGGGGATGCAAAAGCAAAAGATATCACTAAATATTTTAAAAGGAAAAATAAATAAATAATAGCTGAATTGCATTCATGTAGCCAGTAGGGTCTATGTAAAGAAATCAGAATAGATAGGCCATAATAAGAGCCGTATAGGAATTTATACTTCCCAGGGCAATTTCATATACATTATTATTCAGTTCTTACAATAATCCTAGGATGTAGGTGGGATGGTAATTATTATCTCCAATATATAGATGAAGAAGCAGTCTCATAGAGATGGTCAGTTGTTCTGTTACACAGTAAAAGGCAATAAATTAACATCACAGTCAAAACTCTAGACCAATACCCTTCTGTGAAGCACATGACTTTTCTCTATGGTATAAATACCAAACAGGATGGCTGGGATTTTTATTGTTGTTTTGGCCGTATTTAAGCTGACAGGATGAGTCTCTACCACTTCAGATTGCATTTTGAAGAAAAAATCATCCTCATCAGAGAGATGTGTATGTTGATGGTTATGTACTGGCAAGAAATAACACTCTGGAAGGGGAAAGCTCTGTGGAAAAACTCCCTTCTTGAGGTAGAGGATGACTGCCCTTTAAAGTGAGAGTGTTAATCAAAAGAAACATTCAGCACTATCCATTTTTGGATAAACACTGTGCTGTAGTGAGATGCATAGAAAGGATCCATCCTCCCTTGCCCAGCGGATTGTTGCTACAAATTAACAGGAGTTCCTGCTGTGTTTTCTATCTCACAGTATGCCTGAAAAATAGGACAGTCGGTCCCAGAGGGCTCTCCTACTGTAATTATTAAGTACAATGCATGCATCAAATATTGTGAGGTTGGCTAGAATTGGGACTTGGGAGGCACTTCCTCCTTCGATGCTTTGCTTGGTTTTACTTTACTTGGTTTTACTGTCCCTTTAAAAAGGAGAAGAGAGAAGCCAGTACTTTGTTGTGCTAAGATTTTTAAAAATATCTTCCCAGGCTAACACTGTTAATTGCACAGATTGGTTAGAAAGGTGTATGTGTGTATGTGGGTGGTGGGGGCTTGTTAGAAAGTGGTGGGGAAAATTTGATGTTCCATGAAGGAGTTGAAAAATTGTGCTGTATACATGTGAACAATTTCTCTCTCTCTCTCTCTCTCTCTCTCTCTCTCTCTATCTATCTCTCATCTCTCTATCTCTCTATCTCTCTCTCTGCCTGTCTATCTATCTGTCTGTCTGTCTATCTACATACATACATATGTATATATACACATGTGTAAACACAGATGTGTACACATGTGTAAAATGGTTCATAAAGTTTTGCTACGCACATGTGAACAACTGTTAGCTACATATGTGTACATATACATATATACACATGTATAACATTCCATGAAGTTGTGCTATGTACATGTGAGCAATTATTAGCCATATATGTACACATTTATATTTCTATACATTAAAAATTTTGGAGCAGTCTTGTAACTTCATTGGTATGGGCGGTTTCCAGTGGGAAGGGTTATCAATGTAGATAGGTACCTGTTCATCAATTTATTGTCTTAGGGAGTTGTCTGGGGCTCTGAGAGATTTAAGTGACTTGCTCAGGGTAATATTGCCAGTATGTGACTGTGGTGGGATGTGAACCCAGGTCTTCCCAGCTTAAGGGTAGGTCTGTGTCCCCTGCACCATGACTTCCATTCATACTTTTATTTTTTAGCAATGTATCCCATTAATCCAAATCAAAGCAAAATAAAAATCATAGAAACGTGCATCAAAAACTATAGAATGAAGGAGCTCTCCCCCTGAGAACCAGATAACTCAGCTAACCCTAGAAAAAGTGTCCCATCTCACCCAAGGGTGAGTTCCCCAAAGTCTCTAGGAATTCATATTTTTAATACTTAATAACAAAAATCAAAATAGAAATATGAGCCGAGCTATATGGTAGATTGGTAGATTATATTCTTCTTGAAGGTAGGGGCCCTCACTTGTGATTTATTTTATTTTATTTATATCCTCTTCTACTCCTCATACAGAGTATTATACCTTGTGCAAAATAAATAACAAGATCTTTTGAAAGGATTCTCTACTCATGGAGCTCCAGAGTTATCCTGACGCTCATAAACAAATGAATGTCTTGAGGGGAAGGGAAGAATTCCAGCTGAGACCCAGGTGTCCCCAAGTGTGCCAGTTAGGTGCTCATTAAATATTTATTGAATAAAAAAATGGAATACATTTTACTCATTTTTGTCAAAGTAAAGGCTATAGTTATGAAGCAGAAAATGAAAATATAGGTCAAGTTCCATTGCAGCAAATGTCAAGGGGGAGCCCAAATTAGTTCACTGCACTGGAATCTCATTACATCATATATCGCTCAAAGGAAGTGTGGCATGCACTAAGTCTTGGAAAAGTCACACTAGGAGCTCACCTGCTCACTGTGATCTGAGGGATGAGAAAATGCCTACTTGCCTCTAGTTCTCTATTCTAATGACCCGAAATCTTCAAAATTTTAATTCGGTTGGGTTCTAGTGAAAAAAAAAAAATCTGCTTCCTTGCCCAGCTTCATCTTATTTGCTCCAGCATTTTGGTGAATTAGCTCCACTTTTCCAAAATTGATAACTTCAGGTAAGTGCCTAGAAGTCAACTGTGTCCATGAGGATATTGTCAGGGCAACTGTTGATGTCAATGCCAGGTACTAGTCATTGCACAGTTCAGAGCAACATCTTCTTGGCCCTATCATTTATCAATTAGTTATTTGGGTTGTCGTTCACACTCCTGAGTCTTCTACTAGCTTCTCTTTGAATTCTAGGTCAGACTTCTGAGAAATTTTTCATTCCTTTTTTGTAGGGAACAGCAGAAAAGGGTATTTCTCTCAAGAAAATGGGATTAAACTGCAAGCAACTCAAGGTTGGGTGTGCTAGAATCTTATATGAATGTAATTCTCTGTAAGGTTCAGTAGAATTCTGAGAAAAGAAAGTCCCTTCAGGGGGATTTATTTGTAGATAGTTCATAAATTATATAATGATGCATCATGATATTATAATGAGACTCCAAGGTACTTAGCAGTTTGGAAAAATTTTGGAAAACATTCTGAACATCTCACATCAGGGTAGCAAATTCAGCTGTATTCAGGAGTCATAGATGGGTAGGAAACCCTGGGAGAGAGAATCTGACCGAGTCCTGTGGTGCTTGGAGAAGGGGTATATATCCTTTTCCTCTCTTCCCATGACTTCTGTTGGCCATGACTCAATCTCTTCCCTTCTCCCAGTCTTTTCCCCATTATCAGTACCACAGGAATGCAGGCTGACACAGGGATGATGATCTACTGCAGGTAAGGAGTGTGCCCCTCTGGATGTAACCACCTAGGACAAAACTCCAAGAACCTAGCCCTGGTTATGACTCTGTAGGATATGAAATCAGAAAACCTGTACTTCCAATATATTTTAGCTGAAGATGGTGGGCAAGTTTCTTCCCCTTTTTAAGCCTCGATTTCTACATCTGCAAAATGGGAGGTGATAATGCATATGCTGCCTATCTCATCAGGTTGTTATGAGAATATTGCTTTGTAAAGTTTCAAGCCCATTATAAGTGTGATTTGTCATTACAGAGGTTGATCTAGTACAGCCTTTTCAATCCATTCTCTATAATGCGTTACAAGGTCCAGTGGGTCATCTTTGAGATAATAACCCTCCTACCTGAAAGCCATGTATTGCAAAGGAACACATCTATCTGTTCAAAGTAGGTGTATCCCACTTTCAGGTGACCTTTCATGAGAATTCAGACTTAGAAGGTAAAGATAAATTAAGGAGCAATTATTCACATGAGAAAATAGTTTTTCTCTGTAGGAATGGATTACTCTCTAGAATTTCTTTAAATAGCAGATGCCTCAAAGCATCTTGACAGGCTGATGAGAGTAGGGAGGGAATTAAAGGCAGAGAAAATTATTTAGAACTAGTACCCACAAAAGAACAATTAGAATTGAGGATAAAGTATCCTTGAAGTTATAATTTAGAGGGAAAAATCCTACTTAAGGAACATATTTTAAGAAAACAGTCATTGGAATATTCCCTATACTGTCAGACACAGTTAATGAATTGATTGGTTTTCTTGTAGTCACTTTCCTCCCTCCCTTTATTTCTGTGATCTGTTATGAGGAGATGACTTGCTTGGGTAGAGGATGGGCATGAGATAGATCCAGAAATGAAAGTGGTGTAAAAACAAAAGGCATCACTATGTAGATTTTAGAAAAAAACTTCACACTATTGCAAGAAGCCAGGAACACCTGTGTTTTTCATTCCCTTCCTCTTCCCTCTTTAAACATGCCTACTGTCAGTGCAATGACTTAAATCTGTCAAAATGCTGAACAGCTCAATTCTCCATCAAGATTTCTTTTCTGAAACCAAAAACTGTGCAAGCTTTCTGTTGCATTGTAAATAGCATTTTAGACTTATACATGTACAAGTCTTTTCTTTTGCAATGAAAACCTTAATAACAGAACAAAGCCCAAGCAAATATTTAATTACATTTTGCCTCAGAGTGAATTGCAAGATAAACTGTGTTAAATTAACTAAGCAACATGGTCAGGATGATTTGAGCATGAATTTATTATGCATTTCAGGCTTCTAAGACAACTAATTTGGAGATGAAATAGAATGTTTTACCTTAATATGGGGCATTATTCACCATTGAAAGATGCTGTATCAGACACAGTACCAAGGAAGTATTTTTCCATTTTTTTTTTCTAGAGAATACCAGAGCTGTTCACTAGAGACATGTGCTTCTTTTACAAATCTTTTTTCCTGTTCTGTCCATCAACTTCTTCCAGCTGCTTCCGGCCCCTCTGAGAGAGAAATGTTTAATCAGGTCATGGCAGTTGATTGACTCTGAAGGAGTTACCCAATCATAGCTGGTGTAAGACCTGATCTGTACTTGTTTTATCAGACAGAAAGAAAATCATAGAATCGTTGAATTATAGATTTAGAGCTGCAAAAGGGTCTTATAGGTGTCAACGCAGATTTGAGAAGGTTTGAAATACTAAAGACTCTTTACAAGGAAACATGGAGCTCATAAGATAGTAAAGCAAAACTGTTTTATTGAGGGAAGATAGAAAAGAAACAACAGTCAGGGAGAAAAGATGAAAACATGTGGAATTAGACACTTGGGACCTACTAGGGCCAGGGAAAGAATGAAAAGCCTTTTAGAATCTTATTCTGGGTCTAGCATGGGAGTATGCTGGTAAATGTTTAACAACTGGATCTCTAAAAAAAAAGGTATGCACTTTAAGCTTAATTTTCATTATTGGTATTTTCTACATAACTTTCCGAAGGCTAGACAATCAACAAAGAGTAAATCAAGCCTCAAATTGTAGAATTTGTTGATTTCTTTGGTGTCAATATTCTCACTGAAAATTTAATAATTAGTTCTAAAGCTGGTGTAAGCTAAATCCAACAAGTCACCTATATAGCAGGTAGGAGGAAGGGGGACAGTAACCTGGGTCTAGAGAATGATATTGATTCATGTTAGTGGTGGAAAGAGAGATTTCTGGGAAATTTTCTTTTAGTAGATTTTTCAAATTTAGAGGTTTGGCCAATTCACTGAATGCCTTATTCTGACCAGGTGAGTCAGGGTACTGTATTCCTTATAAAGTCTATGTAGTCCAAATCCCTTTTTTTACAGATGAGGAAACTGAGGCCCAGAGAGATAAAGTGATTTGCCCTTTTGTTACATGAGTAGTAAGGGCCAAAGATAGGATTTGAACTCAGATCCCCAAATCTAGCTGAGGTAGTGTGATATATAGAGAAAGACCACTGATACTAGAGTCCAAGCAAGTGGATTCAGGGGTCTCTAGCTTATTTACCGATGTAACTTTAGGTAAGTCCTGGAAACTCACTAGGATTCAGTTTCCTCATCTGTAAAATGAGGAGGTTGAATTGAATGGCTTCTAAGATTCTTTCCATATATAGAGCCACAATTATTATTTTCCACTGTGTTCTAGCTGTTTCTCCTCCCCAATCTTTATCTTTGAGATAGGCACATTTTAGCTCTCAGTAGGTAGTAGATGCAATGAAATCATTACGCTCAATTTCAATCTTAGTGACACACCAACTGTGAAGACCATTCAATGATCTGCATTGGTAAAAGAAATTCCCACACCAGGGATTTCCTTGCATAGATGCAATAGCTCTCCATTTTGTGGATGGAAAGCATTAGGCAGGGGAGAACACGGCAGGGGAAATTAATTTCCTAAACAATTGGTGGGGGAAGGTAAGTGTCCTGTTCCAATGCAAAGAAAACTCACTCTGGAATCAGAGGATAGGGGCTAAATGCTGCCTCCCATGCTTACTTCCTGTGTCACTGTGGATAGGTCACTTAACCTCCTGGGCTCTCAGTTTCCTCATCTGGAAAATGAAGGAGTTGTACCAGATTGCCCTTGGCTTCCTTCTGGCTTTCCATCTATGATGCTTTTTTTACAAGGCCAGTCTAGGTTGGAGTTGGTTTTCTTTTGTTGGTGGCCAAAGTTATCATTTGCTTCCTGTCAGCTTGCATCTTATGAATGGAAGCAGCAGGGATGGAGATCAAGATATCCATATTCTGGGCTTAAGCATAAATCATTAAAGGAAGTTGTCTCTAGAATCCACAATCCTTTCCTGCAAAGTTTAAATTACCGTAGGACTGAACTATATATTGTAAAGGGAATGAGAATGGAAAACAGCAGCAGGCACAAGAACACCAACTTTATAACCAATTGTAAAAGACTTGGTTTTATCTGGAAATAAATATATTCATGCCCAGAGAGTCAAGCCCGAGGGGAATCACAAACAAGCCAGAAGGGGTCAAGGCAACATAGGTTAAACTGTATTTATCCAGGGAACTGACCACTGGGGAGCAGAAATTCACAATGATGTTTTTATCCGAAAAGAACCTATGTTTTCCCCAATGGGACCCGCTTTGCAGGTTTAAAAAAAAATCTGTCAAAAGGTTTCGGTTAAAAAAAAAACCCCAACAACAAAAAACCAAAAACCTCTGCTGTTTTCTTTAGACCTACAGGCTTGAAGCTTTCTCACAGCCTGCTGCACCAGTAAGTAATCTGAGAATTGCATTTGGCAAAGTTATCTTGAGAGTCTTTCACTTGGCTCTTTACCACAAGAGTTGGAGGCACAAGAAGACCTCCCTTACAAATTTCTGCTAGGAAACTATTTTGGAAAAGGGGAAAATTTCTCAATGAATCATGACCCCTGTCCAGGGTCTCCACAATTGTTTGCCTCCAGCCTTGGAATCACTTCTCTTCCTTCCTCCCTCCCTCCTGGAGTCCCTCCACTACTGCACTGATCTCTGACCTTCCCCTTTCACAACCTCCATTTTACTATGACTTTCCCATGACCTGACCAGTTCTGCTGTTGAATTGGATTAGCCCTGGAATTCTGATAGTCAAAAGTCCAATATAGAACCCATCCAGTCTAGCAGGAAAGAACTGCCCTGATTAGGGGTACTCTTCGTCCTTTATCTTTTCCTTCTTCATCCTCCGCCAGCTCTAGGCTACCCAGAACTCATCTGGGCAACTTGATTGCTAACATGGTTTAGATAAGATGGGAGTAACTAACTCTACTCTTTCCAGTTAGTTCAAGGTCTACTACACCTTATTATTTTCCCTACTACTGTCTTCTAGGCCTTACCATCTTCCCTACTTCTGTCCTTCAGACTCCCTTCTCCTTACTCTACCCCCATAATCTTAGCTTCTGATAACTGACCCTCTCCTTCCCACCTTGTCATCATCCTTCTCCCTCTCTTCACCCATAAGACTTCCTGACCTTTCCATCTGCTTTGTAGCTGAACTTTCTTTTATGGGTTCTCTCCCCCAAGTAGAGTGTGAACTCGTTGAGAGCAAAGACTGTCTTACTTTTTCTGTGTGTCTCTTCCAGAGCTTAGGACGGTGCTTGGCAAATAAATACTTCCCCTATTTATTTTCCGTTATCCATAAATCAGCACTGTAGGGCCTTCTGAGCACAGGGTATTGAACTTTCACTCCAGTGTGGTTCAAAGGCCAATCCAGAGACTTAAAAATGTGAAGCAACTACTAGACTCTATGCTGTGATGTAAGCCAAGCCCAGAAGAAGAAAATAGACCTTGCCCTTTTCCATTTCAAGTTGGATTTTTGTTTCAGTCTGTATCTCTCTAGTCAAAGCAAAGCAGAATGTTGTAGTTTTTTGATCTAGTCTTTCTATCCAGTGAGGATGAATTATTTAGATTCAGAAACCCTCCTTTGGTCATATGGATGGTCCCCAGTTTCCTGGATAGTGGATAATACTTTGCGTTGAGACATGTTTGCTTTAGGTATAAATGCTGCTGCATTTTAACTAATTCACTGGCTGATGCAGACTTTCCCAGTGTTCAAGACAAAACTATCTTGCTCTGCCAAAAGATTCTAGACCCACCAGCAGAACTACCTTTGGCTTCAGGCTTTATATGATTTTGGTTCTTCTGGTATCTGTTGCTGTAGAGAGATGAAGATGCTGATGAATTATCCAGAACAGCAGCAGCAACGTCACTTATAGACCTGGTTGTTTTCTGGGGTGAGCACAGATGAATGGATTAATCAACTCTGCACTTTGTAAATGGATACAGCTTGAATATTTCCATTTCCTAGAAATCTTAACTGACTTAGAAATTAAATTCATGATACTTTCACAATGATGGCATTCACATCCACACATTACAGAGAGCCTTAATTTTCTAACTTCTTTGTCCATCAAAAAACTTCTTAATAGAATCTGGTTTTATTAATGCATGGGGATATTTCCTCCAGTTGTGTTTGTAACAATCCATCTATACTTTCTTACTTTGTGGAACCCTTATCTCTGTATTGTCATAGTAAGTTCACTGATTAAACCAGGGGAAGGAGAAGGGAACATCCTTTTTTTTTTTTTTTTGTTAAAAAAAAAAAAAGCTTTTATTTCTTTTTAACATTCATTTTTGAAAAATTGAATTCCCTCTGAGTTAGTTTTCTCTCTCCCTTTTGCACCTTCCCCACCTACTGAGAAGGAAAATAGTATATCAGTTGTATATGTGAAAGTCATGCAAAACATTTCTGTGTTGCAAAAAGCCCTGAAAAAAATAACAAAAAACAAGAAACATAAAGCAAGTGAAAAAAAACTTCAATTTATACTCTGAGTTCATCAAGTCTCTCTCTCTCTCTCTCTCTCTCTCTCTCTCTCTCTCTCTCTCTCTCTCTCTCTCTCTCTATCTCTCTCTGGAGGTGCACATAATTTCTCATTGTGGGTCTTTGGAACTATCTTGGAATATTGTACTGATTGGCATAGCTAAATTTTTCCACAGATGATCATCTTTACAATATTGTGTTACTATGTACAATGTTGACCTGGTTCTGCTCACTTTACTTTGAATCAGTTCATATTTTTTCATATATTTTTAAAGATTTTTTCTGAAATCATTTTGCTTGTCATTTCTTATAGCACAATAGTATTCTGTCACAATCATATACCACAAATTGTTCAGGCACTGCCCAATTGATGGGCATCACTTCTTTACCACAAAAAGAGCTGCAATAAATATTTTTGTATAAATTGGTCCTTCAGCTTCCAATTCTTTGCTACCACAAAAAGAGCTGCTATAAATATTTTTGTATAAATAGGTCCTTTCCCCTTTTCTTTGATCTCTTTGGGATACAGACCTTGGAGTGGTATTGATGAGTCAGATGATATGCACAGTTTAATATTTAGACATTGTTTCAAATTATTCTCCAGAATGGTTAGAGCAGTTCACAACTCCACTAGCAGTGGCACCAATTGTACCTATTTTTCCACATACCCTCTAGCATTTATCATTTCCCTTCTCTATCATGATAACCACTCTGATTGGTCTGCGGTGGTACCTTAGAACTGTTTTAATTTGCATTTCTCTGATCATTAGTGATTTACAGCATTTTATTCATGTGATTATAGATAGCTCTGAGTTTTTCTTCTGAAAACTGCCTGTTCACATCCTTTGACCATTTATCAGAGAATGGCTTTTACTTTTACAAATTTGACTCAATTCCCTACATATTTGTGAAATGAGACCTTTATCAAAGAAACTTGCTGTAAAATTCCCTCCTCCTTCCCCTGTCCTTCAGTTTTTTGCTTTTCTTCTAGTTTGGCAGGATTTGTTTTGGTTATACAAAAGAAATTAGTTTCTTATTATCAAAATTATCCATTTTACTTCTTGTGATCCTCTCTATCTCTTGTTTGGTCATAAATTTTTTCCTTATCCATAGATTTGACAGGTAAAATTTTCCATGCTCATCTAATTTACTTTTGACATCACCTTTTATGTCTAAACCACTTACCCACTTTGACATCATTTTAGTATATAGTGTGACATGTTGGTCTATGTCTACTTTCTGCCAAACTGTTTTCTCAGTAATTTTTGCCAGAATGCTACTTTTTGCCCCCAAAACTTAGATCTTTGGGTTTATCAAACACTGTATTATTATATTCATTTCTCTTTTGTATACCTAATTATTCCACTGATCCACAACTTTATTTCTTAGCTGGTACCAGATTGTTTTCATGATTATCACTTTGTAATACAGTTTGAAATGAGCCAAAAGGAACATGCATTTATTTAGTGCCTTCTATGTGCAAGGCACTATGCTAAGTATTTTGCAAATATCATCTCATTTGATCTTCATGAAAACCTTAAGAGATAGGTACTGATTATTGCCATATGAGGAAACTGAGTCAGGCAGAGGTTGTGACTTGCCCAGATTCACAGTTAGTAGGTGTCTGAGGCTGGATTTGAATTTAGATCTTCCTGACTCCAAACCTTGATCTCCGTTCACTGTGCCATCTAGCTTTCTCTAGATAGGATCCCTCCTTTAGTTTCCTTAACATGGCATGGATATTGATGGCATATGTGGGTGGTTAGTTAACTACCTCACTCTTACTGTGTGACTGGTCCATGTCTTTTAAAAAATCATATGCCACATTTCACACAAATCATCACTAGATATAGTTACAACCTACTTGTACTAAAAGTCTCCCCTTTGGCACACCTGAGAGCTAAATTTTTCAGAGATTATGTAGGGCTCCAAAATTGAAATATGTTGTGACTAAGAGAGCACTTGTGTTGATAAAGTGGACATTTGTGCTATAGAGCAATGAAGGATTCCCATTCCTTAGTGGTCTTTAAGCCTAGGCTGAAGGAACACTTACATGTTAGAATGGTTTAATGGTAATTTGAATTGGAAAATCTTTCCTATTCATTAATAGGCCCATTAAATCACCTGGAAGCCTTAGTCACATGTGGTGGGAAGAGATTGCTGAACTGGCAGAACAGGAAGAATGGAGCAGAACCAGGAGGAAGCGAGTGAGCTTGGTAGGGGCCAAGGGGAGAGGATGCAGGCAGGTGAGCACAAGGCACTTGTGAGTGTTTGCTTGTGAGAAGGTCCTTGCTGAGTGGGGGAGGGAGGCTTGGGAATGACTTTGCCCCCTGTGGTGATCATGTTTATTAACTTCTTAATCACCATAATGGATTTTGCTTTCTGGCTCTGTGATTTGGCTTTCTGGTGCCTAAATAAATGTTTTTCTTCTGCCTTCTATATGAAGAGGCTTTTATATTTTGTGATTGAGAACTATGCTGGCATATTCATAGTCACCACCAGTGCTGTGAATATTGCCTTGGTGATACATTTGGTGTCATGAACAGGATTTCAAGGTATAAAATCTCTGTTTGGAGGCAGAAAGTATTTAGAGGAAGAGACTAGTGTCCCAGGTTGGGACAATTTAACTTTTTCATCACTAGTCAGAGAATGGTCCAAGAGCACAGGACCCTGTGAAAACTGGGAAGCAAGGTTGCAGGAGGGGGAACCTGGAAATGTGAAAAGGTGTTTGCAAGGAATACCAATAAGAACAGGGAAGGAGTTGGCAGGGGTTAGTAGGAGAAGCTGGGTTTTATTAATGGGTTACTGTATTAGGTGTAAAAACAGAGATGAGCTGCTTAAAGAAAAAATTCAGATGAGAAAAGAGTTAGCTAGTTTGCATGGGAATTCTCAGCCTTTGGGCTCTCCTTCACATGAGTTGCCTGGGGGGTCTCAGCCAGAAGGAAAGGCTATTCATTTAGCTCTGAAGTGGCTGAAGGATGACAAAAGAAATGTGCATATGACCTTCGTACAGACTCAACCTAGTTGCCATATTGACCAAAGAAATGAAATAATTTTAGAAGGCAAAATTTCTCAGGCACAAGCATGCCCAATAGTGAGGTGGAAACAGGAGAATGAAGGAGCTAACTTAGTGTTTAGGGAAGTAAATGAAAATTTACTCAGCAGGAGATCACAGAAATTTTGAGTTGGCTCAGCCAAAGGATGGGAGAATCGTTAATATCTTGGATGGTGAGAATCAGTGATGAAGGGGCAGAAGGAATGTCCATAGACCACGTGGACTGTCTAAAATTTATAGGTATTAGTCAGAATCCTTTTGTACAGCAAACTTTTAGAGATTACAATATGCAAGGAGGTAACAATGCTACTAATCTGTTAGCTTCAGCTGCAGAAGGCTGCAGTAGGCAGTATCCTACTGACTCTATGTGCCCTAGTGGAGACAGTCCCTAGTATTCGTTTAGGGACTGTATAAGAAAGTTAAAGGAGGAAGTAATGAAGACTGCCATAGTGATTAGAAATGCAGATGCATTTTGTGATACTCCCTTTGCAGTTTATCATAGAAATATAATAGTGAATACAGCTCCTCCTACTTACAAGCACTTGATTTTGACCCTAATAATTGGGGAAATAGGCACTCTCTTTCTGAGGTGTGGGACAAGATTTCATAGTTAAGTGACTTAGGGGACTGGGGAAAAGATAAAATTCCTAGAGAGAGAAGAATAAATAGCCAGCAGATTCAAATTCAGAATAAATTGACAAGGAGAGAATTGTTTACTGCTCTATTGAGATAAGGAGTAGACTTTGGAAGCTTAGATGGTATTCCAACTAATGAACTATACAGAATGTATCAAGAAAAGGGACCTGATACTACACAAATACAAAAGTAAGAACTGCCCCTACAGATCTTGCTGAACCTTTGTATCCAAGTTTGTTGCACCTTCAGGGAGAACAGAAAGTTGGTTGAACCCCAGCTCAGATTAAAAAAATACACAGATGGAATTACAGACCCCATATAAATTTGACCATATATTGGAAAAATGGATCAAGTACTGTAACCAGGGCATTAATAGATACTGGGGTGGAGGCCTCCCTTATACATGGAAACCCTGATAAGTTTAAACATGGAACTCCTATTACCATCACAGGATTGGGAGGGGCTGAAATATCAGCCAGACAAGTTAATCTAATGATGAAAATTGAACAATTACCTAAGAAAGACTATACTGTCATAATGGTACCCATTCCTGAATGCATCATTGGAACAGATGTATTGAGAAGTATGACTTCAAATTTACCTCAGGGGAGATACCAATTTGCAGTAAGGAAGATAGAAATTAGTACAGTTTTAGTGGGTAAAATAAAAATGGAACCAGTCACTTTACCTGAACCTTCTGAAGCGATTACTTTAGATCAGTGTTGTGTGCCAGGTGGGCAAGCTGAAATTACCAGTACTATAAAGGAATATGTTGAGGCAGGAGTGTTAGTCCCTACAGCCACTTGATGGAATAATACTGTCTGGCCAGTACAAAAATTGGATGGGACATGGAGGATGATAGTGGATTACAGACAACTGAATAAAGTTACTCCTCCCTTGTGTGCTGCTGTTCCAGATACCATTACCTTAATAGAAAAAATCCAGAAATATGATGGGACTTAGTACACAGTTGTTGATTTATCCAATGCTTTCTTTACTATCCCAATAGATTCAAAACAATGGGATCAATTTGCTTTCAGTTGGAAGGCCCAATTATGTACTTTTATATGCTTACCACAAAGATATCTGCATAGTCACACTATTTATCACAGGACTGTAACTGAACATTTGGATGAATTAGAGCTATTTGGAATATAGTTTGCCCACTACAAGGATGATATTATGAGACAGGGAAAAACTGTAGAAGAAGTGGAGAAGGGTTTGACACTTTTAATTGAACATATGAAAAACAAGGGGTGGGAGATTAACCTTGCAAAGATTCAAAGGCCAGGTCAAACTATAAAGTTTTTGGGTGTACAATGGAGTCAGGGGCTGCAAGAGATTTTTCTACAAGCTTGACAGAAGATTCAGGATTTTCCTATCCTCACGAATAAGAAAGAGGCCCAAAAGTTTATAAGATTATTAGGATATTGGCAACATCACACACCATATCTAGGACAAATTTTGAAACCTTTATATAAAATTAGTAAAAAAAAATATGAATTTTATTGAGGACTTGAGCAGACAAATACTTTTCATGAAACTGAGGTGGCTACTCAACTGGCCCTAGATTTATGGCCTATGCAAAGTGGTCCAGTGGAATTACACATGACTGTAGAGGATGAATATGCAAACTGGAGTTGATGGCAAAAACAACAAAGCCAAAATGTACCCTTAGGATTTTGGTCTGGGAAACTCCCTTTATCTGCAGCTCAATATATCCCTTTTGGAGAGCAGTTGTTAGCTGCATATTGGGCTTTGGTAGAGACTGAATGGCTGACTTTAGGCCTAGAATCCCAATTATGAGCAGGATAATGAGTACCTCAGCTTCTCATAGAATTGGACATGCACAGGAAGCTAGCATAATTAAATGGAAATGGTATATTCAAAATAGATCTAAAACAGGCAAAAGTGGAGTTTCTACTTAAATGAATCTATAGCAAACATAGATACTGAGGGAAATGGTACACCCTCTGAACCAAATCAACCATTGTTACAATCCTTGGTAAAATGGAATGAGGGATATGATGCATTAGCTGAAGAACAAAAGAGACCTGTATGGTTTATTGATGGGACAGCAAAATATTTGGGCCATAAAAGACATTGGAAAGTGGTAACCTATAACATATGTACTAGGCAGACTTTGGAAAGCACTGGGATAGGTGGAAGTAGTCAATATGCTGAACTTAGGGCATTATACCAAACTATTAGAACAGAATAAGAAGGACAGTGTCATATATTCACTGATTTAAGGGTGGTAGCTAATGGGTTAGCTACATGGATGTCCATATGGAAATATCAAAATTGGGAATTTCATGGCTAACAAGTCTGGGGCAAGTCTGGGCATCTTATGGGAAGATACATGGGACATGTCTTTGGTTACTGATTTGTCAGTTTTTCATGGTCCTCATCACACTAGTATATGAGTATAATGCACATGCTGATCGACTAGCAAAGATTTCTACTCAACATATTTTCCCTACTCTGACACCAACGGATGATCTGGTACTAGCAAAATGAGTCCATCAAACAGCCAGTCGTTTAGGGGTCCAGGTCACACACCAGTGGGCAAAAGACCAAGGCATTCATATCTCTCATTCATTGTTAAAACAAGTAACTGAAGAATGTTATACGTGACAGTTGGAAAAGGAACAAACTGTTACTCTGGTAGTAACTGGAGAAATAGCAAGGGGAAAAATACCAGACCAAATTTGACAAATAGATTATATTGAACACCACCCTAAGATATTATTTTATGGGCTCATTTTGTTATAAAGTTCTGTTGACACCAGTTGCCCCACTGACCCATATAATGAATATGAAAGATTTTGGGGCTGAGTGTAATGGTAATTTGAATTGGAAAATCTTTCTTATTCTTTAATAGGCCTACTAAATCACCTGGCAGCCTAAGTCACATGTGGTGGGAGGAGATTGCTGAACTGGCAGAACAGGAAAGGTGGAGCAGACTTGGGAGGAAGTGAGTGAGCTCAGTACGGGACAAGGGGAGAGGATGCAGGCAGGTGAGCACAAGGCACTTGTGAGTGTTTGTTTGTGAGAAGGCCCTTGCTGAGGGAGGGAGGGAGGCTTGGAAATGGCTTCGTCCTCTGTGGTGATCATGTTTATTAACTTCTTGGTCACCATGATGGATTTTGCTTCCTGCTTCTGGGATTTGGCTTTCTGGTGTCTAAATAAATGATTTTCTTCTGCTTTGTATATAGAGAGTGTTTTATATTTTGTGATTCAGAACTACGCTGGCATATTCATAGTCACCACCAGTGCTATGAATATTGCCTTGGTGATACAAGTGGTAGTTACTTTCATGAGTGGGTTGGACTCAATAGGCAAGAATGTCCCTTCCAACTCTTAAATTATGTGATTCTGGGATTGCTAAAACCATTGAACAATTTTCTGAATGCAATCCAGCCCTCTTTCTTCTTATTATTCAATTCAGAGTCCAACTCATTGTCCATTTGTAATGCCTATACAGGCATAGACATACATATATACACGTTTGTATATAGGTATTGAAGTAATAATTTAAAGGAATGATCATGTAAGTAACTCCAGGTCATAGCATGGACAATCAATATTTTTCCATCTATTTTGAAGACCTATGCGTCATGTATCATTAGTAATTCAGTAATCCTGAATCTCACACTAGGGCTGGATATAATCAGCACAAAACCACCCACAAACAGGAATATATAGAGAACTTCACCATTGTAGTATATCCCTTTTCTCTTTTAACCCCACCTCATACATCTTGTATGACATTGGCAAGCATTTTTGGTAACATATTGCTGTCTGATGATTATATTTAAAATATAAATAAAATAATGCATAAGTATTATTACAATTAGTAATCATTATATCATGTTTGTACACAACTCTTATGCTACATTGTCCCCAAATTAATACTATATTCTAGATGTGGTCTAATCAATATGGTGCACTGCAGGAATATGCATTTACAATGTTAAATATTTGAAGGACTTGTGATGTTTCCCCAGCATTTAGCTTTGTTTTCTGCATGCAGTAGATATTTTCTAAATGTTGCACTGTTTTATTTTATTTTGTAAGTGTTCTTCATAAAATGCCATCTCCACCCTTATCCCCAGCCCCACTCCCACATATTACTTTGAGATTAATCTTTTGGCATCAATATCCAACCTCAATGAATTTAGTAGTTGCACTACAGACAGACTTTGGGTTGGCTTATACTTGAAGCTGTTCCATTTTGGTAGGATCTGTTGCAGTGGAGACATCCATCCATTTGATATAGTGTAAGAGCACTGGCTTGGCAGCCAGGGAACCTGGATTTGTCATTCACCTCAGATGCTTATTATCTAGGTGACTTTGGGCAAGTCACTTAACTTCTCTTGGCTTCGGTTGCCTTATTAAAAAGGAGTAGGTTGAACTAGATGACCTCCAATATCCCTTTCATCTCTAGATCTATGAATTTATGATTTGGTTAGTGAAATCTGATGGTTCCATTTGCTTTGTAAAAATTTTGTTTTAAAATTTTATTTATTTTAAACATTAAATTTTTTTTGAGTTCCAGATTTTCTCTCCTTCCTGTCCTTCCCCCACCATTGAGAAAGAGGGCAAAATGATATCAATTATACATGTGAAATATGTAAAACATATGTCCATATCAGTCATGTTGCAAAAAAAAATGCAAGAAAAATAAAATGAAAATAATTATACTTTAATTTGCACTCATAATTCAGTGTTCTCTCTGGAGGTGCATTAGCATTTTTCATCATGAGTCCTTGGAATTGTTCTGGATCATTGTACTCATCAGAGTAGCTAAGTCTTTCACAGTTGATCATCATTACAAAATTGCTGCTTCCATGTACAATGATCTTCTGGTTTTCTATCACTATATCAATTCATATAGGTTTTCTCAGTTTTTTTCCTGGAAGCATCCTGCTTGTCATTCTCATAGCACAACAGTATTCCATCACAATCATATACCACAAATTGCTTAGCCATTCCCTGAGTGATGAACATCCTCTCAATTTCCAATTCTTTACCAGCACAGAAAGAGCTGCTATACATATTTTTGTACAAAAAAGTCCTTTCTCCTTTTCTTTGATCTGTGATGGCATGGTCTTCTTTGGCAACAATGGATGAACACGATCCTGTGAGTAGATGCAGCTGGCTAAATGCTAGCTGGGTACCTCACCTCCTCCTCTCCCATCTGCTTCTCCCTCCCCTTCCTTCTCCTCTCCAAAGGAAGGTAAATTTGGATGGCCAAAAGTTGCCCAGTTGACTTGGGTTTTTACTGACTCCTCTTCCTCTCCTCCCCTCCCCTCCCCTCCCCTTCCCTCTCTTCTCCTCTCCCAAAACCATAAACCTACTACACTCTGAAACTAGGACTCCAATGGGCCTCTGCCAAAGGTGCCTGGAGCCCCCTAGCTTTAGAGTAATTATCAGTGGTAACTATTGCTGTTTCCCACCCAGCCTGATGTCTTTGTTTTTCTTGACCTCATTAAAAGGGCCATGCCCTGGCTACTTCTTAAACAGGCCTATTCAATGAGTGGGCATTGCCTCACCCTAAGTGAGGGCCTGCAAAGACCTTGGCCTAAAGAGCCCAAGGTCTTCCAGTGCATCCTGGGTCATCTCCAGTCATCCTGAGGAATATCAGGTCACTGGACCCAGATGGCTCTGGAGGAGAAGTGAGGCTGGTGACCTGCACAGCCCTCCCTCACTCAAAGCGAAGTTAAGTGCAAGTCACATCATCATTTCTCTGATGGCGTGGTCTTTGTCAAGGAATGATGAACTCGATGATCTGTTTGTGATATAGACCTAGTAGTGGTGGTATTGTTTGGTCAAATAATATGCAGTTTTATAGCCCCTTTGATATAGTTTCATATTGTTTTCCAGAATGGTTGGAACAGTTCACAACTCCACCAAGAGTACACCACTAGTGCCTATTTTTCCACATCTCCTCTAGTGTTTATCACTTGCCTTTACTATCATGATAGCCAATCTGGTAGGTGTGTGATGGTACCTCAGAACTGTTTTAATTTGTTTTTCTCTATTCAATAGTAATTTAGAGCATTTTTATATGACCATATATAGCTTTGGTTTCTTCTTTTTATTTATTTATGTTAAAGTTTTACTTAGCATTTTATTTTTCCTAGTTACATGTAAAAACAACTTTTAACATTCATTTTTAAAACTTTGAGTTCCAAATTCTCTCCCTTCCTCCCTACCCTATTTTGTCTTCTGGAAACTGCTTGTTCACATTCTTTGACTATTTTTCAATTAGAGAATGATTCTCATTTTTATAAATTTGACTCAGTTCCCTACATAATTGAAAAGTGAGGCTTTTGTCAGAGAAGCTGTAAAATCCCCCCCTTCCTCTCTGGTTTTCTGCTTTCTAATTTGTGATTCATTTGTTTTGTTTGTGCAAAAAATTTTAAATGTCATGTAATCAGAATTACCTAATTTTATTTCCTCTTATCCTCTCTATTTCTTATTTGGTCATAAACATTTTCCTTATCTATAGATTTGGCAGATAAAATTTTCTATGCCCTCCCCCACAATTTACTTATGATATCCTTTGTGTCTGAATCGTGTACCCATTTTGACCTTATCTCTGTATATTTTTTAAAGATGTTGGTCTATCTTAGTTTCTGCCAAACTGCTTTCCAGTTTTCTCAGCAATTTTTTGTCAAATAATGATTTCTTGTTCCAAAAGCTTGCTATTGTTTGCTGGTCAGTATTTAACAACTAGATTTTAAAAAATGTACTAATGATACATTTGCAAATTTAATCCACATTATCAGCATTTTCTCCATCACTTTCTTAAGTCTAGTCACCCAAAATAAACTAGCCCTGATTTGTAGCATTTGTTGATTTTTAAAGCATAGAAACTCAAACTGAAAAAAAAATAACCAAATAGCATTCAAGAGAAGGTTTGAGCTGGCTAATGAGATGTGCTTTGAGGGAAGCTAGAGATAGAAGCTGTAAGGTAAGGTGAGTATTAATTCCAGATACAGAGGATCATTTTTGCAAAGACATGGAGGTGGGAAATGAAATGTCCTGTATGAGGGACCTCAAGTAGTCCATTTAATTTAGCTTGGTAGTGTACAACAATGGTGCCAAACATGCAGCCAGGAACACTCCCATGTACAGTCCAAACCATACTGAAATGTAATAAGGAAATATTTAACAAAATAAAGATACAACAACTATTAGATAACTACATTTAAAAATTAAGGCAATATGCAGCCCATGGTGATCCTTATGTATGCATTAGTGGCCCGCATTTGTGTCTGAGTCTCACACACTTGGTGTAGAGCATGGTGAGAATAGCCCTGTCTCTGGCTTGTGACTCTAATGCAGATGCCTGGTCATTACACTGGACCTGTGTCTTGCTGTGTTTCTTGTATACAGTGACCATGCATCCCCTTTGCAAGGACACATGGGGCTGGCTCTGTTCCCTGCCACTCTGACAGACCCATGCCAGGATTCCACAGGAATTAGACCCAACGTTTTGTTGGTCCTCTCCTGCCCTGTCTCTGTTTAGAACGTCAGCTGCTTTGGACAGTCGTCTTCTTGTATAGTCCCTGACTACATGGAAGTGCCCATTGCTTTTTCCTATGGTTTAATTTATATTCCAGAGCATTTCTTTGATTTCCTTACATTTTCCAGTATAATGACAAAAACCTTTAAAATATATGTGTATGTGTGTCTGTATGTACATAGCTTCCTTCAGCAGCTTCAGGTCATTCTAAACTTTAGCATGTTAAGTTGTTATGTTCATCTTCTATTACCTGCCATTTTCTCTTCTCCTTTTCAGGACTTTCAAAAATTAAAGCTGGTGAGATTTCCAGTGCCAAGATGGCAGATTGAGGAAGGAACCCTCTGAAGCCCTCACAAATTCCCCTCCAAGCCACCTCAGAACCGATCTAGGAGCAGGGAAGCAGCTTACCAGCCTAGGAGGAAAGGTCTGTTTCACTGGGGTGGGAGAAGAATGAAGTCTTAGTGCAGCAGCAGTAGAAGAAGCCAGACTCGCAGCAGGAGGCCTGCAGCAGGCTTCCAAGACTGGGGCAATTCACCAGTAAGGACCTGCCCTCCTGCAAACCAGCAGCCCCCTAGGCAAGTGAGCAATCTGTGCAGCGCAGTCACTTGAGCAACCCCCTCTCCAGCACAAGCCACCAGCTAGGTGGTGACCCACCCAGGAGCTGGCCAACAGAGAGACACTCTCCCAAGGGTCTATCAGCAGAGAGAACTTGTTTCGATAGCAGCCTGGAAGCAGAGACCCACTCTTGAAGTAGACTAACAGCTAAACCTCATACTCATAGGAGGCCAAGGGGAGGCCCCACCCCCCAGAACAAGCCAGGAGGGAAGCCTATTCTCCAGGGAAAACAAGCACCTAAGCTCTGAAGTCAGCGGTAAAACCTAGTGCCCCAGCAGGAAAAGTTTAGAGCAGTGCAGGACCAGAGCCCAGTTCTCACATTCTCACACACCAAGTCACAAAAAAAGGCAGAAAAGAAATGAGCAAAAAACAAAGAAAAGATCCTGATTATAGAAAGTTACTGTGGTGATAGGGAGGATCAAGGCATAAACTTAGAAGGAGACAATAGTGTCAGAATGGCTACCTGTGAAGCTGCAAAGGAAAGTGTGATTTGGTCTCAGGCCCAGAATGGATTCCTGGAAGAGCTTAGAAAAGATATTTAAGAGCAAATTAGAGAAGTAGAAGAAAAGTTGGGAAAAGAAATGAGAGTAATGAAAGATAATCATGAAAAAAGAATCAGCAGCATGGGAAAAGGTATACACAAATTTACTGAGGAAAATACCACTTTAAAAAATAGGTTGAATGGAAAAGGAGTTACGAAAGCTCACTGGAGAAAATAATTCCTTAAAAATTAAAATTGAACACAAAACTGAATGACTTTATGAGACATCAAGATGTGATAAAAATAACATCATAAAAAGAAATAGAAGAAAATGTGAAATTTCTCATTGGAAAAACAAATGACCTAGAAAATAGATCCAGGAGAGAAAATATAAGAATTATTGGACCACTTGAAAGCCATGATAAAAAAAAAAAAAGCCTGGACAGCATCTTTCAAGAAGTTATCAAAGAAAATTGCCCTGATATAACCAGAAAGCAAAATAAAAATTGAAAGAATCCACTAATCACTACCTGAAAGAGATCCTCAAATGCAAAAATCTAGGAATAAAAAATTCCAGAGCTCACAGGTCAAAGAGAAAATATTGCAAGCAGTAAAAAACAAATAATTAAAATATTGCAGTGCTACAGTAAGGATTACAGAAGATTTGACAGCTTCCACATTAAAGAAACAGAAGGCTTTGAATATGTTATACCAGAAGGCAAAATTGTTAGGATTACAACCAAGAATCGCCTACCCAGAAAAATTGACTGTAATCTTTTAGAGAAAAAATGAACAATTAATGAAAATTCAATTTCAAACATTTCTAATTAGAAGACCAGTGCTAAGTAAGAAAAATTTGACCTCCAAATACAAGACTCAAGGAGAACATAAAAAGGTAAAAAGAAACACGAAAGAAAAAACATGCCATTCAATAAAGTTAAAGTCTTTTATATTTCCATATGGCAAGATAGCATTTATAACTCTTAACAAGTTTATTATAAGAGCAATTAGAAGGAGTATATGTAGATGGAGGGTATGGATATAAAGTGACTTTGATGGGATGATACCCCAAAGATAAAATAAAGAGATGAGAAAGAAAATAGGAAAAAGTGGAGGGGAGAGATTGAATGGGGGTGAATTATCCCACAAAAAAGTTACCCCACATGAAAAAAGCTTTGATAATGGAGAAGATGAGGAGTGGAGGTGGCAGGCACAGCTTAAATCTTACTCTCAACAAAATTGGCTCAAAGAACGAATAACATACACACTTATTTGTATATAGAAATCTATCTCACACTATAAGGAAGTACAAAAAGGACAGGGATAATAGAAAAGGGGAAGACTGATAAAAGGGAGGGAAGCTGGTGATTAGAAGTAAAACACTTGTGAGGAGGGAAAGGGTGTGGGGTAAGAGAGAGAGAAAAAGTGGGATAAACAAGTGAAAAATAGTATGCAGAGAAAGAAATACAGCTACTTATCATAACTATAAATGTGAATGGGATGAACTCACTCATAAAACCGAGAAGCAGATAGGAGAATGGATTAAAAACTAGAATCCTACAATATGTTGTTTACAAGAAACACATTTGAAACAGAGAGATACACATAGGGCAAGGGGCTGGAGTAGAATATATTATGCTGAAACAAAGCAGAGGTAGCAGTCATGATCTCAGACAAAGCAAAAACAAAAGTAGATCTAATTAAAAAGTAGATCTAATTAGGTTCAATAAAGAAGGAAACTATATTTTGCTGAAAGATACCACAGGTAATGAAGTCATATCAGTATTAAACACATATGCACCAAATGGCACAGAATATAAATTTCTGAAGAAATTGAATGAGCTACAGGAGGAAATAGATAATAAAACTATACGAATGGGTGACCTCAACTTTCCCCTCTCAGCACTGGATAAATCTAACCAAAAATAAACAAAAAAGGAATTAAGGAAGTGAATAAAACTCTGGAAAAGTTAGATATGATAGATCTCTGGAGAAAATTCAATGAGAACAGAAAAGAATACATCCTTTTTCTCAGCAACACATGTTACCTGCACAAAAACTGACCATATATTAGGACATAAAAACCTCACAACCAAATACAGAAAAGCAGAAATAGTAAATGCATGCTTTTTACTTCATAATGCACTAAAAATTATATTCAACAATGGACAAAGAAAGAGTAAAAATTAATTGGAAATTAAACAATCTAATCCTGAAAAATAAGTAGGTCGAAGAAAAATTATAGAAACAATTGATAATTTAATTTAAGAAAATGACAACAATGAGACAACATAAAAATTTATGAGATGCAGTCAAAGCAGTACTTAGGGGAAAATTTATATCTCTATTTGCTTACATCAATAAAAGAGAGAAAAAGCGGACCAGTGAATTGGGCATGCACCTAAAATAAGAAAAACTAGAAAAAGAGCAAGTTAAAAATTCCCAATTAAACACCAAATTGGAAATCTTGAAAATCAAAGGAGAGATTAATAAAATCAAAAGTAAGAAAATCATTGAACTAATAAATAAAACTAGAAGCTGGTTTTATGAAAAAAAACCCCAGTAAAATAGACAAACCATTCATTAATTTGATTTAAAAAAGGAAAAAATAAAACCAAACCAGTAGTATCAAAAATGGAAAGAGCCAACTCACCACCTATGAATTAAGACAAGAGTTAGGAGCTATTTTGCCCAATCATATGCCAGCAAATTTGACAATCTAAATCAAATGAACGAATATCTACAAAGCTATAAACTACCTAAAATAACAGAGGAAGAAACAAAGTACTCAAATAACCAATTTAGAAAAAGAAATGGAACAAGTCATCAATGAACATCCTATGAAAAAATCCCCAGGACCAGATGGATTTACATGCAAATTCTACCAAACATTTAAAAAAAACAATTAATCCCAATACTATATAAACTATTTGGAAAAATAGGCAAATTCCTTTTATGTCACAAATATGATGCTGACACAAAAAGAGCCAAAACAGAGAAAGAAAACTATAGACCAATTTCCCTAATGACTATTGATGCAAAAAATTTTAAGTAAAATACTAGCAAAGAAATCATAGCAACACGTCACAAGGATCTTACACTCTACCAGGTGGGATTTGTATCAGGAATGCAGGACTGGTTCAATATTAGGAAAGCTAATAGCATAATTGACTGTATCAATAACAAAACCAACAGAAATCACATGATTCTCTCAATACATGCAGAAAAAGTCTTCTACCAAATAGCAGGTATTTCTATTAAAAACACTAGAGAGCATAGGAATAAATGGATCTTACCTTAAAATGAAAAATAATGTTTTTCTGAAACCATCAGCAAGCATTATCTCTAATAGGGATAAGCTAGTAGCCTTCCTGATACAATCAGGGGTGAAGCAAGAATGCCCATTATCACTTCTATTATTTAATATTGTAATAGAAACGGAAGCAATAGGAGAAGAAAAAGAAATTAAAGGAATTTGAATAAGTAATGAGGAAATAAAACTATCACATTTTGCAGATTATATGATGTTATACTTCGAGAAGATTCCTAGAGAATCAACTAAAAAACTACTGGAAATTATTAACAATTAGTAAAATTGTAGGATGCAAAATAAATTATTAGCATTTCTAAATGTTATCAACAAAGTCCAGTAGCAAGAGATAGAAAAAGAAATTTCATTTAAAATAGTCATAGACTACTGGCCAAGAGAAACCCAGGAACCATATAAACATAACTATAAAACACTTTTCACACAAATAAAGACAAATCTAAACAATTGGAAAAATATTAGTTGCTCATGGGTAGGTCAAGTCAATATAATAAAAATGACAATTCTACCTAAATTAATTTATTTATTCAGTGCCATACCAATCAAACTACCAAAAATTAATTCTATTGAACTAGAAAAAATATTAAAATTCATCTGGAAGAGCTCAAGGATATAAAGAGAATCAATGAAAAAAAAGTGAAAAAAGAATCTAGCTATACCAGATCTCAACCTTTATTATAAGGTGGCAATTATCAAAACAACCTGGTACTGGTTAAGAAATAGAGTGGTGGATCAGTGTCATAGTTTAGGTACAAATTACATTGCAGTAAAAGATCATAGTAATTTAGTATATGATAAACAAAAATCCAGGCTTTTGGAACAAAATCTCATTATTTAACAAAAACTGCAGGGAAAACTGGAAAACAACATGGCAGAAAGTATAGACTAATATCTGACAGTATATACCAACATAAGATTAAAATGGGTTTATGATTTACACATAAAGGGTGATACCATAAGCGAAGTAAGAGAGCATAGAATAGTTTATGTCAGATTTATAGAAAAGAAAAGAACTCAGGACCAAAGTAGACATAGAGAACATTACAAAATATAGAACAGATAATTTTGATTATATAAAATAAAGTTTTTGCACAAACAACACCAATGCAACCAAAATTATAAGGAAACTGAAAACTGGGAAAAATTTTTGCAACAAGTTTCTCTGAGAAAGGCATTATTTCTCAGATATATAGAGAACTGAGTCAAATTTATAAAAATGCAAAGTCATTCCCCAACTGACAAATGGTCAAAGGATTTGAACAGGCAGTTTTCAGACAAAAAAAATCAAAGCTATCTCTAGTCATATGAAAAAATGCTTTCAATCACTATTGACTAGAGAGATAAAAATTAAAACAATTCTGAGGTACCACCTCACACTTATCAGAGTGGTTAATATGAGAAAAAAGGAAAATGTTAGATGTTGGAAGGGGTGAAGGAAAAATGCACTTTTGGTAGAATTGTGACCTGATCTGACCATTGTGGAGAACAGTTCAGAATTATGCACATAGGGCTACATAACTGTGCATACCCTTTGATTCAGAAATACTACTGCTAGGTCTATATCACAAAGTGATCCAAAAAGGGGGAAAGAACCTAACTGTACAAAAATATTTATAGCAGTTATTTTGTGGTGGCCAAGAATTGGAAATTGAAAGGATACCCATCAACTGGGGAACAGGTAAACAAACTGTGGTATATGATTGTAATGGAATGTTATTGTGCTGTAATAAATGACAAGTAGGATGATTTCAGAAAAATATGGAGATATTTACATGAATTGATTGCATAGTGAAGTGAACAGAAGCAGGAGAACATTGTTCACAGTAACAGCAATATCGTTCTGTGAAAAACTGTGAATTACTTGGCTATTTTCAGCAAAATCCAAGATAATTTCAAAGGACTAATGATGAAGCATACTATCTGCCTTCAGAGAAAGAACTGATTAATTGAATACAGACTTAGGCATGCTATTTTTCACTCTCTTCCTTTTTTTTAATAATTCTTCTTGTACAAAATGATTAATATGGAAATGTTTTATATAATTGTACATGTATAATCTATATCTGATTGCTTACTGTCTAAGTGAGGGGAAAAGGGAAGGAGGGAGGGAAGGACAGAATTTGAAACTCAAAACTTAAAATAAAAATGTTAAAAAAAATCATAGTTGTCTGGTGAGCTCCCTATGTATGCACATCATTCTTTTTAGAAAACTCTTCCCTTTCTTTTCATTAAAATTCTTTTTCTTTTATGTCTTTAGAATTCTAACCCTGAAAACTTCTTTTCTCGTAGGTTGACTTGCTGTATAGAAATTATATCCCTGTGATCTAGTACTTCTTATCCTTTGTCTCTGTGTGGAAATGAATCTGTTTTGTAGGGCAGGGCAATCTTGTCAGATCATTCATGTGACTTTCAGACATCCACCAAGTAAGGGGGTGCCTAGACTTTTTTAATGCCCTTATAGACGACAAGGAAGCAATATCAAGGAAGCAAGGATAGCTTTGTCACCCTTTAGGGAAAACTCATCTTTTCTGAGGAAAATCGAAATAATGAACATTGTTTTACCTACCTTATAAGGTTGTTGTAAAGAAAGCATTTTATAAACTGTTAAGTGCTATTATTATTCTGATTTCCATTTGCAACATGACATTTCATTCAAAATAATGACAGTGAAAACTCCTGACTAATTTTCACCATGGAATATTGTGTTTTGCTCCCAAACTATTTGCATTTGAAAGATATGACAACTAAAAATGGGATGAATCAATATGACATCTTTTATCCTGACTTAAATAAGAAGTTCCAAAGGGTGTATTATATCCTGGTGAATTAAAAACTTTGTTCTCTTACATTTTCTACTTTCATTGTTTTTAGGGGAAAGGGGGGTGGCATGACCTGTTTTTATTTTTATATCTTGCAATTATTAGCTGCTTTTATTTTGTATCCTTTCTTTATGTACTGCGTTTTGAAGTCAATCTTTTCCATGATTGACACAAAAAACCTAAGTTTCTCCTTGTCTTTTTCTTTTGGAGTGGAGGTTCATTATTCTTCTCACGACACGTCTCTGCTGAGTAGATCACACCGGGTGAGTGTGAGGAGCTTAAATTACCGCCAGCTAAATTTCCATCTTACCTCAGAAAATTTCATGTTACAGTTTTCTTAAGGCAAGAACACATCAAATTTCCTCTTAAATAATCATTGGGTTGTTACATTTCAGATTGTCTGTGGAGCTCTCCAAGCCTTTGGCTTAGGGGCTTAACTGGTTAGAATTTTTTGTTCCATGGCATACCTGGACATATCCAAGGCATACCTGACCATACCCAACACATACCTTGAGGAGGTGTGTCCAAAAACAGTTTATCTGTTAGTGGAGAGAGTGAATTGATTAAAATGGAAAAGATTCACCTACATAAAAACAGCCGGGAAACAATAGCAGCTTGGTATCAATTCACCATTTCCTGGTCTTATAGCATCCTTTCCCAATTCTGTGCACCCCATTTCCTATGCCTAGAATGTATTCTTCTCCCTCCTTCTTTGTCTTTCTCCAATCTAGCTGTTAAATCTCTACCCATTCTTCAAAGCATAGCTTAAAGGCAGCTTTCCATGTTAGCCTTCCTTGGTTTGACCATCCAGAAGCAATTCTAAGATGCAGAGACAGCATGGTATAATGAAAGGATTCATGAATTTTGAGTCAGAAGACCTGCTTTTAAATCCTAGCTCTGCCACTTCCTACATTGCTTTGGACACTTCCCTCAGCTTTTCTAGAACTCAGTTTCCCCACCTGTAAAATGAGAGAGCTGAACTAGATAATTGTTATAAATCTGTGGTCTCCTTGGGTCTCCTGTAGCACTACTTAGCACATTATATTCTTTAGTATAATTATTTGTGTTTATAATTTATTTTCTTCCTCTTTCTCAACCCCTACTGCTCAGTAGTAAATTCCTAGAGGACAAAACTACGTGTATTCACCTTTATATCTCATCCCTTTATCTGAGGGTGGACTGGAAGCAGCTTTGTACCAGCTTCTGAAGGAGAACTGTTAAATTTCTCATGTAAGAATTTACGCTGTTGAAATCTACAAATGCTGCAAATCAGGGCTTGATTTATTGTTTTGTTGATTGTCTAGACTTAAGAAAGTGATCGAGAAAATGTTTGTAACGCAGATTAAAGTTTAAAAGTATGTCATGGGTATCTCTTTTCTTTTTGAAGAGCCCATTATTAAACATTTACTAATATACCCTTGCCCTCATCCCAACAGCCAGTATATCCCCTTGTACAAAGAAGTTTTCCATTTAATTGAACTGCAAAAGATTCTGTTGAGTTTTAACTCTAAAATTGATGGTGACATAGCCACAGCAAGAATTTGAGTGCATTGATCTCAGTGATGGTGTACAAAGAGGACTTGGATTTGTAGGGAAGAAAAAACCTGGCTTTCTTTAACAGGTGTAGGTTTCAATGCACTGAGTTATGCCAAGTTCTCAGTTGGGATGCTATGCTAGTAAGAGTCTTCTTATGAAGTAGTTAGCTTTAACTAGTGACCAAAGAATGAGCCACCCCGAATGATAGAACTTCATTTCACTATGGAAAAAGCAACTCAGAGGTCACACCCCAAAGGTGATTTGTCAGTCAGTCAATTAACATGCTATATACCAGGTAATATGTTAGGTACTGAGGTTACAAAGAAAAAAGTGAGAAACAGTCCTTACTCTCAAGGATCCAACAATCTAACAAAGGAAACAACATGCATGTATATTTAACAATAATAATAAATCATAATAATAAAATAACTAGCATTTCTATACTACTTACTATGTGCCAGGCACTGTGCTGAGCACTTTACAAATATTATCTCATGCGGACCTCACAAAAACCCTGGGAAGTGGGTACGATTTATTATCCTCATTTTACAGTTAAGTTAAATGGCTTGCCCAAAGTCGCACATCTAATAAGTATCTGAGGCTGAATTTGGCCTCAGGTCTTCCTGATTTCAGGCCTACCACTCTATCCCTTGTGCCACCTAACTACCTAATGTATATTTGAATATTTTGTAAAATACAAAATAGATATGATAATCTTTAGGAGGTAGATACTGGCAGCGTAGAGGATCAAAAAGTCTGCTTTTAGAAGCTAGTACTAGAGCTTAGCCTTGAAAGAAACTAGGGATTGCTGAGGACAGTGTGCCTTCCAGGCATGGAGGACAGTCAACATAAAGGTCTTGTAGGGGAAACAATTAGAAAAACAAATTTGGCAGGAACATGATGCTGCCTTTATAGACAAAGAATTGTAAATTTTTAATATATTGGATTAGAAGACAATTTCTATCTTTATTAGTCTTTCTACATAGTGATGCTGAAAGAAGAGCAATGTGATGAGTTCCCCTGTTCTTTAAGCAAATGCCATTTAGTAAATTGCTTCAATTCAATTTAACATTTATTAAATATTTACAATATGGAGGACGTAGTGTGAAGGATGATTCAGTTTTGTCATGCTAGGTGACACAATGGATAGAGTACTGACCCTAGAGACCCAATCCAGTGTCAGATACTCACGAACAATATTGTTCAATTATTTCAGTTACGTACAACTCTTCGTGATTCCATTTGGAGTTTTCTTGGCAAAAATACTGGAATGGTTTGCCATTTCCTTCTCTAGCTCACTTTACAGAGGAGAAAACTGAGGCAAACAGGGTTATATGATTTGTCTAGTGTCACATAGGTATTAAGTATCTGAGGCCTGATTTGAACTCAGGTCTTCCTGCTCCTAGGCTCAGCTCTCTATCCACTGGGCCACTTCGCTACCCTACTAGCTATATGACAGATCACTAAACCTCTGTCTGCTCTAGTTTCCTCAAGTATAAAATGGGGATAATAATAACACCTGCCTCTCAGGGTTGTTGTGGGGATCAAATGAGAATATTTGTAAAGCACCTATCATGGTGCCTAGCACATAGTATTTAATTTGATTTAAGTTAATTTAATAAATGCTTGTTTCCTTCCTTCTGTGCCCTTGCTGGGGGCAGCTAGGTGGTGTAGTGAATAGAGAGCCAGCCCTGGAGTCTGGAGGATCTGACTTCCAATCCAGTCTCAGACATTTACCAGCTATGTGACCCTTGTCAAGTCACTTTACCCTGTTTGCCTCAATTTTCTCACCTGTAAAATGAACTAGAGAAGGAAATGGCAAACCCCTCCAGTATCTTTGCCAAGAAAACCCCAAATGGAGTCAGATCTGACTGAAACAACTCAACAACAAATATTCTTGCCAGAAGAGGATACTTATTCTCCCACAAGTAGTGACAGATCCACAGTTGGGAAGACCTGAGTTTAGGTCCAGTCTCTGACCATAGTAGCTGTATGACTCTGAGAAAGTCACTTCACCCCTTTATACACTTTTTCACCATTTTGCCCTAGTTCTAGGTAACTCTCTAATTCCAGTTAGAGTTGCAACTAGCTATTGTGGAGCAACAGAATGATGACTTGTTCTCCAACCGGAGCTCCCACAAATCATTGGTCCAGGAAAAAGAAAAAAAGTATCCTCTAAGTACAAAAGAAAAGAATGAGCAAAGGACTACCTGAAGTCTGCAGATGGCTGAGAAGGTCATGGACAAAGCTTTCTTCAAGTATTTATGTTCCGGAGATTAATGAAAGGGTCATTTCAAACACCCCAGAGTTGAATCTTCTGTTACTAAATTCACTTTTTTGGTGGATGGACCAGCTGTGGGAAAATGTGCTACTCTTTAATGAAAGGTGAAAGAAACAGAAAAAAAAAATCACAAACAATCCCTCTGTCTTCTCAGATTATGATTATTTAGGACCATTTGTGCCATAGTTACCACAAGGGCTGGGAGTGAACGTTTAACCAGTTCTTGGAGCATCAAAGGCTCCTCAGCTATGAAAGTTTCTGCCTGATGGATTTTGCTAATACCAAATGTCAGCCTTTTCCATTATTTATTGTATTTGTTAATACTTCATGTAGAGCACTGAGTCAAATTACATATCCCAGAGCAAAAGCTTTTTTCATTATAGACACTGCTTTCTGATATATTATTTTGCAAAATTAGATCCCCTTGAGCAGCCAGTATTCTCAGTTGTCATCATATGAGGTTTCTTCTCCAATTTCCTTCACCTAGCATAGCAAAGTTAACATGTCGCCCCTCCTTTCCTTTCTCTTCCACCCTCAAACAGCAATGAAGATCTGCTTTAAAGGACACTGGATTTTTCAGTCAGAGGTTCTAAGTTTCAAATCCTGCTTTTTATGCTCCTGTATGACTTTGGGCAAGTCACAAGTCGGTTTTTGATCTGCAAAATAAGGGGTTTAGGCTAGATGGCCTCAGAGGCCCCTCATGAATTAAGAGCTCTGGTTCAGTAATGAGTCACACAAGCATGATACAATGCAAAGATCACAGCATTCTGAATTTGAGGACTTAGCTTTGAATCTTCCATCCATAAGCTTCCTAATCTATAAAATGAGAGGATTAGACCAGATGACCTCTAAAGTCACTTTCAACTCAAAAACCTATGATTCAAGCTGATAAGGAATTCAATTTGTCCAGTTCCCATTGGTGAACCATATATCTTGTACCATCTATGAACTCATGTTGCATGGATCAAATCAAGTCAACAAGCATTTATTAAGTGCTTATTGTGTATGGTAAGCATATAAATACAAGCAATAAGAAAGACAGTCCCTGCCCATAAGGAACTTACATCCTAATGGAGAAAGACCATACATGGAGAATCTATATAGACAATTAAATGGAGGAATTTGCCATTAATTTTAGCAGCTTCTTGGGTTGTTCTTTGTCATCTGTCTTGACTATAGCTAAGTAGTGCCATGACTGACAAGTATGAAATGGGGGCAACATTTTGTCAAAAAATTTCTGCTTTTTGCTTTTCAAGCCTCAGGATTGGAAGGGCTATCTAGAGAATGAAGAGTGAAGCTGGGAGAAAAGTGAGGCGTAATCATGAATGACTCAGGCCCAGCTTCCTCCAAATGGAGGTAGTAGGAGGAACAAACCAATCAGAAAACAGGGCAGGCAGAGATGGAGGAATCTTTGAGGGGAAATGGGAAATGGATGCTGCAAACGAATGAAAAGTCACCTGCTTTTCTCTGAACCAGGGGTGGGGAACCTGCAGCCTTGAGACCATATGTGGCCCTCTAGGTCTTCAAGTGCAGCCGTCTGACTGAATCCAAACTTCATAGAACAAATCCCTTTAATAAAAGGATTTGTTCTATAAAACTTGGACTCAGTCAAAAGGCCACATCCAAGGACCAGGAAGGCCACATGTGGCCTGGAGGCCTCAGGTTCCTCAACCCTGCTCTAAACCATAGCTAGTATCAAAGGGGTGTATATAGTTGGCTTGATTGAACGGGACAGGTATCATGGGGTCATTTGCACTGGCTCCTTGCTAAGTGGACACAGAATTCCTTATACTGGTCCTGAATAGCTGAGGCTGCTTCCCTGATTGGTTGACTAAAACTTGGAGGGTAGTCTCTTCTGTGGTCTGTAAGAGCAAACTGAAATAGTTACCCTTTTTGTCTTTTTCTACTCTGTCTCTGCCTTGGACTTCTAAATAGGTCTGCAGTAAGATGGAGAAAGGGATTGCCTGCTCCTTCTCCTTACTTCTCCCTTTATCCAGGAGTAGAATAGGGCAGATTTTGGAAGAACATGGTCAGAAATCTGAGCTCACTTAAGCCTGAGAGAGTAATTTTGAAATCTTCCAGTCCTGGCTGCCTTCTTATATGCCTTTCTGTTTCCTTTTCAGGAATAAATCTGAGAATGTCTACTTCTAGTCTTAGGGGTAACTTCATGGGTAATCTTTAGTTTGAGAGTTTCCTGGTTTCATGACTGGGCATTGGCCTTCTCGAGGGAGAAGACTTTCATGCTTTTCAGAGGAGGAAAGCTCGTGGGAACCAGGCCACATGGACTTCACCAACCCTTTATGATAATGCTTTCAGCTTTCAGTAGTGTAGGTCTGAGATAAATGGGAAGTATTGATTCAGCATTCCCACAAAATATCTTTACCTTCTGGGGAAGTCTCATGAGTTTAATGGACTATTTGAGTATTTTATGTTTCTATATTTGTTCATTGGTGTATGTGAGTCCTTTGGGTCTTGGACATTTTTGTAGTAAGTGGAATTAAGATGGTCCCATACTTTATACATATATCATACACTGACTGTCTATGGTGGGGCAGCAGCTGGGGATCCTGTTGACCATTTGAAGGAGACATCCTATATATGAGCAGTACCTGAGCTTTGGTTTTAGAGATTTTTCCTGTAGAGACCTAGGTCAGAAAGCATGAGTTAAGAGAAAATGTGATTCCTTTGGGTCAGGATCCAAGAATTAAATTCAGTCCATATGATCCCAGAATCCTTGGGTAGGGAGCCCTTGCTCCAGGTGCCATATACAAGACTCCACTCAGTCCCATATCCTTCCATTATCATAAAGACAATACTTTAGGTTAGACAGCATCTGTCTGCCTGCCTGGCATTAATGTCCTCCACGTCAGGGTGTGTGTTACTCTTTTTAAAAAATGTTTTTGTTTTTATTTTTTATTACTTTGTTTTTTCTTTATTGCCTCTTTTTCTCATAGATGCTCAATTTCTTTCCTTACTGCCATTCCTGGTGTTTGTTCTTAGTTACCTGCTGCCCGTGGTGTTCATTGTAATTAGATTTTGTTCCATTATAGAAATAGTTGCTGTGGATGGGTTGGGGGAAGGAAAGGGAGAGCAATAGCTTGCAATGAACTTTGTCCCCTGAGTCCAACAGCCCTTAAGGATGAACTGGCAGCCCGCTTTGACCTTCCTTTTCTGAGTTTCCACATATTCGTAGTGCCTTTGGCAATCTCTTTTAGTTTGTCAGCCAATATCTGCTAACTTATAAGCTGATAATGGCTCAGAATGTTAGCCTTGGGGAGTAGGGCAGTGTTGCATTTTAATAGGGGACTCCCGAGAGACCTAAGAGAATGAATTATAATAATTGAATTTCAAGCACCTTGACAGGTAGGAAAGAGGCGAAAGTTTGGGACAAATGGGGGTGGTCCGGTTGTCACCGTCTAGTCTATTCCCACATCCTCAGTATAATTGCCAACATGATCTTCCTAAAGCCTAGGTCTAACCAGGTCATCCATTTAAATAAGAATGATAATGATAATGACAGATAGTTATATAGCGTTAACTATATGACAGGCACAGTCTGTCATTTGATCCTCATTTTACAGATAAAGAAACTGAGGCAAACAGAAGTTAATTGACTTGCCCAGGTAAAAGTGTTGGTGCTGAGTTGTGTCTGACTCTTTGTGACCCCATGGACCATATTATGCCAGGCCTTTCTATCTTCCAATGTCTCTCAAAGTCTGTCCAACCTCATGTTCACTGTTTCCATGACATTGTCTATACATCTCATCCTTTGCAGTCCTCTTTTTCTTTTGCCTTCAATCTTTCCCAACATTAGGACCTTTTTGCAAGGAATCCCATCTTCTCATTATATGGCCAAAGTATTTAAGCTTCAGCTTCAGTACTTGACCTTCCAGTGAGTAGTCTGAATTAATTTATTTTTAATATTGACCGGTTTGACTTCTGTGCTGTCCAAGGGACTCTTTTCGCCAGCACCACAATTTGAAACTGTTGATTTTGCAAAACTCAGCTTTCCCTATAGTCCAACTTTCATAGCTACACATTGCTACTGGAAAAACCATAGTTTTGACTATACATACCTTTCCCAGCAAGGTGACATCTTTGCTTTTTATTATGCTGTCCAGATTTGTCATAAATTTCCTTCCAAGGAGCAAGTGTCTTTTAATTTCATGGCTTTAGTTGCTGTCTGCAGTGATCTTTGAGCCCAAGAATATAAAATCTGACATTGCTTCCATGTCTTCTCCCTCTATTTGCTAGCAGTGATGGGACCAGTTACCAAGGTCTTAGCTTTTTTGATGATAACCTTCAACCTAGCTTTTACACTTTCCTCTTTCACTCTTGGCAAGAAGCTTCTTAATTCATCACTTTCTGCCATCAGAGAGGTATCATCTGCATGTTTAAGATTGTTGCTCTTTCTCCTGGCCATCTTAATTCTGGCTTTTGATTTATCCAGCCTGGCATTTTGAATGATATACTCTGCATATAAGTTGAATAAATAAGGTGACAACATACAGTGTTGTCATACTTCTTCCCCAAACTTAAACCAATCAGTTGTTCCATTTTTGACTCTAATTGTCCCTTCTTGGACAACATACGGGTCCCTCAGGGGACAAGTAAGATGATTTAGTATTCCCATTTCTATGAGGACTTGCCACATTTTGCTGTGCTCCACATAGTTAAAGGCATTAATGTAATTACTGAAGCAGAAGTAGAGCTCTCCACCATGACATGTCCATCTTGGGTAAGCCTGCATGGCATTGCTCAGAGTTTTGTTGAGTTACCCAAACCCCTCCGCCATGACAAGGCAATGATATAGGAGGGGTCAGCTAGAAGTATCAGAGGTCAAATATGAACTCAGATCCTGACTTTAGGCCTGGTACCCTATCCACTGTGCCACCTAGCTGCCCAACTCCAAGGATCAGATATAAACTCTTCTTTTTGGTATATCAATGCCCCAGGCATGTACTACCTTTCCAATCTTCTTACACTTTGTTTCCCTCTATGTATTCCATGATCCAGCTAGATTGGCCCACTTGCTCTTCCTTTAAAGGATACAGCATCTCTTACCTCTGTGTATTTGTACTGCCTGTTCCCTACGTTTGTGACATACTCCCTGTTCACTTCTGCCTCTTAGTTTCCCTGCCTTCCTTCAAGACTCAGGTTAAATACTACTTTCTGAAGAGGTCGTATTTATTCCTCTTATGCCGCTAGTGCCTCTTGCTTTCAGATTTGTTGTTGTTCTGTCGGTTCAGTCATATCTAACTCTATGACCTCATTTGGGGTTTTCTTGGCAAAAATACTGAAGTACTTTGCCATTTTCTTTCCCAGATCATTTATACAGATTTGGAAATTGAGACAAACAGGGTTAAGTCACTTGCCCAGGGTCTCACAGCTAGAGTCTGAGGCCAGATTTTAACTCATGAAGATGAGTCTTCTTGTCTCCAGGCTTCTTCATGCTATCTGCTCTACCACCTAGCAGTTCATACTCTCAGATTATTTTCTGCTATGCTGTAGACATCCTTCTTTTTTGTGTGAGGCAATTGGGGCTAAGTGACTTGCCCAAGGTCACACAGCTAGTAAGTGTCAAACGTTTGGACTGAGACCATATTTGAACTCAGGTCTTGCTGACTCCAGGGCAAATGCTCTATCTGCTGTGCCACCTAGCTGCCCCAATTCTGTAGACATCTTATAAGTACCTACCTAATAACGTCATCTCTCCTATTAGAATGTTATCTCCTTGAGAACAAGAACTATGTTTTTGCCTTTCTTTATACCTCTAGGGCTTAGCACAGTATGACTCATAGTACGTGCTTTGTGTTGACTGGCAGACTGACTCTCCTCACCTACTCCTAAGATCCACTCTGTGAAAGCATTCACATGGATGGAAAATGGTTGGAAACAAAGTGGTTGCTCATCAATAGGGGAGTGACTAAACAAACTGTGGTATATGAATGTAATAGATTACTATTGTGCAGGAAGAAATAATGAACATGAGGGATTGAAGGAAAGTAGGATGAGGAGGGAGGACGTGGGAAAGCCTCTATGAACAGCTGTAAGATGAAGTGAGAATCTAGGGAACAGTACAAATCAAGATTACAATAAAGCAAATGAAAAGAGCCCTAAAAGTACACTGAACCTTGAATAACTTTAATGACCAATTGTTTTCAGAGAGCATATAATGAAATATTTCTCTCTAGGAGTGGGGCTACTGGGGCAGAGACCATCGTACATTGTCAGTCAGTATATTGGTTGTTTCTACTTAACTATTTTTATTTTTTTATAGGGGAGGCTTACTGTTGAGCTGGTATATGTAGAAACCACTATGGTGTTTAAAAAAGTCAACAAATATTATTAGAAAGAAAAAAAATCACTCATATAATTCTCTGAGTAATATCCTCAGTTGGCTAATATCAAGGAGTTTGAGTTGAAACATTTAAGGAGAATTATTGTGGGGTGTATGGAGATAACATCAACCTCACAGTTAGGAGAGCAAGGTTCTCGTTCATACTCTATCACTAACCAGCTGGATGACCTTGGGCAAGTCACTTTACCAATGTGGGCCTCAGTTTTCTTGCCCCTGAAAAGAGAACATTGGTCTAATTGATCCCTAAGAGCTCTGCTATCTTTAACTTTGTAGGAGACTATGAAACAGAGGAGTAGTAGGTCAGAAAATATTAAATGAGCAAAAAAATTGCAGTGACTTTGAAGGATGAAGGCTAAGATATGGATTCTATCACTTTCTCAGAGGCGCTCTAAGATAAGGAAGGGTAATGGAAAATTCAATTTTTGGACCAAGTATTTTAGAAAACCTTCAGGATTTGTTTTTTTCTCCTCCCCTTTCCTATATAAATCAGAAACCAAATAGATATTTCTATAAAAGATACCGAGGGATTTTCTTGAAGTATCCTTGGAAGCCAACAGAGGTGACTTAAAATCTCCTCAGCTCCAAAAGCTTTCCTGAGTGTGTCTTTTCTCCTCTGGCAGACCCCTACTTTTATATATTTCTCCACCCCTCATATCCACCACCCAGGATCCTTTTTCCCACATTGCAGCTTTAAAATTAGATGGCACATCACTGAAAAAATCAGGAAAGAGATAGAGCCTTTGGAGGGTGAAGAGGTCCAGACAGCTCACAGTGATTCAAAGGAAAATGATAGTTTTTGTGGCAAAAGTCTATTCTGCTACCCTTAATCCTTTCCCATAGCTCTCTGCTTCATTGCTTCTCCATCTATTCTCAATTCTCTTCAGAACCCATGGATTCCTCCCCCCGTCTTCCCCCCTTCCTTGCCTGAGCTGCTTATACGCTCTCTCCTTCAGCTATGGCTTATTTTCCAACCTGGGGAAGCATGTGGAAATAGATGACAGATGCGACACCAAGGATTACTATGTTATGTAATACAGAAAACTGGAAGACAGTCAAGTGGACTTAATAAATATATAGTAACATACGGGATTAACATAATAATACATGTTTAGGATATAATACATGATGAATATAATATGCAATCATATATACATATATTAATACATTATAATAGTTTGAATATAGAATGGCTGGAATGTAAAGGCTTCTTCTTTAAAGGTCTCCTAGGCATGATCAAGTAAATAGTTTCTTCTTTGACCTTCGAAAAGTGCTGTGCAAAATATCTGCTGATGAGGAGAACTTAAACTGACAAGAGGGAGGGTCAAAGGACCATAGACTGAGAGTTGGTCTTAGTTGGTCTTAGTTGACCTTAGAGTCTATAGCATCCAAACCCTTTCTTTCACAGATGAGGAAACTGTTGTCCAGAGAGGTTCTTGCCCAGGGTCACATAGCTAATAAGTGTCAGAGGCAGAATTAGAGCCCGGGTCTTCCTGACTCTAAGTCAAGAACTCCATCTACCATGCCATGCTGTTTCTCAAGGGGTTGTGTTGGATGACAGCAGCTGAGAAAGGTGAACTCTTTGGTCTGGAGAGGCTTAGGTTGAGATCAAAAGGTATTTTATATAAATATAAATATATATATATACACACACACACAATACATATACACAATATATACATAATACACACACTCACACCCACACCCACACCCACACACACACACACACACACACACACACACACACATATATATATATGTACATATTCATGATATAGATTCAATTAGCTGTGGACTTGTTTACCATATCCCTAAATATTAGGACAAAGAGTAACCTATTGAAATCTGGGTGAAGGAAATTTAGGACAAAGCAAAGGAGGAATGTGTTTCTAGAAACAGACCAATAGAAGTCCGGTTGTAGGGTCAAAATAACCTGGGTTCAAGTCCCTGCCTTTTTGAAAGAAGGAGCCAGTCACTGAACCTTTCAGTGTGCTCAGGAAACTCTCTGAAATAATAATAATAATAATTAATTATAATAATAATGTACTGGCCCTGGAGTCAAGAGGACCTGAGTTCAAATCCGACCTCAGATACTTACTAGTTGTGTGACCCGGGCAGGTCACTTAATCCCAATTTCCTCCCAGAACTCCCAGAATAAAATAATAACAATGATTCCTAACATTTAAATTTTGCAGAGCACTTTACGTAATTGATTTTTTTTGATTCTCACAGTCACCTACTGAGGTCCTATCATTATTCCCAAGAGGTTTGTATAGGTTATTAGATGGTTAAAAAAAAAGGTTTTGGATAGATTTTTTGGAAGGACAGACCCGTAAATGACTATGAATGGAAACTGGAATGTGTGTTGTATTGAATGTTGAAAGCAGAGAAGATAGCCCTGCTCCTCGGTCCTCTCTCTGCGGAACATCTTTTGATAGGAACAGAAGGTTGGGTGAAATCAATCATAGTTCTGACACAGTAGGGCAAGTCTACTGTAACATACGTGAGAATGCAGTGCTCTGTTCTGTACAAGGCAATGTAGGCTCTCTAGGATCTTCTTTTTCTCTCCTGCTCACTTTTGGGAATCTCTATTACACATGAAGTGATTTAAATTTTTGTTTTATAAAAAATTGTTCAATTCTACTATTCATTCATCTAACCTCAATTCAAAGAGTTATCTAACTGAAAATTTAACATATACCTCCATAGCTAGGTGGTACAGTGGGTAGAATACCAGGCTTGGAGTCAGGAAGACTCATCTTCTTGAGTTCAAATCTGGCCTCAGACATTTAATAGCTGTGTGACCCTGGATAAGTCACTTAGCCCTGTTTGCCTCAGTTTCCTCCCCTGTAAAATGAGTTAGAGAAGGAAATGGTAAAACACTCCAGTATTTTTGCCAAGGAAACCCCAAGTGGAGTCACAAAGAATCAGACCCAACTGAAAAAGATTCAGTGATAATAATAACAAGGTATACCTAGCAATGTACTAAGTGCTATGGAAGTCAGTCTCTGTCCTTCACGCTTATGTGTTAGGTGAGGGTGTGAGGGATGAGAAAAAGACATGCAAACATGAAACAAATTAGAAAATAATACACGGCAATATTCTTTAGATCCCGCAGAGGTCAGGCAAGGCTTCAAGTACAACTTTTAACTTTGAGGAGTCAACAGAATTTGGATAGATGGAGAGGAGCAGGAGAACATTTTAATTGGAGAGAGGGTAACTTTCCAGTCTTCTTACTCCTTATTCCATACTCTTACCTCTACTCTAAAATCCAGTGACAATGCCTTCCTTACTTTTCCTGGCACACAACACTCCTTAGTTTGACTCTGCCATTTTTACTGCTTGTTCCCTATACCTGGAATTCTCTACTTCATCATCTCCGACTCCTGGCTTCTTCCAAGTCCCAGTTAAAATTCCACCTTCCCAAACCTTCTTAATACTAGTAACTTTCCTATATTGATTACCTCTAATTTATCATGTATATAACTTGTTTATACACAGCTGTTTTATGTGACAAAATACATGCTATTTTATCCTCACAACAACCCTGTGAGACAGGTGCTATTATTATTCCCATTTTACAGAGGAAGAGACTGAGACTAGAAGAGGTTGAATGACTTTTCCAGGGTTCCATAACTAGTAAGTGATGAGGCAGAATTTGAACTCATGTTTATCCTGACATTAAGTTCAGTATTCTATCTACTCTACCACCTACCTGCCTCTGCTTTAGAAATTATGTGTGTGTTTGTGTGTTTACTAAAGATCAGGAAAAAAAAGACCCTAGGAGACATTTTATACAATTACAAAATCTCAGAGTTAGAAGGGTCTTCAGAGGTCATTTGGTTCAACCCATTCCTGAACACGACTCTGTTCTAGCTAAGAAATGATTTTCCATTTCCCCCAACCTCACTAAGCAGTCTAACCTGCCTCTCTTTCTTTTGTCTTTTCTGATAACTGGAGCTGCTTCAGTATCTGGCAATCTCTCTTACACAGGTTTCAAGTTGAATGCTTTCTTGGTTTTCCCCAGCCGGAAGTGATTTTTTTGTCCTTGAATGTTTCAGACCTCTCTGACTTTCTAGTGTACCTAATCAGGAGTAACTTTTTGTTCCTTGTTCCCATTGGCTTCCAGGAAACCTCCCACAGCCCCTATTCCCTATGAAAAAAAATTCTAGAGTTTACCATGCCTATCCGTATATTTTTAATGCCTCGCTAGGATAATATAGTTATTTACCAAATATTCCCATTCTCCCTTGACAAGCTTCTTAGACCCCTTGATGGGCTGTGTATCCCTGGTTGGAAACCCATTTCCCAACTCATATTATAGTTATTTATTAACAGAGGAAGCTAAATAGGTGGAGCTCTGGGTCCTGGAGGCAGGCTAGGCCCTAGTTCCAATCCCATCTCAGCATTTACTAGGTGTGCAACCTTGGGTGAGTCATTTAACCTCTGAGTCTCAGTTTCCTCACCTCTAAAATGGGAATAATAATAGGACTTACCTTACAGAGCTGATGCGAGGAACAAATGAGACAGCATATGTACATAGTGCTTTGCAAATCTTAAAGCACTTTGTAAGTGCTAGGCATTCTTGTTGTCATTGCTATTAATATAAGCTGTCCCTAAAGTCTTCGTGTAGTTAAAACTGGATGAAAGAGTGAACTTAGGTTTGAACTTGGGTCTATCCTGACGAGCATCCCAATCAAAATGGTTCCAAGACTTATGGGAAACCCTGTATTCTAATCATTATTTATGTACATGCTTCATATTCATATTAGGTTGTGAACCCCTTGTGAGCAGGTAATTGGTTGGTTTTGTTTTAATTTTTGTGTCCCTACTGCCTGGCACAGCGCCTTGTACCTATTTGATTTACTCTGAATGCTCCTAGGTAGTCCCAGGGAATAACTGAGTTCAGTGTCCTGCCTCTCCCTTGGCTAATTCCCATCCCTGTGGTTGACATCTTCTGAATAAAATTTCAGTGTGTACTCGTGCTGACAAATGCCCTATTTGACCAGCAGTAATCGATGCTTCTGAAAAGCAGGAGGAGTCCTGAGAAATTTGGAACAAGGTGGCTTAATGTCTCTAAACAACATGTGGCCATTGGCAGAAGCAGCCAAATAGGAAGCTGAGAAAATCAGCAGACTCTTATCAACTATTATCCTCTGTGACATCCTCAACTTTCTACATTCTTTTCCTTGAATTACGGGTTGATGCTTCAGTTTCCCTTGAGAGCTCTATTCACTAGCTTTTGGTTCTCCTTTAGACTAATCCTTACTGTAGAAATTACCCAAGTCTATTATAAATAACATACTTTTAGAGCACTGTTTTAGTAGGTACCTTCCAAAGACTTCTCTTTTCACCAGCATCAATGATTGAAATGCAGAAAGAATTTCAGATTTCTGACTCACAGCCCTCTGAACCTCATTGTTTCTTTGATAATTCGGGCTATTAGGAACAAAAAATAGACAGTTTCTATCTTCTAGTTGCTTGGCAGCTTTTAAAAATAGAATAACCATCCAAGTAGTAGGTACCAGATATTTTGCTAGATGGCCATGGAACAAAATCACAGTGATTGGCTCTGAACTGAAAATGACAGGTTTGAAGTCCACTCACAACTGATCACCCAGACTCCTACTTCCATTTGATCTTGCTTCACCATCTGGTGGTGCTATGGCTCTCCCACTCTCTCCATGCACACGCACACATACTGCACACACACACACACACACACACACACACACACACACACACACACACCCCACAGACTTTAATTTGGTAACATTTCGTTGTTTTATCAAGTCTTTCAGATTCTATAAATTATCTGCCTACTGAGGTTGAGGCAAGGGGTGATAAGGATGGCAAAGAACATAGATGATAGATGGCCTTCAAGAAGTCAGAACCTGAGAGGGTCAGGGAATTGGTGGCATCATCAGCTAGGACCTCAGATATTTTGGCTCCTGGTCTTTAGAAAGAAAGGAAGCAACAATTGTAGTAACAAGGGAGTGATGTCATCAGATCCTGACCATTACGAGATAAGAACCAGGGGCTGGCAATCAAACACTCCTTTCTCCTGTCCCCTCACTCCACTACCAGCCACCTGCCTGCCCTTGGCATGCACATCACCCAACACAGGAGGGTGCTTTGGGGTAACTGCTAAACTTTGTCTCTCGGAGAACTGCTTTTCTGTCCTTAGATCTGCCCTGGGCAAATCACTTAACTTCTCTGGGTCTCAGTTTTCTCATCTATAAATTGAGAGTGTTAGATTTGATAACCTACATAGTCTTTTCTAGCTTTAAGTCAATGAGTTCTTATAGTTTCTTAACCTAGGGTCTATGAACTTGTTTTTTAAAAATATTCTAACTATTTCAATACCATTGGCTTCCCTTGTAATCCTATATATTTTATTTATTTGAAAACATTATTCAGTGAAGGGTTCTAGACTTGACCAGACTGCTTAAAGGGCCCATAAAACACACATACACACACACACACACACACACACACACACACACACACACACTATTCAGAACTTCTTCTAGAGGGTTCTGTATGTGGATAACCTAACCAGATCTAGGCTCAACCTTGATGCCAATAGGAAAACTCTCTTTTTTTTTAGAATGCAAATTCATTGTAAGTAAGAGTTATTTCAGTTTTTGTACTTGTATTCTCCCCGCTCTACCTCAGCACAGTACCTGGTATAATGCTGTTCAATAGTTTCAGTCACGGTCAACTCTTTGTGACCCCATTTGGGGTGATCACTTGAGTGTTAGACACTAGTTAGATACTAGAGTGCTATTACATACTCCAGCTCATTCTACAGATAAGAAACTTAACAAATACTTATTAATTGATTTATTTTTTACCGCAAGATAAGTCAATAAATATTTTTTAGGTTTATTAGACTCCTACTAAGCACTGGGGGATACAAAGACAGGTATAAAATAGTCCCTGACCTCAAGGAGTTCATAACTGAATGCCATTGGCTATGGGCTTCCTTTATTTATTTACAAAATATGGTATATAAAGACTTCGATCACTATACTAGAAGTAAGCAAGCAAATAATATTAAGTATTCATCCTAGGCATCCCCTAAGCAAATGCTGTTTTCTTCAGACCAGACAGCCTGCCTCCCCTTCTCCCCAAGCTTCTCCCATGAGAAACTAGAGAGGCATTCATTCTAGGGTTTTTCTGCTTATGACAAAATGTCTTAGTGTATCTGTGTCCAGTGGAAGCGAGAGGAGCACAGTGTGGGATACCAGAACTAGGAGTACTACTTCTGGGATTTAGGAGAGGGGTTCGGGTCCTATAGACATTCTGTAATTAGTTTTCTTCCAAGCAGCTAATGCCTCCACTTCTCATCCCCAGCACCTATCAGTTCTACTTCTTTCCTTGGCATCTATACACATTTCACACTGGACACGTAAATGTAAAGTGGTAGATGAGTGGAGTTTTTGCTCAGAGATCTTGCATGGTCAGCCTACGTAGTGGGAGAAAAATATTCCATCTGCTCTAGCAGAGTTCCATTCCTTCTATTTCCTTCTCTTTGAACTTCCAAAGTCTATGTGCTGTGCTCTGACCTCAAGCCTACCCACAGCTTCCTTTATCTCCAGGCCTGCCGGAATCTTCCCTTTGGATGAGCTTGCCCTCAGCTTGTCTGCAACACAATTAATGCAGGAGAACATCAGAAACTGACTTAAAAACCTTCTTCCACTTCAGTTCCCAATTGTTCTTAGAACAGATGAAATCCTGTCATCGTTAGCAAGGCTAAAATTAAGTGTGCCAAGCAGCTCCCCAATCCTGTAAGCTTTTGCAAAGTGAGGATGGCACTTTTAACCTGCCAGAGTTGATTTGTACTTGCAAGAAATAAGTGCCTGGGGAAGCTCTTGGCACAGTCAAATTGTCAAGTATGGATTGAATCCCTACTTCATGCCTAGCCTTGTGAGACATCAGGGAAGGAGATGTGGTCCATGTCCTTGAGGATCTCCTATCTAGTTCAGGACAGAAGAGACACTTCCATGAAACAAACAGAGATCATTCTAGGGGACTTGATAATCAAGTGCTAAACTGTGTGATGCTAGAGAGAACTGTAAGAATTCAGGTAAGATTTGGAACAGTCAAGGGAGGCTTCATGAAGGAGATGAAATTCCAAGTCAATTCTTTATGGAGCACCTACTATACGCAAGACATTGTGCTGAGTCCAAGGAATAAAAAAAATGAAAAACTCTTTTTCCTTAAGAAACATGCATTTGTTTATGTATACATATATATATATGTATACACACATGTATGTGTATCTTGTTTATAAATAGTTATTTTCATGTTCTCTCCCCAGTTGAACTAAGCTCCTTAAGAATAGTTCCTGGGAAGTGAGAACTTTTTTTTTTGCACTTTGTATCTCCAGTGCTTAGAGCAGTGCCTGGCACATTTACTGTTGTCATATCTGATCTTCATGACTCCGTTTGGCATTTTCTTGGCAAAGATACAGGAGTTGCTTGCCATTTCCTTCTCCAGCTCAATTTTCACATAGTAGGCACTTAATAAATGCTTGTTGATTTAACTTGACTACATTCTACTGGAGGTAAAATATTTACCAAGTAAATGCCAAACACCAAATAAATACCAAGTAAACACAATCCCTTTCCCCCCACTTTATTCAGTTTTTATTTTGTACTTAACAAACACCAGATAAAATGTGCTTCGTATAGATTGTAGAACAGGGGAGGATTATGCCTGAAAAACTCTGGATCTCTGCTGTGAGATCTCCTTTTGTTTTTCTCACAATGTAGGGGAGAGAGTGCTAAAAACTGGGGGAGGGGAGGATAAGAAAAGGCTTCCTATATAAAATTTGCTGTTGGATGCATCACCAAATCTGAAAGGAATTCAATGATTTTAAGAGGCAGAGGTGAGCCAGGCCTGCATTCTAGCCCTCTGTGTAAAGTCTTGAGGTCTAGAAATTGAATGTCATGTTCACCAAATAGCAAGTAGGATGGTTTGATTGAAACGTGTGAGTTCCACCTGGGCAAGCACATAGCACTTGCTAGGTGTAGGTGGAGAGGGAAAAAGACTGGAAGCTGGGAGAACAACTAAAAGGTGATTGCAATTGCCTAGGTGAAAGGTGATAAGGGACTGAAGTACAAGGCTGAGTGTAGAGAGATACTGAGGAAGTAGACTTGCTAGAGGCAGTTGGGTAGCCCAGTGGATAGAATGCTGGGCCTGGAGTCAGAAAGACTCATCTTTCTGAGTTCAAATCTGGCCTCATACACTTATTAGCTGTGTGACCCTGGGTAAGTCATTTCACCCTGTTGGCCTCAGTTTCCTCCTCTGTAAAATGAGTTGGAGAAGAAAATGTCAGACCACTCCAGTATCGTTGCCAAAAAAATTCCAAATAGGGTCTTGAAGAGTTAGATATGACTGAAAATGACTGAAAAGAATTGCTAGGTCTTAAAGGAAATAGGAGACTTATTCAGAGAAAGAGGGAAAGTAGCAGAAGCTCATAGAGAAAATGAGCAGTGGAGATGATGGTGTATATAAGAATCCTTCTGAAGACATAGGATTTGGACTGTAGATGATCACATATCTTGTTGAAAATGTAGTCAAAAAGCTGTATTGAACCAAATAAAATTGTTTCTAGAGAATGTGTCCCCTGACCAAAAGTGTAGAGGAAACTACATGTAATATATAAAGATATACATATATATTCTATATAAATATATGAAATAAAAATATAGAGTAAGAGGAAATCTTGTCTTTGTGACCAGTTTTTAAAAAGTTGATGACATTAAAAAACTGCCATCTATTAAGTATTTCTTCCTTGAATGACACTACACTCTCACCGAAACAGATATTACCTCGAGTGATAGATCTCAAACCCTGTCTATATCTCTTTCCTGTGCCATGATTATTCATATTATTCCACAAATCCTCTGGAAGTGGTCCACTCAATGTATTAGAAACCTTCCTCTAGAGTTCTCTATACAACACTTGGATGCTAGTGCAGTATATGGACTGTCCATTGGTCATTCCATTCCCTCACTTCAAAAATAGCTTATCTATTTTCACCCAGCCACGCATCTCTGGGATGACACAATAAATTCAGCAAATATTAATTGAACACTGACTCATGCCAGGCTCTGTGCTAAGCTCTAGGGGTATAAAAAGAGACTTTAGCTGTTTTTAGACAGTCCCTACCCTCAAGGAACTTACAACTAGATGGGGAGACAAGATTCGAAAGGAGGCAGAAAAGTGCAGTGGAGGGGATTCCAGGGGACATATTGCTTTGTGGAGCTGAAACCAGGCAAAGCACAGATGCAGAGTGGAGTGGGCTGAAGTTTATCCTGGGAGAGGTCTCTGAGGGAAGTTTGAATACAGACAAGTTAGCAGCATGAAAATCAAATAGGAAGTGATGAGTTTATCCTGGGAGGGGCATCTTGTTCAGTGGAATTCAAACCAGGCCAAGCAGCAATGCTTACTCTACTTTTCCTGCCCAATTCGTCATTGGTCATGTGTGTGACCTATTAATGGCCACCTCTCCAATGCACATATATCCTTCAGTTATCATATATATTTCTGTTCCTCTCAGTGATATAAGGGGTAAAAGACAGCCAAAGCATTATTGAACAGCATTTGGTATTTCTGATGTTTGTCACTTTCAGAATAAATAGTCTTGTTTTAGGGGATAAAATGTTTCCTTAGAACCTGGGGAAGTTATTGTTTTATTTAATTTTTTTTTGTGCGCTATACTGCTAAGTGGGAGAGAGATGCAAAAGATATAGGAGAAATAGTTCTTGACCTTGAGAAACTATAGTTTAGCTGGGGAGACACAGATTAAATCACTTGGCAACAATGGAGAACAAGAACAAGCAATCAGCCAAGAAGCATTTTAAGTACCTACTGTGTGCCAGATAAGGGCAACTACTGGTACAGCGGATATAATGCTGGGCTTGGAGTCAGAAAGAGTCATCTTCCTGAGTTCAAATCCGGCCTCAGATATTTACTAGTTGTGTGACCCTAGACAAGTCACTTAACCCTGTTGGCCTCAGTGTCCTCTCCTGTAAAATGAACTGGAGAAGGAAATAGCAAATCACTCTAGGATCTTTGCCAAGAAAACACCAAATGGGGTCATGGAGAGTCAGACAAGACTGAAAAACAACTTAACGACCACATAGGTCTGGAGATATGGATACAAAGAATAACGCTTGAGGAACATATAATCTAACGGGGAAGGCAACAGGAAGACCTATAAGGATATACAGAATACATTACAAATAAATACAAAATAGATGTAGTAGCTCAAGGCGGGGATTAGCGGTTGGGGAGATCAGGAGCACAGGGTGATACAGTTACTAAGCAATATCTCAAGTGCTGAAAGAAAACAATATTGGTACATGTGATGTGCATTTGGTAAAGCTTCTTAGAGAAGGCTGCATAGTGAATGTGAGTCTTGTCCTAGGCAATAAAAATGACAGCCAATGAAGGCAATAGTGGTCTTTAATTACTTAAGCATATGTAGGAGGACATTTTAGTGGGTGGTTGTGGTGGAAAACCATGAGTCAAGACATTGTAATATAAAGAAAAAAATTAAGACCTATTAAGAGCTATTATTAATACAACATCTCAAAGTAGGTTAAGCACTTTCTATACATTCTATATATTATTCCTCATAGATGAGGAAACTCCAATTCAGAGGGTTTAAGTGACCTACCAGTCAAACAGCTGTTAAGTGTTGGTGGTGGAATTCAAATTTAGCTCTAATTGACTGCCTCTCAGAGCAGGGGTGGTGGACAGTAGGTGAGTAGCCTCCTTGAAATAGAGGATGTAGTTACTCATTCATTCACACATTCAAAAGCCATTGATTACATATTTAACATACTCAGAGCACTGTGCTGGATATTGGGTGAGATACAACCATGGGTGTGCTGGTAAATGTTTAACTATCTGATCTCCAAATAAAAACGTACTTACTTTCAAATTTAATCCATATTATTAACATATTCTCCACCATTTTCTTAAGTCTAGACAATTAACAAAATATTTGATCCTCACAATAACCTCGTAATATAAATACTATTATTATCACTCCCATTTTACCAATAAGAAAATTAAGGCTGAGAGAATTCCAGGGTCTCACAGTGAGTGAATGTTGGAGGTGGGATTTGAGTCAGTTTTCCTGACTCCAAGTCCAACGCTATCCACTGAGCCACCTAGCTGCCTCTAAGAGCACATAATTATCTAGTTGCTTATATGGTACATTTTAATAATGATGTTCTTAGTACACTTTGTAGGTGTTTTAACAAATGCTTGTGAAGTTTATCACAAACAATAACAATAATTTGTTCTTATAGCACTTTAGAGGGGTAGCACATAGAGTGTTGGAGTCAGGAAGACCAGGGCTCAAATCCTATTGAAGACCTTAACTGTATGACTCTTGTCAAGCCACTTAAGCTTTTCAGTTAGCAGTTTTTCTCAGCTGTGAAATGAGGCAGTTGGACTTGAATCCTCTAAGGTCCCTTCTAGCTCTGAATCTATGATCCTAAGAACCATAGGCTTCAGAAGTAATGAAGTAGCTAATAAGGGTATATTAGTCTGTAGCACCAATGCAATATTCTCAGTGCCTACAGCAGCTATGAATGAACTGGCACAATTCTGAATTGTGAAATACAACAGACTCTCCACATGGAAGACAGAACCAAAACATTTATTCAAACACAAGAAAGCTGAATCCCAACACCAGAAAGCCAAACCATCATAGCAACAAAGAAATCTATACACAATTACAGAGGGCAACACCATCCCCAAGCCTTCCCTCCTTGAGACTTTCCTCAAATCAGCTCCCTTAAATCACAAATAGGCTCCCTTAAGCAAATCACAAACACATTCTCCCACTCATCATAGTTGTCTGCTTTTTCTTTTCCCAGTTGTAACTAGTCTGATCTCAGCTCTACCTCTTCCAGTTCCACCCTTCCTCCTCCACCCCTTCCTCATCCACTTTTTCAGCAAGCTCCTCCCACCACAAACTTCATGTGATTCAAACTCATGTAACTTAGGTTTCCATATGAATTAAGCAGATCACATGGGCCTATTAATGAATGGGAAAGATCTTCCCATTTAAATTACTGTTACATAGTCTTATTATGTAAATTAAGGGGACTGCAACTCAGAGAGATCAAATCACTTGCTCAAAGTCACACAACTACTGTCAAAGCCTAAAGTCATATCTCCTGGCTTCAAGTGCAATGCTCTTTTTGTGCTTATCTCACAAACCAAGTGACCACAACCTGGTAGTTTCTACTGCATGTGGAAGGAATCCCCTAAATAAAATACCAATGGGGCCCTCCATAGGATATAGAGGGACTGAATAAAACCCTTATAAATTTAAAGAGAGGGTGCTGATTCCTCCTCTTCCCCCACCCCACCTTACTCAGTTGATGTAGTCACAGAAGGTCCAGAATGTGACCACAAGGTATTAATGAGGTGCTGGACCGATTCTAGTGATAGGTCTATATCCCAAACCCTTTATCAAGTGTGGACATTTCTTTAATTGGGTCAAGAATGGACCAGCATCATGACTGGTTGAGAAAGAAAGTGAGTCACACATTTGGAAGCTCTGAAAGTTCCAGTGTTTGAGAGTTGGAGGAAGTTGAGGAGAACAACCCCATACATTAACGAGGGTGGTAAGGTTTTCTGCTACTACTGGACATGTAATTGAAGCTACCGGATCAGTCACAGATACTGTATCCAATGGGGAGCAGAGAAGAATACTCCATATAAACATGGTTGTTGTCCTTCATTCTTGAAGAGGACCAAAATGACATCACTATTCTAGAGTCAAGTTTCAGTGTGTCCAACTGTTGCTGGTCAGACTAATATGAGCTCAGAACATTCTATGACAGGTTGGGCACATGTGAACATTTGGGGTGGAGTCTCTAAATTTGCACATCTTGTGTTTCTTTTGAGCTATTTCAGTTCTGTTTTGCTTATAGAGCACAACACTTTCTCTGTGGTGGCCACACCATGCTGAGCAGTCCTGTGCCAGTGTCTCCCATGTCACACAATCAATTCCCAAGTTCTTAAGGGAGACCTTGAGAGTGTCCTTATATCGCTTCTTCTGATCACCATGTAAATGCCTGCCCTATGTGAGTTCTTCATAAAATAGTCTTTTTGGCAAGCATACATTTTGCATTCAAACAATGTGGCCAGCCCATTGGATTTGCACTCTCTGAAGTAGAGTTTGAAGTAGAATTGAAGTAGAGTTTTGTTTGAGAAAGGACCTCAGTGTCAGGTATCTGAATACAGAGAGACAGTTACTGAAGAAAGGAAGGAGCTTCAAGGAGTATAATCCTGGGAAGTACAGAGGCAAACTATGGGAAGGGATAAACTGGGAACTCGGTGGGAAGATTCTATAGGGAAAGAACATTTGGCCCTCTAGTACCAGTAGTTGTGAGTTACTTTTACTATATGTGTATCCTACATTTGTATCTCATTACCATTATTCCCTAAGTTTGAGCCTACTTTTTCCATAGATGTTGTGTTTATTTGTTGGAGGGTGGAGCCCAGGTTTGGTGCAGGAATATTTTATGAATATTGTTCTTGCACCATCTGAGTAGATAAATGCCTTTGTTAACACCTAACTGAATTGTTAATTTGAAGCACATTGAGGTAGGTATCGCTCTCTGAAAACCCAACCAGCAAATGTGAGTACAAGTTAAGGATAGCAGCCCAGAAGGGTATGCTATATAAATACAAGATAATATTTTGGGGAGAAGATTTTGGTAGCTGGGGGTACCAGGAGAGGATTCATGTAAAAGATGCCTCTTGATCTGAGTTTTAATGGAAGTTAGGGATTTTAAGAGGCAAAGGTGAGGAGGGAGTTTTGTGCAAAGACCCAGAGATTGGAGATGGAGTATAGTTTAAGGAACAGCACGAAAGATATGTGTAAAAAAGAGACTTTTAATTTGATACCCCACTTTAAGCAACCTTGTGTTCAACATTTTTATGCATCTGAATTGAAAGCTTAGATGTCATACTTGTCAAATTTGCACATGATAAAAAGTTGGGAAGGATAGCTATGCCTTAGATGACATTCAGAATCATTTTAGATCTTAGACTAGAACTGTGGACAGAATCAAAATTTTTCTCTGTTCCACAAAGCAAGATTAGAACCAATAAAGTTAGGGATCAGAGAAAATCAAGGAGTATGGTGAGCCAAGTGAAGAAATTTGGATGACGAGCTGAATAGCTCCCATTTTGTCCAATAGTAAAAGGGCGCCATTGTAATTTCTGAAATAGGACAATGTGATATATGCAGTGTTTATTCAGGCAACTATTTCTAGCAACTAGAGGGGGAAAAGATCAGTTAGGATATTTAATAAGGCATAATATACTAAAAGCAAGTTCTTTAAGTCATTATGATTTTGAATGCGAACTTTATTAATTACACAGATAGAGTTCTTTTCATTTTCAAGGGTGAATGAAACATATTTTGAGATTATTTTCCTATTCCATTTCTTATTTTTGTCATGAAGAGAACTCTCTGAATATCAAGTATATTATTTACCTCAGCTTTTTGACTGTCTTCTAAATTAACCAAAACACAAAAGAAATAAAACCCACATTGAAAAATGGTAATATCTGGAACACTAAATTTAGAAAACACTGGAAAAATGCTATCTTTCACTCTTTTTCTGGGCCACAGTGGTTTGTCTTTTATATAAAAAGGTAAATGTAAGTGTAATGTGTGTGTGTGTGTGTGTGTGTGTGTGTGTGTGTGTGTGTGTGTGTGTATGTGTGTGTGTGTGTAGGGGAATTTGCACATCACCCTTCCCCCAGACTATGTAAGAAAGTGACAGATAACAGAAATAAGGATAATATAACACGCTAATGAAAAGCAAAGACTATGGCCTGTTACTCTCTTATAAAGTTTTTTCTGACTGAATTGGAAAGGGAGTTTAGCATTGACTTGGGGAAGATTGACCCCACCCTTGAAGTACATAATAATTAAGCCTTGGAGACAGTCAGCAGAGTCAAGGTACATTTAAGACTAGGAGTAGCTATGTGGAATGTGACCTATATTCCTTTACTGGGGCAGCTAGGTGGTGCAGTGGATAAGCGCATCAGTGCAGGAGTCAGGAGGATCTGAGTTCAAATCTCACCTCAGACACTTGACACTCACTAGCTGTGTGACCTTGGGCAAGTCACTTAACCCCAACTGCCTCATCCTGGGTCATCGCCAGTCATCCTGATGAATATCTGGTCACTGGATTCAGATGGCTCTGGAGGAGAAGTGAGGCTGGTGACCTGCACAGCTCTCCCTCACTCAAAACAAAAGTCAAGTGCAAGTCATGTCATTATTTCTCTGATGGCATGGTCTTCTTCAGCAATGAAGGATGAACACACACACACACACACACACACACACACACACACTCACACACACACATATTCCTTAATCAGAAGGCAGCAGTGGGAAGAAGAGATTCCCTCTCCTCCCCTTTCCTCTGTCCCCACCCTGTCTCAATGCTACTCCTATGGTAGGAGATGCCTTATCCAGCAAAGAGCACCTACCTCTCTAGATAGTCACAGACACAGAGAAGCTGTCACAGCCTTCACGTCAGGAAGTAACTTTGGCAGCAGAGAAGGCAGCTTATCATTAATTTAAGGGAGAACTTTGGAAATAAGGAGCTGATTTACATAGAGGAGCAGATGGAGCAGATCCAAGATGAGTGCCCTGTTCAACAGATGTACTACACCCAGGAACCAGAATCGTGATGACACTACCACAAGTGAAAGGACATTGGGTCACTGTACTATACTAGAGCCATAAATTGCCTTGACCACATATTTGTGTCTATGTGTGAGAATCACTATCAATGTACTTTCTTACTACTCTCCCATTTTTACCACTGATGCTGTGTATTTGTGAGAGAGTGTTATTGTTCTTAGACTGTCACTTAGAAAATTCTTTTTATGTTTTGAGCTCATTGAGTTTACTAACCAAATATTAAAAGCTAAGTGGACTAGTGGGGGCTTGTGAGCTATAAAGCCAGGTGCACTGGTGGGGACTTCTGAGGATTTCAGACCCTCAAGAGGACTATAGAATATAAGGCAGCAGTCAACCTTCCAGGGAACCCAGCTTGTAGGTACAAGTTACAAGGGAATCTTCTGGAGGGGTTCAGGTCCCTCATGTATTAGAGATACAAAGGCAATCTAAAATAGTTTTTTTAATACATATCAGTGCCTGAAACACAGTGCACACTTATTGATTGATGTATTATTTGGTTGATTAGTATTAAAGTCCTAAACCTCCAACAAAAATATTTATAACATTAAAATAAAGTTAAGTGACTTAATATTGTGAAAATGATTTGACTATTGTCTTTTTTGAGGGGCCTGAACCTATTATTTCTTTGCTATGGGGGACTCTGAAAGAGGGAATTGCCTTTACCAATGCAAGTCAATGACATCTCTGCAACTTATGTATTATCTGGGATTGCTGAGAAGTAAGTGGGCCTTGCTCTGTGTCACACAGTATGAGTCAAGGGTAAGACTTGAACTCAGAGTTTCCTCATTCTGAGGCTGACTTTCTATTCATTAGGTCATACTATCTCCCTTTTATTTTAGAGGGTTTTCTATGTCTCTCGTCTCAAAACTATGTACAATTCTTTGGAGGCAAAATAATTCTTGCTACAATTTTTCCCTCTGTAGATATGTAGCATGGCTCTTTGCTACCAAAATCATGTAATTAAATCGTTATCATATAGCAAACTACCCTGAGCAGGAAAGAAAAGCACAAATTATTAGTAATAGGAGCATATATTTCTTCAAAAGAAATACCATGTTTGTTTAATTCATGTTGAGAAATATTGTGGATTTTTTTAGAAAAAAAATGAATGAACTAGAGGTTTCTTTTCCTCAAAGTCCTTTGGTCTTTAGTTTCTCTCTGTGTAAGGAGTTTGCATTTGCTTTGATCCTCCATTTTATGTGGTCAACCACTTCTTAGGAGCATGTAGCAGCAGACTCTAGAAGAACACAGAATCTTACTATGACCAAGTGAAGTCAAGCTGGTGATTTGCTTCTCAGTGGGAGCTAAATGGCTTCTCCTTTTTCAGAAAGATGGATGTCTGAACATAGTGTTGTTGTTCACAGTCTTATCTGACTCTTGGCAAAGATATAGGGTTTTCTTGGCAAAGATACTGGGGTGGTTTGCCATTTTCAGCTCATTTTATAGAGGAGGGAACTGAGGCAAAGAAGGTTAAGTGATTTGACCAGATCACATAGCTAGTAAGTGTCTAAGGCTAGATTTGAACTCAGGAAGATGTCTTCATGATTCCAGGCCATTCTATCTACTATGCCACCTAGCTACTCAAGGCTAATCTTACCTTTCTTTCTATTTTCATTTGGATTTTCTTGAAAACCTTTCCTCCCACTAAAAAGGGCAACTATGCATCCTTCTCATGCTTCCTCGACTTGTCTTTGTAGTTTATGACAATGAAAATCCATTTACTGATTTATAGAAAGAAAGCTCATCATTGGCTAAACATGAATCTCTTTCATTGCCTGGATAATCATCACAGAGTTCTTCTGTTCTCATGCTCTGCTCATAGTACCATAGAAGCAGAGAAGAAGAGTAGGAAGAACTAGGGATGCACAGTCTATAGGACACTGAACAAGAGAACTCTGATAGGGCAGCGACATATGCCATGTGTTGAAGATGTTTGCAGCCAGTTTGCAGCTTTATAATAGCTAACATTCATACAGTGATTTGTAGTTTGCAAAACTCTTTATACTTATTATCTCATTTTATCTTCATAACAACCCTGAGAGATAGGTATCGTTATTATTTTCACTTTATAGATGCAGAAACAGAGCTTTGAGCACTTAAGTGATTTTCACAGGGTCACAAAGGTAGTATGTGTCTGCAATGGCATTTGAACTTTAGGTCTTCCTGACTCCAAGTCCAGTGCTCTATCCATTGACCACCTAACTGCCTCTCAATCATTTGGCAATTTGCTCTTATTTTTATTAATTTCAATCCGTTTTTTATACATCTTGGAAATGAGACCTTTATCTCTGCAGAGATTTCTTTTTCCCGGCTACCTGCTTCTCCTCTAATTTTAGCTGTCTTGGTCTTATTACTAAGACATCCCACCGATCTCATCCCCACCCTCTTACCTTGGGATCAGAATTGATATCTCTACAATCTTTTCAATAGGAGGCTGCTCTCAGAACTTGGCCTTTGGTTACCAATGGGACCCCTGGTCCATGCTTCAGGGCAGCTAAGGTTCGCTTGGGGCTGCTATCATCATTACCATCACTATTATCATCATCATCATTAACATTCTGCTAGAGACAGAATTCAACCTCAAGTATTTATGCTTTTAAATACTGTCCACTGCTACGCCTAGCAGGTTATTAAATTTACAAAGTGTATATTATGAAATAACAATGGAAGGAAGGAAAGAAAGAAGGAGGGAAGGAAGGAAGGAGAAAAGGAAGGAAGCAAACAAGAATTTATTAAGTGCTTACTATGTAACAGTTACTGTACTAAGATACTAAGGATACAAATACAAGCAAAAAGATAGTCCCTAGCTTCAAGAAGCTTACATTCTAGTGGGGAAAGACTACATATAAAAGGAGACAGTCAGGAACAGACCAAGAGGGGAATGAAGTCAGGCCATCTTTAGGCCCTTCACACAATGAAAGCTCCAGGAAGAACTCTCTAATGGGAAATGGGAAAAAGGGGAGCAGACCTGAAGTCAGGCCATCTTTAGGCCCTTCACAAAATGAAAGCTCCAGGAAGAACTCTCTAATGGGAAATGGGGAAAAGGGGGGCAGACCTTGTAATGGTAGAGGAAGACAAGGAGAAGATAACCTTAATCTAACTGTCAGCAATCTGTTGCTTTGAGCATTTGTCCTAAGGAATCCCAGGGGCAATTCCTACTTTTGAAAGACTTATGAAGAAGGTGGTTGGAGAAATGAATGACCTGGACATTTTGGTGTGCCTGAATGAGCTCATTATCTTTGTAAATTCCTAGAGTGAAGAGATTATTTTAAAAAAAATTGTCCTGTGTTTTTCTCATGGTCGTCATTTAATAAATGTTTGTTGAATAAGAAGCTGTGTTCATATGGTCATTCAAGCATAGTTCTATTCTTGGACCAACAATAGACTCATTTTCTTATCTTGGTCTCAATCTTTACTTCCTTTTTCTTTAGTCTTTCTCAGCCGAGGGAGCCACCTTACTTTCTTACTTCATTAGGGAAGACACAGATTTTTCTTTTGGTTTTCACTCTCAAATAGAAGACATTTCTCTTAGCTTCTAGCTAAGAAATGTCCCTGCCCTGCTCTTTCTTTCTCTCATGTCCAGCCCTGAAACACAAAACAAGAGAAAAATGACCAAGACACAATCTCTCTCTCTCTTATTTCCCCTGGGAATGTCAATCTTTGTGTCTCCCTAGTTCATACAGAAAGAAGTATTCATCCGTTTAAAAGAATTCAATTTAATTTCCCCTTCCCACTGGCTCTTTTAGTGCCTAGCTTTTGATTCACATTTTCATTCAGTTACTTGTTAGTTAATTAACAGCACAGCTTGGCTTTAGGTTATTGCCAGAATGTGTGTGTGTGTGTGTTTTTTTAAAGGGATAGACCTACAATTTAAAGCAGAATGAATACTGGCCAAGGTCTTAAGCTAATTTCGTTACTCAGACAAAATAGTTAATGAAACTAGTTAAATTTTTAAAAGCTCAGATGAGGCTGAGCAATTGTTTAAAGGTTGAGGAAAGAAGACACAAACCTGTAAACTTTCATACATAGAAAAATACTAGAAGAAATCACCTGGGAAATATCTTGAGATGGAGAGTAGGTAAGAATTAAATTGACTAAATGAGATAATATTGTAAAGCGTTGGGCATATTTCCTGATTTATAGTAAGCTTAATAAGTGCTTATTTCCTCTCCTTTCCTTCCTTTTTCCTTGACTTCAAAAGCAACAAATGTAATCAAATGTACTAATCCTCTTATAAAGCAAAGCTTGGTAGATTTTGCAGAAGGCCTTTACTAAATTCTTCTACAGAGAATGGAGACCAATTGTTGTCTTTTCCCACGTTGGATCTAATGAGATAAAACAGATTCAGATCTCAAGAGGATTTTTTGGTAAGTTCATTGAGGGTAGAATTTGTTAGTTTTTTGTTTTTATATTCTTATTGACTAGCATAAGTGCCTTGCGTTAGCAAATTGCCATTTCCTTCTCTATCTCATTTTACAGATGAGGAAACTGAGGCAAACAGAAGTAAGTGACTTGCCTGGGGTCACACTGCTAGTAAATGTCTGAGGCCAGATTTGAGGTATAGTAAGGATTGGTGGAAGACTAGAGATAAAATCCTGTCCTGGGCACTTGCTAGCTGTGTGATCCTGGTCAAGTCACTTAACTTTTCTCAGCATCAGTTTCCTCATCTGTAAAATCAAAGGGGTTGGATTGGATGGCATTTAATGTCATTTAGTCTCCAAATCTTATGAAAGGAACAAGATGTCATATGGTTGGTCAATTACTTAAGGGCTATAAAAAATGTCCAGTGAATTGAGTCAGAAGATGTTTGTCCTTCCTTTCCAGAAAAGGACCATTAACATCATGAGAGTGATGTCTTGACTTGTGCATTAGTTGGATTTAAGTGAGGCATAGTTGCACAAAGTCAGTAGCCTCACTCTTTCTTTGAGAGTCATCCAAGTACAGTGGCAGGACAAATCAAGACAACTGTCAATGACCCGGGTTGCTGTGGATGACCTTGGCATCTTTAGCGTCTGACCAAAGTCTCTACGTGCTCCACAGCATCTGCTTCAGTTGCCTTCATGACCGTTGGAGCAAATTGTTTTCATCCACCCATTCCACTGAAGGCAGTTTTAAAATGATTGGGGTAGACATCCCCCTAATTCATCAAGGAGTTTGAAGCCTGTCAGCTATCTTTAACTTGGTTTAGGCCATCTGCAGAGATGGTTTTATTGGGGCATGTCTGCTACCCATGCTACAGCTTCTAAGAGCCACAGATGAGAACTGGGTTATGATAAGTGGACACTAAAAGTGGATGAGTAGCTCTGAAAAGGGCTTGGGCCATCCCTCACACTAGAGATCCTAGTTTTTCTTGAACACCCCATATACCCCATGAATCAGCCATACTCCTCTATGGTAGAGCAGAAAACATGATTTCATTGATATAGGGAACTCTCAGATGACTAAACTCCTTTTAGCAACTCAGTTCAGACATTTCATTGCAGTTTCTAGTCTTAAAGAGTTGCTTGGGTTCTATAGTTAGAGGTAGGAGGTTCAAATACCAACTCTGATGTATTTACTGCTATCTTTGTGATTTGAGACAGATCACTTAACTTCCCAGGATTTCTGTTTACTCATCTGTATAGTGATGGGCTTGAACTTCATGGTCTTTGAAGATCCTTCTAACTCTAAATCTATGGTCCTGTGAATGCTAATTATTCATCTACCCTCCCATGTGAGCAGTCTTTCTACTCTGAGTCATTCCTGTGAATGGCATCATCCAAGAAGACACCATATTCTTCAAAGTTCAGAGGCCTGAAGAATTTCCAGAGAGTCATTAGCTGCATAGATTAAGAGATGAAAAGGAATGTAGAGGTCATCCAATACAAATCCAATCTTCTCATTTTATAGGAGATGAAACAGGGACCTACAGAGGTTGAGGCCCCTTGAAGGTTTTTGAAAAGAAACATTTTCTTCTATCTGGGATAGGCTAAGTATAATCTTGGGGCAGCTGGGTAGCACAGTGGATAGAGCACTGGACCTGGAGTCAGGAAGACTCATCTTCCTGAATTCAAATCTGGCCTCAGACCCTTACTAGCTGTGTGTCCCATGGCAAGTCACTTAACCCTGTTTGCCTCAGTTTCCTCCTCTGTAAAATGAGCTGAAGAAGGAAATGGCAAACCACTCCAACATCTGTGCCAGGAAAAATCCCAAATGCTGTCATGAAGAATCAGACACAAATGAACGACAAAGTATAATTCTGAATGAAAGAAATGAGTAGAGTTTCTAAGGTATCTCTCCAATACTCTTTCTGTTTTCCTGGGGAGGGGCAAGGGGGGGTGAGGAGAGAGAATGAGAAGAGTTCAGGTCTACAATGTCATCAGTGTAGGAACTTGTAATCTGTATATCAGAAACTCTTCTTTAACTTACAGTTTTAAATAATTGTTCTTTGGGGCACTGAAAAGATCAGTGATTAGCCCTTGGTCACATGGTCAATATGTGTCAGAGAGAGAATTTGAACGCAGGATTTCCTGACAGTGAGATCTACTTTAGCCACCAGGTGGCACTGCTTGGCCTTTCTGCTTTCTGACTGTAATTTTAGACCAGTGCTTCTTAAACTTTTTTCATTCATGACCTCTCAGTACTTCTTAAACTGTGGATAGCGACGTTGTAACCTACAGTTTCAGAAGCACTGAAGGACTGCTTTTCTTTTACAATATCAATGCATTTTTTAGTGAAGAGGGAATGATCATTTTGGTCCAGCTTTCTTTCACTTTCTCCATCCTGTGGCTCTATAAGTTCTTTGGAACTCTTTTCAGTAGTGTAGAGGGTCTGTACATACATCAGTCTCTCTTCTCTCCTCCTCCTTCTTCACCTCCTCCTTCTCTTACTCCTCTACCCCTTTTTCCTCCCCTTCCCCTCCTTTCCTTTCCTTTCCCTTCTCTCTCTCTCTTTCTCTGTCTCTGTCTCTCTGTGTCTCTGTCTCTGTCTCTCTGTGTCTCTGTCTCTGTCTCTCCCTCTCTCCCTCTCTCCCTCCCTTCCTCCCCATGCCTTCTCTTCCTCTCTCCCACTCCCCTAGTAAAATAAGTGAGACCATTTCTAAAAATTTTCAGCTGACAGACATGATTCAGGACTCTATCACTTTCACTCCAGAGTAGTCAATGCTATTTCCTCTCCAAGCTCTCTTAAGCTGTGGTGATAATGGTATTTGGTCCTATTGATTTTTCAGAACTGCTGGGCTTCATCAATCAAAGTCTAGAAGGATGTCTTAGTTTAATTATGGCTTCTGAAAGGAAACAAATGGAGTTTTCATTTATTATTTCCAAACTCTGTCCTCTTTTGTCTTTGAGGACAGGGTGTTTCTCCTTGGCAGGGTTTTGCACACGTTATTAAGGTTTGGGACTAGGAAGAAAGAGAAAGCAAAGATTAGTCTTATGTGTTTTCTAGCAGTTTGTTTCTAAGGTTTACCAATGGAAGTGGCAAAAGAGAGAGAGAGAGAGAGAGAGAGAGAGAGAGAGAGAGAGAGAGAGAGAGAGAGAGAGAGAGAGAGCCCTGTAGTGTTCTTCTGCCCAAGCAGATGTATGTTTCAACTTGTGGGTCTTTAGAATGATGATTCAGCTGTGAAATGAATAGCTTCCCACATATAGTACATGCATGTCTAATACTTTGGTCCTTTAAAAAAAAGCTCCACCATTTTGCCTGTAGCCCAAACAATTCTGGTTTACCCTCCCTTTGTTTTTATGAAACCCCAAAGTCTGGAGTGTCTCTCTTAAGTCTTTTCTAAGCATGTCTGAAAACTCCTGATTGTCTCTTTGCAAAAAAAAAAAAATGCTGAAATCTGACCATGAGACTCAGGAATTAGGAATGTTGCTTCCTCCCCTGTCTTCATTTTGAGTAGGCTTTGAGCTCTAACTGTAGCTTTGGATCTGAGCAGAGTAGAATTTCAATGCACTGATTCAATAGGTGTTGAGAAGCCACTAGTTCAAAACACACCTCTCTTTTCTCAGATTTTCATATGCCCTGAATTTTCTATCAAAACCACTCATTTGGGTTAAGGCATTGACTCCCTGTAACAGCAAGAACCCTGGCATACACAGGAGGGCTGATGTACAGATTCATTGATCTGCTTTTCTAAAAGGATAGCTAACTTTTGAGGGGTCAACAATCTACTTTAATCAAGCACATATATCATTCACTTAGTTCAGTGGAAAAAGTCAGCACACTGAACTTCAGAGAAAATACAAACAGAGAAATAAAGACCAACAGGCAGGACTTCTAACTGTCTGACCATAAGCAATACATACATCACCGATCAACAGACAGATCCAACTGTCTGATCATACATACATAGTTACCAAAAAGGAAAGCACCAACATCTGAATTTTCAAAGCCAGGGGCTCCTTCGTGGCTCCCCAGAGTCTCATCTGGCCAAACAAACACTTCCAATGGGTAAGCCCCCAAACAAAACCACACCTCAGAGCATTTAAACACTTTTCAGAGCCAGAGGACAGGACCCTCTGACCCAGTGCCTCAGTAGAAATTACAAATTTCTATTTTTGGAATACCTTGCAAAAAGTATTGAGGCCTATTAATGGGCAGGGAAGATCTTTAACTCTTCCCTCCACCCACCAGTAACCTTACATTAGCATAACACTCCCTTATTAGAGATAGGGGGAAAGTTCTAGAATGTACATTGTTAGTCATTGGCTTATTTAAATGTGCTAGTTTGTTGAGGGTCTCTGGATAAGCAAATTTACTTGAAGGGACTGAGAAAAGTGGAATATAATAACAGGGGTACTTAACTGAAAGAAAGGAGTTGCTAGAAGCATGATAAATTTAGAGTTGCAAGAGATCTGAGAAATCATTCAGTCTAATCCCCTCATTTTACAGATGAGGAAACCAAGGCTTAAAAAAAGAGAAGAAGGGAATAATCATTTATTAAGTGCTTGCAATGTGTCAGGCAGTGTGGTAAAAATGCTTTGCAAATATTATCTTATTGGTTCCTCCCAATAACCCTGAAAAATGTGACTCGAATTGCCCAAGATCACATAGGTAGCATGTGTCTGAGGAAGGAAATGAATTTAGGTTAATTCCCCAGCCAAAGGCTCTACTGAAGTCACAAGTCATGAGATTTAGAGCTAGAAGGGACCTCAGAGATAATCTGGTACAATTTCTCCATTTTACAAAGAGGAAACCACAGACCAATGAGTCATATAGTCCTATATAGTCCCATATAGTCCTAGAGTCATATAGTTTGTAAATAGTAGAGACTCCCCTGGAGCCTAAGTCTTATGACTCCAAATCTAAGATTGTTTCTACTACATCGTGTGAAAAGCGCCAACTTTGTGAGTCAGACAGATAATACTAGTCTTTTTTCAAAAAGTAGATCTATGTTAATTCAAGTTATTTATAATTAAGCTCTTACTACACCCCAAGTATTGTACTAGACCATGAGGCAGCAAAGCCAAAAAAAAAAATAATTTCTGCCCTCAAGTAGCTTATATTTTACTCTAACCCTCAAGTCTCAAACAAAATCCACTGAACAAATGGTGACTGATTGAAACTGGTCATTTTATCATGTAAAACACCAGAGAGATTAACAGCTCAAAACTGAGCTTTCTGATATGATAATGCTATCAGTTAGTGTCTGGGGCCCATGATTCCTGATGGAATCAGAAAATCCCAGTGAGAGTTTTGTAGAGGATTCTATGTTTAGGAAGAACAGATTGTAGGTGGAAATTAGGCGCAAAATTACCTTACTACACTCAGTTTTGTCTGTTCAATCTCTGCCTAGATGGAAATTCCCTAGAGGCCTATAGTGAATGAACTAAAGCATATATTCACTTTACTGACATCACTGAGTCATTTTCTTTTGTGGTGTGTCATAGCTGGTCATCAAACAGCAATTTAATGTAGTTTCCAGAGTCTGTCCTGAGTGGAAAAAATTTACCTTCAGTTCTTGCTGTCTTCCTTTTGGTCTGTCTCTCCTATGTTAGGAATAGTTCATCCTAGGCCATAATCAGTGCCCTCATTTGCTTCTTTTCCCTTGAACCAATTCTGCTCTTATATAGTTATCATGTTGTAAATGACCTGGTAAACTAATTCATACTAAAGCATAAGTGAATGATAAAAATGTAGGTAGCAGAGAAGATCTTGCCCCTTCAGTGGAAAAGGAGATCCAGAAGTTAAATGGTCACCTCAAGACTAGCACTAAGAAACAAAAGTAGAACTGAACCCAGGTGTTCTGGTTGTAAATACAGTATTATTTCCCTTACCCCACAATGAGGACCTTCTTTTGCTTCTTAAGTTGGTTGCATTTTGATAAGGAATGATGCATTGACCCAAAGAATGAATTTTTAACGATTGAATTTCTGGGACCAGTCTTAGAAGATGAGGTAAATGATTTGAGACATGGGCCTTCCTACACTTTCAGCTTCACCTTTCAGAAACAGAATCTAGGAGATGGAAGAAATCTTTGAGATCATCTAGCTAGCGCAGCTCTCTTATTTTACAAACGAAGAAACAGAGGCCCAGAAAGGTAAAGTGACTTTTACCTGAGTGACACAGAGAGCTTGTGGTAGACCCCAGTACACTTATTTCCTTCAGTCTATTAGTAACTCAATGAATCATGCCTTTCAGGAGTATTTGCGTTTTAAATGAAGTTCAAAGGGAGAGGAAAAACATTGTTTAACCTAGAGACAAATCTGTGGGACCTGGACAAAATTTTTGAAAGAGTCTTTTTTGGAAATGTCTTAAATTGTACAGACAGGTTTTTTATGCCCAAGGCTGGTGCTGGTTAAGAAGAACTGTCATCTCAGTGGATCAAATGCATTAGTCCTTGGGCTGGAGCTTGTTTGTGGGAATCAGTCCCTGACACTGCTATAAAAGCACTTTGTCTCACTGTCTCTCATTCTCTGTCTTTGTCTCTTTCACTGTCTCTCTCTCCCTCCTCTGTCTTTCTCTTTCTTTCTGTCTCTTTTACTTTCTGTCTCTGTCTTTCTGTTTCTTTCTCTGTCTCTCTCTGTTTCTCTCTCACCTCTCTTTTATGTATCTTTTAAATTTAAGAAGCAAAATCCATCAGCCAGGTAAGTAATCAACTTCCTGTGGTTATTACACTGCACTTAGAACAGGGAGTCTAAAAATCAGGCAGACAATAGTTAACAGTGGAACTACGATTATGGATAATTTCTGGAATAAAATGTTTACAGCGGAGTTTTGTTTTGAGGTTCTGGAATATCTCTTCCCTGGGAAGAGCTTCATGAAGGATGATGGATTTTTTCTTTTTGCATTTTGGTTTTGCTTTCCCTAGTACTCACAATTCAGGCTAAATTGGAGTTTGTTACATATACTTCTATGAACTTTTCTCTAAAACATACTCCTTTCCCCCTATTTTCTGTTCTCTTTTTAGTTTGGAGGTAGGTAGTACTTGTGGTTGAACTAGGATTGTTGAATTAGATCTGAGTAATGACTCAAACCTCTTTAAGGCTTATTAGATAAACTTCATAGAGGTAATAAAACTGGATGCATGATTTCATTGATATAGGGAACTCTCAGATGACTAAACTCGTTTCAGCAACTCAGTTCAGACATTTCACTGCAGTTTCTAGTCTTAAAGAGTTGCTTGGGGTTCTCAGAGATTAGATGACTTGACCAGGGTGATAAAAACCAATATATGTCAGACTTGAACTCATTTTCCTGGCTCTGAGGTCAACTCTCTATCCACTAAGCCATGCTGTCTCTCTTTCTCTTGAGGGAGGAGAGAGTTATTAAAAACCATACACATGTAAGGGTCAAACAGGACTAAGGCCAAAACATTCACATTTTTTTCACCTATTTTCTCATTTTCACCTTCATTCCAATTTTATTTTGCCTCTGTCTCTCTCCATGCCTCCCTCCCTGTTCCTGCTTCTTTTTGCTCTTTTGGGTTGGTAGGGAGTGGGAAGTGTACATAAGATCATAGACTGAGAGCTGAAAGAGACATTAGAGGTCATGTAGTTCATCCCTCTCATTTTACAGAGAAGGGTCCAGAGAGGTAAAGTGACTTGTCATTAGATTATAAGCTCCTTGAGGGCAGGCACTGTCTTCTACCTCTTCTTGTATCCCTAGCACTTAGCACAGTGCCTGGTTTATAACAGATGCTTAATAAATGTTTATTGAATTGACTTGAACTTGCCTAAAATCACAGGTAATAAGTGACTGAAGTAGGGAATACTCAACTTACTCTGCCTCCCGTCTCCCTCCTATATTCCCCAATCTAGTCAGAGTTGTAAATATTCCTGACTAATTTGCATAAGCATACTCAATTACCTTCAAGGGGACTTAAATGAGCTAGAAGGACAGATAGCTGGGGCGAAATTTAGGTGTTTGGGAGATATAGTAGCTAGGGGTCTGGGATAAAAGTATCAAGTTTTGGAGTCACCAAATTTTGCTCTGGTATCCTAATAGAGACCTATGATGAGGGGCAGAATTTATTCCTGATTCATAGGCAAACTTTTTGGGAGACCAGAGGTTGCAGGTATAGTACAAGAAGAAGTTCCATAATGGGAACACCATGGTCTGGCTTGGAATTTTAGTTGTAATGTTGCCATGACAGGGAAATTCTGAAATATTTCCTTTTGGTTGCTTTTGGGCCCTGACAACAAAAACATCTTCCTTGGGAAATTAAACAAAACAAAACAAAAACACCACCCATTTCTAGAAGTTGATGGGAACCATTGCTCACAGGAGAGATCCCAGAGTGCACCCTCCTTTTTTGCACACTTTCTTTGAGTGGTGATGCAGAATGAAACCTGTCTTTTGTCAAGACAGAGAAACCCTGGAGTATTTTCTCTTTGGTCCTGGAAAAGGTCACCTGAGAAAGAAATATCTCATATCTGTAGCCTTAGCTCTACTTCCACCACAACTATTCTACTACTGAATGTAATTACACCTTACCTGGACTATTCCAGTGGTCTCGTGGATCATTTCTCAATTATTCTAAGTTCTAGGTCTTCTCTTCCCCCAACTACTAAAATTCCTTCCATTTATTTACTTAGTTGTTTAATTATTCACTGATTTATACAATAATTGTGAATTTTTGAGGTTGGGTCTCCCATCTCACCCAGTACAATGTTCACTCACAGGCTCTGTTGTCCTCTCTTCTCATGGGTTCACTGTATTGGTACCAAATTTAATGCGAAGGACAAGCATGCCGAAACTCAGAACTCTCAAATTCAATCAATCCCTCAGCCTCAGTCCCTGCCAACAGCAGGGATTATACAATATACCACCACGCTTGGCCTTGTATTTAATCTTTGCTTATTTTATATATATATGTATATGTATGTGTATTATCCTTCTCAATAAAATATTAGCTCCTTTAAGAAAGAAATATTTTTCATTTTTGTCTTTGTAGCTTCAGCACCTGGGACAGTGTTAGCCCACAATAGACACTTGAGTGTTTAATGATTTCTCTAGGGCAGAAAGGTGGGGGGAATGTGTGATGGGTAATGACTTGGAGAGCAATGGGAAGAGCTATGAGCTGAAGGCTCAGAGCTAAGAAACTATGGGAGCCTTTCTAAATACATGGCTATTGATAATTGAAGCTATTCAAATCTCTGAGTTAGGATGTTCACAGCTGGACGTTGTTATTTTCCATGAGCTTGGATAAGAGCTCTATTTTCCTCAACCTGTCAGTTAACCTTCTTTTTGTGATTTTTTTTTATTATGTGCCTGAATGGAAAGTTGATGACAAAGATCTGGGTGGTGTCACATAGTGAATTTCTCAGATTTTCCAGGTAGGAATAATGATAAGGGGATTAATAAGTAATAGTGATTTTAGGGATGAGAAATCTCTGAAAATGTAACTGATCCCTTGATATTATTAGGTGAGGGCCTATGAAATCAGAGTCACATCTGCTACCTAGGAAACACATTGGAGTCAAAATTTGTAATTTACTATAGTACTATAGTCAGCCGTTTCATAGATTGTTATTTTGTCATGTCTGACTCTTCATGACCTCATTTGAGGTTTTCTTGATGGAGATACTGAATTGATTTTTCATTTCCTTCTCCAGCTCTTTTTTACAGATGAGGAAACTGAGACAAACAGGGTTAAGTGACTTCCATGATCACATAACTAGCATATGTCTGAGGTCAGATTTGAACTTGTGAAGATGAGTCTTCCTGACTTCAGGCCTGGGACTCTATTCAACCAACCATCTAACTGCCTCCTGACATAGCTACCTAGCTCAAACTGTGACGCAGAAGGGTTTTGGATTTGGAATCAGAGGTCTTGGTTTCAAACCTAAAATCTAAGTTCCTGTAATACTACTTTCCATCTCTAGAGCTTAAAAAAGGCACCAGTGTCTTTTGGTCTATGAAATATCTACCAAATAATACTTGGTGGTTTGGTCCCTTACTGAGAGCTTTCTCCCACCCACCCCAGGTATGAGGCACTGGATTTTCATCTCTTGGAAACTGTAGAAACTTCTCCCCACAAATGAGGAGGAATTCCTATTATCAAAGACTGTCAGTTCCCTTACTACTTGAGACTAGAAATCCTGGTAGTTTCCTAAGAATATGTCTTTCTTCTTCTTCTTAAGATGCCATATTTTTCATATTCTTGTTTGTGGTTCTATGGAGGCAGCTAGCGGATGGCACAATGGATAGAGTGCTGAGCTGGGAGTCAAGAGCACCTTAGTTCAAATCTGGTCTGAGATACTTCCTTGGGTAGGTCACTTAACTTCTATTTGCTTCTGTTTTCTCATTTGTAAAATGGGGATAATAATAACCTCCACATCCTAGGGCTATTGTGAGAATCAAATGAGATGACATTTATTAAAAATGTTTAGTGCAGTGTCTGGCACATAGTAGGTGCTATAAAATGTTTATTCTCTTCTCATCTCCCCTGCCCCCCCTCCTACTATGATTATGCCTCTCATTGATCTATAAATATTCTTTCCTTTTATCCACTGTCCTATAAATGAGGCTGCTTGTGGTTTTGGAGAATGTGGGAAAGGAAGCTTCTGAAACCACATGAACTCTTAGACTAATTTGTTTAAGTCCCTGCTGTTTTTACGTTTAAGTCCTTGACAGATATGTCTGAAGTAGAATTCCACTTCTGTCCTTGTAGATACCAGAGGAACAATGCCCCTACCACAGGTTCCCATCTTGGGGTAAGTGTACTCTGAGAGGGTAGAAGAAATATTGGTCAATAACTGTGTTCTGGATATGAACTGGACCCAAAATTTTTTTGGTATAGGAATGTCCAGGATGAAGAAACTCTGTTTACCAATATAGATCAATCCCTTCTCGACAGTGTATTTAGTTGTGGAGAGCTGCTTAGAGCATTGAGAGTTTGAAGGATTTTCCAGGGTCACACAGCCAGTATGTGTCAAAGATGGGACTCCTTGTCTTGGGGATCAGCTCTCTATAAATTATAATACTCTGCATGTATTAATCAACCAATTAATTAATTAATTATTTTATTTTCTCATCTGAATTTACATGGTAAGCTCTAGGATTTATTTCCTTTTGTACTGCACAGGGGACATGAGAAGATTTTCTGAAGGTCAAGGGGCAACAGAGGTTGGGAACCTCTAACTCATACTAATATTCCATGTTAGCAGCAGTGGAAAAAGCCAACTATGAAGATAGCTTAACTTCTACTATTCTGCTGCCTCATCATCATGTGGCCTTGGGTTTGTTTTTACTGTTATCAGTCATTTTCAATCAGGTCTGACTCTTCGTGACCTCATTTGGGGTTTTCTTGGCAAAGATATTAGACCCTTTCCTTTTCCAGCTCATTTTATAGATGAGGAAACTGAGGAAAACAGGATTAAGTGACTTGTCCAGGGTCACACAGCCAGGAAGTGTCTGAGCCTAGATTTGAACCCAAGAAGAGGTGTTTTGGAGTTTTCCTGACTCCAGGCCTCCACTGCACCACCTAGCTGCCCTGACTTTGGGCTAGAAGGCTAAACTAGTGAAGTGCCAACTCTGATGAGCCCTATCAAACCGGAAAGACTGAGGAGAGGCTGGGAGTGGAGGTGGGAGGGAGACCAATGTGTCTATCACCCGGACACAGCCTGATTCTTTTCAGAGAAGTTTACCATCAGAAGTTTAGTCACCAAAGGGATGAGATTTTTTGGACATGGTAATTCATAAAACTATCTCCCCAAATGTGGTGAGATTTTATTGGTGGAGTGAAATCAAGGCTCTTTAAAAATAAAAACAGGGTTAGTAATTAAAATGAGAAAGCCCTGAAGACTTGTTCCTATCTTTTCAGTGTTCTTATATACTACTCCTCCTCATTCACTTTCCAGTCCAGCCACGTTGGCTATTCCTCACACAAGATGGTTCATCTTCGTGCCTTTGCACTGACTGTCCCCGATGCCTTAAATATCCCTGCTCTTCAACCTCACCTCTTAGAATTCCTCATTTCCTTAAAAACTCAGCTCACATTCCATCTTAATAATCATATTATGAATTACAGAACAATAGTTTATATGCATCATAATTGTTATAATTATACTATTAATATCACAAAATTAATGTACGTAGCCCTTCAAGGTTTGTGAAGCACTTTAAATGTGTTCTCCTTTGATCCTCACAACAACCCAGTGAGGCAGGTGCTTTCATTATCCTCATTTTACATATGTCTTATCCAGAACCACACAGACAGTAAGTGACTGAGGTAGCATTTGAACCCCATAACTATAAATACAGCACTCCATCCATTATACTGCCTCGATGACTTTTCTGAATCCTTTCCCTATCCCCTCCAGCTGTTAAAACATTTCCCTCCTCCAAACAACTTTGTATTCATTTGGTATACATGAAGAGGCAACTAGGTTGTGCAATGGATAGAGTAAAGGTCAGGGGTCAGGAAGACTCATCTTCTTGCATGCAAATCTGTCTCAGATATTTATTAGCTGTGTGACCCTGGGCAAGTCACTTAACTCCATTTGCCTCAGTTTCTCACTTGTAAAATGAGTTGGAGAAGGAAATGGCCTAGTATCTTTGCCAAGAAAACACGAGTTGGTCGTGACTAAAACAATGGAAAAAGAACAAATTGATACTGTTTCCACCATTAGAAGGTAAATTGATCGATTTGATTTATACAGACTATACCTTGGTCCAGTCACCTAGTTTAAGATGAGGATTTTGATTTTTTTTCCATTGCTTTTTTTCCTTTTTTCAGGGATAACTTTACTCATAGCCTCCTGTTTGCTTTAATTTGAGGGGAACTAAGAAAGCCCCAAACCATATCCATTTTAATTACCTGATCACTTCTGAAATTTTACCATTAGAAAATCATTTCTTTGGTTAAAAAATATTTTTGTCAAACATCTTTTAAAATTAAAATTCTCCTCAGATGGGTAAACTCATTAAGTTTTGTTTTTCCCATTTCTACCTTAACATGAATTAGTCTGTCTAAATGTCCTCTCTCTACACATACTCTTACTTGGTGATCTCATTTGCTCCCGTGGGTTTAGTTCTCATTTCTATGTCTATGGCATCCATATTATATCCACCTCTTTAGCTACAGTCAAGTATCTCCAGCTGCTTATAGGACATTTCAAACTGGATGTTTTGCAGACATCTTGAACTAAATGGATTGAAAATAGAATTAATTCTCTTCTCCCCTACAACCCCCCCACCCCATCTTCTGAACCTCCTTCTTTCTGTAAAAGGCATCACCACATCTCCAGTCACCCAGGTTCACAGATGGAGAGGGGATTTTATAATTAAACACTGTTGGACTTGAAATCCTGGTACTCCCATGGAATGCAGCTTTCTTGTCCCCTCTGAGATGCCATGTGTATTGTGTCCATGTTTTTGTCTCTATGGTCATGTTACCCACTGCTCTATAAATATTCCTTCCTCTTATTCATCATCCTATTAATCAGCAATAGAGAAGTTCTGAACGCTGTGGATAAGTTCACTGACCTTGGCAATACGCTTTCCAGAGATGTGCACATAGATGACGAGGTTTATGTACGCATCACCAGAGCTAGCTCAGTGTTTGGGAGGCTCTGGAGTAAAGTGCAGGGAACAGAAGTATTAGACCATCAGACTGAAGGTCTATAGAGCTGTTGTGCTGACCTCAATGTTGTATGCCTGTGAAACCAAGGCAGTATGCCAGCAACATGCCACGACACTGAATCGCTTCCATTTGAGTTGTCTTAAGAAGATTCTGAAGGTCACTTGGCAGGATAAGGTACCAGACACTGAGGTCCTTTCTTGAACTGAACTATCACATATTCAGAATCTACTGCAGAGAGTACAATGCGATCAGTTTGGCCACGTTGTCTGAATACCAAACAAGCATATATTTGCCTAAATGACTATTTTATGGAGAGCTCACACAAAGTAAATGCTCTGACAGAGGTCAGAAGATGCAGTTCAAGGACACTATCAAGGCCTCTCCAAAGAACTTTGGAATTGTTTGTGGGATATGGAAGACATTGGCTCAGCATGACATGCCCTCATCAGAGAAGAGGCCATGCTCTATGAGCAAAGCAGAATCCAAGTAACTTAAAAGAAACAGGAGATGGGCAAATTTAGAGATATCCCCACTCCAAATGTCCATATGTACTATTTGTGCCCAATTTGTGGTAGAGCCTTCTGAGCTCATATTGGTCTGATAAGCCACAGTCAGACACACCGTATTTTGACCTAGACACAGTGATATTATTTTGGTCCTTTCTGAGAATGAAGGGCAATAATCAATCAGTCAGGTAGTCATCTTTAACTCCTCACCCCACTTAACCGATCAGTTACTGACTCTTGTCTCTATCTCCACAAAATCTCTCACAATTTTCTTTACTCTTTTGGTCACTGCCTGCTTCAGGTTCTGGTCACTCCTCATTGGCTTAATGTAATAACCTCCTAATTGGTCTCCCTGCTTCAAATATCTCTTTCCTCTAATCCACCCTCCACAAAGAAAACAAAGGAACCATCCAGTTGTCCTCCTACTTTAAAGAACCCCAGGTTCTTCCTATTACCTTCTGGATCATGACAAAGTCATTTGGTTGGTTTCTGAACAACCTGGCCCCAATCTAATTTCTCAGACTTGTTTTCTGTAGCCCAGCCAAACTGGTCTGCTTACTTTATTTCCCATCATCATGCCTTTGCTCTGGTTATCTTTCATGCCTGTGATGCCCTCCTTTCTCATTTCCATCTCTGGTACAATCCCTTGTTTCCTTCAGTACTCTATGGCACAGTTGGCCAGTGCATTCTGGTATGAATGAGAAGATGGGTGGTCTGAACCCATATGGGCAAGTCCAGGTATGTAGAGTTGCCATTTATTTGGGTCTATCACTCTAGTGTGGTGCTTTGGTTCTCCATCTTTTTGGAGACAACGTTACAATTTAATGAGGACTGCATTGAAGAGATTTTGTTTCTGTGGGTTTTATATATCTATCTATTTTTATTTCAATGTTTACTGTATCAGAATTTAAAGTATCCCAGAATTATTATGTAAATAGTTTTTGACATAGCAGATTCCCCAGAAAGGGTCTTGGAGATCCTAGGTTCCCTACACTCCATTTTGAGAACTGATGGTGTAGTACATAGGGCAATAGACTTGGAATCAAGACCAGCGTTCAAATTCTGACTCATACACTTACTAACTTTGGGACCTTGCACAAGTCACTTGATCTCAGTTTCCTTATCTGTAAAATAAGGGATACAGACTTAATGACTCTTAAAATTTCTTCCAGCTTTAAGTTTGTAATGCTATGAAAACACAGCTCAAGTATTACATTCTTTATAAGGCTTTTTCTGATCTCCACCCCCAGATGTTAGTGCCCTCCCTTTATTTTTCATATAGTTTGCTCATACATGCACGTGTTATCTCTCCCTTTAGCATGTAAATTCCCTTAAGGTAAGGACTTCTTTTTTGTTTTAACCTACAGTGCCTAGGGGACAGTGCCTAACATATAGTAGGTGCTTAATAAATTCATCTTGACTGATAAATATGACAGGAAAGTAGAAGTGGGGCATTTCAAGAAAAGGAGACTTTCTTGGAAAGAATGTGGAAAAAGGAAAGAAAAATAATTTTCGTCTTGGAGCATAGCCCAGGGAAAGGACTGGGTGTGGTGCTTTTCTGGGCCATATGTGGGTTTTGGGGATCAAGGCATGAAGGGAGGTACTAAAAAGGGGATGCGGAAGAAAATCTTTCCCTCCTCCCCAGTTTGGGGGAGGGCTCATCTTTCTACTATTCTTGTAGCCCTTTAAACCATCATTTGGACATCTTATTTATTTTATAAAATCTTCTTGATGTAGCTTTGGGAATCAGAAATGTTCGCTGACTAGTCTTTTATCTTGAGTAAGAACAGCTAGTATTTATACAGTACTTGCTACGTGTCAGACCCTGTGCTAAACATTTTTTTTCAAATATTATCTTACTTGATCCTCATAACAACTCTGGGTAAGTATTACTATTATCCCCATTTTACAGTTGAGGAAAATAAACTTAACAGAGGTTAAATAACTTGCCTGAGGTCACATAGCTAGAAAGTATCTAAAGTAGGATTTGAAATCAAATCTTTCTAACTCCAGACCTAGTACTTTATCCGCCGCATCATCTAGCTGCATCTTTAAAAGAACAACAAACAAAACAGTTTTTCTAAAACCTCTTGGATTAGACATCTAATTTGTAATTTAACTCTCAGGGTTGGAAGAAACAGAATCACAGGGTCAGCATCTTCTGTCTGGCCCTCTTGGAAGAAGAGAGGAGGTGGTCTCCTAAGAAGAGACAATTAGAATATGTCAATAGTGGGAAGTGTTGAACTGTTAGAAGGACTGTGTCAGGTACAAGGACCACTTTCCCGCCCTCGCTTCATGTTTCTTATTTCCTTGAAACTTAGAACAGATGAATGGTGATGTCAAAAACATTTCGGTCAACACTCTGACACTGGACTGTTCTTGTTCAGTTGTTTCTGGTGTGTCAGATTCTTTGTGACCCCATTTGGGATTTTCTTGGCAAACATACTGGAGTGGTTTGCCATTTCTTTTTCCAGCTCATTTTATAAATGTGGAAATTGAGGCAAACAGAGTTAGGCGACTTGCCCAGGGTCACACAGCTAGTAAATAACTGAAGCCATATTTGAACCCATGATGAGTCTTCCTGATTCCAAATCCAGTGCTCTATCCACTGTGACACCTTGCTGTATGAAACTGGACTGGAAGTAGCTAAAAGCTGAGGACGACGAAGCATGTGAAAAGCATGGTTAGGGTTTAGACTCTTTGCCTGTCTCCTCTCACACCCTTTTTCTCCTCATTACTTTGAAGGGCAGCTATCTGGTGCAGTGGACAGAGGCTGGGCTTGAAGTCAAGAAGACTTGAACTCAGGTACAAGACCCCCTTGGTATTGCATATGTATAGCAAAGGGGTTTCTAGGAGTGGTGACTTTTCTTCTTAACTTAGATTTAATAGTGGAAAAGACCTGAGTGGGCATCTAGCTCAACCCTTTTATTTTACATGTGAAGGACTGTACTCCAAGTACCAACAGCACAGTCACGATAAGTCCTCCCACATGGATCTTTGCCCTGGCTACTCCCTGATGCCTGAAAGACTTTCCTCCTTACCTTCTCTTAGAATACTTGACTTCCTTCCAGACTCAATTCAAATTCTGATGATTTATGTGGATTTATTTTAAATCCTGCTATTTTGCTAAAATTATTAATTGTTTCAACAAACTTTTTAATTAAATCTTTGGGATTTTTCGAGGATATCATTTCTACCATCTGCAAAAAGAGAGTTTGATTATATCAGTCGCTATTCTGATTTCTTCTGTCTCTTTTTCTTCTCTTCTTGCTATCACGAGGCTTTCCAACGCAATAATGATGACAAATGGGCACCCTTATTTCACACCTGATCTTACTGGGAAGGCTTCTAACTTCTCCCCATTACAAATAATGTCTGTTTAGTAATAATAATAGTTGGCATTTTATAGTGTTTATAGTGCCAGGCACTGTGCTAAGCACATTACAATTATTGTCTCATTTAGCCTTCACAGCAGTTCTGGGAAACAGGTGCTATTATGATCCCCATTTTACAGTTGAGGAAACTAAGGCAAATGGAGGTTAAGTGACTTGTCCAGGGCCACACAGTTAGTAGGTTTTGGAGGCTGGATTTGAACTCAGGTCTACCTGACTCCATTTCTAGTGCTCTAGTCACTGTCTTCTCTAGCTGCCTTCTTCAGGTGGCCTTTCCCCGTCCTCTTACGGCTAGTGCCTACCCCCTAAAGTTATCTTCTTTCTATTTTGTATGTATTTAAATATGCATGCATATATATAATTTGGTGCACTTAGGTGGCATAGTGGAAAGAGTACCTAGTAACTGTGTGACCCTGGACAAGCCACTTAACCTCCATTTGTCTCAGTTTTCTCATCTGTAACATGAGCTGGAGAAGGAACTGGCAAACCCATCCAGTATCTTTGCCAAGAAAACCCCAAATGATGTCATGAAGAGTCAGATATGACTGAAACAACTGAACAACAACATGTATAAATTGTTTCTCCCATTAGAGTATAATCTCCATGACAGGAAGTCCCACTTTCACATTTGTCTTTGCATCCTCCTTGCACCATCTTTGCATTAGAGTTTAAGAGAATGCCTGACACACAGCAGGTGCTTAATGAATGCTTGTTGATTGTCCTGAAGGATCCTCTAATTGACCCTGAATGGGAGTTGCTTCTTGAATAGCTGGTTACCCATTTTCCATTTAAAGAACTCTGATGATGGGGAACTCACTACCAACTGAAGCAATCTGCTTCACTTTTGGACAGTTCCAATTGTTAATACATTTTACAATGAACTAAATGTGTAACTCTTCATTACTTCTAGCTATTGCTCCTAGTGGTGTCAAACAGAATAAGTTTATCTTTTTAGATTCAATTTATTCTTCTAACCTGTTCTAACCTATGGATTCAATGTGTTATCCTTCCCTAAATTATTTGTCTAGTGACCACGCTGAGAAAGGATCTTGGGTGACTTGTTTAACCTATGCTAGATCTTACTATTTCCCTTCTAAAGTGTTCCCATACCATTCCTTTCATATTTTGTTCTGGAATTATGATGGAAATCGAAATTGAGCTGATGACTGATCGATAGCTTAAAGAATCCACCTTCTTCCTTTGAAAATTCAAACAGTAGTTACCCAGCTCCAATCCTGTGGCACCATTCCCTATCATGACTTTTCAAGGATATTTCAGAAATTGTACCTTCAAATTTCTGGTCTTGGTGACTTGAATTAATTGAAGGCAGCTGGCTGCACGCCTATCATCGCATCACTTATATTGGATTTTTATTCCCTTTTAGACATTTTTCCTTTTGACTTCCCAGATTTAAGATCATCCTCCTTGTTAGAGAAAACATGAGTAAAATGAGAGTTGAACAGTTCTGCCTTCTTTCTGTCATCCACTATTATCACCCCATCCACCTGAAGCAATGGTTCTTCTTGATCTTAATCTGATTCCTCGCATAATTCAAAAGACCCTTTGGTTGTCCTTAGTATTCAGAGAAAGTCTCACCCAGTTCTGTGCTTTAGTGTTCCTGACATTATGACAGGACTGAGTTACTCTTGTGTATTCATGCTCAATTACTTGTCCTTATTTCCAGCGGCTATACATGTCTTTCAGAATTCTGATTTCCCTTTACAAATATGTTGAACTCTTTCTTTTTTTCCCCCTCTTTTCTTTTTTATTAGAATCATTTATGTTTGTGTCATTAGAATTCTTGAGAACCTCCCATATAGGTGACTCCCTCTCTAATGTCTTAGACTATGGGACCCTAGGTATCATTTTCTCTGAAGTATGAAATACGCTTTCCCAAACCTAAGGTATGTACCACACTATCACCATTGTTCCCCTCCTTTTCTTTTATGAACTCTGAGATAGAGTAGTCCCTTTCTGGCGAGGTTCCCTTCCTTTGTACTTAAGCAACCAGTTATTGTTAAGAACGATGTCCACGAGGGCAATACTCTTCATCAATTCTTCCTGGGGATTTGATTGGCTCAGGATCCTAAAGGCTCCCACTGTTGATGTCACTTCTTGCTCATCTAAGTAGAGAGAGTTTCAGAGGTCTCTGATGCTTGGGTGGTAGATCACAATGGGGAACTCGGTCAATGCAGCTTATCCACTAGGAACAGATCAGATAAAGAGGGTGGTAACATAGTATTCTTCAGCAAAAAGAGAAGATCTTATAGTGCTAGTAATAGTAGCAAGAGGGTCTTGCCCTCCCAGATTAATTTTTTTTTTTATTAAAGGGGCCATCCCTTGAGTAACTACTTAATGAAGCCTATTCATTGGATGGGTGTACTCACTCAAAGTGAGAATGTGATAAGACCTTAGCCACACATGGTCAGGTTTCCCACTGCATCCTGGGCTATCTCCAGTTGTCCTGATGAATATCTGATCACTGGACTCAGATGGCTTCAGAGGAGAAAGTGACGCTGGTGACCTTGCACACCCCTTCCTCACTCAAATCAAAGTCAACTGCAAACTGTGTCATCATCTTGATCTTTGGGCACAAACGACAAACATGACAAGGTGTGCAAAATACTTTACAGATATTATTTTATTACAAATATCAATAGCACCTGCCTCCCACGGTTGTTGGGAGGATCAGATGAGATCAAAAAGTGTTTAACATGGTGCCTGGTGCTTAGTAAGTGCTACATAAAAGTTATCTATTAATATTATTGTTATTGTATTATCTCATATATTGTGTGTGTTGGTCCTTTGTTGCCAAAGAAGACCATGCCATCAGAGAAATAATGACATGACTTGCACTTGACTTTGTTTTGAGTGAGGGAGGGCTATGCAGGTCACCAGCCTCACTTCTCCTCCAGAGCCATCTGAGTCCAGTGACCAGATATTCATCAGGATGACTGGAGATGACCCAGGATGAGGCAGTTGGGGTTAAGTGACTTGCCCAAGGTCACACAGCTAGTGAGTGTCAAGTGTGTGAGGTGAAATTTGAACTCAGGTCCTCCTGACTCCTGCACTGGTGCTCTGCCCACTGCACCACCTAGCTGCCCCTATCTCATATATTAAAAAGAAGACCAATGACATAAAAGTACTTAGCACAGAGCCTGGCACATATCAATGTTAGCTACTGCTATTATCTTTATTATGTTATCCTCAGAATATACTCTGAGGTAGGGAATATTGTTTTTCCTATCTTGCAGATGAGAAAACAGAGGCAAACAGGTTAGGTGACTTGCCAAGGAAAGACTAGCCTCGTTGATATGGCAGATGCTACTTCCATCCCAAGTAGCTTGTGCTGACTTATTACAGCGTCTTGTGAGTAGTGGATATGTACAGTCATTTACAGACCCTGAATCACACATGAGCTATGCCATCTTTGGTGTTTGGGATGCCCTGGGACCATACCCACTGTTATGTATAAGATCACCTTTCCAAGGTGGCTGGCTAAGCTCATTGTCATTACTTATGAACTATACACAGTACACTATTCTTGTAGGATCTTTTCTGAGAACTGGGTCCTGGTACTATGTGATTGTCTTTTCCTTCTGTCTTATGAAAGAGAGAGACAGAGAGACAGAGACAAAGAGACAGAGAGACACAGAGAGAGAGACAAAGAAACAGAGACAGAGAGACAGAGACAGATGTACAGAGTCAGAGACAGACACACGCAGAGACAGAGACAGACAGAGATTGAAACAGAGAGACAGAGACAGAATTACAGAGACAGATGAAGAGATAAAGACAGAGAATGAAAGATACACACACAGTTTTGTTTTTTTTTTAAGTGTCCGTATCAGATCTACTTCCTTTCTTCCTTGATTCACTGTGATGGAGTGGTTGGATTTAGTGTAATCAGAGGCCTGTCCTTAGGTTACTCAGCTGCGAATGATGCCCTTACATTGTGACAGTCTAGTCATGGGTCATATCCCATTCAGTCTTACTTATGAGGGTATATTTACCTTTAGGCATTAACATCTCTCTCTCTCTCTCTCTCTCTCTCTCTCTCTCTCTCTCTCTCTCTCTCTCTGTCTGTCTCTTTCTCTCTCTCTCTCTTTGTCTCTCTCTCTCTGTCTTGTCTCTCGAACACTAGACTTAGAAGAAAGAAGACTCATCTTTATGACTTCAAATCTGGCCTCATATGCTTACTGACTATGTGACCCTGGGTAAGTCCCTTCATCATTTGCCTCAGTTTCCTCATCTATAAAATGAGCTGGAGAATTAAATGGCAGTATCTCTGCCAAGAAAACCCCAAATGGGATCACTAAGAGTCAGATGAGACTGAAAAAATGACTGAACAACATGAATATATACACATATATGTGTGTATATATATATATATATATATATATGTGTGTGTGTGTGTGTATGTATATACATGAGTGTGTGCACTATACACACACAGTTCTGCTGAATTTGCATTTAAACATCTGCAGCCGTGAACTTTACAGCTGACCACCTTCTTGGCTGTTGTCTTGATACATTCCTAGGTGTCTTTGTTCATGCCTGCTGCTCTCTCCCTTGGTTGTGCCATACCCACAGAGTTGTTGTGAGCATCAGGTTGAGTGGTTAGTCATAGGCAGGTAGGTAATCCTCTCTCCTCCCCTCCTCACTCCCCCTTTCCAATGTCAGTTGAAATTTCTTTTCATTACAATGACAAGTTGGGGAATAGTTTCTTTCTTGCCTTCTTAAATGGATTCCATTCCTGGCCAAGTATCCATCATTTCTATTTCTGAGATCCTGAGACATACATCTACGAATCTCTTCTCAACACTCCCTTCTTTACTGGTTATTCACATCTGATATCTTTGTTTCTGTCCTAAAGTCCCTGCCTCCACTTGAAAGCAGTAATGAAAACACCATTTTTGCCCCTAAGTCTGTCAGTTTCATGCCCAGTACAATATTTTGCAATTCTTACAGTTGTCTTTTGGATTCCTTCTGGCACTATTGTCTGTCTCTGTGTGAAGTCTTAGATCAGAAGTGGGTAGACTTAGGAAATTTTGAGAGGTTTTTATATCTAATATAAACTCCCAAGGAAGACCCTGATTGTACATGACAAGTCAACATACTTCTTAGTGGGGAGTACTGCCAACAACTCAGAATCTTCCCCTTTTCCTGTGGTGAGTGTGCAGTCCTGCTGGCAACTCTGTCTTCATATTGTTATTCCATAGAACACAGGAAACGGCTTTCTTCTTAAAGGGTTCAGCTCTTCCTTTATGGCAGGGGTTCTAAAGGTTTTTGTTTATTTGTTTGTTTTTTGGATCCCTCTGGCAGCCTGCTGAAGCCAACGAATCTCTTCTCAAAAGAGCTTTTTTTAAAGCAATTAAAGAAAACGCTAAATTTCAGTTGGAAGTTAGTCAAAATAGTGATATAATTGTTCTCCCATCCAAATTCATAGGCCTCCTGAAATCTATCCGGACTTATTGGGAGGGTTGGTCTATAAACTTCAGATTAGAGATCATTGCTCCAAGGGAAGGGCCTTAAATCCTTCATAGAATACCACTGGTTCAACAGTCAGAAGCAGTACCATGTGGATAGAGTACTGGACCTTGAGCCAGGAGATTCTGAGGGTCAGTGTGATGCTGAATATTGGAGTTTCAGTTTTATCTACAAAAATGGGCTTAATAGTACTTATATTACTTATTTCACAGGGTTCTTTATGAGGAAAGTAAGCCTTAAAGCTCCACATCAATCTCTCAATGAGCATTTATTAAGCATCTACTATGTATTAAGCACTAGAAATACAAAGAAAGGTAAAAACAGTCCCTGCTCTCAGGGAACTCATGTTCTAAAAGGGGAGACAGAATGCAAACAACAATGTACAAGGAAGCTATAAATAGACCAAACTGGAAATAATACACAGAAGGAAGGCATTGGCATTGAGGGAGACTGGGAAAAGCCTCTTGAAGAGGATGGATTTTAGACGGGACTTAGGTTGTGGAAGCCAGGAGTCAGATATGAGGAGGGAGGAAATTCTAGTCTTGACACTTGTTTGATGGGGGAAGGCAAGGCAATTGGAGTTAAGTGACTTGCCCAGGATCACACAGCTAGTACGTGTCTAAGGAGAGATTTGAACTCAGATCTTCCTGACTCCAGGTCCACCACCTAGCTGTCTGGCACAGAGTAGGCACTTAATAAATGCCTTTATTGTATTCCTCTATTTATAGAGGAGAGCTGCTCCCAAACAGAAGGGACAGGGAAGCTGGGTGGGGAAAAGGCATATCATCTATAAATGAAAACAGAAAAAGATTACACATTGGGGAATATTGACTGCTTCATGAAGAATCCAAAGGAATACTGTCCTATTGCCTTTTAAAAGCTGATTTTGTTTTTCTTAAAAAGGGTTTAAAAAGAAATCTTTTGGAAACAGTTATCCATTTACACATTCGATTTATCATACTTCTGAGGACTGCACACCTGGAATTTGTCACTGAAGATGAAGATCTCTTTTAAGGTCTTTTTCAAAATTTTTTTCAAGATGTGAACTCATCCTAGGGGAATTGACTATTTATCCAGGCTGCTGCTCTTTCCCTTTCAAAGCATTCTCATCCTTTTTTCCAGATTTCCAATTTTTATGTCAGACCTCTGTCATCTCCTTCCCAAAGTCCCTGATAGGATCTATATAGCTCCTCATTTTTAAAGCTGAGAGGTCAGAGGTCAATCCACCAGGCAAGTTCTTCTGTCAGTAGGCTGGTGCTTTCTTAATGCAGACCAGCTGGTTGGCTGAAACTGCTAAACCTACAAGCTTAACATTTCTCCCGCCACAGTGGAAAGTAATAGAGCAGAGGTCACCTCTATCACCACCTCCTACCAGAACTCATTTATTTAATGGCATGGTGGACTGTTCTATATGACACATAATCCATTGGTCATTTATAATAGCAAGCTGCAAAACAGATAGGGAGTAGTATTGTTCTATGTGGCAGCAGATTCTAATCCAGTTGAAAAGCCTATCCTCCTAATCTGATTTTTGTTAGTGCTTTCTGTTGGATATGGACAATAAATCTTATTTGCCCAGGGCAACTGTTCATCAAGGGTTGGGGTCATAAATCAGAGATTATCAGAGGCTATTTCTGGAGGTCTTTGGATGGGAGAGGGGGAGTTTTCTAGGGAGGGGAGGAGCATGATTCTCCCCAAACACAGTCTAAAAAGCCACCATCCTTTTGTTTTTGCAGTTTCTGAACTCTGTAGAGTTTCTGAATTACTTAATCTGGGTTCAATGACCTTGCCAAAATTGGACATGTAGGTAGGTGGGCTTCACAAAATCGTCTGAGGAGTGGGGAAGGGAAGACATTGTGAAGGAAACAACAATGGATCCTAGAGAAAAAAAAAGTTTGGGTTTTCCAGATTCAGCATGTAATTCTTCTCTTTTATTTCCCCACCCCAATAAAAGAAAGGAAGGAAGGAAGAGAAGAGAGAGAAAGAAGGAAAGAAAGAAAAAAGGAAAGAAAGAAAAGAAAACAGGGGGCCAAGGTCTGAGTCATCCAGAAAGCCAAGCTGTTATGCTTGAGGACAAACACCAGAGGGCACTCTGGAGTCACAGTATAGCTGGATGCCCATGCTGAACTCATCCCTTGGACTCTGTCACTTTTATAGATGAGTGTTTCTTCTCTGTTCTCATTTTTCTAAGGATTTAGTGAGACTTTATCTAATCAGATTTCTTATGGCAGAAGATCTAGGTCCAAATCCCATCTCTACTACTTACTACCTGTGTGATTTTGGACAAGTGACTTCATTACTTTTTGCCCCAGTTTCTTCATTTGTAAAGTAGGGTTGAACTCAGTGGCTTGAGAGGTCCCTTAACACTCTAAGTCTTTGATCCTATGCAATCAAGGATACTTGAATTCAAATCCAGCCTCAGATTCTTATTAGCTATGTGGCCTTGGCCAAGTCACTTAACCCTGTCTGTCTCCGTTTCCTCATCTATAAAATGAACTGGAGGAAAAAAAAATGGCAAACCACTCCAGTATCCTTGCCAAGAAAATCCCAAATGGAGTCACAAAGTGACAAAATAGAAATGAGTGAACAACAAATGATAGAAGGATTTATCTAGGAGAAGATAAGATTCAAGGAACAGGGTGGTAGCGGTGATGTGGATTTTCAAATCAAATCAAAAACTGTCATAGAGAAAAATATTAATGTTCATTGATGTAGCAGTGTCCCAGGAGCAGAGGTCCAGAGCTGGAAGATGTCTCAGAGGCTGTTGAATTTGGCTTCTTCACTTTACAGACGGGGGAACTAAGACCCAGAGAAGATCAGGTGAATTGGAGAAGGTCTCGCAGGTAGTAGGTATTGGAGGTAGGATTCACACTCGGGTCCCCTCACAACAAGCTCATGGGCTACTTCCACTACAACATAAAAATAATAACAGCTCACATTTGCTTAGTGCTGCATCAAGGTTTGTAAAATGTATATATATATATGTATATGTACATATGTGTGTGTATATATATATATACATATGCACACACACATATATATACATATATACACACATATATACATATGTATATATATATATATATATATATACAACACACACACATATATATTATATATATATATACACATATTTATGAAGGATCTTTTTTGAGTTTTGCAGCAACCTTGTGGATAGGGAGCAACAGAGTTTAGTGGACAGAGCCAGACCTGAGTTCAAGTGCTGCTCTGACAGATGCTGGCTATGTGACTTTGAGAAAGTTAACTTAACCTCTTATTTCCTTATACAGTTCTCTAAGACTAGAAATTGCAGAGAAGATGCTGACCTACCTTGGTAGGGGAAGTTTCTCACCAGGACCTCCATGCATCAGTGCAAACCAAAAGTCAGTCTCTTACAACCCTGTAATGTTGTTCAGTCATTTTTCAGTTGTGTCTTACTGTTTGTGCCTTTATTTGGGGTTTTCTTGGCAAAGATACTGGAATGGTGTGCGGGTTTTTTTTCCAGTTCATTTTACAGATGGGGAAACTGAGGCAGACAGGGTTAAGTGACTTGCCCAGGGTCACACAGCTAGTAAGTTTCTGAGGTTGGACTTGATTTTAAAAAGATGAGTCTTCCTGAGTCCAGCCCCAGTACTCTACCCATTGTATCACCAAGTTGCCCTCAAATGTGTTATTTCTATCTTTATTTTGTGGATAAAGAAAATGAGGCTTAGAAAGGTTGTGTCCAGTGTCACATAAATAGCAAGGTTTTGAGATATGATTTGAACAGGTTTCCCTGAAACCAGTACCAGAGCTCTACGTACTTTTAAGCCTCCCAAGAAGGAGATTTGTCTTGTGTTGTCTTGGTCCTGCCTCTCAGAGCCATTAGACAGAAATTATAGGAAAGCTAACCTTAGCTCAAATGGAGGCAGATTACAATAACAGCAGTAGCAACACCGACAGCAACACAGCACCGACAGAATACCAACCCCAACACTGCACCAACCCCGCACCAACCCCACACCAACACAACACCATCATAACACCAACACCAACACAACACCAACACCAACACAACACCAACACCAACCCCACACCAACACAACACCAACATAACACCAACACCAACACAACACCAACACCAACACCACACCAGTACCAACAATACCAGTACCAACACCAACACCAGTACCAACCCCAACATCAATATGAACAACAATTAAGGCTGCTAGTAAAGGAATGGTCTACTTTGATAGAGAGCTTTTTCTCTCCAAAGCAACATAGGAAGGATTGGAATTTAAAGAATACCTCCAAGGACCAAGCTATGCTAATTTAAACACTATATTTGTTTTAATTCTTAGGCAAAGAAAATAGAAATACTAGGATCAAAATTTTATTTCTAAGTAAAATTATAACATCTGCTTATAATCATTTAAAGTGTATTTACATGGATAAGATACATTATAGTAAAATTATAAAACATTTTTTTTTTTGCATCAGTTGATATGCCTGGTCCTTCTAGTGTTAAACTGAGGCAGAAGGCTGGATTACAGGATTCCCAAGCACTGCTTTGTGCTCCCTTCCAATTCTTAGATTCTTCTATTTCCTGGACTTTGATTGGTGTCACCCTAGTTTACACAATAGATTTTAATATAGAAAAGAAAGCTCTGGGAGGCTGCAATTGTACATGTACTTTTTCTTTTTTGGTCTTAGAAATTTCAAGAGAGCAGACTTCATGTCACATATCTAGCTGAACAAGCATTTGGGGCCAGCGTCTGTAGACTCTTATAAGTTAAGGTATTCTTAATTTAAGATAACTAAATGGGCATTGCCTTCTCCCCTTCTTTCCAACATTTCATTTAGAAACCAATCCTCAGCTTAGACAGACCCTAAACCAACTAGGCTTGGAGTTCCCAAACCCCTGACAAGCCTGTTAGCCCCTTACAGAAAATACTTGCAACATGCTTGAAAATGTTAGGTTTTGTCAGTTTCAAATAATATTTTGCTCTTTATTAGGTTTACTGTCTTTATCCTCTTAAAAATATTGTCTGTTGGCTGTTTATTTGTTGAAACTCTGTCACTGATTTGAAACTATCTTATTCATAAAAAAGCCTTTCCAGACTTTGCCAAATTCTCTCTCTCCTTCTACCTCTTTAGCCCTTTCTCTCATTGGTGGGTTCTTCCCAGAACCTGTATTTTGAGGAAGGACCCAAACTAGTCATTTTTCCTGCTCTGGATTTTGCCATTAGGAGTGCCTTCAATCCAAACCTCCTCCCACTCTTTAGCTTTCTTCCCTCATTAGGATGTAAACTCCTTGAGGGTAGATACCATCTTTTTTTTTTTTTTTTTGTCCTGCTTGTATTTGTATCCTAAGATTTGTGGAACCAATTTAATTATCTTGAAATTTAAACAATGAAAGCAAAGATCTCAGTGCTACTGTGTATCTGACTTTGGATTCAGATTAATTGGACCCCAAGGCCTAATTGGTTGAATTAAAATGGTCAGAAAGGAATTATGCTTTAGAATTGGAAAATAAAGACCATGCCCATGTATTGAAGAATGAGTAAGCAAATTATGCTGTATTTACATACTAGAATAACAATGCACTGTAAGAAATAATGAAATGAATGGTGTCAGAAGAAGTATATGAACTGATACAGAGGGAAGTGAGCAGGACCTGGAGAACAATTTATACAAAAACCACATTACAAAGAAAAACAACTTGGAAAGGCTTATTAAGAATTCTGATCAATGCAATGCTCTAACATGATTCTAGAGGACTGATAAGGAAGCTTGCTATCTGTCTCTTAACAGAGAGGTGATGGACTTAAGGTACAGAATGAAACATATTTTTGGATGCAGCTAATACGTAGATTTGCTTTGCTTGACTATGCGTATGTATTAGAAGGTCTTGGTTTTCTTTTTTTTCCAGTGGGGGGCAGGTAGGAGATATAGGGATAGAGTAGGGGAAAAAAGAGGGTTACTGGTGAACCTTTTATTTTTTAATGTAGAGAAAAGAACACAAGGAAGGCCCGAAAGAAGAACAAGTAAGCAGGATAGCTCTGAAAGCTACAGGTTATATTTCTTACTTATTTAAAATGAAAAGAAAGCTACAGTATATAATATGTAATATAATATAGTATATAATAGCTGCAGTTTCATATACAATCCTATTCTATAATATATATGGAAATGCCAATTTTATTTTGCCTTTATTATGTTTAGAATAAAAAGAAATTTATAAAAAGAAGAAAAAAACCAGAATCATGCTTTGAGAGAAGGCGCTAGCATGTAAAAGAGCAGCCAATATTTCCACCAGATTAAAAAATCAGGTTCAAATTCTTCCTCTTATATGTATTACTTATGTGGGCAAGGGGAAGTCATTTAACCATTTTAAGATGTAGTTTCCCTATCTGTAAAATAGAAATAATAACAGTGCCTATTTCATAATGTTGTTGTGAAGATCAAATGAGATAATATATGTAAAATGATTCGCAAATTTTGAAGTACTATGTTATATTGATGTACCACATGCTACTGTTCAAAGCTATTACTGTTAGCATTGCAAAAGTGATGGTATTAGTACAATAAACCTGTCTCTAAACTGTGAATAGCCAGACAGGTACCTCCTGTTGCAGGACCCATTTGACCAAATGACTACTCTGCCTTCCTTTCCCACCATTTGACTTGGGCTTGATGTTTTTTCTAATGAAGTGTGTTGAATTTTTGCTTGAATTCCCTAGAAGAGGCATCTCCTTGATGCCCAGTTCATTAAGTATTACTCAGTATGTCCTTTGTGGCCCAACAACATCATCCACCTTTTGACAAAGCTCCATGGTAACTTTTGCCTACGAGATAAAGGTAGCAGATGTTGTCTTTTAGCCTATTGCTCTGTGATCTTGGACACAACTTCCCTAGGTCTCAGTTACTCATCTGAAAAAGAAAGGGCCTGGATTAGAAGATTTCAAGGGTCCCTCCTAGCTCTAAATCCTATGATCTTACAGTTTTATGAGGTCTCCACTATTCCAGATAGCCTGGGTTTGGGGCCATTCATCTTAGTAACTTGAAAGATTTTATTTTAGAGGGCATAGCTTTGCATCCCAAACTATTAGAGCCTGCAGTAAAGCCTAGTTCTTCCATGGAAACCTCATGAGACTGGAACCCTTAGATTATCTCAGATAACTCAAACACTATATTCGTGTTCAGCCTATTCTAGTAGGTATAGTTTGTCGTTGTTCAGTTATTTCAGTCCTGTCCAATTCTTTGTCACTCCACTTGGGGTTTTCCTGGAAGAGATACTGGACTGGTTTAATATTTCTTTCCCTCATTTTACAGAGGATGAAACTGAGGCAAACAGGTTTAAGTGACTTGCCCAGTGTCATACAGCTATTAAGTGTCTGAGGCCAAGTTTGAACTCAGGAAGATGAGTCTGGCCTATAATGGATAGATTTTGAACCTTCAAGTCAGGAAGACCTGGGTTTGAATCTTCTCTCAGACAGTAGTTATGTGACCCTGCCCAAGTCATTTAATTTTTTAGGCCTCAGTTTCTTCATCTATAAGATGAGGGTGTTAGACTTAGTGACTGCTAAGGTCCCTTGCAGCCCTAAATCCACAATCCTATGACCTGGGTTCTATCTCTGATATGTACATTTATATGATCCTGGCTAAGTCAGGCAACAAAGATTATCTATCAATTATAGAGAAAGCCTAATATACATGGGTAGAGGGAGTCTCCTGAGCCATGAAATCATAGGTTTGGCCCTATCTCTCTCGCTCTTCTTCCATCCCCTCATGTGGTTGGTCTTCTGGAGCATAACAAGGAAGTTTGAATTTTGGTCTTTTCTCTCCAGAAGTTTACAATTTAGTTTGGGCTTGACATCCATGAAACGATGGTAGAACAGTTCAAGGAAGGCTCTATTAAAGTCAAATTTTGTTGTTTGGACAGTAAGTGATGAGTGTAGGGCATTGGAAAGAATGCTGTATTTGGCCTCGGGGGGGACCCGGATTCAAATATCCAATCTGAAATTTGATGCATGACCTTGGGCAAGTTACATGGGTTCTCTAAAATGAAGGAGTTGAACCAGATGGTATCCGAGGTCTTTTCTATTTCTAAGTCCATGATCTATGATTTATCAGAGGTGAGAGAAGGGAGGGGTTAAGATTGGCCAGAGATGGTCAGGAAAGTTTGCTTGAGAAGATGGAATTTGAAGGGAACTTTAAAGGGTGGATAGGATTTGAAGATGGGTAGGTGACTCAGTGGATAGAATGCCAGGCCTGGAGTCAGGAAAACTTATCTTCCTGAGTTTAAATTTGGTCTCAGACATTTACTAGCTATGTGACCTTGGGCAAGTCACTTAACCCTTCTACCCTCAATTTTCTCCTCTGTAAAATGAGCTGGAGAAGGAAATAGCAAACCACTCCAGTATCTTTGCCAAGAAAACCCCAAATGGGATCATGAAGAGTTGGATACGATGGAAGTGACTGAATAACAGGTTTTGAAGAAATTAAGAGGAAGGAGGAAAGTCCTGGGAAGGAACAACATGAACCAAGTTCCATTCTTGCACCATTAGCCCTCTTGTTTATCTGTCACTTGTGTCATGAGTTTTCTTTCCTAGGTTGTGAGATGTTATTGATAGCAAGTTCATAACGTCCCGGGCTTCATGAGCTCCAAGAGCCTCCCCCGCCCCTTGCCTTTCAAAGGCCACCTAGAGGATGGTGACAATTTCTTTGAGCCATATCATCTGTGATTTGCTGTTTGCTCATCGCAGGGAGCAGTAAGCTTCTGCTGGTTCCTTGGATTACAGTTCTGGAGGATTAAAACAAAACAAAAGAAAAAACCCCAAACAGACAAAAAAGGAGAAAAAATAAACCCATCACTACCGGAACAAACCTCCCACTTAAAAATAAAAATCCACTTGTGAAAATAGATGTTTCCTGTGGATATCTGTGTGAGCTAGGCTCTCTTAGGTGAAGGTGATAGGTGTAGAGTCAAAACATTTTTTTCAAAGCTAAGAAAAACAATCGCTTTGTTGACCTGACTTTTATTGCTGCTCTGAGCCAAATATCTCCTATAAATCACACATCTTCTTGGACTTTTATTGGACTGAAACACTGTAAATTTTGTCAAGGAGTTTATTATCTCTGATTCCAATAAGAATTGCAAGGTCCATCTAACCTTTTTTTCTTTTTCTCTTTGAGCCTGTCTTCTAGATAGTATCACCCCTTCCTCCCCATCAACAGCTTTATTCTTTTGTTAAAATCCTGGTCTTTTGGGTGCTTTCCTAAATGAAATGTGAAACTTAAAAACTCACATTATATGATGAACTTTTATTTATTCATTTATTATTGACTTTCTTATTCATTTGCTTATGTATTTATTCATCCTTCATTTATTTATTTATTCATGCATCCATCTGTTTAATTGTCTATCAATCTATTCATTTTTTTGTCTAAATAGCTGCTTTGCTCTTGATATTTTGAGCTTCCCTGAGATTTTTACTGACAGTGTGGCAGTGGAAAAGGAGGGGTAATAGAGTGGATGTGTGTGTGTGTGTGTGTGTGTGTGTGTGTGTGTGACAGAGAGAAAGAGAGAGAGAGAGAGAGAGAGAGAGAGAGAGAGAGAGAGAGAGAGAGAGAGAGAGAGAGAAGAGTTGGCTTCAATTCAGTATTGACTGCCTTGTTTTAACTGCCCGCTGCTAAATCAGAACCTCAGTGGTAAAGGGAGCATGAAAAGATCCTGATTCTGAGAATGGGCTTGACATTGATAAGCAATGGCTTATCAGACTTTCTCACTTTCTTTTGCATGTTGTCTCCCCCTTTAGATTATAAGTTTCTTGAGGGCAGTGACTTTCTTTTTGTATCAATTATATCCCCTTCAATTTCAGTCCTTACTAACTGTATGAGCTTGAACAAGTCACTCAACCCTGTTTACCTTGGTTTCCTCATGTGTAAAATGAGTTGGAGAAGGAAATGGCAAACCATGCCATTATCTTTGAAGTCAGCTGAAGAGCTTGATTAGACATTGAAGATGCCAAAGTCCTCTGTTACATGCTGGGCCATTGTTATTCGTGTTGACTTTTGTCTTGCCATGGGGTTTTGATGACCTTGGAAGAGAGAGTGAAGCTGACAACTGTGTACAACTTTGCTTCACTTAAATCCAGTTCATAAGGCTATAGCACAGACTGGAGTTGATATGAGATGGATGGAAGATCAAGGAGACAAAACTCTTTGCCCTCCAGGCAGGTCCATCTCCCCCATGGTAGAGGATTGATGGAGGAGTAATGAGGAAGAGCCAAGAAATCAAAAGAAAACATTGGGATGGAAAGAAGAAATGCAATAAAAACATAGATTTAGGGTCAGAAAGGACATTAGAAGTCACTTAGCCCAACTTCCTCATATTACAGATAAGAAAATGGAGGTCAAGAGATGTTAAATGACTTGTCTAAGATAACATAGATAATAACTAACAGAACTACTATTTGAACCCAGGTCCTCTGACACCAAACCTGTTTGACTTAGTTTCCCCATCTGTAAAATTAGCTGGAGAAGGAATAGGGCAAACTGCTCCAATACCTCTGCCAAGAAAACCCCAAATGGAGTCACAAAGAGTCAGACACAACTGAAACAAGTGAACAACCTCTGACACCAAAGTCAGTAGCCCCTTTACAATATCATGCTGACTTTCACAAGTCATAGATCTAGAATTGGAAGGGACCTCAGAGGCCAAGTCTCTTAAAGATGGAGGGGACTGAAACACAAAGAAGTTAAGTGATTTGCCCAAGGTCACACAGGTGAAAAACACAGAGGAAAGATTTGAACTCAGGTCTTCTGGTTCTATAGTCAGTGTTCTTTACCCTGTCTCTCTCTCAATGCTTCTCAGACTATAGGGAGCAGCTGTTAAAGCAGAGTTGTCATAGTAATGCCTATTGCACTAAGTTACAGATTTCATTACTTTCTCCTCTGGCTCTATTTCACCCAGACAGCAATAAAGGTATTAGGATCAAGTTGTCAGCCAGATTTGGTAATAGAGCGTTGCTTGCGTTTGAGAAGAGAGCTTTATGAGATTAAAAGGGAAAGGGAAAAGATGACTTTCCGAATCATTATTTCCCATAATCGACTTCTCCATTCATATCAGGTTTCATACACAAGGACTAATTTTGTGGCTTTTTGTTTAATTTGTTTTGTCTGCTTCACAAAACGAGGTGATTTAAATGGCCCACGAGCATGAAATACCTCCGGGACAAAATTCTCAGTTTTATGCTGCATATTATTCTGACTGTAAAGCTCGCAGTAATTGAATCTCTGTTCATAACAACCAAGATTGAGTATTTTTATTTTACGTTTAAGTGTCTATATAAACATGATGCCTCAGGGTTTTGCGGATTTATCATATATATGATTTGCACCATGCCTCAGTAGCGTGAGCTGAACCAGTTTCATTATGTTTTTCTTTGAAAAATTTGGGTGGTAATTCTTTTCTATGATATTATATTGTTAACGCTCTTTTCATCTTCGGGTCTGGATGATGCTGTTGAATAAAGAGTTACTCTGCTCCTCAAACACACAAGAGAGCTGCTAAGTGTTTCCTTCCCCCACCGCAATGTGCTTTTTTTTTTTTTTAACAGTCCTAACATTCTCATGTGTTTGTTTTACCCTTTCTTCCTCCTCCTAGTCTGCTGTTCAGGCTTCATCATTCTGTTGTCCTTTGAGACACAGTCTCTCCCACCCCCTTTTTAAAAAAATGTCATCTCTTTTTCAGACAAGTGTAACAGCTTTGCAGTTGGTCTCCCTGTCCCTATCTCTCTTTACACCAATGCATTTTTACATAAATTATCATAGTTATCTTTCTAAGGTACAGGTCTGACCTGTGATCACTCTGACTCCACTGCATCTGTTGGTCTGCCTGACTTCAACTCCACAGAACAAGATGCCCCTGGACACTTGGCCTCAGACATTAGCTTTGTGATCCTGGACAAGCCACTTAACCTTTTTTGCCTCAGTTTCCTCATCTGTAAAATAAGCTGGAGAAGAAAATGGCAAACTACTGCAGTATCTTTGCTCTTGATATTTTGAGCTTTTCTGAGATTTTTATTGACAGTGTGGCAGTGGAAAAGGAGGGGTAATAGAATGAATGTGTGTGTGTGTGTGTGTGTGTGTGTGTGTGAGTGTGTGTGTCCTGTCTTCCTCCCCATCCTACCAGCTTTATTGCTTTCTTTTTCATGTTGTCTCCCCCATTAGACTGAAAGTTTCTTGAAAGCAGGGATTTTTAAAATCAGTTATATTCCCTTCAGTTTCAGACTTTACTAGTTGTATGACCTTGAACAAATCACTGTTTCCCTTGGTTTCCTCATGTGTAAAATGAGCTGGAGAAGGAAATGGCAAGCACACCAATATCTCTGAAGTCAGCTGAAGAGCTTGACCAGACATTGAAGATGCCTAGGCCTCCATTGCATCCTGGGCCATTGCTATTCATGTTGACTTTCGTCTTGCCATTGGGTTTTGATGACCTTGAAAGAGAGAGTGAGGCTGATAACTTAGTACAACTCTGCCTCACTTAAATATGGTTCACAAGCAAGTCATCACCTATCATCCCCCAAACTCCAATATCATTGGTCCTCTTTAAAAGTGAAGGATGAACAGCAAGGCTAATTGTATCCCCAGTGCCTGGTACACAATAGGCATTTAATGTTTATTGGATTGGGTTAGACTTAGTCACTCCTTCACCTGAAAACCATCAATCTCTCTCTTTGACCCTTAGGATAAAATACAAACTCTTTAATCTGGCATTAAGGGCTTCACAAAGTCTGACTTTGACCTTGCTTTCCAGCCTGAATTTCATTCTGTTCTTCTTTAAAGGCTTTGTATTCTAGAGACACTGGACAGCTAGCAGCTCCCTGCACTTGATGTACTGTCTCCCACCTTTGTACATACTCCCGGAGAGCATAACCTATGGTTTGAACACCGTTAGAAAGAAACATGTTAGAAAGAGAATACAACACTAAGCCCTTTTGTTCCTTTTGGCAAATAATACTTTGTTGGCTCTGGTCCATTATTGAGAATATTTGATGGGATAAAGCTGGTGAGAGATTTGGGATGTTGCTTTGTGACATGGACAGCATGAACAGGGAATCCGTAAAAAAAATGGTGGCTTAGATTTTCCAATAATAATGTTACAGGTCTGTGCTAAGCCACAACCAAATAGTCTAATACATTGCTTATATTACACAGTTCTCAAAAGGAAAATATCTAGAGATAGAAGCTTTTCTGAGCATCAATTCCTGGGTGGTAGTCAAGGCAGAATATGGTTTTTTTTGTGCCCTACTTACTACTCTACTCTCTTCTATAGAAATAGTTTGATATGATAGTGGTATAATTTGGGGAAGAATAGTTAGGAAAGGGAGAGATGGGGTAAAATCATGAGGGAAGAGAATTTGGATTTAATGCTTTTGTGGATCCATTAAATCCTCAATATGAACATATTACCTCTTCCATTCCACTCTAAATTTGTTATTTCATTTCAGTGTTGCTCTCACACTACATGATAATCTTGTTATAATTTTCTGAATAGTTTAAAAAAAAATTTTTTTTGTTGTTGTTCAGTCATGTCTGACTCTTTATGATTCAATTTGGGGTTTTCTTGGCAAAAATGCTAGAGTAGTTTGCCATTTCTTTCTCCAGCTTATTTTATAGATGAGGAAACTGAGGCAAACAATGTTAAGTGACTTGCCCAGGGTCACACAGTAAGTGTTTGAGGTCAGATTTGAACTCAGAAAGATGAGTCTTCCTGTCTCCAGGTCTATCACTCTATCCACTGTGCCACCTAGCTGTCTTTTTTTTTTTTAAAATAGGCTATTGCAAATTTTTCCTCTCTCCTCAAGCTCCCTACACTCTCCTATAAGAAAAGGGTGTTGTTTCTTACTTTATAGAGAAAATAGAGGCAATCTGTAATAAGCTCCCCCTTCTCTCTAACTGCTTACCTTAAAAACTCTGTGCTCCATTGTCTTCTGAGGTCACAAAAGCACAAAGGAAAGTCCCTACCCTTAAAGAGATCACATTCTTTTGGGAAAGACACAATGTAAAATACATTCAGTCAGTCAGGTAACAAGCATTTAATAAGTACTTATCATGTGCCAGGCAGGGGCAGTCAGGTGGCACAATGGATAGAGTGCAGGGCCTAGAGGCAGGAAGACCTCTGTTCAAATATGGCCTTAGACACTTAGTAGCTGTGTGACTCTGGACGAGTTACCTAGCTCTGTTTACCTCAGTTTTCTCATGTATAAAATGATCTGAAGAAGGAAATGTCAAATCACTCCAGTATCTTTGCCAAGAAAGCTAAAAGGGGTCACAAAGATTTAGACATGACTGAAATGACTGAACAAAAATAAATGTGCTGGGCACTGTGCTAAATATTTGTGATACAAAGGAAGGCAAATGCATGTCTCCAGCATCAAAAACCATTCTAGCAGGGGAGACACATTAAAAATTGTACATTCAATATACATACATACACACATACATACATATATGTGTATATATAGTATGGTATAAACGGAAGATATTTTTAGAAGGATGGTGTAAAGCAGTTGAAGGTGGGAGAGGTAGAACTCGTGAAGAAGATGAGATTTTAACTTAATCTTGAAGGGAGCCAGGAAGAAGAACATTGCAAAGTAAATGCAAGATAATTAATTTGTCTGGGGGCGGGAGAGTCTGGGTTGGAGGGAATCACTAGCAGGTGGAAAAATCAGGAAAGGTTTCTTATAGAAGATGGAATTTACTTAGTCAATCTCTTACACTTGAACTCCAACTTTACTACTTAACTAAAAATACCCTTTCCAAGGTTGCCAACCACCAAATAGTTGAACTACTAAATCTAATGACCTTTTCTCCATTGATTAGAGTGGTAGTGTAGAACAGTAGGTGGCAAGGTGGCACCATAGTGCACAGAGTGCTGGGCCTGGAGTCAGGAAGACTCATCTTTCTGAATTCAAATCTGACCTCACATACTTACTAACTGTATGACCCTGGGCAAGTAAATTAACACTGTTTGCCTCAGTTTCCTCAGGTCTGGTGCTCTATTCATTCCACCATCTAGCTACCCTAGGAAGCTACTGTGTAATTCGCTTGTGTATATTTTGTATGTATTTATTTGAATCCACAGGTGCCCCTACTTTTGTGTAAGCTCCTTGGATATAGAAATTATTTTTATTTTTATCTTTTTTTGAATAATATTTGCCCTAGGCTATTGTGAGAACTAAGGGAGATAGTATACATAAAACTGCTGAACTTAAATCACTATACCCCAGGGGAATCAGGAACATGCAAATGGGATCACCAACTGCTGAGCTTGCCTATGCTCTAGTTCAGCAGAGGAAACTGCTGTAGCCAGGCCACCCCTCCCCACACTTAACACAGCTAACTCCAGGACAACTCTGGGGAAGCCCAGAAAGATTTCACCTGGCCTCTGCTTTCTCACACTAGCCAGCTCAGCACCAGATAAGCTGCAATATTTTAGCTTGTAGCTGAAAGGACTAGAGTCCACAACACACAAAGCCTCAAGTTCAAGGCACAAGAACTGCGGAACAGATCCCCTTGTACCCCACAAGCAGAGATCTACTTTAAAAGCCAGGAAAAGGTTGACCACCATCATCATGAAGAAGAAGCAAAGCAGAAAAGAAAAGACCATAGACTCTTTCTATGGGGACAAGGACCAAAACATGAGTACCAAAGAGGTCAGCATTGAGACTGTATTCCCATCTGAAACTTCAGAAAGAAATGTGAACTGGTCGCAAGCGCAAAGAGCACTCTTGGAACAGCTGAAGAAAGATTTTAAAAGCCAAATTAGAGAAATAGAAGAAAAAATAGCCAATGATTTTAAAAATATGAAAAAATAATTCACTGAAGAGAACAGCTCCTTAAAAAAGAAAATTGGACAAATGGAAAAGAAAGTCCAAAAACCAACTGGAGAAAATAACTCCTTAAAAGGAACAATTGGACAGATGGAAAAGGAGATGCAAAAGTTAACTGAAGAAAACAATTTGATAAAAAATAGAAACAGACAAGTAGAAACTAATGACTCTATGAGACATCAAGAATCAGTCAAACAGAATGAAAAGAATGAAAAGATAGAAAAAAATGTAAAATATATAATTGGGAAAACAACTGACCTGGAAACCAGATCCAGGAGAGAAAATCTAAGAATTATTGGTCTACCAGAAAGCCATGATGAAAAAAGAGCCTGGAAAATATCTTTCAAGAAATCATCAAAGAAAATTGTCCAGAAGTCCTAGCTCCAGAGGGCAAAATAGTCATAGAAAGAATCCACTGTTCACCTCCTGAAAGGAATCCCAAACTAACACCAAGGAATATTGTTGCCAAATTCCAGAACTGTCAAGACAAGGAGAAAATACTACAGGTAGCCAGAAAGAAACAATTCAAATATCAAAGAGTTACAGTCAGGATTACACAGGACTTTGCAACTTCTACATTAAAAGATCGAAGGAATCAGAATATGATATTCTGTAAGGCAAAGGAACTGGGACTACAGCCAAGGATCAATTACCCAGCAAAGTTGAGCATAATATTTCAGGCAAAGAGATGGACATTCAATGAAAAAAGGATTTCCAGACCTTCCTGATGAAAAGACCAGAACTCAATAGAAAATTCGATCTTCAAACGCAAGTCTCAAGAGAGGCATAAAAAAGTAAACAGGGGGGAAAAACTGGTTATTCAATATAGGCATACTGTTTACATTCCTATAAGGGAAGTTGATACTTGCTAATCTTGAGAATTATGTATTTATTGTGATATACAAAAGGGATATACATAGATAGAGGGAGTGGGTATAAAGTAAATGATGTGATGATAAAAATGCCATTAAAAGGTGCAAAGGAATTGTAACAGGAAATGTGAAAAGGAGGAGGCAGAAAGTGGTAAATTGCATTACAGGAAGAGGCACAAAATTATATTACAGTAGAGGGAAAGAAGGGAGGGAGATGAGCATTGTTTGATATTTACTCTAATCTAATTTGGTTCAAGGAGGGAAAAACAAACTCAGTTGAGTACAGAAATCTAACTAGCTCTATAGGTAGTAGGAGGGGAAGGGGAAAAGGAGGGGAAGCTAAAGAAATGGAAGACATAGTAAGTGTAAAGGGAAATAAAAAAGAGGGTGGATGAAAGAAGGAAGGGAAGACTGGGAGAGGCAGTGGTCAAAAGTTAAAACTCTGTTGTGGAGGGGAAGGGAGAAGGGAGACTAAAAGCACAAATGGGGGGAAAGAGGATAGAGGGAAAGACACAGGTAGTAAGCATAACTGTGAATGTGAATGGGATAAACTCTCTCATAAAACAGACACAAATAGCAGAATGGATTAAAAACCATAATCCAACAATATGTTGTTTACAGGAAACACATTTGAAATGGGAGGATGCACACAGGGTAAAGGTAAAAGGTTGGAGCAGAATATATTGTGCTTCAGCTGATGTAAAAAAATAGGTGTAGCAATCTTAATCTCAGAAAAAGCAAAAGCAGAAATAGATCTAATCAAAAGAGATAAGGAAGGAAACTATATCCTGCAAAAGGCATCATAGACAACAAGGTAATATCATTACTAAACATACATGCTCATTACTAAACATACATACATGATGTCCTGAATTACAGTTCCCTTGCCTTGGTTAAAGACCCTAGTTTTTGCTACTTTGATGGAACTCTTTATTTCAAGTTGACACTGTCTTTTCTTCCATGGCAAGTACATTTGCCTTTTGACACTTTAAAACAAATAGATATTTTAAGTTCTGATTTTAATAAATAATAAAAAAGAATATTTCCACATATAAAGTATAACATACAAAGAGGAGTATTGTGTGTGAAACCACAAAACTCAAGTATATATAGCTTGTTTTAAAAAAGTATATTATAATTTTAATTTGCTACTTTCAAAGCTGTCCTACTTATTTGTACTTTCCTCTAAATTTCCTTCTGTTACATTTTGTGCATTTTAAAGAGTCTTCAAAAATCTTCTTTAATGTCTTTTCTGTCCTGTTTTTTGGCTAGCCCCCACCTTCTCCCAGATAATAAGGGAAAAACACAATCCTTGTCACAATAAGCACCATTAAGCAAAGCAAATCTGCACATTTGCCTTGTCAAAAATATGTCTTTCTCTCTTATCGTGTATCATGTATCTGTATCGTGGTTCCATCATCCCTTTGTCAGGAGGTGGATAGCATGTGTCATCATCTGTCCAGTGGCACCTTGTTAAGAGGATAAAAGGCAACTTTTGCTTAAGTTTCTGTGGCTAGGGACAGCCCTCAGATAATCTTGTTAACTGGGATTTTTCGTAATATAGATTTTTGTTGGGGTACCCCCTTTGGGCTGGCATATAATAGAGAGCCAATAGATCTCTTTTAAGGTCTTTTGCTTTTCCTCTTTCGATTTTCTCCTGGAGGGAAGGAGGGAGGGAGGGAAGGAGAGAGGGAGGGAGGGAGGGAGAGAGAGAGAGAAAGAGAGAGAGAGAGAGAGAGAGAGAGAGAGAGAGAGAGAGAGAGAGAGAGAGAGAGAATGAAAATGGACTCATTGTTAGATGGAATATCAAGATATCAAGTGTCCCTCCATTATTAACATGTGGTAAAAGCCAACTGCTACTCTTCCATATGTTGCAGAAAGGTGTATCTCAGGGACAAGATGATTCTTGAAACTCTGCCTTCTAATTGGAGAAGAGATTTCCTAGGCAATGAGAAACAAGTCTTCAAGACAAAGAAATGAAATTTCTTGGGCTGCACCAGCTGTGTGGGTTGCTATGAGCATAATTCCAAATTCAGGAGTTTGGAGATCTGCCTTCTAGAGTGAAAAATGATAGTACCTGAGCAGGGTGCCTTCATTAGAGGATCAGTAAATAGCTAGAACCTTGATTTGAGGGTGCAGAAGATAGGAACTTTAATCTCCATCTATTTTATTATAAATTATTTGTACAGTATAATGATGATGGGGAGGAAAATTACCTCACTAGCAGTCTTTATATATGTTTGTGTTCTAGGAGAAACCCAAACCACAGGGTGGCACTGTCAATCTGTGAGAGAAGGATTTCATGAGAATCTCAGGGTATTGCCTCTCCAGCAACCCCTAGTTCAGTTCCCTTCCAAGGGGACTCCCTGCCCTGCATTATTAACAACAAGAAGCTCTTTCCAGAATATAGCCTTCCCTGCACCTACCTTCACTATCAAACTTTCTTATGTCCTCTACCTCCTTTGCCCCTAATCATCTACTGAATTTCTACCCATCCATCAAAGGCAAACTCAAACACTATTTCCTGCAGAAAGTATTGAGATTTCTTCTGTGGCTAAGAAATCTGCCTCTTAAGCTCGCATAGCACTTTCTTTTGTACCTTTGTAATGTACCACTCTAATGTTGCATATTGCAGTTATGCACTATGTGTCTTGTCTCTCTATCAATCAATAAATCAATCAACATTTATTAAACATCTGCTATATGCCAAGCACTGTTCTTTCTGATAAGAGTTTACATCCTAATGAGGGGAGATAATGTGTACGTAAGCGTTTCTTCAAGACATACACAAAGAAATGTAAGGTAACCTTGGAGGGTTCCAAAAAAGGCCTCCTGTAGGAGATGGCACTTTATTAAACACCTATCTGCTAATCACACAATGTTCCAGGCAAAGTTCTAAGCACTGAGGATATAAATTTAAAAAAAATGACAATTTCTGCTCTTAAGGAGCTTACAGTCCAATAGGGGAAGAAGCTGGGTGGTTGGGGGGAACACCAGTGGATACCAGAGGAGGGGCTTAGGGGAGATGTCTTTCTACCATTCCTGCAACATTGACTTCTATTTTCTATCATCTTTTCTAATTTGTTGGAGGTGAAGTAAACATCCGAATAATATTGATTTGTATTTTCCTCTTAATGATTTGGAGGAATCTTTCATATGATTGATAATGGTTTGCAATTCTTTTTAGAACTTTTTGTTGATATCCTTTGACCACTTAATCCTTGAGGGATAGCTTAGTCTTCAGGAGAGTTCATATGTTCTTTTAGACTAATTATTGCTTTTTACTTCTCTTTTGCCAAATTTTCTTCCAGTTATGTTTTTTTGTGTCATAAATCTATGATTTTCTCACTGAACTCCTACTTATCGGGAGACCTTCCCCATAGCATCTTTTAAGTTCTGCATTCTGAATTTTGTTTTTAAAAATTTGTGTTGAGAGCTCTGACAAAATTTTATTCTTAATCCCTTCTTTGGAAAGTTCTTTCTTCTTCTTTTGAACCATGCTGGGGTTTCTTGCTGTTGTTTCATGATCTTTGGGGGTTTACTAAATTCTCTTTTAGATCAGGACATTTAACTTCATTTTCCCTCACAATGTAATGCTTGTTCATAATGTTCTGACCTCTCTTTAACTTTTTGTTCATTCATCCTTTTGTCTTTACGAGTCATTCTATTGAATTTTGTGCTTGTGAGCTAGGTTTTTTGCTTATGAGTTCTCCCACAGCCTTTGGGTCTTTCCATCTTTCTTATATTTCCAGTTGCTGTCACTGATTTCCCTCCTAATTTTTTGATCTCTATCCTGAACCTACCTCATTGAACCTGATGCTAAACATCCTCATGTAGGGTAGAGTTTGAGGACCTGACCTTGGTTGTTGCTTAGAAAACTTTCAAGGGAAAGAGAAAACTGTCCTTTATTGTGTTTACCTAAGGGCATAGAAACTCCCTTCTCATCTGGTCTATGATCTTGTGCTGCACTGTATATTGCCTATGATTCTAGCACCCCACCCTTTCCAATAACTCCCACTTTTCTTCCCATGGCTGGGTAGGATTGTGGTGTGTGTATATTGTTCAGATTGATTCCCTGTGTGTGCATATGTGTATGGGAATATAGGTAGGGCTGTAACAGGAGCTTGAGATGTTATTGTTCTCACTGCCCCATCCCAGGAAAGGGGTTGGGGAGTGAGAAAATTGAGGGATAGCTTTAAGTATTTAAGTTCTTTGATGTGATTTCATGGTTTTGTTTTGCTTTGCCTTGTGTGCTGTTTTCATCTTTTCATATTGCAGATTATGGTTTACTTGCTCAAAATGTGGTGCATACTCTCTTTTCTGAGGTTTTTAAGTTAGAGGTTTGAGGAAAACAGTTATTGTGCTGTCTTACCAGTCTCATGACCTCCAAGTCTACTTTCCTTTGAGGATTTTAAAGAGTGGAACAGATTGGGATTCATAAGCTCATAATATCTCAAATCCTTCATTTCTTAATGTATCTAGTCTAACTTGTACCAGTAGGAGCATTTCCATCTACAGTATTCTTGACAAATTGCCATCTTGGATCCAGGTGAAGACTTCTATTGCCGGAGAATTTGTTATATCCTGGGGCAGCCCACCCATTTTGCATAACTCTTGTATTGGTACTTCCAGTACCTTCTGCCTTCCTGGACCAAATATAACAAGTCTAATTTGTTCACATTAGGTCTGAAGTTGAAGAGGAAGGGAGTATGTTGGAGTCATAAACCTTCTCCTCCTCCTCCCCATCTACTGTCAGAGAGGTGATGAACTTAAAGTGCAGAAGGAGATAGATATTTTCAGACACGGATAAAGTGGGAATTTGTTTTGCCAGATTGTGTAGCTGCGTGTTGAGGGATCTTTCCTTTTTTTTCTTTCCATCCTTCTTTCTTTCTTTCCTTCTCCCTCCCTCCCTCCCTCCCTCCCTTCCTTCCTTCCTTCCTTCCTTCCTTCCTTCCTTCCTTCCTTCCTTCCTTCCTTCCTTCCTTCCTTCCTTCCTTCCTCCCTCCCTTCCTTCCTCCCTCCCTCCCTTCCTTCCTTCCTTCCTTCCTTCCTTCCTTCCTTCCTTCCTTCCTTCCTTCCTTCCTTCCTTCCTTCCTCTTCAATGAAGCAGGAAGTAAGTGGTAGTAGAGGCAGAATAATTTTTTTAAGTGCTTGTTACTTCTCTACTGGCTGCTTCCATACTACCTACAAATCTGCCCATATTTTCCTCCAAAGATTTTTACCTGATTACTCCATCTCTGCTAGCCATTTTCCCATATCTCTCCTCCCTTTCATGGTTAAACTTGAGAAAGACATCTATGATAGATACCTCCATTTCCTTTGCTCTCACTGTCTTCTTTACTCTCTGGCTTCTGACCTTATCATTTAACCTAAACTGCTCTTTCTAAAGTTACCAATGAGTTAGTCACCAAATCAATGGCTTTTTCTCCATGATCTTGTGTTCTGTTTATTTTTTTGTGAAATTACTCTCCCTTGGTTCTCTTCCTACCCATACCTTCTCAGTCTCCTTTGTTGGATTTTAGTCAGGTGACAGCTGATAACAGCAGGTATCCCACAGAACCCTCTCTTCTCTTCTCCTACTATACTGTCACTTGGTATCTTATCAGTTCTCATGGATTTAATTATTTTCTCTGTGCTGATGAATTTCAAATCTATTTATCCAACCCTAACCCTTTGCTGTGCTCCAGTCTCATGTAGCTTATTGGACATCTCAATTTGTATGTCCTGTAGATCAACATATCCAAAACTGAACTCATTATGTTTCCCTCCAAACATTGTCCTTTTTCTAAACACTTGTTTACTATTGAAAATACCACCATCTTCTCAGTATTCTAGACTCTCAACCTAGTGTCATCCTCTATCTCTCACCTTCTTTCACTCTACTATGTCCAATCCCTGGGTTACATAATGACTTAAAAAAACCATAAAAGAACATTATCTATGTTCTTTTGTATTTTTATTTATTTTGTTAAATATTTATTAACATTTGAATCTGGTTTGGCCTTCAGGGGAGTGTTACTGGACAGACTCTTTTTTGGCGTCTCTGCTGTAGGCAAATCTTTAACATATAAATTGTGTAAAAAATAATAACATTTATAGAGGATTACTTTCATCTGGGACTTCCAATCTGTTGCCAGAGTCTGTGGATTTTACCTATGTAACATCTCTTGCCGATGTCCCTTTAACTACTCTAATATATTGACCTGTCTTGGTTTGTCTCATCATGTCACACCTAGCCTATTGCGGTAACTTGTTTTTACACAGTTGTTTGCATGTTATGTCCTTCATTAGACCATGAGCTCCTTGAGGGCAAGGTCTGTCTTTTGCCTTTCTCCCCAGCCATTGGAACATAGTAGGTGCTTTGTAAAGGTTAATTAACTGATTGACTTGAAAACTAAATAATAATAATAGCTTAGAGTTCCATAGTACTTACTATGGGCCAGACACTGTGCTAAGTCCTTACAAACAATCCTGGCAGGTAGATGCTATTATTATCCCCATTTTACAGATAAGGAAACTGATACCAACAGAGGTTAAGGGGTCCCAGGGTCACACAGCTAGTAAGTGTCTGAGTCATGTCTTCCTGACTACAGGTATTGTGCTCTAACCATTGGGCCACCAAGCAGTTTCAATAATAGATAATTAACAACAAATAAATTAATAATCTAGAAAGGCTTTAGTTAATTAACAACAAATAAATAAATAATCTAGAAAGGTTTTAGAAATTGAATGGTGATGGTGGGGGTGGGGGGGAGAAGCAGAAAGATTCTTGGCTCTCAGTCTAGTGAGGTTGTCTAATGACCATGTAACCTTTGTCTTAGTTACTCTTACCAAAGTAGAAAATCATGCCTCATAGGATTTGTCTCTGAAAGGCACCAAGTTATGTTCGATGAGACAGCTTAGTGTTTTCTTTAATGCCAAAGTAATTACATATGTATATATACATATATATACACATATACATATATGTGTATATATACACACATATGTGTACATATATTTATGGAGAGAGAGAGAGAGAGAGAGAGAGAGAGAGAGAGAGAGAGAGAGAGAGTAATAGAAACAAAAGCAAAATCAATTATCATGATTACTGTTAAGATTGAGAGGCAAGATGGCCTAATGGATAGCGAGCCGTTCTTGGGGAAGGAGAGTCAAGTAGACCATGCATCAAGTCCTTTCTCTTTCACACACTGACAGTATGTCCCTTGGTGGTTATTTGGCCTATCAGTGTCCCATGCAAATGTGTAATTTGCAAAAATAAAAAGTATATCAATTATTTTAGAAAAAGATAGTAATTAACACAGCAGGTGCTGATCTGTCTTGGTAGATAGAGTTACTAATCAGGAGTTCACTGTGCAAATGAGATCACTGGTCCATCCCTCCACAAATCATCATCATCTTAATTATTATTAATTACACATTGATAAAGCAGTTTAAGATCTACAAAGCACTTTCCTCATAGTCGTGGGAGGCATGTCTACAAATATTATCTCCATTTTGCCAAAGAGGATACTGAGGCTTAGTGAGATTGATCATGTGTCAGTTGTTGAGGTGGGACTTCTGACTCACGATGGAAAAACTGAGGTCTTCTCCCAAACACCCCATCTTCTCTTTAATGACCTGTTCAGACCCTATCACCCTTGAATGCATCTTAATCTTTTAAATTATTTATATTTCCAGTCTCTCTTTAATCAGTTACATGATTTTCCTTGCGATCAGGGGAGATGGAAAGGTAGAATCATTTTCTTCCCTTTGAGAGGCCAGAAAATCATGTTTATTGCTCTAAACCCAGATTCACTGATAGCCTCAGGCTCTGTGGGTTGTGAAGCTTCCACAAGGTTGTAGGTGGGTGAAGCAGAGGAGAGAGAGAGAGAAACAGACAAACAGACAGAGACAGAGAGACAGAGACAGAAAGACACACAGAGAGACACAGAGAAAGAGATAGAGAGTCACACAGAAAGAGACACAGAGAGACAGAAACAGAGACACACAGAGAGAAACAGAGAGAGATGGAAAGACAGAGAGAGAAACAGAGACAGAGAAGAGAGACAGAGAGAGAGATGGGGAGATGGAGACAGAGAAAGAGACAGAGACAAAGACAGAGACAGACACACAGAGATAGAGACACAGAGACAGACTCATGTAAAAATAAATGATCTAGGAGCCCTGAATCTTTGGCTTCCTAGTACCCTGAAAAATTATGCTCGCTGGTGTTTTCTGAAGAAATTGCCATTTTTATAGCTCCCATTAGAAAAGTGAAAACCTTCTCCCAGAGCTCTGGTTCAGAGTTTTCTCTCATGGCTCCTGACTCATGTTGAAGAAAACACAAATTTTATGTGGAACAGGGGAAAGTGACCTTTCTTTTCATTCTTTCTGGGACATAGAAATGGACTTCTCATTGTCTCCAAAGAGAAAGGCCCCTTAAAAACTCTGGAAGCAAGCCTCTAAAACAAATAAGTAATAGAGTCACAAGGAAAAAAAGCCCCAAACAAATTAAACTACGTTACTTAAGCTCCAACAAATCTAGAAGAATAGACATCTTCCAGATTCTCCAAGTTTGGTAGGTCATGGCTTCTCTCTCCTTGGCCTTTCATCTCCTGGTACCAAAACAAGTTACAGGTTATTTCCTCAAGCCCCTGACAAATGTCCCTTTGTCCCTAACTGGTGGCTTTGGTTAGGTTTGATGTTTTTCTAGCAGCAATTGGTTTCTTTGGCTGTAGTGATGATGATGACGATAATGGCAATTTCTCCCATAAAATCCTCCCAGTTGCATTTTTCATCATCCCTGTTCTCCAACATTTCACATCTGTGTGAAGGAGAAAAAAAATTAAATTAACAGCTTACTGGTGCCAGTGGATTTTTAACCTGGTATCCTCAAGCTTAAAGAAAATATTTTGCTAGCCATATTTGAGTATAATTGGTTTCCTTTGCAATCCTATGTATTTTATTGGATGAAACATTATGTTTAGAATGAGTCCATAGGTTTCACCAGACAGCCAAAGGAGTCCATGACATAAAAAAAGGTTATGAACCACTGCCCTAGGGAATTATGTTGAATTCCATGGAATCTATCCTGGTCAGTGATTCGAGGCCAATGTGAGGAAAATTGTGGGATCTAAACTTAGTTTTGTTTCTTCCGTCCGCAGGACTTTGCCCTGTCTTTCCTGCAGTTTATATAAACATTTGATCTATTTTCTCAATATGTACCCAGGGAATCACTTCCCCTTCACCTTTGTATTCCACTCATTTCCTCTTTAATTTTCCTTCTTAACCTTAATTCCTTTGTTGTTTACTTGTCTCCTCATTTCCCAAAGGGCACGATAGGGGACAGTTTCATTAGCTGGTCACATATTACTGTTGTGTGTACTCATAGCATACAGCTTGGTATTGCATTTACTGGTGTTGCTAAGATGCTTAAGAGAAGGTGACCATGGTGACCTCATTATGGATGGGAAACCTTGCTACCTGGCTTTAGTTACAGATAGCTTTTGTTTGAAGGAAACTCAGCTCACTGAGTGAGAGGCAACGTGAGGCAATGCATAGAGAATCAGTCTTGGAACCCAAAAGACCTAGATTTAGGATCCCACACAAACTTGGTGTGTAACTCTGGGCACGTCACTTACTCAGCTAACACAGCAGATAGGTGGTATTGGAGATAGAGGTCTGGACCTGGAGTCAGAAAGAACTAGGATCAGATTTGGCTTCCGATTCATTTACTAGCTTCTGTGACCTTCAACAAATCCCTTAAACTCTGTATGCCTCAATTTCTTCATCTGTGAAATGGGGATAATAAAAGTACCTACCTCTCAAGGTCATTAGGAGCATAAAGGGATAATATCCTTAAAACACTTGGCAAACTTTAAAGCACTGTGTAAGTGCTAGTTATTATTAGTTATGATTAGCTATTATTAACGATGATTAGCTATTATTGTTTAACCTTTCAGTTCTCCAGGAAACTCTGTAAGTCTATGAATTACAGAGGGGCACCAATCTGCCTCCAATAATGGGAGCTCCCTACATCAAAGAAATCACAAGTCCAGGTCAAAAAGCCCCAAGTGGCCCAAACCTAATGCAAAATAAAAGGTTTGATTTTGATGGAATTACCAATGAATGAAATTTGATATTGTATTCAGAAGAGGATATTTTAACATCTGGGAGACAAAATATATACAGAATCGACTTTGCTGGAACAGTTTTATAAAGCAAGGATCAAAAAAGAAAGAAGACCAGAATCATATTATAATAATTATAATATACATGATATATTGAAATGCCATAAAACATAATTTATTGTCGTTTTTCAGTCATTTCTGATTCTTTGGGACTCCATTTGGGATATTCTAGATATTGAGCTGTTTGCCATTTCCTTCTCCAGCTCATTTGACAGATGAAAAAAAATGGAGGGAAACAGGGTTACGTGACTTGCTGACCATAAGTGTCCAAGGCTGGATTTGAACTTAGATCTTCTCAAGTATAGACCTGATGCTCTACCCACTGTGCCACTTTATATAATAACATAAAAGCCTACATTTATTGTGAGCTCCTTGATAGCGGGGGCTGTCTTTTGTCTTTCTTTGTATTACCAGTGATTAGTACAGTGTCTGGAATAAATTAGGTGCTTAATAAATGTGTATTAGCAAACTTACTATTACTGGCGTATTGGAAATGAGCATTGGGTTGTGAGTAGAACCTTTTGTTCTCACCTTGACCCTGCTATTACATTGCAGAATGACTTTGGACAAGTCATTTCACCTCCATATCATGTAAATAAAGAAGCATTGGGATCTGATATTCTCTAAAGTTCCTTATAGCTCAGTGATTCTATCATTCTGAGTTTCTTAGTAAACTGAGAAGGTTTTTGAATTGTTTTTCAGCTGTGAACGACTCTTTGTGACCCCTTTGTGGGATTTTCTTTGCAAATATACTGGAGTGGTTTGCCATTTCCTTCTCCTACTCATTTTACAGATAAAGAAACTGAGGCCAACAGGGTTAAATGACTTACCCAGGGTCACACAGCTAGTAAGTTGTCTGAGTTCAGATATGAACTTATGAAAATGAGTCTTCCTGAGTCTAGGGATGGCACTCTAACCACTGTGCCACCTACCTGCCTAAACTGTTAAGGATGGCATGGTAAACCAATTCTCCAACAAGTATCTAAGTGCTAAAAATGTGTCCCTGTGTAAAAAGACCATTCCAAAAATTTTAAGCAAAGACTTTTGGAATATCCTATATATTATCCAGACCCTGAATTTCAGGATGGAAAAAAAATAACAGGAAAAATAATGTGTTTTGGTGGGTTTATACTAAATATTAAGTAAGGGGGGTGGGAAATATATAGGGAATGTCCCTGTTTCTTCCCCTTCATCTTCCTTGTCCTTTCAGGGTTTTTAAGTTTCTAATTTACGTTCCTTGAGATTTGTGTCAGACGGATGACATCTACTTATCCTCTCTGGAGAGCAGAGACTGGACCATATAATTTCAATGGCATAGAGAACTCTCAGATGAGGAAACTCCCTTTCCCAATGTACCAGACTCCCACGAAATAGTAGGCAGGAAGGACTTGAACACTTTAGGTTTTCCCAGTTTCAAGACCAGTTGTTCATCTATTAACTCTAAGTTGTTCTTTACAGTCTATACGTTCCAAAGACTACACTGATATTTGTGGTATTTGAATATTTTTCATTGATTATAAAGAAGATTTTGGGAACCAATGAAATGGGCCATTGTCCAGTTCTATTATCTTTGGGGTAAGGAGGCTTGGAAAGCCTTAAGACAGAGTCATAAGCTTTACTTTATTGGCTACTGGCAAAGCTCTTGGGCAACAAGGTGGCACAGTGAATCAAGTTCTGGGCTAGGAGTCAGGAAGACTAATTTTCCTGAGTTCAAATTCGGCCTTAGACAGCTTATTTGTTGTGTGACTCTGGGCCAGTTCCTCAACTCTGTTGGCCTCAATTTCTTCCTTTCTGTTTTGTCTCAGTAGCTTACTCTAAGGTAAATAAATGATTAAATTGATTAATTGATGAAATTGACCCAAAATACAGTAGGATTAAAGTCTGTTAAGATTCCTTAGTGTTTACATCAATTTTAGTTGTTTTAAGAAGATGTAAGGTTTTTTAAAACTTTTTTTTTAAAGGATATGAAAGGTAGTGTTAAACTCTGACTCCCAGATTCTAGTTATGGTAAGAGTAGTATGCTGAGTCCCTGCTATGAGGTTGTATTACTTTTTTCATTTAAAGGCAGGGAAGCTGTCTTGGAGACCTGGTACTGGGGCTTAAGCTATTAATGTGGCTTCCTCATCACCTGGGACATAACTCAGAATGAGTTGCTGAGCAGCTAGGTGGTATAGTGGACAGAATGCTGGGCCTGGAGTCAGGAAGGCTCATCTTCATGAATTCAGATCTGATCTCAAACACTTACTAGCTGATAACTTTGGGTCAGTCACTTACCCTTGTTTACCTCAGTTTCCTCATTTGCAAAATGAGCTGGAGAAGGAAATGACAAGCCACTCCAGTATCTTTGCCAAGAAAACCCCAAATGGGGCAGTGAAGACTCAGACACAAATAAAATGACTGAACAACAACAAAAAGTTCTGAAGGGAGAGACTTAAGAATGGACTTTGAAGTCTCCCTGTTCTTTGTGGGGCCGAGTCATCCGAACAGCAGCAGCTCTCAGGAGTACCTTTCAAAAGATTTTAAGAATCTTATTTAGAAAATAATGTGCGTTTCTTTTGTTGCTTTTTTAAAATAGATGTCAAAGGGCAGAAAATGAATTCCCCAAAATACATAGGTTTTCAGGGTTGTTTCCTTCTAGTAAATATAAACAGATGTCTTGAATTTGTAAACGCTATTGATAGGGAGAGCTCCGTTTTTGGAAATATTTTTGAGAAGCTAGAGGAAAGGTAAATACTTGTGTTCTCTTTGGTTTGGCATCTAGTGAGATTTCATTTGACTTAGGATGGTCTCCAATACCAACATAGTTATGAACCTAAACTTATGCCAAGATAAAAATAAATGGGTTTGAAAAGTGCCCACTCATGAGTTCCCATCTGGCTTTCCTGCTCCATACCATACCAATCAACTTAATTATAGAGGAGCTGAGGTGGCTGAACTCTCTGAACTGTGAGCTTGGGTTTGTCCATGGAGACCCATACCTTGGTCTCTGAATAAAGAGGAGCCCCCATTCATTGGTTTTTTTTTTTTTTTAGCTTTGGGACTTACCTGAAAGTGAAAGGGTGGGTGAGTGGGTGAGAGTATATGATATGTTTTGGCCAATGTCCACCAGTCTTAACTCTGTAGAGAAGTTTTGATGTTTGTTGATGATATGGATCCAATATCTTAGAGGAGAATTATCCCCCTTTCCCCCCCAAACTTCCCAGCACCCCAGTACTTTTTCAATTCCATTCAATAGTTCCATCTTTACCAGATATTTATCACTCTTTCAGGTGAGATACAAAATAGGTATAAGACATGGACCCTGTCCTTTTCATGGAAATAGGTAAAACCTATATAAAGGCATAGTGACTGGACCTATTTATTTTGTTTTTGGTATAGAAAAGTTCCTGGTGAAGAAACTCCCTTCACCAAGGCAAGGAAGCAACCTCTGAAACATATTCTTAGAAAGTTATCCAGAACAATGAGAGGTCAAATGATTCATCCAAAGTCACAAAGCCCACATATGCCCAAGGTAGGTCTTGAACTCTCATCTTTCTGGCTTCAAGGCCAGCTCTCTCCATTGCAACCTGCTGCCTCTCCCTATACGTAAAATAACTTTTACTTAGTTTCCCCAATGCTTCGGTGGATCTCTGATTACACTAATGTGGGCACTCCCTCAAACAGACAAGTTGCAACCCATCTGGGCTTTCTCTTACTCTGTGGCTGTTGTCTATGGCCTCCTCTAAATATTCCACAGGTGATTCACCCAAAGTGTGTGTGTGTGTGTGTGTGTATGTGTGTGTGTGTGTGTGTGCATGTGTGTGTGTATGTGCATGTGTGTTAGTGGGTGGGGAGGACTACCCCTAGCCCTCCTGAGTTTGTGCACTGTCTGTCCTTTGTTCTGGCCAGTGGTCTCTCTGTTGACATTCTTTTGCCCTGCTAGTAATGCGTGGCAGCTTACGCAAGTCCACTAGCTAGCTTTTCATTGTCCTTTGGGTAGCCCATGTACAACCATAACATTTCACCTGTGATTTTATTGGGGTACATGCCTGTGATTTTTTGAGGATGGGGAACTCCCAGTGAGTCATGATTCTCATTACCTACCTTCCCCATTCTCTCACATCACCATCATCATCATCATCATCATCATCATCATTTCATGAATTTAGAGCTAGAAAGGATAGGAAGACCTTCTCATTCTACAGATTAGGAAACTAGGATCCAAAAAGGAAGAAAGAAGCATTTAAGTGCCTGCTATGCTCTAAGCTCTATGCAGTGCTTTTTACAAGTATTTCATTTGACCCTCACAACAACTCTGGAATGTATGTACTATTACTATTTCCATTTTAGAAATGAGGAAACTGAGGCAGGCAGAGGTAAAGACTTGGCCCAAGGTCACACAGCTAATAAGTGTCTGAAGCTGGATTTGAAGTCAGGTCTTGCTGACTCTATGTCTAGTGCCCTAACCACTATGTCATGCTGCCTATTATCCACTGATGGACCAACTCTCATACAACTGCACATACTAGTGTGGACAATAGTCATTCTTCATCCACTTGAAAATCAATATAACAAAATAAAGGACTAAATTTAAGGATGAAGACTTAGAGCCAGAAAAGGTAAGGAAGTATGGACTCAGGAGTAAAATCCTCTCCTGGCTTGAGGACCTATGGACAAGGTTGAAAGAATTCTTGATTTTCTGCCTTAAGTGATTCAGTGGATATAATAATGGTTTCAGTTCAGAAGATTTGAGTTCAGATGCCCCAGACATTTAACTAGTTGAGTGACTCTGGACGAGTCAGTTCATTTCCTTGTGGTTCAGTTTCCTCCTCTATAAAAGGAGGGAGCTGAACTTGGTGACCCCCAAGATCTCTTCCAGCTCTAAATATAACTGCTATGAAGGATGCCGTGAGCTCTAGCCAGCCCATGCCCACAAATTTATATTTCATTATCCCACAACAGGCCTGAGATTCCCACTACTGATGTTCTTCCTTTGTATTAAGGCATTTAAAATGCCCATATGTTATGCCTAAGGAGCTACCTTTATCCAGTTAATGCATTAATAGTCTCCATTAAAACCAGCTCAAGTTAGCTTGATAGATTAACCCCATTAAAAGTAGAGAGCAGGTTTCTGAAGGATATAAAAGAAGGTAGGTAAGATTTGATTTATGGAGCAAGTTTGGGGGAAGGGATCAGGGAAAAAGGATAGTAAAGGGTATTGGGCACTTTCTGAAGTGCTTAGGACTGGCTTAAAGCTAATAAGAGACTGAATAAGGATGAATATTAAGTACTGAAATTAGAGTTTGTTTTAAAAATATCAGCTTCTCACCTACAGAAGAGTTATAGAAAAAAAATTCGTCTTATGTAAAAGGCTTAAGGGTCTTCCTAATCTTCAAGTATACTTACTTGATAAGTGGTTGATAAGATAAGATAGTGGTTTGATTTGGAAGCTACCACCACCATCACCCACAGCAACAATGAAAATTCCTGAACTAATGGGATATGAGAGAAATGATTATTAATAGCCAATGATTTGGGGAGATTCAGATTTCCCTTTTTCTATTACCCTCACTTCAAGACCTCAGTCTCTGAAGGTTGAGCTAACTTTCTCCTCTATCCAAATCCCACATGCAGGGTTTAGCCATTGTGTTCTACTCAGGTTTGGGTGGGGATAAGTTCTATGAATAGATTGCCCAGGGCTGAGGCTAACTTGGAACTAAAAGACATAATCAAAGTTCACCGTCCATGGGATGTAACATTTATTCTTTCAGCAATTGTTAGCTAATCTGAGTTGATTGCCACTCTTGGGAACACCCCTTTTCCAGTGGGAATATAAGCTTGAGCCTGCCACCATGTTGGTCTTTGGTCTAAGAGAGACAGCCCACCAAATGACCATCCTTTTATGAAAAGGTTGGCATTATTAATAAAATTATTAAATTACCCAGAAATTATGTCTCTTGAACTTTTAAAATGCTACAAATGTTAGCCTAGATTGATAAGAGGCATACTGTCCAGAGTGAGGAAAGAAATTATTTTGCTATACTCCATTCTAGGAATGACCATATCTAGAAAATTTTATGTCTAGTTCTAGACATCACAATTTAGAAGGGACATCATCAAGCTGGAACATGTCCAGAGAGGGGTGATCAGTATAGAGAGGGGATTATAAATTATTCCATATGGGAATTGCCTGAAGGAATTGCTGATCGGTTGTAGCTTGGGGCAGACTTAAGGATCAGGGAGAAACATGGTAACAGTCTTCAGATGTTTGAAATTAGACTTTTTCTCCTGGACCCAGGAGGGCAGAACTAGGAGCTAGGTGGAAGTTATAGCTCTACTTGTCCAGACATGGGAAAAACTGTGTTAAGGGGTAATGAATTTCTCATCTCATGAGGTCTTCAAGTAGATATTGGATGATCCCTTCTTTAGTGTATCTGGAGTTTCATGATTTCATTAGATGATCTGTGAGAACTGTTACTAATTCTATGATTCTATGAACGATTTAACAAGAGGCCTAGGTCAGCATAATGTTATGCTTGTTTGTAGGTCATTTTCAAACAGGACCAATGACGTCACGGAGTGAAGTCTCGATTCATGGGTGAATTGGATTTAAGTGAGGCAGAGCTGCATAAAATCATCAGTCTCATTCTCTTTTCCAGGCATCAAAGTTCAGTGGTGGGACAAAAGTCAAGATGAGTGGTGATGGCCCAGGATGCATTGGATGACTTTAGTGTCTTGGGTGTGTGACCAAGCTCTAATCACCCCACAGGGCCTGCAGGCTTCAGTCACCTTCATGGCCACTGGAAGAAATATGTTCTCATCGGTCCATTCCTCTGGGGGAAGTCTTCAAGTGCTTGGTGTTTGGGTCAAACCCAAACTGATGGATCTGAGGCCTGTTGGTTTAGTCCCTTGACCTGGTTTAACCCATCTGACTACATGGTTTGCCAAGATGTGGCTACTGAGCATGCTATAGCTTCTTGGAGCTATAGGTCAGAGTCAAGTGAATCAGATAGATACCAAAGGTAGATGATCAGCCCTGAAAAGGGCTTAGCAAGTCCTCACATCAAAGGTACTAGTCCTCCTGGAACATCCCATGTACCCCACATAAGGGGCACTAGACATCTGAGTAGCTAGGGGGAGGTCCCTTAGGCAAATTGTCCCACTTCACAATTTTCTGTCCTTGACAAGAGAAATAGCATGGCCTAGATTACAAGAACTGTAATCATCTTGGACTCATTTGGAAGTCGAAAGCACTAGACTGGTCAGGAAGAAGGAAGAAAATGTCATTAAGTCAAGAATTTGTCAGTTAGTTTGAGTCTGGCAGAAGCAATGGAATCAGGTATGATGAACTTGCCCGACTGGGCTGTCTGTCTGTGAGCTCCTTGAGGACAGAAACCATCTTTTGCCTGTTCTAGTGTTCCCAGCACTTAGTACAGTGTCTAGCACAGAGTAGGTGCTTTATAAGTATTGATTACTTAATTCTTCCATGCAACATTTCTGTTCTATTTCACACACTTCTCCTTTGTTTACTCTTACTGTAGAGGTGGACACAACGGAGAGACCCAGGCTGCTTAATGCCCCTTGGAGATTCCCTTTCCTCAGATTGTTGGTGTGAAAAGGACAGTGATGATACAGAGCAGAGGAGATAGAATCAGCCAGAAGTGATTGCCGATTCCATCTGCCTGCTGCCACATTTCCAATTGAAAGTCATGTTGCCCTGTTGAAGGACACTCCTGAATCACCTCCTCTGCCTAAACACTGACCCTTTAATGATAATAGCTAGCATTTGTATACTGCCTACCACATGCTAAGTGATTTACAAATATTATCTCATTTAATCATTATGATACCTCTGTGAGATAGGTGCTATGGTAATCCCCATTTTACAGCTGAGGAAACTGAGGCAAGCAAAGGATAAATGACTTGATAAAGATCTCATAGATTAAAAGTTTCTGAGGCCAGATTTGAACTCAGTTCTTTCTGACTACAGGACCAGCTTTGTCTACTACTTAGGTTTTTCTATGAGTGGAGAAGCCCCAGGGTGGCTGCCTACTAACTCTACAAGTGAGTGATGGAGGGAGACGGACTAAGCGGTCAGGTTTTTGGCTTTCCTGCAGACAGGTTTGATAGTCTGACCCAAAAGGCTGCTGGCCCATACTGGTTGCTTTTTATAGGGTTTTATGCATTTCCCTTATTTTGATTAAAAAACTATATACAATATGCTTTTTTGAAGAATGTCTAACGAAAACAAAGCAGGTGCCGGGCAAGGGGATAGAGTTTTTCTCCCAACTCAGTGAATGAAATTATTAAGCCAAGGATTTGATTGGAGAACTCCACATACACACTAAACCAGGGACGTTTTTTAATTCAAATGAGATAATGGATGGTAAAGTACCTTACAAACTTTAGAGCGCTCTAAAAATACTGTTGTTGTTGGTATTAACATTATTATCGGTGGCAGCATCATCCTCTGAGCTTTCAACTGGGCTCCTTCTCTGCTCAAGCAATATTTACAGGGTAATACAGGGATCTGCCAAGGAACATTTAACAACTGGGCTCAAAGGGAAAATAATAATGTATACATACTCACTTTGAAGTTTAATCTTCATTGTTAACACTTTCCTAAATCTAGAAAACCAACCAAACAATAAATCAAGACCTTATTTGGCTCCAGCACACCCCTGGACTAAACTCGCAGCTTAACAAGATAAGCATGCTTAGCCACTGGAGATGAATATTGAGTTGAAAGCCAGCAGATCACATTCCTGGTCAGTGTTAGAGATCAGGTGGCCCAGTGTTGGAGGTCAAATGAACCTTTCTGCATTAGGTTCTCTGGTTCGCCTTGTTTCTTGCTCCAACTTTGTGCGTTCACATCTGAGGTCATGGGTTTACCGCTGACTCATTTCTTCCATATTTTGTTGATAAATTACTGGACCTTTCTTACTGATGTTCCTTGTCCTATGCTATATCTCATGTTTTTTGTTTCATATGGCTTGACAGATATTCGTGGAGAGTCTGCTCTCTCCCTCTCTATTTTCAGTTTAATGATCTCTTGATCAAATTTACAAGATGTCACGCAAGCCCATTTTTATTGGCTTCTTATTTGGTACACTCCCTACCTGACAAGAGGTATAGTCTCATCTTGTTCTCATACATGATCCAGAAAATTCAAATTCCCATCAGTATACCACATTAATCAATATACCATATAAAATGCTATATTATTAACATACCGTATCAAAAACATTAACATGCCATATTAATAATCAGCTGTTCATTTCCCAAATCTGCTTACTCTCCTGGTTTCCCTACCTTTAGTCATATGGAATGATAAAAATGCCACAAAGGAATTTAGTTTCTTTCCCAGAACTTCATAATTCCAAACCACAGTATCTAGATTTCCCCATGGAGACCATCAGGAGTGAGTAATGGATATCAGATTGGACTAGGTTTCATTACTTCTTGGGTATACATTCTAGGAAGATGGTGGACAAGTCTATGATTTACTTCAGGTTCACTGACCAATATTGGTAGTACCTGGGATTCCATATCATCATTCCTTACAGAACAAGAAGCTGAAATTTCTTTATATTTGCTTATTTGGGTATGCAATCAATTTACTACCCCTCTCCCAACCCCACCCCCCAGTGGAAAGTAAGCTCCTTGTGATGAGGTGTCACCTTTTTTTTATCATTATCTCTGCTGCCTAGTATAGAGTGGCACAGTGGATAAACCATTGAGCTTGGAGTCAGGGAGACTTAAATTTAGCATCTGGCTTTACATACTTATTACCTGTCTTGCCCTGGGAAAATAATTTAACCTTTGTCTGCCTCAGTTTCCTCCACTGTAAAATGGTGCTAATAATAGCACCCACTTCCCCAGGGTTGTTGTGAGGATCAAAGGAGATATTTGTAAAGTACTTGGCATAGTCTGGCATGTAGTAGGTACTTAATAAATGCTTGCTCCTTATCCCTCCCCCTCACATAGTAGCGGGGAAGGGAATAAGCATTTATATAGAACCTAGTACATACATTCCAGGTTCTTTACGAATATCTCATTTTAATTGAACACCATAGGTACTTTAAAAATTATTGCCAAAATCAAATTATTTATTTATTTTTATAGGTGAAAGGAGAAAAACCATTTATCGGCAGGTATGAATGTTACCTTGTCACTAAGATCTCAAATCTATTAAATTTTTTTATGGGGAGGACAATCTTTAGCATTAATTTCTTTTAACCAAGTGCCCCTGCAGTTATCATCTGTGACCACCAGGTGACAAGAGAGGGTCATAATCAGACAATCACAGGTTAAAGCTGATGTCAGAAAAGGTCTAACAATCCAATTTGCTTCTGGTGCGGGTGGTAGTGGTAGTGGTGGTGGAAGGGAAGGAAGGTGGTGGAAGGGAAGGAAGGAGGTGAAAAGGAAAGTAAGAGGGAAGAGAAGGGGGAGAAGAAGGAGGAGGAAAGGAAAGGAGAAGAAAGAGCTGTCTATTTAATAATAACAGAAGAAAAGAGACTCTGCAAGAATATAGCACTGGTACAGATGGAAACAGCACCCCCTTGTAAAAGAGCACTAACTCCTGTTGTTCAATTGTGTTCAATTTTCAGTTCTCTTTGGGGTTTTCTTGGCAAAGATACTAGAGTGGTTTGCCATTTCCTTCTCCTGCTCATTTTACAGATGAGGAACTAAGGTGAACAAGGTTAAGTGACTTGTCCAGGGTCATCAGCTAGTAAGTGTTTGAGGTCAGACTTGAACTCAGGAAGATGATTCTTCCTGCCTCCAGGCCCAGCACTCTATCCACTGTGTCATCTAACTGCTCATCAACTCATTCTGTGCTAGTCTTTTAATGTCCCAGATGAGGAGGTCACCTTGGTAGCTTAATCCCATACCATGGACCAAACAGATCTCCAGGAGAGTTTCCCTGCTTTTAAGGGGAAAAATAATGAACACAACCTCATGGCAGGGACCCAACAGATTATTCTCACCATAGCTGAAATCTAGGAATCAGAGTTTAAGACTGTTTTCCACATCTTAAGAAAAAAAAAACATTGAAAACTTCACATCTTTTTAAAATCACTAAAATTTATGTAAAGACTAAAGAATCTTAGTTTACTTGTGTTAGATTTTATATTAATTAATTTTATCATTATAGACATTAGAGTAAGCTAGTGAAACAAAAGAGAAAATCTCGGATACATATGCATTTTTTATGAACTCTTACATGTTATTTCTTTGTTTTCTACTTCCTTTAAAGCTTATACATGCATGACCTTAAAGAAAAGCTTGTGTTCAGCTTGGCCTTAAAGCTTCTATTTCCTTTCTTCTTAGCCTCAAACTTGGAGGCAATGGACCTGAGTTCGAATCCTGACTTCCAACTTATCACCTGTGTGATCATTTTGAGTCAATGAATGTCTCTGGGCCTCAATGTCCTCATCTGAAAAATTGAAAGGGTTAGATCAAACAGCTTTTTAAAATTATATTTTATCTTCAATCAGCCAAAACTTGTCTTTTCCACCCCTCCCCCACCCTGAAAACACAAGGAAAGCAATTAGACTCTATGACCTTTGATGATGATAGGGTTCAGAGGGGAAACACACATCAGCTCCCATATTTGGAGTTAAGCAGTTTGCTATTGTTTGCTCTCTTATCATTTTTCATTCATGTTTACCCTTTTATGTTATACCCGTTTATGTTACAAAGATGTATAGTCAAGAAAAACTAATTTCCACGTTGGCCATATCCAAAAAACTATTTGTCTTCTTCTGGAGTCTGAGTTCTTCACTTCTTTTGACTAGTTCAGATGAGAGCCAGGTTCAAGTGTCGTGTCCACTGCTTCTCCTACTCCCTCTTCCTTGTTGGTATAGATGTCTAATTGTGCACCCGGTTATGTGAAATGATTTCCCCTAACCTGCCTTCCCCTTCTCTCCTCGTCCTCTGCAGCATATTCCTCTTCTCCTCCCTTTCTATGATTCTATTATGATCATCAAGATAAAACAGAATCACTTCCAGGTCTTGTCTAATTAGACTCTATTATCCTCAACGACACGGTTCAGAGCGGATACATGTATCATTTCCCCATATTCGAATTTAAGCAGGTTATCATTGTTTACTTCCGTATCATTGCCCATTTATGTTTATCTTTTTATGTTTCTCTTGGCTTCTGTGTTTGAACTCCAAAGTTTCTCCACACTTCAATTCTTCTGGAAAATTCTTGGAAGTTTTCTGTTTTCTTAAAGGACTATTTTTTCTCCTCCCACAGTTTTACTAGGGAAATTATTCTTGGCTGTTAAGTCTACATCCTTTGACTTCTGGCACATTACATTCCAAGCTCTCTGTTCCTTTCTGATGATGGCTTCCAAAAGGTATGCCTTCTTTATCGTGGTCCCTCAGTACCTGGATTCTTTTTTTTAGGTGCTTGCAGTACTGTTTCTTTGACCTGGAAGCTTTGGATTTTGGCTATGGTGGTCTGGGGATGTTTCATTTTGTGATTTCTTTCCATAGGTAACTGGTGGATTCTTTCTATTTTTACTTGACCCTTATGTTCTAACAGATCTGTGCAGTTTTCTTTTAGAATTTCTTGAAATATGGTATATAGGCTCTTTTTTTGGTCATGTTTTTCATGTAGTCTAATGATCTTAAATCTTTTCCCTTCAAGCTGTTTGCTAGGCCAGTTTTGTTTGCTGTGAGATACCTTGTATTGTCTTCTCTTTTTTCTGCCTCTCTCTTGACTTTGTTTTAATATTTCTTTTTGCTGCAAAGAGTCATTGGCTTATATTTGGTTCATTCTAGTTTTCAGAGTTTCTTTCTCGGGCAAAGTTTTGTATCTCTTGTGCCAAGCTGTTAATTGCCTTTCCGATTTTTTCTTACATAGTTGTCATTTCTTTTCTTTTTTTTTTCCTCAAGTATTCTCATTTCATTTATTAAAATATTTCAAACTCTTGCTCATGCTGTGTTTTTCTCTGATACTTTTCTTTAGAAGTTTTGGAGCTCTTTTCTTCTTCTGAGTTTGTCTTGAGTTTCCCTGACACCCTAATTGCTCTTTATATTGGGATTCTTTTTTTCCCCTCATTCCTCCAGTCTACTTTCTGACTTTGGACTTGATATTAGGGTTGGGCCCTGTTACATTACTGAAAGGAAGGGCTAGGCTGGTCCTGCTGCTGCTTTTTTAGGTTATTGAGTCTTGTGCTATTCTAGGATCTAGGAGACTTTGTGTTATATTGTGTTATTCTAGGATCTCAGAGACTGTCTGGGGACCTGTAAGCTTCCAGTGCTTCCAAAGTGGTCTGATCCAAGGCAAAGTCTGGATGTTGTCTCCCTGATCTGAGATCTCCAAGTTCCTGGCCTGTGTTTGGGTTTGAGCAATGATAGGTTGCTGCTGCTGGACTCAGCCCCTATCAGTCTTAGTTCCTAGCTGGAAAACCTATCTGCTGGTTCAGCGTGATAGAACTGTGGCCTCTGGCTTTGCTCTGAGATTCCTACCCTAGTCATTCCCATGCATTCTGGGCTAGATGCTTCTAACTGAGCCCTGGTCTTGTCCTGGGACCTGAGCCATACTGCTTCTGATTTTTTCTGAACTTTCTCCTTTTTCAGTATACTGTCCACGATCATTTCTCTGATGGCATGGTCTTCTTCAGCAAAGAAGGATGAACACAAGCCTGTGAGTAGATGCAGCTGGCTGAATGCTACCTGGGTAACTCACCAATGGGCCCCTGCCTAAGGGCTCTTCTGGACCCTCCTAGCTTTAGAGTAATTATCAATAGTAACTCTTGCTGTTTCTCTCCTAGCCTGATGTCTTTCTTTTCCTTGGTCTCATTAAAGGGGTCATGCCCTTGCTATTGAGTAAACAGTCCTATTCAATGAATGGGCATTACATCACCCCAAGTGAGTACCTGCAAAGACCTTGGCCTAAAGGGCCCAAGGTCTCCCAGTGCATCCTGGTTCATCTGCAGTCATCCTGATGAATATTTGGTCACTGGCTTCAAATGGCTCTGGAGGAGAAGTGAGGCTGGTGACCTGCACAGCCCTCCCTCACTCAAAACAAAGTCAAGTGCAAATCATGTCATCATTTCTCCGATGGCATGGTCTTCTTTGGCAACAAAGGATGAACTCTGTCCAAGGTCTCCCTTCCTGGGAACGCTGACCAAGAGGCAAAGTACCTTCTTCACTCATCCTGGATCTGTGACACAGAACTGGATAGAGGGCGACAAAACCTCCAACTGGCACTCATCTCTATCTTGGTGCCCTGGTATAAGTCTTACTGTGCCCAAGTATGGGTCTGAGACCCCCTCATCTTTTAGTTTACAGTCTCTCTCTGGGCATTGGAATGTTCTTTGTTCCCAGCATTAGTGTCTGTTTTCCTATGATGGCCTGAATTGGAAACATTTAACTCAATCACTAAGACAAAGGTCTTGGATTTTGCCATCAAGATTTAGTCTGGTGCATTTTCTAGATCTTTTTGAAGGAAGTAGAATTTTTTTTTTTTTTTTATGTTGGGGGTGGCTGTTGGTAGACAACAAACTCCAAAACCTGAAAAAGTTTCAGAAAGAATTTTATTATTGTTTTGGCAAAGGAAAGAGCTGGAAGAAAGTACAGCTCCTTCCTGAGTCTCTGTAAAATTTATGTGATATAGAATTCAAACCCGGATATAAGGCCAATTGGCTGGTACTTAACAGGTAGTTTCCAGAAAAGGGAAATTTCCAGGTTAGGTTGCTTGGGACTTATATTGTCAGCTAAATATAAACCTTTACTGTAATTTGGAGGGAAGTCAAAACACAAGCTTTGGGTGAATCTAAAACAAGATCTGAGCTGACCTAAAACACGCAGGAGGTAGGTAATCTGAGCATCTCTTACAGTGGTCTCTGGTTTCCCTGGAAGGTTTCTGAGGTCAGTATGACCTCTATGGCAAACTTTGGGTTGGACAATTTCTAACCATTAGCAATTAAAGCTAGGCTCAAACAATGTTAATAAGTAATAAAATATTTTCCTCTTAGAGGCAGCTGTGCTCCCTTGGCTCCACTTCTGTTTTTGAGTTATTTCAGGCATGTCTGCCTCTTCCTGACCCCATTTGGGATTTTCTTGGCAAGGGTAGTGGAATGACTTGCCATTTTTTTCAGCCAGCACATTTATAGATGAGGAAACTGAGGCAAAAAGGGTTAAGTGACTTGCCCAATCTTCCTGATTTCAAACCAGGTGCTCTAACCATTGCTCTACCCCTGGCTCCACCTCGAAATGCCTCCTTCTGTCTCTTTTAGTTCTAGATTGGTGATTCTATAAACTCACCTGTTTGACCTTCTGTGAGGAAGGTCCAGGATCTCTTTGAGCCAACAATCAACACACATTTATTAAATGCATGTAAAAATCATTTTTTTCTTCATTGCTTTTACTGTCAAAGGAAGGAATATGAAGTTTGGGAGTGAACCCCCTGGTCCCAGATCTGGTATCAATTAGAAAGAAAATGGATCCCTGGTATTGGGCCATGAGTGTTACCTTCCCAGGCCTTGTTCTCTACTTTCTTTAACAGACTTCTTGAGAAGTAGATGTGACTGCTGAGAAGGCTATATCCTGGACAATGGTTTATAGCAACAGCTTAAGGAAAGGTTTCTTGCCATAGAGATGGGGGTTTGGTTTCAGGTACAGGTGGAAGTAGTGGAGAAAGAAAAGCATATATATAGAGAGGAGCAAGTTATAAGCAAAGGACAGAGTTTATTAGCACACTTACTGGTCAGGAAGACTTAGGAACCTTGGACCTGGGCTCATGCACTGACTGGCTTGAGGATACATATACACAATGTAGGTTAAACAGAATCTGGAATTTTTCAAGAGGATGATGGGTAACAATTCAGGAGACTGCAGAAAGGGTATGGTTGCTTGTATTGGGTCTTTCCAGGTTACTTGGTACTCTGGTATGGGTAATAATTAAAGGCCAGGGTCAGGTATGGCACTATGTAGGGCAGCTACATGGCATAGTGGATAGAGTACCAGGCCTGAAGTCAGGAAAACTCATCTTGAGCTCAAATCTGGCCTCAGACACTTACTAGCTGTGTGACCCTGGGCAAGTCACTTAACCCTATTTGCCTCAGTTCATCTATAAAGTGAGCTGGAGAAGGTAATGGAAAATCAGTCCAGTATCTCCACCAAGAAACCTCCAAATGGGGTTACAAAAAGTCAGATGTCACTGAGAAAACAACTAAATCACCACAATTATTTTTTTATACCATTGTTTTTTTTAATTTGTTTATTTAACTTTTAACATTCATTTCCAAAAAACTTTGGGTTCCAAATTTTCTCCCCATTTGTCCCCTCCCCCCACCCCAAAACACCGAGCATTCTAATTGCCCCTATCACCAATCTGCCCTCTCTTCTATCATCCCTCCCTTCCCTTGTCCCCATCTTCTCTTTTGTCCTGTAGGGCCAGATAACTTTCTATACCCCTTTACCTGTATTTCTTATTTCCTAGTATCAAGAACAGTACTCAACAGTTGTTCCTAAAACTTTGAGTTCCAACTTCTCTTCATCCCTCCCTCCCCACCCATTCCCTTTGGAAGGCAAGCAATTCAATATAGGCTATGTCTGTGTAGTTTTGCAAATGACTTCCATAATAGTCGTGTTCTGTAAGACTAACTATATTTCCCTCCATCCTATCCTGCCCCCCATTGCTTCTATTCTCTCTTTTGATCCTTTCTCTCCCCAAGAGTGTTGACTTCAAATTGCTCCCTCCTCCCACTGCCCTCCCTTCCATCATCCCCCTCACTCTGTTTATCTCCTTCTCCCTCACTTTCCTGTATTGTAAGATAGGTTTTCATAGCAAAATGAGTGTGCATTTTATTCCTTCCTTTAGTGGAATGTGATGAGAGTAAACTTCATGTTTTTCTCTCACCTCCCCTCTTTTTCCCTCCACTAAAAAGTCTTTGCTTGCCTCTTTTATGAGAGATAATTTGCCCCATTCCATTTCTCCCTTTCTCCTCCCAATATATTTCTCTCTCACCGCTTAATTTCATTTTTTTAAGATATGAACCCATCCTGTTCAATTCACTCTGTGCTCTGTGTGTGTGTGTGTGTAATCCCACCCACTACCCAGATACTGAAAAGTTTCAAGAGTTACAAATATTGTCTTTCCATGTAGGAATGTAAACAGTTCAACTTTAGTAAGTCCCTTGTGACTTCTCTTTGCTGTTTACCTTTTCATGCTTCTCTTCATTCTTGTGTTTGAAAGTCCAATTTTCTTTTCAGCTCTGGTCTTTTCATCAAGAATGCTTAAAAGTCCTCAATTTCGTTGAAAGAATATTTTTTCCCCTGAAGTATTATACTCAGTTTTGCTGGATAAGTGATTCTTGGTTTTAGTCCTAGTTCCTTTGACTTCTGGAATATCATATTCCATGCCCTTCAATCCCTTAATGTAGAAGCTGCTAGATCTTGTGTTATCCTGATTGTATTTCCACAGTACTTGAATTGTTTCTTTCTAGGTGCTTGAAATATTTTCTCCTTGACCAAGGAACTCTGGAATTTGGCCATAATGTTCCTAGGAGTTTCTCTTTTTGAATCTCTTTCAGGAAGGGATTGGTGGATTCTTTCAATATTTATTTTGCCCTCTGGTTCTAGAATCTCAGGGCAGTTTTCCTTGATAATTTCATGAAAGATGATGTCTAGGCTCTTTTTCTGATCATGGCTTTCAGGTAATCCCATAATTTTTAAATTGTCTCTCCTGGATCTATTTTCCAGGTCAGTTATTTTTCCAATGAGATATTTCACATCATCTTCCATTTTTTCATTCTTTTGGTTTTGTTTTGTGATTTCTTGGTTTCTCATAAAGTCATTAGCCTCCATCTGTTCCATTCTAATTTTGAAAGAACTATTTTCTTCAGTGAGCTTTTGAACCTCCTTTTCCATTTGGCTATTTATGTTTTGAAAGCATTCTTCTCCTCATTGGCTTTTTGAACCTCTTTTGCCAGTTGAGTTAGCCTATTTTTCAAGGTGTTATTTTCTTCAGCAAGTTTTTGGGTCTCCTTTAGCAAGGTGTTGACCTGCTTTTCATGCTTTTCTTGCATCTCTCTCATTTCTCTTCCCAGTTTTCCCTCCACCTCTCTAACTTGATTTTCGAAATCCTTTTTGAGCTCTTCCATGCCTGAGCCCTTTGAATATTTATTCTGGATGTTTGGGATACAGAAGCCTTGACTTCTGTGCCTTTCCCTAATGGTAAGCCTTGTTCTTCCTCATCAGAAAGGGTGGGAGGAGATATCTGTTCACCAAGAAAGTAGCCTTCTATGTTCTTATTTTTTTTCCCCTTTCTGGGCATTTTCCCAGTAGGTTACTTGACTTCTGAGTGTCCTTTCCACACCCACCTCACCTCCAGATCCACCCAGCCAGCGCTTGGGGTCTGAGATTCAAATGCTGCTTCCCAGCCTTAGGGCTTTGGTGGGGCGGGCTGCTATTCATTGTGAGATTAAGTTCAGGTGCTCAGGTGGGGGCAGGGCAGCACACGGTGCTCAGTTCCCTCAGGAGGTTTATGCAGAGACCTTCAACCATGGATCAGAGCTCCTGCCTGCTCTGGGAGCCCTTGTCTGTTGCTGCCTCTGCTGCTGCCTCCCGAGGGGGCCTGAGTTATGGGGGCACCCCCACTCCCCTCTCAGCCAGCTGAAAAGCCCCTCTCACTGACCTTTGTTGCCTGTGGGTAGAGGGACCTGCTCGGCTGCTGGAGATTCTGTCCCTGGAGCCTGCTTGGATAGGTTCCTCTTGGTGCCTGGTGGCAAAGACAGGGCTGGGCTCTGCTCTGGGAGGGAACTTTCGTGTCAGTTTTTCAGGTCTCTCTGGAACAGAAATCTCCTCTGCTCTGTTGTTGTGTGGCTTCTGCTGCTCCTGAATTTGTTGGGAGTTCTTCTTTACAGGTATTTTATGGGCTGTGGGTTCGGAGCTAACATATGTGTATCTTTCTACTCCGCCATCTTGGCTCCTCCCCCAGCCCACAATTATAATTATAGCACAACATGGTGCTGTGTGCCTTTGATTCTAGGTAGTGAAAAAAAACAAAAACCATTTGCCACTTCCCCCCATCACGAGAAGACAACTCTACTCCATTTTTCTCTCATTCTTTCTAGGAAAGAATTAATCCTCACCTGCTGGTTTTATAATCTGTATTGAACAGAGACTTAACATGTCATGAGACTCATTTGGAGCAAAGTGAAAAATGGTAAAGAACCCCACTTATTTTAGAACATGGAAGTGAAAATCTACCTCTGAGTAGACTCATGCCCTATGAACTCCTTATCCTATTCCTTAGACTTAGCCTTCTTGAATAAGGCAGAGTAGTGTTTCTGATTCCATTTGGACGTGCTCCATAAATCCCACTACCTGCTTCTAATAGCTTTTCTCATGAGTCATATAGTTGTCTCTTCCCTAAAGTTGTTCCACATTAGGATGTGAGCATTTGGGCAAGACAAGATTTAGAGTCCAAAGCCCTCAAGGCCCATTACTGCTTTATTCCCCCCATAAGGCCACCTAATTGTGTTACAAATAATCCAATAGTTTTTGCCTTTAAGGCCATTCTGCGCATTTCTGCTCCTCCATATGACCACAGCGTTCCTTTCTGTATGCCTGAATCCTGTGTTTCATTTTCCATGCAGGCACATCCGTCTTGCTATCTTGGTGGCAGGGAGAATAATGACCAAGTTTGACATCCTTGCTCCCATCCACCTTCACCTCACCCCACCCCCAAGATTTAATGGTCCATTGACTTTCTTCTAGGCTGTATCCACTCTGTACTTGGAGTTTCCACTAAGAGCTCTTGCTTTTGTGTAGTGAAATTAAGCATGCTCCCTTTGTTCCTTTGTGTAGCTTTTGACTCTATAGAAATCCCTTTTTCCTTGTTCTTTCTCTGCAAATGGACAGGATCCTTTGAAAATGACTTGCTCCCAAAGCTGGGCCCTTTTGTTAATTTTTATGTCGCTGTATTTAATTGGCATCTGGCTCAGGCCAGAGTGTGTCTATAAAGACCCTGGAAATACAAAGGAACAGATTAATGTTCCCTTTCTGTTCGGGTGGGGATGTATGAGGCCATCTCCACGAGTTCTGTGAAGTACAGGCCTACTTTGTGGTCTGGCTGAACAACAGGCCTATCAGAATATCAGGGTGAGTGTGGTGGATTTTTTTTTTTTTTACTTGCTCTTAATGACTTCACCTTTAAGAATTATTTTTAAAATCTAAAAAGAAGGTTTCTTGGGATCGAAGCCAAAATGTAACTAATTGTGTGAAACTGTTTGCTTGCTTTGGATATAACGAGGCTTAATATTTCCTTTTTCTTTGTTAGGATAAGCTTGCCCAGAATTTGTAATGACACAATCCAGAACACTGGGCCCGATCCCACTGGAAAAGAGGAAATAAGTTATTCAGCCTCTGGAGCCATTAAAAACAAATAAACTCCTCTTCATAAAAGCATTAGTGGTGACCCCAGAAAATATACTTCTATTTCTTGTTTCCTATTTGTGAAGCTCTCTTTTCCTCATTACTTTTCTCCCTCATGAGCAGGCCATTTTTAAGATAGCTGTTATGATGAACCGTTTTTACACATGACTAAAGTGAGCAGTAGAGGGGTCAGTCGATGGCATTCTAGGATTTGTATCCAGATCCATAGAAGTTGGGAAGCTGTCTTCTACGATCAGACCTTCTCTTAGTAAGTATTAAACAATACGTCATAGAATTCCATATTTATTATTTTACGTACTGGAGATCAAGTAGTTTGGCAGGAGTCTTCTCTCTGTCCTGAGTTTGACTGTCAGCCAATCAGCTCCCTTTCCCACTCTTTCCAGTAAAGCCCATCTCAAACCATAAAGAAATAAATAATTGATAATAATAACAATAACTGACACTTATTGTGCAATTTAAAGTTTGCAAAGATCTTTGCATAAATTATTTCATTTGAATTTCCCAACAGCCCTGGGAGCAGTATTTTACAGATAAGGAAACTGAGGCTAAGAGCTCTTAAGGAATATGCTCAGTCACATAGCTGGAAGGGATTAGAGGCAGAATTTGACCCCAGGCCTTTCTGACTCTAAATCTTGTATTTTCTCCAGGCTACCACCATGAATGGTTGGAATCAGAGGACTTAGCATTTTGGTAGGTGTTTCCTGCCTCATTAAATAAAAAATTTTACTTTGGATCCTGTATATCAGGTGCATTCCTTTAAGAAACCATTTAGAGTCATTCTTTGCCCTCCTTCCCCTGGCCGTCATTCCAGCATGGTGTAGTAGAAACCAGCTGGTGGTGGTAGACCTAGGTTTGAGTTCCAGCTCTACCATTTACTAGCCTAATGATCTTGAGCAAATCATTTTCTCTTTCTCAGTCTCATTTGCTCCTCGTTGGGTTGATCATGGTTATTATCTGTTCTACCCATTCTCACAGGGTTGTGAGGCTCTAATAAGTTTCTGCAAAGTGCTTTACAAACTTGAAATACACTGAAACTTCTCATAAAACTTCTTGAGGAGATCTATCTTCTAGGTGTTTTCTCTCAAGCTTTTACTACATGTGGTTATAGGAAATAAAATTTGAATTGTATACATCTGGTTCACTACATAGATAGATAAAACATTAATTAAGTACTTATCTCATCAAGTACTGTGTTAATAGTGGTCATGGGATTTGACCAGGGTTGAGTTCAGCAGGAATATTATCCCTCTTTCCCCAGACTTGGATCTTAGGTCTCTCTTTTTATATTTTTATTCTCTTTAATTTCATTTATATCTAGCTTTCATATAACCTTTATTTACATATACATTCATTCACTTGTTTAATTATTCATTCATCAAATCCACCCATTTATTTATTCATCTCTCCATTCATTCATTCATTTATATTATACATGTATAACATGTAGTGAAATTGTTGTGTAGTAAAATTAAGCACAAGCCCTTTGTTCCTTTGTGTAGCTTTTGACTCTATAAAAATCCCTTTTTTCCCTGTTCTTCCTGGGAAAATGGACAGGATTCTTTGAAAATGACTTGCCCTCAAAGCTGGGCCCTTTTGTTAATTTTCATGTTAAATTTCTTGTTGCTATATTTAATTGGTATCCGGCTCAGGCCAGAGTCTATCTATAAAGACCTGGAAATACAAAGCAAGATAGCCCCTGCCCTGACGGAGCTTATGTTTGAATCTATAATACGTAAAGGAGAGCTGGAAATTGTGTGTGTATTGGGGGGTGGGGGAGAGAGTAAGGAGATTGTATGAACATTGTAGTGTGGATATGAGAATGTGCAGAAATGGACTCCTTCTTCCAGTTGATGTAAGGCAAAAAAATCCCTCACATCTTGGAGTGAAGAAACCCAGAAAGAGAGCCCAAGGTTGAATAGGAGGGGAAGGTGCAGAGTAAGAAAAATAATGAATAAGATATAAGCAATGTGGGGAGGAGATGCCTACCCTACAGGTCAAACAAAGGCTACACTAGGTTTCTGTTGTACCTGTCTTCTCTGTATCTGTCTCCCATGCTGGGTGATGACCTGGGAGGGATGGGCACTGACACTGGGACAGCTCCCTGTTGTTCTGAGAATTAGAATTCTGGCTGGCAGTGTGTTTTTTAAAAACTATATCAGGCCCTGATATTTTTCCTGAAAGAAATATAGCTTTCATCCTTGTATCCTTGCTCCAATTGGCCTGTCCAAACAAGTTTTCCCATTGCCAAGTTTGAAGGGAAAAAATTAAGGCCTGAGTCTCCAATCCCAACTAAAAAGAGAATCAAAAGATGTGAAAAAGCAGAAGTTTTAGGCCAACAGAAAATCATACACGAAAGTAGGGAAATGGAGGAACTATAAAAAACGGTCATTTACAATCCTTCATGTAGTGCCTGGAACAGTATAATTCATCTGTTCAGCTCTTGTGTAGGCAGCCTGAGAGCCCCAGAAACAAATTTACATTTCATGAGTGGCCTTTGCTTTGCAGAGATCCGATAAAACATCAAAAAAGGATAATGAAGTGCTGTGACACACAAATGCATTTTCTAAAATGGCATAAAATAATGACTTCAGGGGGTTGGACAACTAGAGCCTCCCACTTCAAAGATTTGTTTACAACTGTTTCTATTAACAGAGAGGAAACATAAAGGTTGTCTAGCCCAGGTAAGGTCAAACCTCTTACCTCACTGGAATGAAGCATGCTCTTAGATTCAAACACTCCTCATCATGTAACAGGGAATTTCCCATTTTTTACATGAGAAATAATCTTTGGATTTTTTGGCTAGCAAGTTTGCTATTCTCAGCTTCTTCTCCTCTTTTGTAGTCTTTTCTTTTTGCCCTGCTCCTTTTCCTTAACACCTCCCTCAGCTCTCTACCTCCAATATCTGGAATCTTCGAATTTCTGGAACTTTAAACAGTTTGCTAGCTACTTGGTATCTCTCTGAACTCACCCTCAGAAGTGGGAGACCAATCAGACCCACCTGGATGAGACCCTATCCCACCCAGATGGCTATTTCGAAGCCATCTGTAGGAATGTTTAGACTCTGATGACCTCCCTGATTTTGAGCTCTGAAGTTCCTCTTTTTGATTATAACCTTTTGATCTTTCATCTCTTCTGCTTGACTAACCCAGAGATTCTCAACCTCTGATTCTTTATAAGGGAGTACATGGATAGATTTCAGGGGGTTTGTGAACTTGGATGAGAAATAGCTCTTTTTTTAAAATAAACTCTGCCCAAAATTTAGCATTATTTTGAGAAAGAGTCAGGAAGTGAGGTGGCAGCTAGTGGATAAAGTACCAGGCCTGGAGTCAGGAAAACTCATCCTTCTGAGTTCAAATCTGGCCTCAGACACTTACTAGTTGCGTGACCCCAATCAAGTCACTTCACCTTGTTTGCCTCGGTCCCTTGTCTGTAAAGGTAAAGGAAAATGGCAAACCACTCCTGTATGTTTGCCAAGAAAACCCCAGATGAGGTAACAGAATTGCACACAACTGAAAAACAACTGAACATCAACTGAGAAAGTGTCCCGTGGGCTGCACCAGGCTACCAAAGTGCAAACAAGGCTACCAAAGTGAAACAAAAAAGGTTAAGAACCCTTGTCCTAAACTTGTTTTTCATCCTCGAGGGCAAGGACTATTTCATTTTTGCTCTTGTGTCTCCATTATTTAGGACTTTGCCTGGTGCATGGTAGGTGTTTAACAAGTACTGGTTGATTCGTTGTTCCTCACCAAAACCTCCATCTCTCCATCTCCTCCTGCTCTTCCTGTCTGTCATCTTTGCTCTGGCCTCACTTCCTTCCCTTAATGTTCTTGACTCCCAAGTTAACCATTTCAACTACACATCCTTCATCCTTCATTCCTTGATTTCTTGCCTTACTGTCATTCATCCCAGGATCACTCATACCATTCCTCTCCTCCACTGGTATCCTTTGCTGTGTTGGACAATGATGGGGGAATTCACACTTCCATGCCAACTGAACCTACTAAAAAACTGATATGCTCAAGTCTTAACTGGGCCCTCACGGCTATTTGACTATCCTTTATATCCCTTTATTCTCTGTAGCTGTTTCATGCCTTATCTTCACTTGTTAAGAGCATGATGACCTACCCCAACTCTCCTCTCTTCCAGTAGATTTTCTTTCCTCCCACTTTACTGAGGCCAGTCATGGCAAGCTCCCTCCTCTCACCTTTGCCACATCTTGAAAACCCTCTATGTCTTCATTCACCTTCTCCATTACTCCTGTCCCTGAGACTTTGATGATTAGTCTTCTTGACAAGGACAATACCTATACTTGTTCACTCTTTCTCATCCCTTTCCATTGATCACCACTTCTTTCTTGTCATCTTCATTTTTGCCCTGGCTCTGGGCTCTTTCTCTGAACCCATACCCCAAGCTACAAACATGCTCCGACATATAACTATCTTTAAAAACCTTTCTCTAGACCCTGCCATCCCCTCTATTTATTATCTTATATTTCTTTTCCTTGCCAAACTAAGAAAAGATTCTCTGTGTTTGATGTTTTTGCCCCATCAAAGATTCTACACATCTTGAGGAAACAAGTCAAACATTTTTTTATTTTCTCCGGGTAGTTTCAGTCAATTTCTTCCTAGGAAAGGCTTGGGGGACCAAGGGGTGGCATTATTGGGAGGTAACTTCTTCAATAATATAGTTGAGGTCAAACCTTTTCATGTAATCATAAAGAAAGTAGCTGTAAGAAGGGGGAATTCCTTAACCAGATTTGAGTCCTTGGTTGAAGATGAGGCAGTCTTTATCTAGCCTCAATAGAAGGAGGGGGCAGCCCCACAACAGAGGCCTCTAGAGGGGCAAGGATTTGGTATCCTCTCCTAGATATGGTTTCTAGGGAAATGGAGATTCTGATTGGTGGGCCAGGAAATGCTGAGTAGGTGGCAGCAAGGGAGAAATTTTGGTATCATCTTAGTTCTCAGGACAGGTTATATGAGGCTTATGATCTCTTAGCTACTTTGCAAAAGATGACTCTTTTGTTTGTAATGGGGATGGTGATGGTGTTGTAAGTGTCATTGGTACCATTGATGTGATGGCCTTGATGTTCCTGGTCCTGCCTGATGAACCACTCCCTACAGAAATTAGTGCTCTGTTCTAAAATACAGAGACATACCCTCAGAAGCTACTGTGATGCTCAGTTCTGTGATTATGTAATTGGGTTAATAAACAAGTAGAATAGTCAATGAGCTTATTGTGATTTCTGTAATGTTCTAGGACTATTGGTGAGATGACTGACTTAATCTGCTCCTCATAGGCTCTGGTGAGAGCAAGACTGTCCTGGGGAGATTTCCCTGCTTCTGTCTTTCTCTAGTCCATTGGCATGGTCATGGATGGGACTTCCTGAGGCTCGGCTTACTGTGTGCCATCGTTGCATAGATAGTTCAGATGAAAAAAATCTTGTACTGGCCTCAGTTCTCCAGGGAGTTAAGTCAAAGGAATTGTCCAGGTGATTGGACAAACAGTTCACTTAATTGAGTTGGCCAGGTAAAGTAGTTTTGGAACATATTTGTTCCGGCTATTGCATGTTTTTTTTTTTTTTTCTGCCCAGTGGACATGGCTAGTCCTGTTGTTTAGAATTTTACTGTAATTAACTCAAATGTTAGGCTGGATGACTTCCTCCCCCTTCCCCTTAAGACGTAATTATGCAGTTCTTTGTCCCTTTGTTTAGACACATATGTAACAGAATTAACAATAATTCTCACTTACATAGCATTCTAATGTTTCTGGAGAAGGAGGAGTCTGAAGAGAGAGTTCAAGAAGTTTAAGAATTAGCATTTCCATTTTCATAAGGCAGCTAAATGGGGAAGTAGCTAGAGAGCTGGGTCCAGAATCAGGAAGACCCGAGTTCAAATCTGGCCTCAGACACTTAGGAGCTGTGCTGTTGAGGAAGTCACTTCACTTTTGTTTGTCTTAGTTTCCTCAACGGTAAAATAGGGATTATAATAGCACCTACCAGGGCTGTTGTGAGGATCAAATGAGATAACATATGTAAAGTGTCTGGCACAAAGCAGGCTCTATGAAAGTGCTGCCTCATTATTATTTTACAGGTGAAGAAACGGAAGCTGGGGAAGGCAAAATAGTGGTCATGAGTTGTACACCTTGTAACTTTTGAAGTTAGGAACTAGTCCAGGGCTCCTGATTTGAATTCAGAGATACATTCTATTATGCCACACTGTCTTTCTTCAAAAAACAAACCAGCTAAAAAAGGTTTAGACTATGTAAATAGATCAGTGAAGTACCTTCAAAACAAATGTTCAGTTTGAGTTTGAGACTTTTGGTTAGAATATGGTAGGAATGGGAACAAAGCCATGGGTTCAATATCTATTTAATACTAACTTATCTAAGAAAGACAGCACTCCTACTTGGAACCTCTCATATCATGTGTATAGATTCTCAATTCTGGAAAACCATTCCTTTTACAGTTAGGTTGTGCAATAGATAGAGTCTTAGGCCTAGAGTCATCGTCTTTTTGACGTCAAATCTGGCCTCAGATCCTTATTAGTTGTGTGACTTTGGGCAAGTCACTTAACCCTGTTTGCCTCAGTGTCTTGTCTGTAAAATGCAGTGGAGAAGGAAATGGAAAACAACTCTAGTATCTTTGACAAGAAAACTCCAAATGGGGTCACAGAAAATTGGACAAGATTGAAAATGACTGAACAACAAGTGTTGTTGAATGCATCAATCCACAATTAAAAGAAATCCACTTCAAATTATTTACTGGCCCATTAAATGGGTTTTTGAGACTAAATAACTCCTCTAGTATTTTGCCTTTGACTTCTCTTTCTGTCTTCTTTTGGCTGTTCTCATTATCTACTTATCACTAATTGACCCAGCCCTGTCATTCCAACTTATCCTTTTATCATGTTCTTCTTTTTTGGATTTCTGCACCACAACTGCTCTTCTGGCCCCAAAGACAGTGCTACAATCTCTCTCTCATCTTCATGTCTGTCTCTGAGGCCTGGAGGCTGTCCTTGGCTATTGATGCTCCCACCACCCAGCCTGAGGTTTGGTATACCATGATCTGAAAAAGACATTGACATTTCACTGACCATGAGGAATCAACTCACTATTCCTGCGATCAAAATGTTCCCTGGCCACCACTTACTTATTTGCCTTGCCTCCCTCTTTAGAATTTAAGGTCCTTTAAAAAAAGGACTTTCTTACTTTTTATATTTGTAACCCCACTGCTTAGCACAGTGCCTGGTACATAGAAAATGCTTTTAATAAATGATGCATGAATGAATGGACAAACATATATTTTAATTTTTTATTCATTTTTAACTTAAATACACAAAAACAGAAAAGGGGAACATTTCCATGTACAGTACAGCCTAGAAAGGGGATTCACTATAAAACCATTTTGTACTTTTTTTTGAAAAGCTATATAAGTACTACTCATTGGTTTGAAAACTGCTCTGCTTTCTTTGCCTCCTTCTACATTTTCTTTTATTTTTTGTTGTACACTTTTTATATCTTTTTCCCTCCCTTCTTTCTCTGCCCCCTAGAAATAGCTACCATGAAACACAAATATTTATATGTATATATGTACATGTTAGACCATACTATGCATGTTTTTGTTTGTTAGTTCTTTCTCCGGAAGCAGATATCTTCCTTCATATGTCTTTTGTTGCTAATTTGGGTATAAAATGACCTAGTCACTCAAAGTTGTTCTTAAAACAAAATTGCTGTTGTCGTACACAATGTTCTCTTGGTTCTGCTTATTTCACTCTTCATTATTTCATGCAAGTCTTTCCATGTTTTTCTAAAATCAATAAGCTCCTCATTTCTTACAGCATAGTAGTATTTCATCGTGGTCATATACCATAACTTGTTCAGTCATTCTCCAATTGCAGGCACCCCTGCAATTTCCAATTCTTTGCCACCACAAAGAGAATTGCCATAAATATTGCAGAACATATAGGCTTTTTTCCTTTTGCCCTAATCATCTTGAGAAACAGACCTAATAGTGGTATTGCTGGATCAAAGGGCATAGACAATTTAATAACTCTTTGGCCATAATTCCAGATTGCTCTCCAAAATGGTTGGGTTAGTTCACAATTCCACCAATAGGGAATTAATGTTCTAATTAGTGTCACCTCCAACATTTGTCGCTTTCTTCTTCTATCATTTTAACCAATCTGATAGGAACGTTCATTAAAGTATTTTGCTGTGCTAAGCACTGGAGATGCAAATATAAAAAGTAAGAAAATTCTTATTCTAAAGGATCTTAAGTTCTAAATGAGGGAGAGAAGACAAATAGGGAAGTGGTGGCCAGGGAACATTTTGATCAATAGAATCCTTGAGATGGTGAGTACGTGTCCGAGGCCAGATTTGAACTCAGGTGTTCCTGAACTTTCAGGCCTGGCTCTCTATCCCTTGGCTACTTAGCTGCCCTGAGGACTTGATAGCTGTTTTCAAGTTTTTGAAGGTCTTGATGCTAGGAAAAATCAAACAAAAATCCCTTATTAATAATTAGAACTATGCAAAATCGGAATTGTCTTCTTTTATATGAGGTAGGCTCCCCCTCCTTAAGGGTGTTCAAGCAGTGACTAGATTATTACTTGTCTGGTATTCCTTTTGTGTAGGGTTGGCTTTTGAGGTCCCTTCCAACTTGCAAATTCTGTGTTTCTATAATTTGTGCAGGGAAGGTTGGAAAAGAGGTCTCAGGAGAACATGAAGGAACTTTTCTGGGTTTATACATTTCCCACCAAACCATATAGGAAAGTGGTTAGAATCTTAACACACACATGTTACAGGAGATAGACAATAAACTGTACCTGCCCCCACGCAAAGAGAGCATCGGTAATCATAAAACTGGAAGAAGAACAGAAGCTGTGAGCAGGGAGAGTTATGTTAGTGAGGAAATAAGAATAACGTGGGTTTTGCTGGAGAGCTTTCCAGAAGGAGTTTTCCAAGGTGGAAACTGGTGTTATCTGGTTTTGAAAAAATCAAATGATTTGTAGTTTAAAAAAAGGAAAACTTTTTTTGGCATCCTTATTAACAACAATAATGATGATAATAACTGTCATTTATCTATGTCTTCAAATCCATTATTTCATTTGAGCTTTGTAATAATCCCAGAAAGCAGAAAGGTACTACAAATATTATTGTCCATATTTTGCAGATGAAGAAACTGAGGCAACGAACCTCAGATTAGAAACATCTAGAGATGATTTCTAAGATTTAACCTTAAGAACTTACTTTTTTCAATCTTATTTCATACTACTTTCTACAATAGAGCTAAAGAGGCAGTACAGCGCAGACGCACTTAAAGCCATACAGCTGGTAAGTGTCAGAAGCACCATCTGAACTTAGATCTTTTGAACTCCAAGTCTAAATTCTCATCTACACCACACTGTCAAGATTAAAAGGGGAACAGATGATAAAGAAATGAGGAAGAAGCATAGGTTAAAAAAAAAACTAGTGTATGTGTGTGTGTGTGTGTGTGTGTGTGTGTGTGTGTGTGTGCCTATTCAAAGGTTCAGACTCAACCTAGCCCATTTCTCTTACTGGTTTTTCTATTTTCTGGCAGTTTAACCTTATAGCTTGAATGTCAGTTGTCAGTAATGGGGAGAAAGAGAAAAAAAAAGAGGGGTAGATCCCTGATCAGATGAACCTTCACATAATAAAATCATGAATTGACAGTGTTACTTTCCACACTTAAGGTCAGACACCATGCTGCTCAGGACCTCATCTCTTAGACGTGAACTTTTAAAAGATCCTGACATGCATTAGTATATTTTAATATGTCTTTTATTTTAATGTATATTTTTATTTTTTAAAAGTTTCTTTTTTAATGATGAGTCAACAGAACAATTATCCATTTAGTGAAAAGGTAGCTGAAAATCTTATTAGTGTTCCTTTTCAACACTTTTTTCTCTCCAGATTTATTTGCTTTTTACTTCTAAATAATACATGCATAGGTGTCACTCCTTTCTTCTGTTGTGCCAAATGGATTCCCCATCTCCATTACGATAAAGGCCTGCAGTCTAATAATTGAGATGTTATTTCATTAAGAATAATAGCATTTATAGAGTACTTTAAAGTTTGAAAAGAGGTTCATTAATAATAATAGAATTTATAGAGTACTTTAAGGTTCACAAAGAGCTTTATACATTTTATCTCATTTGATTTCCACAAAGGTGCAGTTATTATCACTATTTTATGACATTAAGTGATTTGTGTGGTAGCTAGAATACGGCTAGAAAAAGTCTGAGGCAGGATTTGAACCAGATCTTCCTGATTCTAGGTCGAGGACTGTGCACTGCACCACCTAGCTGCTTTAGGAATGGCTTGGGAGTTAATAATATCCAAATTTGACTATGTTGTTCCCCTGCTCACTAAACCTCAGTGTTTTCCTAATATTTGTACACAAATGCCTTAGTTTAGCATTCAAGAACTCTCTATAATCTAACCCCAATCTATCTGGTACAGAGGAAAGTACACTGACTCAGGAGTCAGAGGATGCCAGATCAAAGCTTGCCTTTAGCATTTGCTATCTACCTTTCTAGGTCTCATTTTCATCATTTGTAAGATCAAGAGATTGGATAAGGAGTTCTTATCCTTTCTTGTGTCATGGACCCTTTTGTCAGTTGGATAAAGCTTAGGGATCCTCTATCAGAATAATAACTTTTTATTCATAATTAACAGAAATGCTAAATTTTAACTAGAGGTTGTTGAAAGTAACAATATAATTTCTAAATTCATGAACCCCCTGAAATTTATCTGTGGTCTTGTGGGGAGGGCTGTCAATCTCAGATTAAAAACCCCTAAAGATGATCTCTAAGGTTCCTTCTAGTTTACACCCTATAATTTTACTTTTTCAGTCTTATTTTTTGCTTCTCTTTCTCCTTTCCAGCCAAAGAGGCAGCGTGATGTAGCCACACTGCCAATGAGCCAGTCTCAGGGTCAGAAAGGCCTGCCTCAGACACATATTGGCAAGACCTTTGTCAAGTTACTTAACTTTTAGCGCTCCATAGAAGACCACGATTGGTAGAGAAGGTACCAAGCTCCATTGGTGGAAGGACAATAAAATCACTGGTTCTGTCACTATCCCTATGTTCTAGTTAAAGCAGTTCCTCAAGTCTCATTGTATCTTTTCCCATCTCTGAAACTTTACACAGGTTTTTTCCCATTCTGAAAATATTCTCTCTCTTCCCTCTGGCACTCACTTCCATCTCCATCCCCACTCCCAGGTATCTGTTCACTGAAATCCTCCCCTTTCTCCAAAGTCCATCTTGGTCATGGGTCTTCCCTTAAGCCTTCTCTGCCTCTTCCCTGTCCCCACTCCTAAAATGATCCCTCCTTCCTTGAATATCTCATGCCATTATGTCTGGCTCTTTCTTATACACTTAGGGAATGACGTATTTTGTAAGTATTTGTGTGATTTGTCTTATTCCGTCTACCAGACTAACAAAGTCCTTGAAAGCAGACACTTTACATTGTTCCATCTTTGCATCCCCAGCAGGATGGCGAATTGTTCATCACAGGTGCTTAGTAAATATTTGTCAAAAGGGAAGGCCAGGGTAGAGTTGTGGATGTGTTTAGGTTTGGTAATAAGAGAAAAGGAAATGGAAAGGGCTTGGTGATGACAAAGGAGGACAGAGAATGATTTCTGCTGATTTTCTTTCTGCTGTTTCTGCCCACTCCTGAGGCAGGTACAAATGAACCCAATTGTGACATGGAAAACTGAATTGAAACATTGTAAATATTGATTCTTTTAAAGCTAGGCCTTTTGGGTCTGTACCACCTCTTGGCAAGCTGAGAAGCCACTCATGAAAATCTCAAATAGTAACAGTCTGGAAAGATATTGAAATCTGGTCATAAAAGCAACCAATAGCAAACAATTACAACGACAAGCTGGTGCTCAGGGGCAGTGATAACTGAGCTGGACCATGAGAGTGGTTATGGGCCAAGGATAACAGGCCCTTTCACGTTAGAGATATCATCGTTTTATGACAGAGAAACTGAATGTCATCTTTTGTGAGGCTATGACCCTGCCCTTAGTGGTGGGGAGAACTGTCACTATTATTCACTGTATCTTTTGGTATTTTCTATTGTGTACTTGGATCTAGAAACCATTGTCCTGACAGGCATGGAAGATGATTAAGAGGATAGTAGTGGAGCCTAGTGGATAGGGCAATCAATTGGACTCAGGAAGAAATGGGTTAAAATCCAACTCAGACACTAGCTATGAGTCCATGGACATGTTACAAAATACTTAACTTCTCTGTAATCAATTTTCTCACATCTAAAAATAAGGGGAGGAGGACTGGATTCTAGGGCATAGAAGGTTCCTTCTAGCTCAAAGTCTATGATCTGATGATATGGGCTGGGGGAGAGGGGAAGAGGGTGATGAAAGCGTAACTAAGGAACCCAGATAAGAGGAAGTGGGAGGCATAAGCAACTGAGTCAAAGAGAGGTCTAAGTAGATTCTGTAGTTATGAAAGCACACCTGTCCAAGCAAAATGGAAACTGAGGAAATGACTGCTTAGTTAGTTGGTTATAAAAAAGAGTGGAAATTAGAGATTGGTAGATTAAGATTATCAGGGATTATAAATTCTTTATAGGTAGGGATTGGGTTTTATATTCCAGCCCATCCTTAATTTGTGAAGGTTTGAAGAGGAAGAAGAAAGCAGTTTAGGCAGGGGGTTGGGGAATGCTAGAGTTTAGGAAAAAGGATCATAGATGCACAGATTGTGTGGTTCTAGGGTCAATTAGCTTTCCTAGAGAAGGGCATCTAGGTGCCAGTCGTCAACTTTACCATAATAAGCAAAATTTACTATTCCATGAAGCTAGTTAATTTCCTTCAGGCAAACCAACCCAAACCAGAAGGGCAGGCCAATGCTGGCAAGAGCTTCCAGAGGCTACAACCATTTACATTCCAAGGTGGTTAATGAAATAACTATCTGGGATGAGTACCCCCAAAAAGGCTGAAGCCAGGAAAAAAAGTTAGAAGCCAAGTGGGGCAGAGTATTGCTTATTCAGAATGTTAGGCAGCAAGAGAAGGATTTCTGTAGTTACCTGACCTGTGAATCTAGAGTGAGAGAGAAGATTATAACAAAGGCTCGAACCCAAGGTAATAGCCTAGACTTCCAAATCTAGGGCAAATTGATGAAGTAGATTCTCCACAGGCTTGGTCATCTTAACAGCCTTGTTAAAAAAATCCACACCAGATAGAAACTTAGAAGTGGAATGAGAATCTAGTTCTAACAGGACTGGGTTGGCTTGTTTTGTGGAATGAATGAATGGAAAAAAAAATTAAGTATTTATTTTATGCCAGACATTGTTCTGTGTTCTGTGTTAAAGATACAAATTCAAGGAAGGGAGACGATCTCTACCCTCATGGAGTTTACCTTCAATAAGGAAAAGCAACTTATAAAGGACAGTAGTGTTTTGGACAGAGAATTCAGAGGAAATAGTGATTGGATGGGACAGTTATTGATACGTCCCATTCCAGAAATGAAAGTGTTTATTTGATTACTGGTCTTAGATTTAGAATTGGAAGTGGTGGGGGTGGGATACACGTGCAGCAGACAACATGGTGGGTCTGGGTTGAGTCTGGGTCTGGTTGCTGCACCTGTCAGAGCATAAAGTCTCAGGGATAAGAGATGGGGGTAGATAGAGTGGTCAGGGAAGATATCTCTCCTCTGGTAAGAGACTTACCTTGTCTCCCTTAGCTGGGGACAGCCCCGTCTCCCCAATCTTATCTACAGAAAGATAAAAAAATATAGCTGGCATTTATATTGAGGTTTTGATGTACCCAAAGTGCCTTTAGCACATTATTTCTTTTATTTATCACAATAACCTTGGGAGGTGAATACCTATAATGGCCCTAGTAACTTCTCTACTCTGCTAAATGAAAAATGTCCTGGGTTACTGTGTCAGAGTAAGATCAACATTAATGGCAAAGATAAGGGAACAGGCATTTATTAAGTACTTATTATGCACCAGGCATTGTGCTAAGAGCTTTACAAATATTATCTCATTTGATCCCAATGGTTCAAAGCCTCCTTCCCACTGGGAAAGTTTGGTGATCAATAGATGTCAGTTTGTCAGATGTCTTCGCTCTCCCCACTGGAATGAATCAGCATTAGCTTCCAAGTCCAAGTTCTTTGCTCCCTTTTCCCAATGCTTGTTCAATCCAGGTTAAAACCCTCTAAAAACTCACCAGAATTACTGGATGAGGGTGTTTCATTCCCTCCAGGGCCCCAAGGGGGTGGCATTATTATATCTAGTTTACAGGTAAGGAAATTGAGGCTCAGGGATGCTAAGTGATTTTTGCATTGTCACAAAGCCAGTAAATGTTGGGAGGCAGGCCTCAATCCAAGTCCTGCTGACTCCACATACAGCATTTCTATTTTATGGTATCAATTTATCTTAGCTCAGAGAGGTTCTAAATTTTGTGTCATGAACCCTTTTGGTAGTTGGTGAAGCCTATGGACCTTTTCTCAGAATGTTTTTAAATGTATAAAAAATATAATAAGGTTGTGAAGGAAACCCAAGGACATTGAAATAGTTATATACATACATACATATATATATATGTGTGTGTGTACATATGTATATGTATATATACATATATTTATATGTATATATGTATGTATTTAAAATTCATGGACCCTAGTTTAAGAATCCCTGCCATAGAACAAGGTCTACTGTAGGATTCAGATTAACTTTTAAGATTTTTTTAATCTTCTAAACTTTCTCTTTTATTTAAAAAAATAATCTTCTTTAATCTCATCCCATCCCTGTGTGTTTTCTTATAGTTCTTAGCAGTAAAATTCTTGAAAATCCATAAAAGACTGTGTACTGTTTTCGGGGAACAAGACTATGGGGAACAAAAAGACCTTTGTCCTTTCTCTGGGGTAAAACTCAGTGTAGGGAATCTAGGTGTAAAGTGGAAAGAGTGAGAAACCAACAGGGGGTTCCAGTAAGCCTTGTTCTGGGTATCTGGGTAGACAAAGAAAGGTCGGTAGGTATAATAAGTCATACCTGCAAAGGGTAAATTGAGAAAATGATTATTTGATTAACTAGAAGAGGAAGTAGAAATTATAGATTCGTAGATTAAGATGATCAAGATTAGAAATTATTTATAGGGGTATTGGATCTTGTACTCAGAGCTATAATTAGGACTTTATTCTGCCTTGGGCATGGTAGAGGAGTGGGTAGAGGTGTGTTAATGGGGAGGAATTCACATGGGGCATATATTGCTGTCCGAGAAAACTTTTAAAATTTCCTTTTTAATTTTTAATTAGTTTTTTAAATAGGAATTTCTTTTAAACAATTACCTTCATTTCCAAACACAAACCAGCCCTTCTGACAAAGATTTAAAAAGAAAGGAAAAAGACAGTTCAGCTGAATTGATCCACGCATCAATAGAATTTGACAATATATTCAGTGTTCTACCACCAGAATCTCCAAGAGAGAGGTACATTTTCTTACCTCTTCCCTGAGGACAAGTTTGGTCAGTATAATTACACAGAGGTCAATTTCAGTTTTGTATGTATCCATTCTTTCTATTTACATTCTTGTAGCCAGTGTGTACATTGTTTCCCTAGTTCTGCTTACCTCATTTTGCATCACTTCATAGCAGGCTTCTCATGTTTTCCCCATATTCATCATTTCTTATGACACAGTTGCATTCCATTATATTCATATAAAACGATTTGTTTAGCCACCTCTCAACGGATGGACATCTAATTTGTTGAAAGAAAGAAAAGAAAAGAAAAGATAAAGGAAAGGGCAGAAGGGAGGAAGAAAAGAAGGAAGGAAGCAAGCAAGAAAGAAAAAGAATGAATGAAATAAAGAGAAAAGGTAGAAAGAAAGGAATGGAGGATAGAAGAAAGAAACAAGAAAGAAAGAGAAAAAGAAAGAGAAAAAGAAAAAAAAAGAAGCAAAGAAAGGTAGGAGCAAAGGAAGGAAAGAACTTACTTGTATCAGACTAGATGCCAAGGATAGGGATAGGAACTTGACCTGTCATTTCATTGATATATAGGGAGATCCTGGAAGAGGAAATTCCACTTATTAATTTAGGTTCTGCCTTCTTGTAGAATAATAATCTTAGATCCCCGAGAAGTTGTAATGACTGGTCCAGGTTCACACACAGCCAGTATGTGTCAGAGAAAGGACTGAAACACAGGTCTTTTTGACCTCAAGATAAGCTCTCTGTCTTCTATAGGTGTATAGGGTAATATATGAGTCACTGCCTTCAAGGTGCTTAACTTCTAATGAGAGAAGGAATACATACAGGAGAGCAGTAGCTAAGCAGTGGAGTTTTAGCCTGGGAAATCACAGGAGTGGAAGGTGCCATAGGACAGATTGCTGAAATGCCCTTTCCAGTAATAAGGGTGGTATTAAATTTAATTGCTGTTCCCAGAGCAAGTGGTGGAAAGATCTGGGAAGAGAAGCAGATGATGTGTGTGTGTGTGTGTGTGTGTGTGTGTGTGTGTGTGTGTATGTAAAGGGGTAATTATGCCAGTAGGGCAAATGGAAAAATGTACTGGCTTTCTGGTGGATCAACAGAGTTTATCCTCACTTACCCAGCTCAGTTTGACAGTGGTAGTACAAAGGTCGGAGGGTACCACTTGCCTGGCAGGGAGTGGGGGGCAGGGGAGGATTCAAATCTGATTAGATAAATGAAGCACTTTGTAAACCTTAAAATGCTACATAAATGTGTATTATTATTATTATTACATATGGGATAATTTATGCTGGGATTGCCATTTATTCATTTTTGTTTTCCGGGGCGAAAATAAAAATTTTGAGTCCAAACGACCGTGAGCAGTCTTCAATAATTTATAGGGAAACAACCAGATGTAACATGCACTGTTTTCTGATCGTCATTATTCCTGCCCAAAGAATTCAAATGAAGGTGTATAAGTAAGATAAACAAGGCTTTTCTTTTTTGACAGCCCCAGTGATTTCATCCGTGCCAGGGACTACTGAGGATGAATTTCCTTTACAAACTCAGAGTGGCCCCTGTTGCGCAATTTATAGTCCTGGAGGTGCTGAGAGTTTCAGTACCTTACCCAGAGTCACACAACCAGTACGAGTCAGAGATGGGTTTGAATTTAGTCTTTCCCGACTGAGAAGTCAACTCTCTCTTCATTCTATCCCACTCTGAGAGCTGGAAGCCAATATCTTTGAGCTAAATGACCTTGAGCTGGCTTTGTTAACTTGTAGGGAAGCAACTAGCTATAATAGGTACTGGGCTTCATTATTACTGCCCATTGAATTAGAATGAAATACAAATAAATGAAACATGACTTACTTAGAAGAGGGCAATTACATTTTATTAAACAGATGAATGGGTCTAGATGTTTGTAGTTAGACAGGTTCAGCTCAGGGCCACCAGTGGGCTAGTCAGTTGGCCAGCCACAGAAATTCTATGATTCTTACTCTGAGAATGTCCAATCTTGTGGTTTTCTTGGGAATGTAACAGGGGTAGGTTAACAGACTAACCATTATCTCTGGATGTCTCTTTGTGTGTCCTCTTATTGCATTTCCCTCTTTAGCTTGGTTTCACATTGCCATAAGCCTTTCTGTGAATCTGTATGGGCTTGTATGCACATACATGGATAAGGTATGTGTGAAAGGAGGGAGAGTTAGCAAAGAAAACCTCTGCAGGCTCTTTACATGCTTCCTGGTGCATTAAACGCTGCCTGCTGCTCTATTTTTAGCTTGGTGTTTTCCTGGGAGTGACTGTCTTCTTCCCCTGTCCCTTTTAATTTTGTGTTGATAGTATGTGTTTGTGTGGTACATGTGTTATTGCCCCTGCTGACCTGATCTAATGTGATGCGACATGAGTCATAGCAATTTGCTGCTTTTTGGTGGCCTGGTATAATCCCACTGAGCCCTCTCTTCCTGCCCTAGCCACAAGCCACCCACTTCTCCCCAGGAAATGACAATAGGCATTATTTCTGAGGATTTAAGTGTGTTGACTCCACCTTAGTGAACCTGGAGGCCTCTCAGGGCATGTTTGTGGCAGGATGCCCAGGCTTCGACTGCCCACTTCTTGTTAGCACAATCGAAAGACAGAATCATAAAATGTTAGAGGTCTTAGAGATTTATTTTATTCCTTTCATTTTACAGTTAAGGAAACTGAAGTCACAGTGATCACCCTACTTGTTCTGTCCCTTAATTACACAGTTTAAATAGTCAGTAAGCATATATTAATCCCCTATTGTGTGCCACACACTGCACTAAGCATTGGGGATGTAAAGAAAGACACTCACACTATTGCTGCTTTTAAGGAATTCACGTTTAATGGACTAGAGGCAGGAAGCCACAAGATGGAGGGGAGGAGGGAGAACATTCTATCTCAAAGGCATGGATGGAATCAAGAGAAAAAGTCTTGGTTGAGGAAAAGCAGGAAGGCAGTGATGCTAGGTCTGAGGAGTATGTGGAGGCTAGTAGGTTGTAAGATGATTGAAAAGGTGGGAAAAGATCAGACTGTGAAGGACATTCAAAGCTAAGCAGGAAATTATACTTGATCCTGGATACAAATAGGGAACCACTAGTTTATTAAGTGGGGGGGGGGGTTGTTGATGTATTAAGACTTGTGCTTTTGGAAAATTACTTTGGCAACTGAGTGGAGGATGAATTGGAGAGGGGAGAGACATGAGGCAGGGAGACCAAGCATGAGGCTTTTAAAACAGTCCAGATATAAGATACTGAGAACCTTATACCAGGGTGGTAACTGTGTGAGGAGGGGGTATGTACAGAGATGTGAAGATAATTCACTTCTGCATAATTATGGTTATATATGGTATTCATTTTTACTATTAAGGAACCAAGGATCAACCTGATGGTTCAAAGGTTGTGGGGAAACAGTTTGGTAATATTTGGATGGAAAAAGCCAAGACTGAAATAATACCACAGGATTCTTTCCCTCTTCTCCACCCACCATTATGGAGGGGGCTATCATGGGAACACTTAGAAGTGAAATGGAAGGCAAAAGCTCTAAGCAAATGAGTTTGGTCTTGATAAAACTGGCCCACAAAAGGCCCTACTGCTCATATTTGGCATTCAGGACAATGGAGCTTTTAGGCCGATTTAAATGGATGGTGCTTTTTCTTTCCAGAGCTCAAAGCACTTTTATCTTTTAATCTCATAATATTGATGTTTTTGTTTCTACATTTCCTCTGCTGAATGCATGCCTTCCTCCTCCCCTAGCTACCAAATTTGCGCTTGCAATGTGGATTTAATAAAACAAAGAGAAAACGAAATTTAACAAAATCAACGAATGTATCAACTGTGAGACCATACACACGATATTACACATCTCTGTTGGCCTACCTCTGCAAAGAAAGGAAGATGGTACATTTTCTAAACTCTACTTGGAGGTCGTTTTAATCATGCAGCATTTGGTTTGCTTTATTTGTTTTTTAATTTTTATTTATTTTTATATATCTATGTTATTTTTAATTTTCATAGCCTTTGCATATATTGCTTTCATGATTCTGCTTACTTAAATGTGTATCAGGTCATATATCTTCCCATGCTTCTCTAAATTCTTTATAGATAACACTCTATTGCATTCATGTACTACAATGTTTTCCCTTCTGGATCTCTGCCTCGTTGTGGGAGAAGGTTTGCATAGCACAATGAGACTATTAGCCATGTTGTGCAGAGTTCCCCAAGACAGATCATAGTGGAGAGTTCTGACAAAAGGTGATATAGTGAACACTGAAATGGCAAACCACTTCAGTAATTTTGCCAAGAAAACCCCGTGGACAGTTAAAGAGACAGACACAACTGAACAATTGACAGCAAACCATGATGTTTAGCCATTCCCTGACCAATGGACAATTTCTTTGCTTACATTTCTTTGCTACTATAAAAGTTGCTATTCGTAATGTTTTAGTGTGTACAATATCATTCTTTCCGTCTTTGACTTTTTATGTCTTGCTGTTGATCAAAATCTTATTTTATTATTTTTTTTGGAGACAATCAGAGTTAAGGGACTTGCCCAGGGTCACATAGCTAGCAAGAGTCTGACACTAGATTTGAATCCAGTTCCTCCTGACTCCAAGGCCAGTGCTCTATGCACTGAGCCATCTAGCTATCTTGATCAAATATATATGTTAAATAAAAACATTTCAACTGTATTCCAAATTCCTTTTGATTCTTTGTATAGGTGTATATTGTTATACATTTCCTCCCTCCCCTTTCCCCATACTAGACTATTACTTTAGTACTATAGGGAACTTCCAGGTGAGTAAATTCCCGCTACCAATACAGAATATTCGAATTGCCCAGAGTCACTAAGAGGTTAAATGCCTGACCCAGCACCAGCCCACTGAGTATTTTTAAGAGAAACAGAACTTGAATTGAGATCTTCCTCATCTGGAAGCTACTTCTGTAGAGCTTCATACTGCTCTTCTTTTACAGAGGCACCACACAAAGACTGGGATGCAGGAAGCGGCAGAATTGAGCGCCTCCCTCCCTTTTCTTCCTGAACCCTGTCATAGATTGTGCCAACCAGTGAGCCAATAAGCATTTATTAAGCACTTGCTATGTAGCAGCCATTGTGCTAAACTCTGGATGTACAAATAAAGGTGAAAACATGATTCCTGTTCTCCAGGAGTTCATATTTTAAAGGGAAAGATAGCATGCAAATAATTGTCCATTTTGTTGTCCAGTTGTGTCTGACTCATTGTGGCTTTATTTCAAATTTTCTTTGGAAATATACTGAAGTGGTTTGCTATTTTTCTTTTTGAGCTCATTTTACAGATGAGGAAACTGAGGCAAAGAGGGTTGAGTGACTTGCCCAGGGATGTGAACTCTGGTTGATGATCCTGATTCTAAGCCCAGTGCTCTATCCACTGCACTACCTAGCTGTCCATACAAAATACATCATGTGCAAATAAAAGGTAATCTCAGAAGGAAGGGTGAGGGAGTTGAGGGAAGGGGAAAGGTCTCCTATAGAGGGTGGGATTTGAGCTACATCTGGAAAGAATTCAGGGGGAAATAGCAGTGAAGGGCAGCAAGGGAATCCTGGGAAATGGTCTACATATGAATGAAGATTTTTAATGACCTTCTGAAGGTTAAAGTTTAGGATTGTACTAGAGCTACAACTAGAAGGCACCTTAGGGTTATTCCAGTCCAACCCTCTCATTTTATAGATGAGGAAATTAAGGCATAAAGAGGGAAGCAATTTATCCAATGTTACCCTGGTAGTAAGAAGAAAAATTGGAATTGAATTCAGATATTTCAATTCTGGGTAGCTAGGTGGCATAGTGTACAGATGGACCAGTGCTGGAGTCAAGGAGACTAATTTTTCAAAAAATATTCAAATCTGGCCTCAGACACTTACTAGCTGTGTGACCCTGGGCAATTCATTTAATCCTGTTTGCCTCAGTTTTCACATCTGGAAAATGGGCTAGAGAAGGACATGGCAAGTTACTCCAGTTTCTCTGCCAAGAAAATTCCAAATAAGGTCATGAAGATTTGGACGTGACTGAAAAACAACTGAACAATCCCAACTCCAAATCTAGTCCTCTTTCTCTACCATTATTCTGGCTTCCCTCTTATGTATCTCAGCTTAATGACCTAGTTTCTCTACAGTTATTTCAACTTTAGCATGGCCTCTCAAGGCTATTTATTTTCTTTTCCATTCTATCTTCCACCAAGTGCACTTAATAAAGGTGATCCAGGCCAAACAGAGTTCTACTACATGCTATTAGATTCCATTTCTTAAATGTTAACAAATCTCCCTCCATCCAAGAGGCATTCTTAGGCCATTTATATACTATCAGTGGAAGGAGTGGTCACATTACTGCCTATAATAGTTATTTCTTTAAGATATTAGGTTCAGTTCTAGTCAACCTTTTAAGAAAGGCACTGATCATGACATACAGGTATAAGACATGTTGAAGATACTGAAGTTATCTAGTCTGAGCAAGAGAAGATTAAATTACAAATGTGTGCGTGTGTGTGTGTGTGTGTGTGTGTGTGTGTGTGTGTGTATGAATATGCGAGAACTGGACTGAGCATACATGGTGATGGGAGTTGAGAGATGTTGGTAGGGGCCTTCAAACAGATGAAGTGTTTTCATTTGGAAGCAGAATTAGATATTTTGTATTTTACTGGGGGCAGAAGAACTAGAACATAGAGAAAGATACAGGGAGTAAGATTTCAGTGCAATATTGGGAATAATTGGTTGATAACTGCAGCTATCTAACAATGGAATGAAAGGGCTGCCTTATAAGGTAGGGAGTTTCCAGCTAGGCATATTGCAATGTGGATTCTGCCACTGGATATGAGGAAGAACGAGATAACCCCTAAGGGTCTTTCCAAGTCTCAGATTTCATGATTCCATGCTCTTGCCTCCTTTTTCAGTCAATGAAATAGCATTTATTAGGTGCTTGCAATGTGCCAGGGGATACAAATACAATGAATAGGTTTAGTGATATACTTTCTCTTAAAGAAATGGATATCTATAAGAGTATGTATATTCTTGTAGTGTCAATGAGATTATTCATAGCACTGACAGCAGCCATGAATATGCCAATACAATTCTGAATCATGAAATACAACAGACTTTCCACATGGAAGACAGAATCAAGACATTTATTTAGACACCAGAAAGCCAAATCCCTCATAGTAACAAAGAAATCAATACATGATCACAATGCAGAGGACAACACCATCCCGAAGCCTTCCCTGTTAGGTTTCCCACAAATCAACTCCCTTAAACAAATCACAAACAAGCTTTCTCACTTGTCAGCCAGCTGCCTTTCTCAGCTGTGATTGCTCTCTGACTAACTTCCTCTCAGCTCTGCTCTAGTTTCTCCTCTTCCTGTTCTACCCCCTCCATTTCCATGTGACTTAGACCCATGTGTTTCAGGCTTCATGTGACCCAGCAGGTCACATGGGCCTATTAATGAATGGGAAAGATCTTCCCATTTAAATTACAATTACAATTCTTCATCCCTTAGCTTGCAGATTTGAGAGACAATAAAAGGTGTGAGGTGAATTTATGATTGCTATTACATTATCTTGTTTACATTTGGTTAAAAAATTATCATCAGTGGACAAATTATTGTAATAGAAAGAAAACTGGGCTGGAATCAGGGGAAAGAGTTTTTGTTCTGGTTCTGCCACTGATTTGTGACACTGTTGTTGTTCATTGTTTCAATCATGTTCAATTATTTTGACCCCATTTGGAATTTTCTTGGCGAAGATAGGATAATAATTTGCCATTTCCTTCTCCAGTTCATTTTAGAGATGAGGAAACTGAGGCAAGAAGGGTGAAGTGACTTGCCCACGGTTATACAGCTAGTAAGTGTCTGAGGTCAAATTTGCGCTTAGATCTTCCTCTCTCTAGACCTGGCACTCTATTTACTATACTACTTAGTGTTCTGACTTGTGACCTTAAGATTATTTAACCTCTCAGAATGTCAGTCACTTTACCTGCAGAAGCAAATGTTAGACTTACATGATTTCTGTGGTCTTTTCCAGCTTAAAAAATTTTTCTATGGTTCTAAAAGAAATTTGTTAGTTCTACTGCCATCTCACTCATGACATTCTCATCCTTGCATTGTCTAGATTGCATTGAAATCACCCTCCCTGTATTTTCCTAATTCTTGTTTGTCTTAGTTCTGGTGCCTTCTCATGCAACACAAAATGTTTAATTCTGTTTCTAAATGAAATCACTGAAGTATTTGAAGACCCCTAACAACTTCCCTCAACTCCCCTGACTCTTTCCTCCCCCACACATATTCAATTTGTTCCCATACATGCACACATTCTTATGGTATGAGCTATTGTCTTAGATTCTTATTAAAAAAAACCCCACCAAACAACTTTGAGTTTAATTTCAGACTGTATGAATCCAGTGCTATCAAAGCAGATAGAAATGTCCTATTTTGAAATGAGATGGCATAGAGAGTGGGGAGATCTTTGGTCTTTTATGAAGAGAAGTTATGCTTATGATCAGAATAAAATGAACTTTTGAAAATAGCTTCCCCTTATCCTTTTGGCCTAATTATACCACTGAACAGTGCCCTGATGCCACCATGGATTCCACTGTGGGCTGACTTTGATTCAGGCTGGTTTGGAATTGGAATGAAATGAAACTGGAAACTAAACTATATTTAGTAAGTTGGGATGCACAAGTTGGATGTCCAAGTGGAGACTGAACAGTTAACAAAAGAAAGTTTATTTAGTATACCATGGAAAGGATGCATAGTAAGGAGACAGTATTGATTCCTATGATTCTAGATCTCTTGCTTCTGTATTAGCTGGTTTGCTGGTCAAAGTCTGAAGAGGAACAACTCCTGCTTTTGCAAAGTATGGCATTTGTACTTGGACCACCAGGAAGATATATAAATGATCCAACTAAACCTTAATCCTATGAGACAATTAAGTCTCAGGCATGGTTTCAATTCTTGTGTGTGTGTGTGTGTTTGTCCTTCATTGCTGAAGAAGACCATGCCATCAGAGAAATGATGACATGACTTGCACTTGACTTTGTTTTGAGTGAGGGAGGGCTGTGCAGCCTCACTTCTTCTCCAGAGCCATCTGCATTCAATGATCAGATATTCATCAGGATGACTGGAGATTACCCAGGATGAGGCAATTGGGGTTAAGTGACCTGTCCAAGGTCACACAGCTAGTGAGTGTCAAGTGTCTGAGGTGAGATTTGAACTCAGGTCCTCCTGACTCCTGCACTGATGCGCTTATCCACTGCACCACCTAGCTGCCCTTATGGTTTCAATACTTTTTAAGGAGAAAAAAAGACAACTACCTTTTTGCTTAACTAGAAAAAAATCAAACCCACCTGTTAGATATTACTGCTACCATATCCTTGATAATACTACTTTCTACCTGTTAATGTCTTTGATAAATCACTTAACCTGTTTGGGTCTCAGTTTCCTGATTGGTAAAATGAGAGGATTGAACTTAATGTTTTCAAATGTCCCTTCCTACTCTCAATATATGATCCTATAATCTTTTGATTCATAAATATCTTATTGTCAATTAGCCTAGATGTCTCTGCTCAGGGTTTGGAGGTGGGATGGAGCTATGAGTATGGAAAGGGGCAGAGAACTGAGATGAATTCAGGCTATAGAAAAGTAAAATATGATTAAGACAGATTTAACTAGAAGTACTAGTGATATTTTCAGGACATATTTAGGCAACATTTACAGGGTTTTCTCTCTCCTTCCCTTAGACCTCCAGGTTCTCAAGAACCTTCAGATTAATTAAGGTCCCATTCAGCCTTCCCTCTCTTTGCTCTGGATCTTTCCCTCTTCCTTACAAATAAAAGCTTACCTGGTCCTAGGTTCTGCTGTTTTGTCCTTTCCTTATTGCTTTCCAAAATTGAAGCTAATATATATATGACCTTCATTAATCAGACATCCTTTACACCATGGAGGTGGTAGTGGTGGAATTTAATAAGTACGTATATGCACAAACCATCTTTATCTTGGGTGTACAGCCACATGCCCTTCAAATTCTATCAAACAAAACCTGGTGATGAGAACCTGAGAATCCCCCTTTGCTAAGTTCAGGTTGGTTTGAAGACCATTTTGAAACTGGAGATAGGCAGCATTTGTGTTGGTGGAGAAAGCATTACATTGACAAAACCATGGATTCTCAATATATGGAAATATATTAGGTTTCTGGGAAAGATACTTTGGATCTCTGGTCTTGATATTCTCCAGAAAAATAAAACAAAACGGAAAGAAAATCAGCCCAAGAAAGCAGCTACTTACCTTGTTTACATTGAGAATTGATTGGTCTTGTTCCCAGTCCTACTGCTTGAAAAATTGTTATGATGTATCTTGTATGATCTGTGGGAAGAAATTATAGGCATTTTGTGAGCTGAGAAATACTTTTTAAACTCTTTTTTGCCAATGCTTAGAATACCATGAAGAATAACTTTACTTGACAAAGTAATATCCTTGCTGGGTAATTGGTGATAACTATTACTGAGAGATGGTGCATAGTGACGCGATTGCTAGTACTGGAGACACGATGACCTGGGTTCACATCCCTCCTCTGACACATTACTCATGTGACCTTGGGAAAGTTGCTTCACCACTCTGTGCCTTGATTTCCTCATATGTAAAAAGAGGGTATTGGGCTCAATGTTCTCTAAGGTGCCTTTTGCCTCTTGCTCTGTGGTCCTATGATTTTTTATGCTGTGGTCTATCTATCTTGAAATGATTACATCAGGGACATAAACAAAATACTATTTGGTAACTTACTTTACAATATTTTTTTCTCTTCTCTGATCAATCTATGGGGTTACTTAAAAAAAATCCTTAGCAATCTTTGGTGTTTCTATTCCCAGACATCTTGCCTTGCAGTAAGTAGGGCAGGGAGAGCTGTCAGGGAGAGAGTTTGTGACTGAAAATTCTATTGTGAACACAATGTTGAGAACAATTTTTGTTTATGTAGTTCTCAGTGAGCGGTCCTTGAATGTCCTCCACTGTCTACGGAAGAGGCAAAGAGAGACTTGACTTTGACCAAAAACAGATTCACTGTATTTACACAGCTGGAATTCATGTATCTCCTTCTTCCCCAAAGTAAAATGACAACTTTTTCTATCTGGATCAGAGGTATCAAATGGCTACTCTGAAAAATGTCCTTTCTTTGGAGGCTTGAGAGAATCTTTCTGGATTTAGTTTTTATTATACCATTTTCCCATTATTTTGTTCACCCAGAATGTCACCCTATGTCAACTGTGGTCCATGGCCCCCTCAAAGGTTCTGGACTTACATTGTTCTGGGGTCTGATCTTGGAAGCTGCCCCAAAGTGGCCATTACTTTTCTTTGGCTTCTCGTCCCCACCTGGACTTAATTCTATACCACCATCAAACTAATGCTTAGGTTTAACTCCTATCTAGGTCTTCCCAAGGGTGAGTAACAGGGTCTTCAACTTCATATGGATACTCTATATACATACTGAGTATAGGACAGCCTTTATTTCATCCACAGTTGATCAGCCAACAAGCATTTACTATGCATTTGCTATCAGGTTCTGTGCTAAGTACTGGGGATACAAAGAAAAAGCAAAAAAACCCCCACCAGTTTCTTCCCTCAAGAATCTTACTTTCCAGTGGGGGCGGCAGCATCTATAAATTGATAAATACAAGATAAATACAGAGTAAATGGAAAGGAAACTTAAACAACCTAGCTAAGTGGTACAGTAGGTAGTGTACTGGATTTGGAGTCAGTAAAGATCTCAGTTTGAAGCCTGCATCAGATACTTACTAACTGTGTGATCTGGGCAATTCACTTCACCTTTTTTGCAGCCTCACTTCCACATCTGTAAGATGGGGATGATAAAAACACATATGTCACAAGATTGTTGTAAAGGTCAAACAAACCATAGTTGTAAAGCACATTGCAAACTTTAAAATATTATATACATGTTGAAGATGGATAGTTTTAAGGATTCATAGGAGTCCATGAAAAAACATAGAAACATATGGATGCTTTGGGGGTACTGCTGAATAAGCACTTTCCATACACTTTGGATGTATATCATTTAGGCAATCCACAGAAATGTTGGAATTGGAAAGGTCCAGAAAGCTTGTCTGTTTCCTTCCTCTGTCTCCCCATGGAGATGGTTCAGGATGCAGTGGGGAATCTTGGCCTTTTCAAGCTAAGATCTTTTAACAGGTCTCAGTTTGATTGAGTTTGATACCTTTGGCTTCCCTCTAGTCAAGGGAATCTTCCTTTTCCAATAGATGCATTGTTAGGGAAATCCGCCTCTGGGAAGTAGGTGCCTGACTCCTGAACTCATTACTCATACTATACAGAGAACTCTAGAACTGAAGAACTTTTGTACTCAAGATTGTTTACAAGGTATTTTTCTTCTTCTGGAGAATATAAAAAAGACCTCAGACCTGAATATCTTTCCCAGAAACTTGATATACTGAAATATATTGTGAACCCATGGTTTCGTCAATGCGAGTACACTGACACAAAATGTTGCCTATTCCCAAGGCATGGAAACATCCATTTTAAGCAATGTCTAGTGTCTGATCTGTGCTCAGATAAGGTAATAGAAAGGCAGAACAAGAGAGCCAGAAATTCTGAGGCACATGACCTCTCTTCTCAGGTCACCTGGGCAAACATAGGTAGTTGCCATGTGCTTTATTGTGTGTTCTTGGTTGGGAAGGAAGGAAGTTGGTGTGGGGAAGGAAGGAAGTTGGGGTGAGGAGGGAGGTTCCCTCCTTTCCTCCCTTCTTGCATTTCAGTTTGAAAGTACAAAAGAGAGAAAGCTTAGCAAAAGGAAAAAGGACCCAGTAGATTCACAGCTTTCTTTTATAGACATTCTCCTGAATGTCCATCTCCCTGTGAATCTCAGCCACTAATCATCTTGGATGTAGCCCTAGTGACTTGCCTCTGTTTGTTCTTCTTTCTCGAAGAGGATCATGGCGTCAGGGAGGTGATGCCGTGATATGCAAATGAATTGCCTTTAAGTGATGGAGGGCTGTGCAAAGTTACCATTCTTGCTTTTTCCTCAGGAGCAGATACAAATCAGGACAACTGGAGATGGTCTAGGATGCAGTGGGGAGCCTTGGCCTTTGCAAGCTAAGGTCTTTAAAAGGTCTCAGTTTGAAAGAGGCAATACCTGTTCATTAACTGAAGCTTAATAAGAAGTGAGGCAAAGAATAGCTGCTTAAAAATAGATCTGGGAGGTGGAGATCCTCAGGGTTTCTGGCCAAAACAGAAGCAATTGCTACTTAAATTCTTTCTGAGCCAGTTTTGTGTTCATCCTTCATTGTCGAAGAAGACCATGCTGTCAGAGAAATGATGACATGACTTGCACTTGACTTTGTTTTGAGTGAGTGAGGGCTGTGCAGGTCACCATTCTGAACCAGTAAGGGCCCATACAGTGACTAAGAAGGGCTTGGCCTGGGACCAATAATTGAGAGCTAGAAGTGCCTTGGAGAACTGATGTGATCTGGGGTAAAGGCTGGTAGCCTTAGTGACCAGGGACCTGTTCTCTGTGTTCTGTCAGCTTGGGAACCTGTGCCCTTCCATGGGAATTTCCTCTTTCTGACAAAGGTCCACCCCTTGTTACCTCATTCAGTTGATTGAGAAACTCATCAAATTGATTGAAATCTACCTTGCTCAACTTCCATCATACTTACTTGGGAGACATAATAAAATTTCCTTGGGGAAAAGACTGGTGAACTAATGAGTAGGCTTGTCCAACACATCCCTAAGTTGTGTATATGTGCGTGTATGTGTATTTCTGTGTGTAAACAATTTGATTAAAAACTATTATAAATTTCATGGGCTCATGCAAGGTATACTGATTTATCAGTGATGATTAAGAACAATCAAGTTGCGATATTCATCTTTTCATATGAAGTATTATAATTTTTAAACACTGAACTATATAGAGCCAAAGTGATTGTCTAAATTTAGATTACTGTCGTAGTCCGTGCAAACAACTGAGTTAAAATTTTGTCTTTAGTCTGGGCCCTCATCACCAGTTGCCAGGATTACTGCAATAGCCTCTCTGCCCTTCTTGAATTCATATCCCAGTTAAATAAATATCCTAAAGTGAAACCTTTCACCCATGGTTCCAGCTATTTCCAACCAGCGAACATTTTTTATTATTATTATTTTTTCAGAGAATTGACACGGTCAGGCTTCAGCATTAGGAAAATAATTTTGTCAGGAGAACGTCTTCGATTGGCCAATCCTCAATTTACTTTGATTCATCCTTCTGTTGGAGAGAATATCCCTGATGCCTTCAGCTTCACAGTTTTTCTTCATCATGCATAGGATTTTGCAAATTCTTCCTCAAAAGGCAACCTCCATACCATCCTGGACTACATGGAGCGGCTCCTGGATGATTGAAAAAAAGTCATTTAGAGGCAGGTAGGCCCATCTGTAAGCTCATGGGTCCAGCCCCAGGCTCAGCCTTTTGTGGATGGTGGTAAGGGAATGCAGGAACCAGGCCTGGTCCTGTGCTGCCTGAGACTTCTCCAGTGTCTTCTCTCCTAGACCTTGGGCAAATTAAACTTCCTCAGATAAACCCCAGGTTCTCATTCTGATGAAGTTGTGAGTGGAGACCCAGTACGGTTGAGCTGAGCATGTTACATGTACGAATGCCTCAGCTTGAAATACAAAGCTTTTCCTGTGAAGCCATATCCCATCACCAACGTTTGTGCCTTTCTTAACACATGTTCCAAGACAATTGGATGGCTTAATTTAGATATATTCGGGTGTTCCCATAACCTATCAAATGTATAGCATTTGCTTTTTTAAAAAGTCATTCCTAAATATTTTATATTATTTCGCATATTTCATTTCTATCTTAATTTTCTGTGCCTATAATGAACGGAATCCTTCAAAAACAGAATGGGAAGGGCATTTTTCTGGGTGTAAGAGTAGTATTGGGCTTGCAAAAAATAGAATAATAAACCTCCAATTAGTGGCATTTTGCTGCTTTTTCCTTCCATGTTCAAATATGCACCTCCTTCTTTCCTCTGACACTGCCACCTCCCTAATGGACTCCTTTATTACATCACATTGGACTATTGCAATAGCCTGCTGGTGGATCTCCCTGTCTCGAGTCTCTCCCCATACCAATCTATCCTCTATTTAGCTGTTAAATTGATTTTCTTAAAGTGTAAGTCTGACCATGTCACAACCCACCTCAACCCCACTGATTCAATAATCTCTAGTGGCATCTTATTACCTCCAGGGTCAAATATAAAATCCTTTGGCTTTTAAAGTCCTTCGTAATTTGGCTAGTTTCTATCTTTGCAGTTTTCTTACACTTTACTTCTTTCCAAGGATTCTGTGACCCAGGGCCATTGTTCTCCTCTCTCTCCCTACTATCAGAGTTTTCATCTCCCACCTCTAAGTATTTTCACGAGCTCTCCCCCATGCCTGGAACCCGGTCCCTTCTCATCTCTGACTCCTGGCTTCCTGAACTTCCTTCAAGTCTACTACCCCCACTTAAGGTATGAATTTTTCCTTTAATAGACTTGAGAGAATTATAGCGTCTTGATCATTCACTAGATAAGAGGCAACTGACTTCATACAGGTAACATCTTGTGACTGACTGAGAGAACCAGTCCTTCCCTCTGAGCCCATATATAAAACAGGCAAGACATCCCATAATAGAGGGATTGGAGTTGGGGAGCAGGAGGAAATTGTGGATGCTATATATGTATTGGAGGACAGCAAGGGGAAAGACCAGAGGGATTTCCTTTCCTTCCTCCCTGTATCCCTACTCCTACCCCCACCTACACTGGCCATATCATCAGAGCTTCTGGACTGTTAGGATGTAATGTATCTAGTGGGGAGTGTCTTCTCTTGCTCCTTTGGCCTCTATTACATTTTAGCTTGTTTAATATTTATTTTTGAATATGTAACTACTTTGTTTGAGAAGCTTTTTCTCAGGCCTCTGTCGCCCTCCCCCAGACTACCCTCGCTTAATCTTGCACGTGTCTTATTTGTACATAGCTGTTTATATGTTTGTCTTACTCATTAGACAGTGAGCTCTCTGAGAGCAGGGATTGCTTTTTGCCTGTCTCGGCATTCCTAGTACTTAGCACTGGCACATAGTAGGTGCTTAATAGATGCTAATTGACTATATTAATTAGTGGAAAAATGTCTCTCCTTTTGCCTTTGTGTAAGATGCCTGCCTCAGGATGATATCTGTATCAGGAAAAAATAACTAGCAAAGTTGTGCTTTATCCTTTCATTCAAACTTCAGTTCCAAAGGTTGAATGTCATCTTGTCAGACTTTATTCCCTAATCAGAGATATTTCCTGCCTGGTTCAACATACAAACACAGCTTCATTTATTCATGGCCACTAATGGTCTGTAACTAGGACAGAACTCATCAAAGTAGAGAAGGAAAAGCAACAGTCAGCTCATTTGTTGGAGGCATGAACAAGGACAATTCATTAATTTCCTAATCTGCTTTTTGCCTGTGCAAGCCACATTCCTTCTTTTATGGGACACATGTAATTCTCTTTCCTTTATGTAGAAAATGTGTATGTATCAGTCCCTTGTTTATCATTTTGACCTCTCCTTTCTTCCTTCTTCTCTCTATCCTACAGATGTTACATACTTTTAGGCAGAAGAGACTGAGATTTTGACCATACCATGCAAAGATAAGCGATCATTCAAGTCATTGAAAATGTAAGGGAGAGAGTTTCCCTCCTAACTTAAGTTGATATAATAGCAGAGAGCCCAAAGTATAAAATGTTAAGGTTAAAAATGAAAGGAATTTTTTTGAATGCATGAATTTTTCCTTTAATGAACCTGAGAGAATTATATATAGGGTCTTGATCATTCACTAGACAGAGACAACTGACTCCACACAGGAAATATCTTGTGACTGGCTGAGACAACTAGTCATTCCTTCTGAGCCTATATATAAAAGAGGCAAGACATTCCATAATAGAAGTATTGGAGTTGGGGAACAGGAGGAAGTTGTGGAAACTATATGTGTATTGGAGGGCAGCAAGGGGAAAGGCCAGAGGAATTTCCTTTCCTTTCTCCCTATATCCCCCCACCCCCACCACGTGCACTGGCCATATCAACAGAGCTTCTGGACTATTAGAACATAACGTATCCAGTGGGGAGTGTCTTCTCTTGCTCTCTTTGCCTCTATTACATTTTACTTTGTTTAATATTTATTTTTGAATGTGTAACTCTTAGATTATAAATTCCTTGAGAGATTTGCTGTTATTTTTCAAGCTTAAATGCTCAATGCCTATTATGTACCTAGGTGTATATGCTAAGGAGTTGGGAATAATCTAAGATTTCATTAGCACAGGCACCTCCTTGTGTAAGAATCCTCTGTATGAATCACTCATCTGTGACCTAAGATTCATAGATTTAAATGTGGAAGGAGCCTTCAAGGTTATCCAGTCCAATCATCTCATTTTACAAATGAGGAAACTGAAGCCCAGAGAAGTTAAATGTCTTGTGGGTAGCATGTAATATAGCCAGAATTTGAAGCCAGGTCTAAGACTTCATAGTCAGGGAGATTTCCACTGTACCATGCTGTCTCTACTTGGTAGATAAGGTGTGTGCAGGTGTTCAGAGAAGATTAGGACCTCTAAGGCGAGGGTTGTTGAGTCCTGTTCAGGGCTGCTTTCCGTGTTTGCTGTTCACTTGTCACCTCACTTTGACCTGTGGTTTGAAGAAGCTGTAGAGTATGTGGTGGCCATACCCTGGTAAACCTTTTCTGTTGACAGGCTACACTAGGTTGAGGGTAACTGAGGAGCATCAAACCCATTGATGAGTGAGGAAAGTTCCTACCTTAAGCATGTGAACACTTCCATGGTGGCTGGTTGTGAACAATTTCTTCTCATGGACCATGAAGGCAACAGAAGTAGGTGCTATGGAGTACTCAGAGTGTGGTTAGACATAGAAGATACCAAGGTCAGCCATCACCAGTTGTCTTCACTACTGTCTTGCCACTGACTTTGATGACTCTGGAAGAGAAAGTGGGGGCAAGGACTTTGTGCAACTGCCTCACTTAAATGCAATTTATACACAATTTGATTTTACCATTCTTACTGCTCTCAAAGTCCTCTGGTGACAGACAAATGCCAAAGTCGCTGCTGTGGATATACCGGGAGCTATAGTAGCAACCCTGCACACAGGTGGCCCAGGCCGTAAGGTCATCTTCTCATTGGACTGAAGTAGCAATAGGATTTGGCAGCCCCCAGTGTCTGAGCAGCCTTTTTAAAGTACTGCACTGTTCACCTCCTGGTGTGAGGAAAGGGATAGAAAAGGTACCCTAAACATTGTCTGCTTCATCTAATCTAACCCTGGCCTGCTTACTGCAGCAGACAAGGATCCTATCCTATGGTCAAAACATAAAAACAAAATGTACAAAAACTTTTGCAAAGATAATTCCACTCACCCTTGGTACCTGGAATGTGTGTGTGCTTACAGACAACACAACACCCAGTAGACCTGAAAGATGAATGGCTCTTGTTGCAAGAAAACTCAAGAAGAAATTGCATGTCAATAGCCCTGAGAAAAACAAGCCCGGCAAACGAAGGCCAGCTCGCTGAAGCCGAAGCTGGATACACTTTTCTGAAGTCATGTGATAATGTGGAATGATGTGAAGTTGGAGTAGGTTTTGCAATTAAAACTGTTTTAGTCAAAGAGCTTGTATGCCTCGCAAAAGAGTGAACCACAGGTTTATGACCATGTGATTTCCATTTGCAGGAAAACGTCACACCAACGTCCTTAGGGCATATGCTCCCACCTTAATGAGCCCTGATGAAGTCAAAGAAAATCTTTATGAAGACCCGGAGACCCTCATCATCAATGTCCTGAAGGAGGACAAACATAATTCTGGGTGACTTTAGAGCCAGAGCAGGCACAGACTATCAGACATGACAGGGAGTCCTTGGGAGGACAGTAACAGCAGGATAGTTCATCTGTCTCTAAGAAGGCAACATTTAGCTCACATCAAAAGCAAAACGCAAGCAAAGCTTAGGGAGATGCAGGATTCTTGGCTCAGTTAGAAGGCAGATGAAATTCAATTGTATGCTGTTGGTAACAATCCAAAGTGCCCTGAAGGCTATTTATGGACCAAAGACCTATGGTGCATCTCAACTACTCAGTGCTGTTGGAGCCATATTGATTAGTGAAAAGGACATGATCCTAAAGAGATGGGTTGAATGCTTCCATAGTGTTCTCAACAGTCTTCAACCAAGGCTGAATCCAATGACTTTTACCTCAGGTTGAAGTCAATCCCTCTCTAGTTAAACTTCCAAATGAACAGGTTTTGAATGCCATTAGACTCCTCTCTTTTAGCAAAGTGCCTAGTGCTGATTCTACTCCAGCTGAGATTTACAAGGCAGGGGGCCACTCCTCATACAAAAGCTGACTGAAACTTTCCAGGTTATATGGCAAGAGGAGATTATCCCCCAGAAGTTCAAGGATACCTCCATTGTCCATCTCTATAAAGGAATGATAAATAAGTGATGACAGTCACAGGCATTGTCAGCAAAACTCTTCCCAGTGTCCTAAATAGTCTGATCTTTCACCTAGAAGATAGTCATCTACCTGAGAGCCAAGGTGGTTTCAGAAAGAGCCAAGGAATGATTGATATGATGTTTGCTGCTTGACAATTCCTGGAGAAATGCCTGGAGCAGAACAGAGGTCTGTATACAATGTTTGTTGATCTGATTAAAGCCTTTGATACTGTCGATTCTGAGGGCTTGTGGAAGATAATGGCAGAATTTGGTTGCCTGGAGAAATTCATCAGTACTGTATGCCAGTTCCACAATGGCATGCTTGCATGGTTTCTGGATAATGGATGAAGCTCTTGTGCTTTCCCGATCCCTAATGGAGTGAAGCAGGGTATATGCTTGCTCCCACACTTTTTAGCAAGATGTTTTCAGTCATGTTGTCAGATGTCTTCACAAAGGATGAAAAGGGCATCAAGATCGGTTACTGCACAGATGGCAAATTATTTAACTTGAAAAGCTACAAGCCAAGACTAAAAGAGAGGGAGGGTTGGTGTGCAACTTCTTGTTCACAGATGATTATGCACTCAGTACAGCCTCTGAGACTGAGATGCAACAGATTATGGACTGATTTTCTACTAATTTTTGGTCTGAAAATTAATACCAAGAAAACAGGCTCTCTACCATGCAGCATCGCACCATTACATGGTTACAGCAAATGGAAAAATTTTGAATGTTGTGGATAAGTTCATTTACCTTAGCAGTATGTTTTCCAGGGATGTACACATAGAGGATAAGGTTGACCCATGCATTGTGGAACTAGCTCAGTGTTGTGGAGACTCTGAAGGAAAGTGTGGGAGAGAAGAAATATTAGGCTGTCTACCAAACTGAAGGTCTACAGAGCCATTGTGCTGACCTCATTGTTGTATGCCTGTGAAACCTGGAAAATACACCAGCATCATGCTAAGAAACTGAATTGATTCCATTCCAAGTGGCTTAGGAAGAATCTGAAGATCACCTGGCAAAATAAGGTACTGGACACTAAGGTCCTTTCTCAAGCTGAACTGCCAAGCATCTAGATTCTACTGCAGAGAGTTCAACTCTGATGAGGTGACCACATTGTTTGAATGCCAAATGTGCATTTGTCTAAAAGACAATTTTACGGAGAATCCACACACTCATATGGAGGTTGGAAGAAGTAAAATGAGGACACTCTCTAGGTCTCTGAAGAACTTTGGAAGTTGTGAGATGAGGGAGACACCGGTGCAGGACCACCCAGCATCATGCCCTCATCAAGGAAAGTACTGTGCTCTCTGAATAAAGCAGAATTGAAGCAGTTCAAAATAAATATGAAATGTGCAAATAAGACACCTCCACTCCAAATGTTCATGTGGATTATTTGTGCCCGACTTGTGGCAGAGCCTTCTGAGCTTGTATTGGTCTAAACAGCTATAGTTAGACCCACTGTACCTTGACCCCCAGCATAGTGCTTTCAGTTTGGTCCTCTTTGAGCATGAAAGAACCACCAACCAACTTGGAAGCTGCCTTAGGGCACAGAGGTTAAGTCAAGTCAAAAAGACAAGTTAAAATTAAGAGATTTGTGCACTATCTAATATTCACTATTATTAAGGGTAGAGTTTGAACCCAAGTTTTCCTGTCTATAAGCCCAATACTCTTGTTATACCATACCATCTTTTACTTTGTGCCTTTCATGTAATTGTCTTTCATAATGCAATAAATGTCTTCTAAATTTAGTCGAGTTCAATGTGGATTATAGGAAACAGTCAAGACACACCCTTAAGAGTAGGAGAGGAACAACATTTCGAATAGATGGATAAATTAATATAATAGTTCAACTGGGACTTAACTATAGTATTGATTTCAGGATAATGGCTCCCAGCCCTCTACCCTGATTTTATGATGTCTTCTTGGCAAGGGGAGAGGAGGGCCTGCAGGTGTGCACAGCTCCCCAGAGAGTTCTGCAGGTGTTAGTGATTATAGGCTAGGGTCTCTATAGAATACTTACAGCTCTAACCATTGAAATTTAATGAGAATGGGACATAAATGTCCTTTCTGGAGATCCCAATCCATGATTTTATCTGTGTAAAAGAAGTCTATGATGGGTTCTATGCATATTGGCAAATTACCTAAAATCATAGTCTTGGAAAGTTATCTAGGACTCCAAAAGGTTCGGTAACTCTACCAGGATCATACAGCTAATTTGTGTTAGAGGCAGGTCTTTTTGACTCCCAGGCCAGTTCTTGATCCATTACCCCTACGCTGTCATAAAAGTACACTTAGGATCCTTTAAAAATAAATATGCAAATGCTAATCATGTGGGAATCATTAATCATAAACTCATATGATTTATAGCAAGAAGGAGCTGAGAATTCATCTGGTCCAACATTTTACAGATGAAGAAATTAAGACAGAAAATAAAGAAGTGACTTGTGAAGCAACTCTATGGCATAGTGGGTTGAGTGCTGGACTTGAGAGCTAGGGAGACTTGAGTTAAAATCCTGCCTCAGACATTTCCCTCAGACATATGGTTGTGTGACCCTGGACAAGTCACTTAATCTCTTTCACCCTCAGTTTTCTAATCCATAAAACAATGATAGTAATAATAGCACCTACCTCATAGGGTGAGGGTCAAATGAGATAACATGTACTTTGTAAATGTTAAAGTGCTATGTGCAAGGTCACATGTGTAGTAAATGGATGAATTAAGATTTTAAAGCAGGCTTTTTGACTACAAACATGTTTTGTTTATTTTAAGAGTATTTGTTGCTCCCTCCCTCCCTTCCTTTTTCTCTCTCTTCTTCTCTTTTGTTATCTCTTTCCTCTCTCTTTCTCCTTTTTTTCCCCCTCCCTTCTCTTCTCTCCTTCTACCCCAGGAGGCCTGTTTTTAAGTTCTCACAAGAAATAAAAAGTGAAACAAAAAGTCGACTTCCACATTTCTGGATAAACAGGCCCTCCTTTCTTTCCTTCTCAGGCCAGCGTATTAGTTACTAGCGCCCACAGCAGGTCCATGTGGTTTCCCTGCTTTGTCAATGCTCTCTTGTCTGTCATGCCACTCGCTGCCCTCAGTTGGGTCCAAGATCCAGCTGGTGCCCTCCTACCTGGGTCTCCTCTCCTGGTCCTCAGTGGTTGGCTCAGGGATGCATTGATGTCAGTAGACTTTCTCTATTCCTAGGAAAGAAATTAGAAGCCAGTGTCTGGTGCTTCTCTCCAGCCACAAGCAAAAAAGTGAGAGAAAACCTTAGGCAACAGCAGGAAGGAGGATCTGATCTTCACCATGTTGGACTATGTCACTCTTCTCACAGCCATTCTTTGTAATCCCTCCCCAGAGAGAACCTAGGGTCCTCCCGATGGGGTGCTTGGGTGCATGTGCTTGAACCCCAATTCTGAAATCACATTTCTCTCTAAAAATCCCTATCCTCAAAACAGTATCCCAGTCAGTTTCTCCCCAGCCCAAGGACAGAGCCTGCCCCAGCAATAACTATTATTTCCCTTCCTGCTATAGTAACCAGCTGCAACTGTGGAATTTATTAGTCTGAACCAGCTGTATACTGACTCACCCAACTGTGTACTGGTTCATAACGACATTTACTACTCACTGACCAATCATATGTATCTTAGACTTAGACATACGTACACTCCCCTTACATTTATCTTGCCTAACAAGACATTGATGAGAGCAGCCTGGTATTCCTTAGTCTTGACTGTAAGTTGACTTAGTGACATTCCAGGTCTAAAACCACACCTCCACGTAACCCCACTCTTGGGCTGTTTCCCATAAAATACATGTGCAGTAGATACCAAAAGTGCATGTTCCTTTAAGCATTAATCACTTCTTAACCACTCCCTAATCCTACCCTAAAACACCTAGTTAGCAAATTTGGCACAAGTTTTACTATAGAATATCTTTTATAAACTTTACCTGTACCCTGCTAAAGTCACAGGTTCCCTAAGAACTCTTGTCTGCTGAAAAGTGTAATAAATCTTTATTTTGACCTCAAGAATGCTTGAGTCCGCAAACTCATTCCAGGTGACCTGCCCCTGTACTCCGGTCTTTGCCAGGGTCTCACTGTCCCTCTTCCACACCTCATTGAGGGCATCACTCTCACTGGCACATCAGGTCCATATCTGAGAGCCAACTACAACCTGAAGAAAAGGTCTCACTTCCTTTTGTGAGTTCTAAGGAAGGGTAAGGTGTTTGATTTAAGATGGTTGAATCTGCCATAGGGCATGGAGGGCATTAGCACCTGTGGAGTAGCCCTGAAGACTATGAAGTTCCCTTGAGGTTTCTGTAGCTCCCTGTAAGCCTCCATCTTTATTTTATTTTAAAATATATAAATATATTTTATAATACATTTATATAATTACATATATAATATAATAAAATCATATAATTATGTAAATATAAATATATAAATATTAAAATATATAAAAGAGTATATATTTATGGAAATGTTTTACATGATTGTACATATATAACCCATATCAAATTGCTTGCTGTCTTAGGGAAGAAGAGGAGGGAAATGGAAACTCAAAATTTTATTCAAAAAAGATTGTTAAAATTTGTCTTTACATGTAATTGGAAAAAATAAAATTCTATTTAAAATAGAAGAGTATATATTTTTATAGGAAAAAATATGCTAGAGTAGATGCAATTATCAGTATTTCAATTATCAACAAGGAAATCTTGGGCTCTTGCCCATTGTTTACCTGGTGGCAGCCCACTGATTGGCAGGTACAGTTTCCAAAATGAAATAAATTCTCTCAAGAATTTATTATATATGCCTAAAACTATAAATATGTTCTTTTTGCTTAGTAATTTTTCAGTCATGTCTGATTCTTCATGACTCTTTTTGGGGTTTTCTTAGCAAAGATACTGGATTGATTTGCCATTTGCTTCTCCATCTCATTTTACAGAGGAGGAAACTGAGGTAAACAGGATTAAGTGATCTTCCCAGAGCCACACATCGGAGGATGTCTCCCCTATTTTCTTCCCCTACTGCTGGTGCCTTTCTTCTGAGATAACTTTGTCTTTTTCCTATAAAAATATAATTATTTGAACGTTGAGTCCCCTATTAGAATGTGAGTTCCTGAAGGACCCTGTTTTGGCCTTTCTTTGTATCCCCAATGCTTTGTATCCCCAAATTCTTTGTATCCCCAATCCTTATTTTCCTTTAAGGAGGAAACTATAAGGAGTAAGAGAGAAGAGAATGAGCATTTATATAGCACCCACTATGTGCCAGTCACTGATGAGGCTGATTTTTGCCCAGCAACAGTGAGAGCCTTGCCTGAATCTGAATCTGCCCAATAACAGGGGACTCTAACTGTTGACAAGAAAACCTTGTTATTTTCTGTGTATGGGACTAATCCCTATAGTTTGTGCTTATATCCTTGAATGTTACAAGTTAAGTTCCCTGCTTTGTGACCACATCCCTGAAATGTTTTGTAAAGTACCCAACATACCTGCAGCTCCTTTCCTGTCTCCCCTCACACACCTGCTTCCCCTTTCCTGATATCCTTTCCTGTGGTTAACTGCCCACATAGAAGCATACCCCCTCACCCTTAGCTGAGTGCCAACAACTTGTGTATAAAAGCCCCTATCTTATCTCAAACTGCTAGTGCTCTTAAGGACTAGTCTACTGCTTTTGCATCAATTAAGCCCTTTTGACTAGGAGAACCTCTGCTCCCTGAATTCTTTCCAGACAACCAGACTCTGAACATCATCTTCCTTGTCAGCACTGTGTTTACAAATATTAACTTATTTTAATCTCATGAAAATCCTGCCAACTAGGTGCTGTCATTACCCTCATTTTGCAGTTGAGGAAACTGTGGCAAACAGAATGACTTGCCCAGGGTCACACAGCTAGTAAGTACCTGAGGCTAGATTTGGGCTCAGGTCTTCTTGACTCCAAGCCCAGGGCTCTCTCATAACTATATAATATCCTTATAACTTTCTCAGTGTTTCAGATTTCAAGTAGTCCTTATACATAATCCCTAGATAACAGGGCAGTAAATATTTGTGCTTCATCACAAGATGCCAACATCTGGGGGATTGTGGTTCCTCTCTCTGGTCTTCTACCTCAAACCCTGTGGCATTACTTGTAAGATGTCCTGTCTTTTCCCACTGAAGCATATTGGCCATTTTCTTTGCCCTCCTCCTCTTTCTAGGGCCTAGCGAGTCTGGGGGGGGTCAAACTTTCTGGGTATGAGCCACTCTCATTTCTGATCCAACTGCACTTAGCCAGCACAGACTGTCTTCCTTCTCCTTTCCTGCTCCTGTCAACTGAATTCATCCCAGATGTCAGATTTTCTAGTATTGTTTATTGTAAGACTTCCCTCTTCTCTCCTACCTAGCATTAATTGACCATTGTTAAATCTGATTAATATATGAGAGAAATTTATCTGTGCCTTGTGGTATGCTAATGTGAGGAAGGACTTTGTCTCCTGTCTGCTATGTGTATAATAATAGGACTAATCAGAGAAGTTCTAGTCTATAAAAAATGCTGGAATTGCTCTTCCTGGTGGGTTATGATTTCCTGATTCCAGTCCAACCCGTGGAAATTTAGAGAACTGTTTTCTGATCATGCATCATTGAGAGGATGGCACAGTTTTATTTTCATTGAAATTTAGAATTTCCTTCAGTTATTTGAAAACCTCATTTTGAAAAGATAGGTTTCACTAGACTGCAAAAGAGGGAGAGGGAAGAATGATAGGAAGAAGATTCTGGTCTAGAGGGTCCCTAAAACCACAATTAACTTGCATGAAGCATTTTCTGGGTTTGATTAAACACCAGAGTCTTGACAGAACAAAACTGAACAAGGTGGCCATTGATTGACCACTTTTCTGACTCTGAGATTGTATATGTTATAGAGATTGTCTATGTTAGAAAGAGATAAAGTGTGCCCTCCACAGAAAGAAACATCTTCCTGGTAGTTATGTGATTGGGAGGGAGTACTGAGAAGTCTCAAGGTCCTGCTTCATCAGAAGGCAGGCCAAACTAAGCGGGGAAACAAAGTTCCGGTATTCCCTCAAGTGCACTTGCTTAATAAGCTTCATGCATATTAACTGACACATCCCACCTAAAATTATCCTCCCATTTTCTGATCATGGGACCTTTGTTGAAGTATGTTCAAGAAGAAGGAACACATCAAGGAGTGATAGGTAGTGGGCAGGCCAGAAAGACTGTAACCCCAAAGAGCTGGGAACAATCTCAGTTCTGAAGGGAGAGACCAGGAAGTACCGACCCCATAAAAAGGCTGAGTTTGGCTTCTGTCTGTGTATCTGTTCTCTGGGAACAGCACCCAAGACTTGAGAGGTGTAAAGTAAACCACCTTCTTCTGCCCACCCTGTTTTTGAGTTATTTTTCATTAGAATGACATGTTTCCAACATATAATGCTGAATCAAATGTGACAATATATGGAAAGCATTTTGCAAACCTTGCAGTACTATGTAAATACTACCTATAATTATTCTCATTACCATACTCATATTATCATCATTAATTATTATCTGTGAATGCTTAGGGTATCCAAGGTGATGCACTTGCATGCAACTTTTTTTTTTTGCCCATAGAGTTACTGAACTCTTTCCCCCAAGGTTTTGAATGATTCTTTTCCTTTATTTTCTTTGCAGATGGGGAAATTGGAAGAAGGCAGACAGATAAAGAAAAATTGCATCCAAAAGGAGTTTTTCTTTGCTTTTTGAAAGGGAAATCAATGGAAATAAACAACTAAATCAAAGCGTTATTTAAGACACCAATAATGCCTTGAATAGGAAGTACCACTTGGATGTTGATCAGAGTTCCTGCCCTTAGAGAACTGAACACCCCATGAAGTGACTTCACCTTTTTCCTTCATTCCCACTTATTATTAATATTTTTCAAATTAGTAGTAGGATTGTATTTTTAGGCAAGTTTGAGTTCCTGAGCCACACCATTAATAATTTATCAAATGAAAATACAGTTTCACTGTGCTTTAGTTTAACATAACAAGAAGAAAATTCTGAAGGGCTATTTACATAAGAGAGGAGCTCTGTGGGAAATGAAATGCTAACCACAAAATAAGAAGAATAAAAAAGTACAAAAGGTCACTTTGTTCAGTAACTTTGGACAGATGGTCAAGTTAAATGGTTTTCATCCTGAGAGCAAAAGATCAAAGTGCTAAGAGACAATTATGGGGCACAACTTGAGAGAGGCCACATCGATCAGTGGCTGGGGCTACCAAGTATATTGCAAAATAACGTGTTTACACGAATAAAGCCCTATCGACTTTCAGGTGGTAAATTGTTTTCACCTCCTAAGCCTCTTCCTAGAAGTAATATAATCCCATTCACCAGGGAAAGTTTCATAGGCTTTCTCTGAGATGACAAAACCCCATACTGTGTGCACTTACTTAAATAGTTTACTCAAGAAAACAGCCTATTAAAGCCCTTACTTTACTTAATGGAGTTGGTAGCATTAAATGTTTAGTTAAATAGGAACTGGGCTTGCACCCAAGTGCTGCCCCCTAAGACACATGGAAGGATAAATGGTGACGAGCCCTCCCTGATAGGGAAGAATAGGAGAGTGAACCTGAATCAATTCAAACTTTTCTTTACAGAAGCCTTTAAGAAAAATGCGGTGAAAATAATGAGAACTGGTTTAACATGAATTTACAAAATGGAGTTGGAATCTGTTTTAAGGGATAGAGAAGAAGGGCTTCTAATGAACATATCAATAGTTAGGCAGTAGATGGTATTTTTACATGTCTAGAAAACCTTGAGTGCTTTAAATATTTTTCTCATAATCTTGTCAGCTAGATGGCACAATGGATAGAGCACTGGGCTTGAAATGAGGAAGAATCATCTTTATAAGTTCAAATACAGTCTCAGTCATTTAACTTTGTTTACCTCAGTTTCCTCATCTGTAAAATGAATTGGAGAAGGAAATGGTAAAAACACTCTAGCATCCTTGCCCATAAAACCTCAAAATGAGGTCAGGAAGAGCTGACACGACTGAAAAACAACTGAAAAAATCCTGTTAATCTATTCATTTACTTAACAAGCCTCTTTTTCATTGAGAACATAAACGCAAATGTAAAACCTAGCTCCTCATGGAATAATTCAAAGTTTTGAACTGATAGAATGCCAATTATTGAGACTCCATGATATATACAGATTACCTTGTATATGCAATAAATGTATTCTGGGAAGCTATGTGATAGAGTGAGACCTGGGAGTCAGAAGACCTGGGTTTATTTCCTGGATCCACTATTATGGTTTTCTCATCTGTAAAATGAGGATACCAATATTTTTATTACATAGTTCACAGAGATGTTGTGTACTTGGCAAACCTTAAAGTTTATTACTTTTAGAATGAGCTACCCTTATTCTTCATTAAAAGTTGCATGTGAGGGGTGAAGCCAAGATGGCGGTGTAGAAGCAGGGATCTTCTAGAGCTCTCTCCCCAGATCTCTCCAAAACCCTGTAAAATGATTTCTAAACAAATTCTAGAGTAGCAGAAGCCACAAAAGAACAGACTGAAGCAAATTTCCAGCCCAAGATAATATGGAAGATCAACTGGAAGGGTCTATCACACTGGCTGGGAGCTGAGTACAGTTTGGTGTGGGTGGACACAGCTGAAACAGGACTTAGGGGACTGAATTGCTGAAAGCTGCTGAAGTTTCCATAGTTCTCAACCCTCAAATGCCAAAGATAGCTTCAAAGACCAGGGTAAAGGATCTTTCACCTGTCTGAGAGGGGAGCATGGTTTGGCCCCAGCACCAGCCCCAATCCCAGCTCCAGGGAGATGGCAAGTCACTGTGGAAGCAGAAACTGGTTCTGAAGCACTCCATTTAACAAACAGCTCAAAAGTCAAATAATTGGCTAGGAAAATAAGCAAGCAGGGGAAAAAGAAACAGATTATAGATTCTTACTTTTTCAGTGAACAGGTATTTTCTTATGTCACTGGTGACGAGGAAGGTCAAAACATACAACCAGAAGAAGACAACAAAGCCAAAGCTCCTGCATCCAAAGCCTCAAAGAAAAATATGAATTAATCTCAGGCCAAGGAAGAGCTCAAAAAGGATTTTGAAAATCAAGTAAGAGAAGGAGAGGAAAAATTGGGAAAAGAAATGAGAGTGATATAAGAAAATCATGAAAAACAAGTCAACAACTTGCTCCTCCCCCCCAGCCCAAGATGCTGAAGAAAATAATAATAGCTTTAAAATTAGACTAACACAAATGGCAAAAGAGATCCAAAAACCCAATGAGAAGAAGAATGCTTTCAAAAGCAGAATGGGCCATATGGAAAAAAGAATTCCAAAAGCTCACTGAAGAAAATAATGCCTTCAAAATTAGAATGGAGCAAATGGAAACTAATGAATTTATAGGAAATCAAGAAATTATAAAATAAAGCTAAAAGAATGAAAACATAGAAGACAATGTCAAATATCTCACTGGAAAAACAGCTGACCTAGAAAATAGATCCAAGGGAGATAATTTAATTATTGGACTACCTGAAAGTTATGATTAAAAAAAAGAGCCAAGACATGATCTTTCAAGAAATTATAAAGGAAAACTGCCTTGATATGGAAAGAATCCACTGATCACCTCCTGAAAGAGATCCCAAAAGGAAAACCCCTAGGAATATTGTAGCCAAATTCCAGAGTTCCCAGGTCAAGTAGAAAATATTATAAGCAGTCAGAAAGAAACATTTCAAGTATTATAGAAACACAATCAGGATAACACAAGATTTAGCAGCTTCTACACTAAGGGATCAGAGGACTGGGAATATGATATTCCAGAGGCCAAAGGAGATAGGATTAAAACCAAGAATCACCTACCTAGCAAAACTGAGTATCATACTTCAGGGGAAAAAATGGAACTTCAATGAAATAGGGGATAAGAGGGGGGATAATAGAAGGGACGGCAGATTAGGAAAAGGGGTAATGGGAAGCAAACACTTTGGTACAGGGACAGGTAAAAGGAGAGAACAGAATAAACGGAGGGCAGGACAGGATAGAGAAAATATAGTCTTTCACAATATGACTATTATGGAAGTGTTTTGCAGGAGTACGCATATATAACCTATACTGAATTGCTTGCCTTCTCAATGGAGGTGGGTGGGAGGGGAGGAAGGGAGAGTAATTGGAACTCAAAGTTTTAAAAATGAATATGAAAAATTATTTTTACATGCAACTATGAAATAAGATATATAAGCAATGGGGTATAGAAATCTGTCTGCCCTACAGGAAAATAGAAGGGAAGGGAATAAGGGAAGAGGGGTGTGTGATAGAAGGGGGGGCAGATTGGAGGAAAGGGTAATCAGAATATATAGTGTCCTGGGGTGGAGGGAGGAGAGAGATGGGGAGAAAATTTTTAATTCAAAATTTTGCGGACATGAACATTGAAAACTGAAAATAAAAAATTTTTAAAAAATGTAAAAACTAAATTAAAAAAAGAAGTTGCACATAAATCTTTTCCACAATGATAATCCTTAATAGTTATGTAGAGTTTAAATGATTTACAAACATTATCCTTGCAATAACCTTGGGAGATAGGTGCTATTATTATCCCCAACATACAGATGAAGAAAGTGAGTCAGACAGATGTTAAGTTAAATTGTTCAAGATCATACAGCTGGTTAGTATTTGAGGCTGGATTTAAATTCAGGTCTTAGTGATTCTTGGTGCACTGCTCCATTGAGTATACCACCTAGCTGTGCCTCTTGGTTTAAAGTTACAATATTCAAAGGAACCTCTCATGTCATTTCTCTTGATTGGAAAAATCATTCTGTGATGGGAATAATTACCTTCTATGTTGTGCTTTTCTAACAGATGTTTGTACGTTAGGTTTTCACAAAGTTGGGATGCCTCTAGTGCCCACACTAAGGATATTATGAAGAAGACAAAGACCTATTGATCCCTGACTCCTTGGAGGGTTAAACTACAGGATATACAAGCTTAATGTATGTATGTAAAAAAGAATTGAATGATGATGAATTAATAAAAAATAAAGGTGAACGAACTCTGAACAGATGGCCAAATGAGGTTGGGAATACTCCATTTCTAAAGATCAGAGAATTTCAGAGTTGGAAGGGTTGTCAATGACCATTTATTTCAATTTATATTGAAAAATAACTGCCTTCCCTACTCACCAGTAGAATAACACACCTGGCAGGTAATGATCCATTATCTTCTTGAAAACATCCTATTGAAGGGCAACCCATTACTTCCGCAACCAGATACTTGTACAATTCTGATATTATTAGGAAGTATATCTAATACAAAGCCTAAACGTATCCCTTTTGTAGCACCAACACAATATTCTAAGTGCCCAGGTGGCCATGAATATCCCAACACAGTTTTGAAGAGACTCTCCTCATGGAAGAGAGAACCAAAACATTTATTCAGACACCGGAAAGCCAGATCCATCATATTCTATACAGAATACCAAATGCAGAGAACAACACCATCCTCAAGCCTTCCCCTTGCTAGGCTTCCCGTAAGTCAGCTCCATTAAACAAATCACAAACAAGCTCTTTTACTCATGCTAGCCGGCAGCCTACTTGCCTCCATCCTTTCTACCCTGATTGCTCTCATGACTAACTTTCCTCTCAGCTCTGCTCTAGTTCCACCTCCTTCTTGTACCATTCAGCAAGCTCCATGTGACTCACCCAGGCAGGTCACATGGGCCTGTTAATGAATAGGAAAAGTCTTCCCATTTAATTTACCATTACACCTTTGTAACTTGCTTTCATTGCTAACGGTCCTGCTCTCCCAGTCCAAACAGAACAAAGCTAATCCATTGTCCAAAAGATTGCCTTTCAGATTGTTGCTGTTTAGTCATTCAGTTGCGTCCAAGTCTTCGTGACCCTGTGGACCATTCTGCTGTGGGGTTTTCTTGGCAAAGATTCTGGAGTGGTTTTCCATTTTCTTCTCCATCCTGCTTGCCCTCCTTTGGACGTCATCCAACTTTTTAGTGCCCTTAAACTGACCCACCTGGAACCACCTCTTTAAAGATAAATTAATCAGTAGCCACTGTTCTGGGTGAGAGAGACATTCATTCCATAGTTACAGAGAGCTGATCTCACATGACTTCATCAAATTCTAATTGAATAATTTCCTTTCAGCTAATATACTCAAAGTACATTATCAATTAGTCAAAGCATTTATTAAAGTCTATGATGCTGTCTGCCAGGGGCTGTGGATACAAAAACAAAACCTAGTACCAATTACAGTTAGGTGGGGGCTGGAGGAGGAAAATTTTTACTTCCCTCAAGACATTTATAATTGAATAGTAGCAAAGACTGTGGGTTATACCTCACAGTGCCTAACATAGTATCCCATATTTCGAAGTGGTTAATGTTCCAGGGTGCTAATACCACAACATTATTTGGGATAGATGGTGCTGTAGGATGGGCATGTGTAAAGCCAGTCTGGTACATCTGATTTGGAATTGGAAGGAAATGTGATACTTAGTGACTATTTAACAACAAACAAAAGGAAGTTTCTTTAGCTATAGAAGGCCAAAGGATATTCAGCATGGATATAGCATTGATGTGATGGTAGTAGCCTGCCTGCCTCTGTCCTGGCCATGCTGGTCTGCTGGCCTGAGGAAGGAGCTACTGGCTCCTCACCCTAGTGTTTTGTACTTAAATCAGTCAGTAAACATTTACTAAGTGCCAGACACTATGCTAATCACTTAGGCCCTCAGGAAACTACATTCAACAGGCAGTCTTGGCCTTTTGAGCCACTTCAGTCTCAAGACTTATTTCAATTTCTTTCAAAGAAAAAACTCACCTAGCCTATTGTAGGTATCACTTCTTCCACAGATGAGAATTCAGCTCCTCAATATGAATAATAGTACAGTATTCATGGAGTAAGCCTAGGTAACAGTTTTTATTGGAGGCTTTACATCTCCAAGGTAGGTGCAGATACACCTATTGACACATGGATGAGATCATAGGGTCATAGATTTAGAGCTGAGAGGGATCTTAGAGGCCATTTAGTTCAATCTCCCCATTTCACAAATGAGGAACTGAGGTCCAGTGATGTTCAGTGAGTCACTCAGAGTCAAATAACTAGTAAGTAAGTGAAATAAGATTTGAATTGAGGCCTTTCTGACTCTTAAGTTCAACATCCTACCCTCTATCTCATATTGAATAATTTGCTTTTTCACAACGTCTTAATCTTCTGAGATGTCTGAGGGCATCTTGATGGAGTCTAGAAAGAACTATGACCTTGGGCAGTTATTGACCAATTCATATCTTATGAAAGATGAGTAACTAAGTGTCAGCATTGAGGTTGATTTGATCGGGATCAGACTGTTCTCAATGACCACACTTTTGTACAAAGGTAAAGTACTGGAAGGTAGAGGATAGGTCATGTTTTTATTTGTATCACCTACATACAGCGTCTACATCTTAGGAGCTTAATAAAGCTCCCTGCTAATTGCTTGACAAATCCATTGTCACGGGACCTATAAAAGAGGGAAACTGGTACTACTCCCTTTACCTTGAACAAACTCTTGACCTATCAAGGTAATAACCTTGATGACTTCAATTAATTGATATGTCATCTGGTGAATATCTGGTCACTGGATTCAGATGGCTCTGGAGGAGAAGTGAGGGTAGTGACCTTGCACAGTCCTCCCTCACTCAAAACAAAGTCAAGTGTAAGTTGTGTTATTATTTCTCTGAAGGCATGGTCTTCTTTGACAACGAAGGATGAACACACACTTAATTGATATGCCCAGATCTTCTATGATGAGATAAAATCAAAGTCCAAAACAAAGGCCTCATCTTTTGCCTTTATTAAGTTGCCTTGGTTTATTCATGCTCACAACCTTTAGAATAAATGAAAATTCATGAACTGGTCTCCCAATCTCTTGGTGAAGAATAGCTACTTTCCATTTTACCCTCTGCATTTGGCATTAACAGCAAAGCCTTTGAGCATCAATGGACACTATTGCTTATCCCCTCCCTACAGGGAACCAGGAAACTGTTGCAATAGAAACCAGCATGGAGACATACTGGGTCAAGTTTTTTCGATCTAATGGCTTAATATTCTTGCTAATTTAGAACCTTCATAAATCAATCACTTCTTGGGGGTGGAGTCTGTGTAAGGGAAGTAGGGTCAATAGCACCCTGATAACTTAAAGCAGGTAATAGTTCTTCCTCAAGGTGTGTAGATGTGTGAGTCTTCTCTGTGGTACAATGAGCATAAACTGCTGGGACAGCTAGTCAAACTGACCCTCTTTCTGTTTCTCTCCCCAAACACATGATCTCTTACCTCTATGCCTTTCCAATGGCCATCCCGCACGCCTGGAAGGAAAGAAAAAGAATTTATTAAGTGCCTATTATGTGCCAAGTGCTTTACAGATGTCTCATTTTATCCTTGCAACAACCCTGGGAGGTAAGTGCTCTTATTATCCTCTTTTTAAAGTTGAGGAAACTGAGGCAGACAGAGACTAGGTGACTTACCAAGGATCACGGAGCTAGTGTGTGCAGCCACATTTGAACTTGTGTCTTCCTGATTCTGAGTCCTGTGTTCTACCCACTGTGCCATCTTACTGCTTCTACGGTGTATTTTCTCACTCCCACTTCATGGACTCCTCTTCTCTTAAGGCCCAGATCAAGGGCTACCTTCTACATGTAGCCTTTCTTGATCCCCTTAATTGTTAGCACCTCCCCTCCCTAACTACCTTGTATTTCACGGCTTCGTATTTATTTGTTTATTTATATTTGCTTCCTTTATGTTCATTCTATGTATCCTTATAAGTAGGGTATCTAGCTGGTGCAGTGGATAAAGCCCTGGATCCAGTCAAGAAGACTCAACTTCATGAATTCAAATCTGGCTTTAGACACTTACTAGCTATGTGACCTTGGACAAGTCACTTCACCCTGTTTGCCTCAGGTGAACTATCTGTAAAATGAGCTGGTGAAGGAAATGGCAAACCACTCTAGTATCTTTGCCTAGAAAAACCCAAGGTCATGAAGAGTCTGATAAGACTGAAAATGACCGAACAACAGTAGTTACATGTACTTTTCTACCTCATTAAAACGTAAGTTTGTTGAGAGTTGGGATTGTTTCATTCTTTGTCACCCTGGTGTCTGTCACTGTTCATTTGACTTGATTGACTGACAGTGGTGGAAGCGAAATTTCACCCAACACAAAAGGCCATAGGTAACATAGCACAAATGCCTTGATATTTTCAGAAGATTCCTCAATCTGGTTTAAAACTAAGTCAACGTAAGCAACCACAGGACAAAAATCAGCAGCTAAACAATCTCAAGACTGACTGTTACCAGTTACTTACCAGGCTGCTAGAGAAGAAAGGTATTTGGAGTCATTTTAGGAAACTGCCATGTGTTAGATTCACTTGAAACTTTTCTCAAGTTACTCTTGAAAACTTTCTTCCAAAGAGCTATTTCTAGAAATCTTCCCCATTTGTTCCTGAAGCACAAATTTATTACACTTAATTGGGTTTCTCAGGACACTCCTCATTTCTCAAAATTATTTTCATTATACAATAGCCACCCCACACTCATTTATTTTTTGTTTCTGGCAATTAAAGCTTAAGACACTGAAAAATGTGATGCATGTTTTTCCTTTCACTACAAATCTCTTTTTTCTCCATTTCAAGGCAGATTCTGCAGCCATGAATCAAAGCGATGGAGTAAACTGGCAGGCTTAATTGATAGCTTACAACAGGAAAATGATGACACAAGCCAGAAAAATGGGAGCCTTTTTAATTATGATTATGGCGATGATGATTATTTTGATTTAGTATGGTGTCACTCTCCTTTGGAACTCTTTTCCAGCAAAACCTCATGGATGTGCTTCAGAAATCAAACGTTCCTCTGTACTTTTCAGTAGGTTGACATAGATCAAAGGTTTAAATTAATCAGTCTCACAAACAGTCATATTCCTAGAACAAGTTACCATTTATGATTTTCCCTTGGTAAAACAGAATGCTTCTACTTATTTGCAGGGTTTAGAGCAATTGGCTGCATTTCAGGTACTTGTGTTTACAAGGTTCTGCCATGCTTTGGAGAGAGCCAAAGTTCTGGAGACAGATGAAGAGTCCAGGCCTGACTCTAGCATTAACGAGCTGTCCTACCTTGGGCTAGTCATCACTGGGCTTTGGTTTCCTCATGTGCAAAATGATGAGATTGATGAAAATCACATTCACAATGACTGTAACAATGTATATGGAAAGAGCAAAAAGGAAAAGAGAAGAAATGGGAAACTGATCACTGTGGCCAAGTGTGGTCCTGGAGAGAGAGGAGAAAATGTCCCTACTCCCCTGCTTTGGAGAGGTAAGGGACTATGGGTGTGGAATATTTCAGGTTCCATCAGACTTGGGTGATCATTGTCATCCATAGATTTCTATCTGGAAGAGATCTTTGGGGTCATCAAGTCCATCTCCCTCATTTTACAGATGAGGAAACTGAGACCTAGGGAGATGAAGTGACTTGCCTAGCACCACATAGCTAATAAGTGTCTGAGGCTAGATTTGAACCAAAGTCTTCCTGACTCCAAGTTCAGCTTCCTACTGTACCATGAAGCCTTGTGTGGGTTAGTTTTGCTGAACTTTTTTCTCTTTCTTTTAAAATCTGGTATATTATTGTTGAGTCACTTCAGTTGTGTTTGAATCTTCATAACCCCATTTGGAGTTTTCTTAGCAAAGATATTGAAGTGGTTTGTCTTTTCCTTCTCCAGCTCATTTTGCAGATGAGGAAACTAAAGCAGAGTTAAGTGACTTGCCCAGGGTCACACAGTTAGTAAGAGTCTGAGGCCAGATTTGAACTCCAGTCCTGCTGACTCCAAGCCCAGTGCTCTATCTTCTGCACAGGGCAGCTGCCCAAAATTTGGTCACAACAGAATAATTCACTGGATGGCATGTTTGGTGATAAAGCTGTTTGTAAGAACAAAAGATACCAATAAAATTTTTTAAATGGACTAGTATACAGTGACTTTCAAACATCATGTTCTATAATTCCCTGGTTCTAACTATATGTTATACTTTGAATGTAAAGAGATAATGACAGTTTATCAGTGCTCTCATCTGGTTATTAGCAAAAGAGTAAGCCTGGTTGTATGACCCTGGACAAATCACTTAACCCTGTTGGCCTTAGTTTCCTCATCTGGAAAATGAGCTGGAGAAGGAAATGGCAAACCATTCCAAGATCTTTGCCAAGAAAACCCCAAATGGGGCCACAAAGAGTCAGATTTGACTGAAAAAACAACTAAACAGTAACAATAATCAGAACGCCAACCTTCTGGATTTCAATCCTATCCCTGACACTTACTAGAATTGAAGCAGTCATGTGACTATGGGCAAGTTGATTTTTCTGAGCCTGAGTTCCCTTATAAATACCTGCCTCGTAGGATTATTGTGACGTTCAAGTGACACAAAGTTCACAAAGCACAGTGTACACTTTAAAGTGTTATATGTTGTTTAGTTGTTTTTTTCAGTCATGTCTGACTCTTCTTAACTGCTTTTGGGGTTTTGTCATAGATACTGAAGTGATTTGCCATTTCCTTTTCCAGTTCATTTTACAGATGAAGAAACTGAGGCAAGCAGAGTTAAGTAACTTGCTCAGGGTCACACATCTAATGTCTAAAGCTGAATTTGAACTCAGGTCTTCCTGACTCCAGGGCTGCTTCTCTATACACTACGCCACTTGCCTTCCTAAAGCCATATAATCTTCAATTATCATTATTGATAATGGGCTCATACTGAGTCATAAATAAATGACCTTGTCCCACTCTGCCAGTGAAGACAGATCAGTGGCAACTATATTGTATTTTCCTAGTGCTGTTCCAGTGTAGGTAAATTCACCTAGAATGGGGGCATTGGTGAGAGACAACTAGAGGATTGGAAGATTTTGTTGGCACTTCCTGATTCCGAGCCTGGCTTTCTATCCACTATACCACACTGCCTCTTAGATGTTAGGATTACAAAGACAAAAATGAAACCCCTCCCTACCCTCAGGAAACTTACATTCGGTTGGGTGAGGTGACATGTACATACAAAATAAGCATATTCAAAATATATGCAAAGTGTTTGGGGGGATGAAAGGGATGCATTAGCAAATGGGGAGTATCAGGAAAGGCTTCCTGGAGGAGGTGGCATTTGAACTGAGCTTTGAAGAAAACTAGGGCTCTAAGAGTTGAAAGTGAGGAAAAAGGAAGGCATTCCAGGATCAAAAGATTATTTGATCATCCTTCTAGAACTGGAAGGGACCTCAGAAGACTAGTCTAACCCCTTAATTCTATACAGGTAAGGAACCTGAAGCCCATGGAGGACAAGTGACTTGTCTAATGTCACACAGGCAGTAATACCACAAGTGGGATTTGAACTCAGGACCTCTGATCCTAGAACTACAGTTCCTTCCAGTATATTTACCCTAAGCCAGTCAGCCAATGGCTCTTACTCTTAGCACAATCTCTCTGGCCTGAAAGTAGCACAAGCAGATAATTTTTCATTTCTTGGCTTGAGAAATCAGTTTTCAGTGACTATTATAGATGATTGCTGGGCTGAGAGGAGACAAATCTAACCTGTACTCCCTTCTTAAAACAGAGAATCAGTCAATTTACTCCTAATGGTGGTGTAAAATTCACATTAGGGCACTTAATGAACTCTATCCTCCATCAAATTGACCCATCCTACAGAGACAGGCTTGTGAGGATATAGGCGTGTTTTCCTTCCTATTTAAAACACAAATTCCTCTTCAAGGACCCTCCTTACATTTTTTGGTACAGGTATTCATATTGCAGGGAAAACCAGATTAAACTTTACGGAGGTGGAAAAGTGGAGAGCTATTCATCATTTTTTCCTTTCAATGCCTAATGTTCATTTGCATTGTTGCTTCCTTCACTCAACTTTCTCTCCGTCTTTTTCTTCAACCTCCCAAACCTCAGTGTTCTCCTCTTTTTACCCCATTATGTTCCTAGGAGTTCATAAGATTTTGGGGACTAGGAAGAGGAAATGGGGTGAAGAGCCCAGATATGAACATGTGATTTTTATCAGTGTGAGGAGTTCCTGGTGTGAAAACTCCCTCCATCCATGCACATTCCTATCTCATCCTACAGAATTATAGAATCATAGTTGGAAGAGACATCAGAGGCCATCTAATTCTGCCTCAAGAGTTGCCTGAGCCACTGAGATGATGAGAGACTTGCCCATGGTCATCTAGCCAAAGTAATACAGCAACAGAACTTGAACCCAGATCTTTCTACATCTGAGGTCAGCCCTTCTATCCACTAATCCAGATTGCCTTTCATCATAAGATCACAGAAGCTGGGAGCTTGGAGATCTCCCAGGTCACCTTCTCTCCTGCCTCCTTCTTCCCCCATTCTACAGATGAGAAAACAAGCTCAGATAATTAAATCAACCTGCCCATTATCATCTCTAAATCCTCTCTTTTGTGGAATTCATTTGCCAGGTTCTTCTGGGTGTTTCTCCTTTTTTTTTTTTTTTTTTTTTATCCATTTTGGTCTTCTTTCCATGTTTGTCTTTTGCATATTCTTTCATACTTAGAACCACTTCTTCTCAGAATTCTCGTTCCCTTTCCACAAACTTCCATCAGTAAACTAGCACCAACTTCTAAATTTCCTGTGGTAATTTTATATCATTTTTTAAAAGATTGCTTGTGTACCCAGTACCCTCTGACTGTAGGAGAACAAAGCTAATATTCTGACAGGAAGTTCTCTTTCCATTATAAGGGGCAAACCTTTTGGATGATGACGTGGGATGCTGTCCAGGAAAAACTGTGGTCCACGCTGCAAATGGGAAGTGGGTATCCATCTGGCCAATTGTGCTTAGATCAGGGAGTGCATTCCCCAGCTGTAATAACAGAGGATGAAAAGCAAATGTTTATGGTGGGTGAGCTTCCTTCAGTGGTTTATAAACTGAACAAGAATAGAAAGAAGTCAGCTTGGCCCTAAACACAAACATTTGACTCTGGTGGCTTGTTGGGCTTCCAGAGATGATTCAGTTTTGTTGAAGTGGTCACCCATCCCTGACCAGAATGGCCATACCCATTCAGCCTTAGACTTGAGAAGAAAGGAATTCCAAGTTTACCAGTCTCTTGGATGTGGTGGAAAACAATTAAGTTTGGACAGGCAGCATGGCACAATGGATAGAGCACCAGCCTTGAACCCAGGAAGATGCAGACTTAAGTCCTGCCTTTGACACATACTAGGTATATGATTTTGGGCAGGTCACCTGATCCTCTCAGTGTCTCAAGTAACTCTAAGACTGGAAGTTACAAATGAACTATCTCAACAGAGGACATTTATATATTGGGAGTTTCCCACGTTAATAAAATTATGAGTTGAGACCCTCAAAAAACGGTGAGTGTGGTGATGGCTAGGTCTATGTGGTCTTAAGTGCTTGAGTAACTTAGATAATTCTGAGTAAATTAAAGTGAATATAGAGATTCTCATCTTCCTTCTTTCCCTTTCCCTTTCCCTTATTATCTCCCCCTCATTTCAACAATCTGTTTGATTTTAATAATGCTGTAATTATAATAGGAATACAAAAAAAAGAAAAAAAAAGGGCAGCTAGGTGATACAGTGGATAGAGCAATGACCATGGAGTCAGGAGGATATGAGTTCAAATTCAACCTCAGAGGCTTATTAGTTGTGTGATCCTGGGCAAGTCACTTAACCCTGACTTCCTCAAAAAAAATTTATATTAGGTATTGGACTTGTTATTTCATTAGTATGGAGAACTACTAGATGAAGAAACTCCTTCTACCAATGCAGTTTGGCACCTTTTCTGCAACTTAAAATATTAGAAAGTTATTTAGAACATTGCAATATTATGCGACTTGCCCAGGGTCACTCAGGATAATATGTGTCAGAGGCAGGATTGAACCTGCATCTTTCTGCTTTTGTGGCCAGCTCTCTATCCACTATGCCAAGAGACCTCCTCATCATTATATTAATCATATTAACATATCTTGCTATTGATTTCTAAAGCACTTTCAGATGACAGCTAGATGGAGTAGTGGATAAAGCACATAACTTGGAGTCAGCAAGATTGTGTGATATTTCACTGATCAGGGAATTAATAATTTGGGTTTTTCTTTTTTTAGATCAAAATGCTCCTAAAGTTATTTTTATTGTTTGCTCTAGAGCACCTCTTGTGATTACTCCCTCTCCCCCCCATTTCATCTCCTTTTGGCAGGAGTTCAAGTACATTCTTTGCTGCCATCACACAAAGAGACAGAGTGGAGATATTTATCCTCCCACAACCATGTCCTTGGCAAAGCCTTTATGCACTTTTCCTTCTTCTCTGGCACCATCTTTTTTCCATTCTCTCCATTCATCCCATAGGTGATTCTGGTATATGACTATTTTTTTTTTTTTTTTGCAGCGTGAGGGAATTGCCCACAAAAGTATATGCTAACTATATATAGATAGTGGGAGAGTGGGGCTTGGAGTAAATCACAAGCATAGTCTAAAACTATTCGGCTGGTTTGGCTAAAACATGAATCCTTCCCTGGCATTCCCTCCAGTCACTCTGTCTTTAAGCATATGGAAAAAAATTGCTTAGAATAATAAGGTATGGATGTATTGGGATCTATTCCACTGGAAGGGGTTAGCCACACCCCAGACATCATGAATCCACTGAAGTATTAAAAAAGGTCTTTGGTCTAGACATTGGCCCTGAGGACATTAGTTCTTGTGACTAGGCTGCCATTGCTTTCCACCTTCTGTATTCCCCCTTTCCTCTCAACGGATGCACAGGATTCATTCTTTTTTGAGTCCCCAAAAGCCTCTTATTGGTTTCTATTTAAAGCTTCATTGTCTTCAGGTCACCTTCATAAACTCAACTGTATCCCTTTTGGGGGATTTTTTAAATCTCATTTGCCAAAAGCACAAGTTTTTTATTTTTTTTCAAGCAATGTCTTAAGTCTTAAACTTTCTGATCAATACACCTAGGTTCTCTCCTCCTCTTTCTCATTCTCTTCTGTTTTTCTGCTCTTATTTTCTCAAAATCAAAGTTGTAATGAGCAATTTTGGTACCCAGAGAAAATTTCACAAAACCATGAACAGGAAAAATAGAACAAATTATGCCCTTGAATCAATTTTTAAAAATGAATTCATTTGGAGGATGGAGAGACCTTGGGATACTACCGGAAAATTGGAGAGGAAGAGGTGGTAGGCATGACTAGACTGTGTAGGAATTCACCTGGGATGTGTGTCTGTCCGTGGAGTTGACAGACACAAAGCTATTGAGATAAGGGAAGAAAGGGCTGTTCTGTATTTTTTTTCTCCCTTTATTTCTCCTCATTATTCTTGCCCACTAAGCTTGGTTTATAGATGATGACAGAATTAAAATGCTGTCAGCTCCCTCTAAATCTTGGTGCCCTGGGTCAAAGCCCCATCACCCTGCCCTAGTTATGACTGCTTAAAACCATTTCTTAGCTCTATACAACTCTACCCCTGAGCATCATCTGTCTACTCAGCCCAGTGGAGATTCTTTCTATCCTGGACTTGTTACCATATTTCTGTTTCCATATACCTCTTTAGGGACTCATAATATAAATTTGCATTTTAAAAGATCAGCTTAATGAGGAAAGTCTTATTGTTTTCCCTTAGACATTGAATATTTTCAGTCCTCACAGCTGCATTTAATGACACAAAGTTAGAGATGTCTGGGCACCATTCCCCAATTTACGACCCTTCTTTGGAGGGATAGCATGTTGCTCCAGGGACCAAGATTTCTTGACATGAACCCCAGTGCTCTGACACTAGACTAAGATACTATATAGCTGTAAATTGGGCAGTTAGGTGGCATGGTGAATAAAGTGCTAGGTCTGGAGTCAGAAGGATTTGAGTTTAAATCTAGCCTCAGACACTTACTAACTGTGTGATGCTGGGTAAGTCACTTAGCCCTATTTGCCTCAGTTTCCTCATCTGTAAAACAAGCTGGAGAAGGAAATGGCTAACCACTCCAGTATCTTTGCCAAGAAGACCCCAGATGAGGTCACGAAGAATTGGACACCACTGAAACCACTGAATGACAACAAATAACTTTAAATCAACATATGAATGCTATACTACTGCTATGTTCCCATTGAGTCTACATGACAGTTAAAATAGTGACATGTCTAAACCTGAAATACATTGTTCTTTTGGGGAACCAGTGGTGAAACTCTGAGGTCCTAAAGTTAAATGTCCAAGGAAGAAATAAAAACAGGACGTGGCATGACTAAACTTGGCTTCACTGGACAGGTCACCTCTGAATGTTAGTCAGTATGATTACTAACTTTGTATAACCATGATCTGTCTGGGAATCTTGACATCGTGGTTCATAAGCGAAGCCTTGCAGAGAACCCTCTGCAATGGTAGATTGGCCTGCCACTTGGCAGCAGATCAACAGAATTGGCTCCTCCAGCAACCATCAGATTAAACTGGCATATTTTAAAGCCTTTCCAAGACACATTACTGTCAAAGGCCTTGGAGAGAGGGAGGGAGATAAGAACAAAACATGTGTGTCCTACATGCCTGCGATTGAAATGCAGCTTTATTTTGTGTTCTTTTCACAGTAGTACCGGCAAAGCTGTCACGTGAACATATCACATCATTCTGGTATCTTTCATTGACTGTTAAAACTTTGCAATAATCTGTCAAATGCTTCTCTGCAAATTATGAAATGGAATGAATATTTTGGGAATCTTTACTCAATTTTGTGACTCTGAGGCGAGGGGCCAGCAAGCATCAGCAAACATACTGACCACTAGGAAAGCAAGCAGCATGAAATGTGCGAAAAGTTTTGGCGTCCTTTGACTCAGATCTGCTTGGCACTCCAAGATGACATACTCCTTATGGATTTTTTAAAAAACAGATTCCTGGTCTTTGAAATGTAGGTGGCAAACCCACAGTATTTAAAAAGTCTGATTACTGAGAACAACACTGCTGTTTACACTGTCTGATCCAAATTTATTCTGGTGAATAATGAGGCTAATAGACCTAAAAGCTGTCTTTCCATTCCATTACTTTAAAGGGTTTCTGTCTGATCTGATTGTGATTACTACACCCCATAGGGGCAAAGGAAAATCAAATTGGCTTTGTATAAAGAGGAAGAGAGATTTAACACCCATTTTTCTCCCCTTTAGTATCTTGAAGTCAGTTTTTTTTGGGGGCGGGGAGTGAGGAGAACAGCATGGAATGCTTCACCTTTAAGAAAGGACCAATTTAATTGGGACACAAATAAAAACGTGATATACAGTGTTCTGAATGCCAAAGCTTTTTGATTCTTTAGCAGAAAAGTAAACCAGAATTGCAAGAGATTAACTAGCACTTATCCAAAGACTACTGGAATTTACACTAATCTTTTTTGTTAAGCTGGTTGTGAAAGTCCTCATCAGTCATTTCATTAGGAATTAATCCTTTTCCTGAAGTCTCAAAACTTGGTGCCATCCTGAGGCTAAATTAGAGTGAGATGTGAAAATGAGTATATGAGACTGAAATATTGCATCAAGAAAAAGAAAAAGACTTGGTAGGAGTTGATGAATCCTGACTCAGTTTCTCAAGGGTTCCTGTTTATCAGTATTTCAAGGAACAAACTCAGTTGATTTGTTTTTATATTTATAAATAAATATGTCATATTTATTTTACATATAATGTTATACACATATACATATGTGGGGGTACATACACATATATATATACATGCATATATAAATACATGTATGTATAGATGACATTCAAATGGGAATTTCCAGAAGACAGGTGAAGCTACCAGACTGAAGTTCAAGCAGAAAGGCATGACTAAAGAGATGTAGATTCAGGAATCTTCAGCACCAGGGTTATGGTTGAAGCAATGAGAATAGGTAAGATCTACATAGAAGGATAGTTTGATTTTTTATAAGCTTTGTGATTACGAAGGTTTTATTAATGTCTGAAGAAAGTAAACTTCATCTCCTTTGCTTTGGGGGAATCAAGGTGCTTATACTTAGAGCTTACATTTTAATAATAGGTCAAATCTAGACTTGAAATGGCATATGCTGGTGCCAAACAGCAAACAATTTCTCTGAGTTTGATGTCTCACATCTGAGCTCTTTCTCTGCCTCCATTCACACAGCTACCGCCTTAGATCCCGTCCTCATCACCTCTAGCTTATGTCATTGAAATGATATACTAATTGATCTCCCTGTTTTCACTCTGGTCTATTCTACATACCAGCACCAAAGTAATTTCCCTTCAATGCAGATGTGGGGATCACTCCCCTACTCTGTTAACTCCAGTGGCTTCTTATTTCCCCTGGGATAAAATATGAATATCACTTGTTAGCTTTTACATCCCTTTACAATTTGGCCCTAATCTACCTTTGTAACTTAATTGTATGTCATCATTACTCCTAACACTCTCCTCCCCACACACAGTGATCCAAACTGTCCTCTGTGTTCCTCATTCATGACAGTTCATCTTTCATCTCTGTGCCTTTAACTGATATCCTCCAATATGTGGAACATACTGTCTTCTCACCTTCAAAATATTTATACTTTTTTGTCTTCACCAAAAGACTGTAAACTCCTTTTTGAGTTGTCTCAGTCATTATATTTATATCACTAGTACCAACTTAGTTCCTGGCAAGTGTTTAATCAATGCTTGTTGATTGAGTGATAGATTGAAACTTTGAAGAAATCCATTACAGTGTGAAGGATGTCTAGAGATATTCAGTGGTTTAAAATCAATGCCGTCTCATTTCATTGTTCATAGGAGTTTTGTTGAAGATGGAAGTAACAAGGGGAGAAGGTTTTTTGGTTAGAAGATGTTTATAACCAATTAAACAAGCCTTCCTTTTTTGTAGGTATCTGATTTGGGAGGATGATTCAAATTATTCAAATTCTCATCCAAAAAGAAGTAAACTCAAAACTTTAAGGATGAGACATCAAACATCTCCAATCCTTATTTTAAAGTCAATAACATATGCATCTTTAAGCAGCAAGAAATTCAAAAGCAACCAATTTACATTCTAGAATCCAACCTAATTTGCAAGAGTTCTTTTCAGAACAAAGAAATATCAGTGTCAGAAATGGTTAGCATTAATGTTTCATTGCCATTCCTTCTCTCCTACTGATGGTGGATTGTAATATACAATAGTATTGTATTTCAGTTGTTTTAAATTAACTTTATTTTACTTTGAAACAGATGTATAGTCCTACTTTGCTTATGCTAGTTTGATACTTTTCCTTTTAATCCAGCTAAAATGTTTATGTGTTGAATCAACACTAAAAAAAAGGTCCAATTTCAAAAACATCAAGTATTTGCATAAGTGTCTCTCCCTATTGAAAATTACTCAGTCTTGGCATTCTCCCATCTAGATGAAAATATCACCTATAATTATATCTATGCATTGCTGGATGTATTGGCATTTATTTATTTCCTTTGAAAAAATGAGGCTAAGACAAGAAAAAGTGCATTGTACCAATGCCAAGAATACCAAATTTGAATACCAGATTTGAATCCTGTGTTATTTGAATACCAAAGTAAAAAGTTCTGAACATGTCCATTTTATAGCTACTTGAGAAAAAAACATAAGAAAAAATTCCAAAAGAATTCCAAATACATGATCCTCAGTGTACACATCCATTTCACATGGTCAAGAGCATTAAATGCAGATGTAAAAATGCAGAAGACAATACTTTTGGAAACCTTTTTCATAAATTGGAGATTCATCTCAACAGAAAAAGGACTAGGTAGGACTAGGCTACCATTTCTGTCTTATAATGTTGCAACTAAATTAATTTTTAAAATGTTATGTATTTACTTTGATGCTTTGATGGGTCCATGATTCCATCTGTGTGACTGTTACTTCTGTGAAGCTACTGTTCAGTGTAATACAATGGAAAAAACACCGACTTGGTAGTCAGGGGGCTGGGTTCAAATGGTGCCCACGTAACTTTGAGCATGTCACTTAATTTATGAGGTGCCTTTCAGTTCTAGATTTATGATACTTTGATCTGTCTTCTCACCCTGGGTGATTCCCAACCATTTCTTTATATAAATCCTCCATTGTTGTTTTTGTCTTTGATTTTGAAGAGGATGAGCCCAATAACACCATGGGGTGGTGCTTTGATTTGCAGGTGAATTGGCTTTAAGTGAGGCAGAGTTGCACAAAATCATCAGCATCACTCTCTCTTCCAGAATCTTTGGAGTCCAGTGGCAAGACAAAAGTCAAGATAACTGGCAATGGATCAGGATGCAATGGATGACCTTGAAATCTTTGACATCAGACCAAGCTCTAAGCCCTCCACAGCACCTGCTTCAGCTACCTTCATGGCTGTTGGGACAACTTGTTCTCATCAACCTATTCCACTGGGGGAAGTCTTTACATGTTTGGAGTAGGCATTCCCCTAATTCAGCAATGAGTTTGAGGACCTATTGGTTACCCTCAATTCCTGCATTAAGTAAATACCAAATGCACTAGAGTCCTGCCTTACTGCTTCTCTCTGTCTGTCTCTCTAATATATCAGGTGTAACAATGTATTCACCTCTCGTCCATCTGCTATATCTCATTTTCAATATGTGAATGATTCAATTCCTCTTCCACTGATTCATATCCTCAATAACATCTTTAACATAGCTACTAGCTCATAAGTTATCATTAAAAATATTCTGCCACTTAGATAGACCTACCATGTGTTTTTTATGTCCCTGTAGGCTATCTGTCATTTTAATTATTTTTGATCCTTTTATGATCATGATGTTCTATGCTTTATTGCTATACAGCATTATTGGGAGCTTATTGATGTTATAGAGAAGGGCTTTAGTGAGTTTTTTGAAAGAAGTTGAATCATATCCCAAATGCAATTCAATCTAATCTTCTCCTTCCATTTAGTTCTCAAACAATTCATTCCTTATCCATCTGTAGCAGTTGTGAGAGATAGAGACAGAGAGACAGAGAAGTAGAGACTGAAATAGAGACACAGGGTGGGAGAAACTGACTGACTCAATGGGCTTTGAGTCACAGATGGGACAATGCATTTTTTCATCTACTTTGTTTTTCCAGAGGGTTTACTAAGGCTATAGAACTGGAAGGACTTAGTCCCACCATCTCATTTTGGTCTTTTTGACATTATTATGGATTGTACTTCAGAGGATTTGCAGACTTTCAGGGTCCAATGCCAACTGTGTGAGTTAATATGCAAATAGGAATCATAGTAGAACTCTATTTAGATTATATTTCATGACATTAATAAACGTTGAAGATACACATGTCCATCTATTTTGTATCAATGCGTCATGAAATAAAGTTATCTCTGTAGTTGTATTTGTCAGTCTTTTATACTTTTAATGTGTGAGTGACAACTTGTTTGAGGAGAGACTTCAAGGTTTCATTTTATTCTACTGAGTCAAGTGTTTAAGAAGAAATTGATGACAGATATAGCTGAGATTCTCTCCAATTTATCCAATGTATATGTTGTTTGTGTGTGGTTGTCTGTGAGGAGTCTGCAGTTCCCCTCTAGAATATCATCTCTTTGAGAGCACAGACTCTTTTTCTCCCTTTCTTTGAATCTCTAAGTCTTAGCACAATGTTTACCTAGCACATAGTAGGTACTTAATAAAACCTTTTCAACTGACTGACTTTATGCCTCTTAATGAATTGAGTGATCAAAGATATATGATTTGCTGAGAAGAATCACTAAAAATACCTCTTTGTTCTTTTTATTATGTTTCATTGAAGATATACTGAAAGTGTACAATTTTTCTGTTTGTAGTTGATCAAGATAGTCTTCTCGGGGGGGGTGGAGCCAAGATGGTGGAGTAGAAGGACAGACCTGCTCTAGATCCACCCCCATAAAATACCTGTAAAAAAAGGCTGTAAACAAATTCTAGAGCAGCAGAAGCTACAAAACGACAGAGTGAAAGAGATTTCCAGTCCAAGACAGCCTGGAAGGCTGACAGGAAAGGTTGGACAGGACTGGAGTAGGCTTCAGGATGTAGAATCATGGGTAGCAGCTGTGCTTCCAAGATTTCTCCATGCACAAATGCCAAAGACAGCTTCAAAGGTCAGTGAGAAAGCTCTTTCACCTGGATGAGCCCTGGCCCCAGCCCCAACCTCAGGGTAGCAACAGCCACTTTTGGAGCCCTTGGCCTAAAGACCCTGGAGGTATCGAGCAGCCAATCTGGGTGTCAGATCTGAGTGGCAATCCTGTGGTAAGGAGGAGCACTGACGAGGTGGAGCTGGAGGTGACTGTGGAAAGGGAATCCTACTCACAGAACCTGAGCAGAAAAAAGTACTTGTGGTTGCTCATAGACCAGAGCACAGGCTAGGAGAGGAAGAAACTCCTCTCCCTTGATTGTGCCACCTGGGAGGAACTGAGAGCTTACAGATCCCTAGAGTATACCCTCAACTTGACAAAGGACTCAAAAGTCAAGTAACTGGCTGAGAAAATGCCCCAAAAAGGGAAAAATAAGACTATAGAAGGTTATTTTTTTGGTGAAGAGGTATTTTCTTCCATCCTTTAGGATGAGGAAGAACAAAGCATACCATCAGAGGAAGATATAAAAGTTAAGCCTTCTACATCCAAAACCTTCAAAAAAGTGTGCAGTGGTCTCAGGCTATGGAAGAACTCAAAAAGGATTTTGAAAATGATGTAAGAGAGGTGGAGGAAAAATTGAGAAGATAAATGAGAGTGATGCAAGAAAATCATGAAAAGTGAGTCAACAGCTTGCTAAAGGAGATCCTAAAAATGCTGAAGAAAATAACACCTTTAAAAATAGACTAACCCAAATGGCAAAAGAGGTCCAAAAAGCCAATGAGGTGAAGAGTGCCTTAAAAAGCAGAATTAGCCAAATGGAAAAGGAGGTTCAAAAACTCACTAAAGAACATAGTTCTTTAAAAATTAGAAGGGAGCAGATGGAAGCTAATGATTTTATGAGAAACCACAAAATTATAAAACAAAACCAAAAGAATGAAAAAATAGAAGACAATGTGAGATATTTCACTGGAAAAACAACTGACCTGGAAAATAAGTCCAGGAGTGACAATTTAAAGATTATGGGACTACCTGAAAGCCATGATTAAAAACAAAGAGCCTAGATATCATCTTTCATGAAATTATCAAGAAAAACTGTCTCATCATTCTAGAACCAAAGGGTAAAATAAATACCTGAAAGAGGTCTAAAAAAAGAAAAACTCCTAGGAATACTGTAGTCAAATTCCAGAGTTCCTAGGTCAAGGAGAAAATATTACAAGCAGCCAGAAAGAAACAATTCAATTATTGTGGAAATACAATGAGGATAACACAAGATCTAGCAGCTTCTACATTAAGGGATCTACAGGCTTGTAATTTGATATTCCAGAAGTCAAAGTAACTAGGATTAGAACCAAGAATACCTACCCAGCAAAACTGAGTATAATACTTCAGGGGAAAAAATGGCTATTCAATGAAATAGAGGACTTTCAAGCATTCTTGATGAAAAGACCAGAGCTGAATAGAAAATTTGACTTTCAAACACAAGAATCAAGAGAAGCTGAAAAGATGAATAGGAAAGAGAAATCATAAGGGAATTACTAAAGTTGAACTGTTTACCTTCCTGCATGGAAAGAAAATATTTTTAACTCCTGAGACTTTTCTCAGTGTTAGGGTAGTTGGAAGGATTATATATATATATATATGGAGGGCACAGGGTGAGTTGAATAGAAAGGGATTGTATTTAAAACATAAAATTAAGGAGTGAGAGAGAAATATATTGGGAGGAGAAAGGGAGAAATGGAATGGGGCAAATTATCCTTCATAAAAGAGGCAAGAAAAAGCTTTTTCAATGGAGGGGAAAAGGGGGGAGGTGAAAGGGAAAAAGTGAAGCTTGCTCTCATCACATTTGGCTTAAGCAGGGAATAACATGCACACTCAATTTGGTATGAAAATTTCTCTTATGCTATAGAAAAGTAGGGGAGAAGGGGATAAGTGGGGTGTTGGAGGGATAATAGAAGGGAGGGCAAATGGGAGGCGGGAGTAATTAGAAGTAAACACTAAAGAGAGAATAAAATCAATGGATGGCAGGATAGGATGGAGGGAAATATAGTTAGTTTTATACAACATGACTATTATGGAAGTCTTTTGAATAGCTACACATGTATAGCCTATACTGAATTGATTGCTTTCTCAGTGGGGATGGGGAGGGAGGAAGGGAGAGAAGTTGGAACTCAAAATTTTAAGAATGAATGTTGAGAATTGTTTTTGCATGCAACTGGGAAATAAGAAATACAGGTAATGGGGTATAGAAATTTATCCTGCCCCACAAGACAAGAGAGAAGATGGGAATAAGGGAAGGGAGATGTGTGATAGAAGGGAGGGCAGATTGAGGGACTGGGTAATCAGAATGCACGATGTCTTGGGGTGGGGAGAGGGGGAGATAGGGAGAAAATTTGGAACTTGAAATCTTGTGAAAATGAATGTTGAAAACTGAAAATAAATAATAAATTAAGAAAAAAATGAATAAAAAAAATTCTTCTCAATTTCATCTTCTTCTGTTACAATAATGGGGCAGCTAGGTAATGGAAGTGAATAGAGAACTGGGCCTGAAGTCAGGAAGACCTGAGTTCAAATCTAGCCTCAGATACTTCCTAATTGTGTGACTTTGGGCAAATCACTTAACCCTGCTTAGCTTAGTTTCCTCACCTGTAAAATGGACTATCAAGCAAAATGGCAAACCACTCCAATATCTTTGTTAGAGCTTCACTACTTGCTTGGCTGAGCAACTTCTGATTCTCTAAGAGAAAAACAAAAGTGTGAGGCTTAGAAGAACATCATTTAGAGTTTGAAGGGACCTTGAGGTCACTTTGTAGATGAGGAAAGAAGGCCCACAGAGGTTCGCTGATTTACCCAAGATCAATGCAGGGAGTAAAGGGCAGAGTTAAAATTCAAACACAGGTCTTCTGACTTCAAATCCACTGCTTTTTCCACTATATTAGGTTACTCTATAGTAGTCTTGATGCCAAGCCACATTTTCTCACATGATTTTCACTGTCCTCCCTGTACCTACTTTTGCATTGAAATCACAGAATATTGAGCTATATGATGACTTAGTTTGGAAAATTTTGTTATATCTTTCATAGAAGACCTTGTTTTTATTAGCTTCTGAAAAGATGCTGGAACATCATCCCCCATAATGGTCTCTTTGGTTACATTTATCATAATACCGGGAATAATGTGTGGAAGTGAGACAATGCTTCATCTGACCTTTGGATGTTAGATAAAAATCTACCCCACTAACTCCTTTATTCCACTCTTTGGTGGGAGCTCTCTTCTAAAAGCCTGAAAATTGTCCGTCCAATTATCTGCATTTTCGAGTTTCATTTACAGTGACAATGTCAATAAGCTCCTTGAGAGTGGGCCCATTTTGTTTCTATGTGCTTAGTACCTAGAAAGGTGGCTTCACACAGCAGACTTAAGAAATACTTGTTGAGTTGAATTAGGACCAGCTCCTCCAGTATTGCATTTCTATGTTGCTTGTTAGACAAAGATTGCACCCCAACTATAACAACAGATAATATTAATGTTTGCATATGGTCTAAGAACCATATGCATACAAACTATAAATATTCTTTTCCCTTTTCTGCTCTTTTGCTCCTGGTCCCAGAGAAGGGGACCCTCACCCCAACTAATGACTATTGGTTTGGTGTTTTCAGCCACTTCAAAGGTTGCCATGCATAAAATGAATCACCCAGTGATACATATTCATAAATGGCCCCATATTTGAAGTATTTCCAGTTTCAAAGATCCAAGTAGTGCTTGTGCTTTGCTAAGCCAAAGCCTCAGGGTTAACCTCATGCCACAGTGAGACATTGCAGTAGGATTTCTGGGGATGAGAAAAAAATGAATTAATAACAATAATAATTTACATTAATCAGATACACCTACTGCATCCGATAATGTTAATTTACATTAATCATATTCATCTGCATTTGTCAAGAACACTTATAAACCTGGTATTTAGAAATCCAAATTTGCAAAACATACTAATTTGTGGGTGGGAAGGGAGAAACACTGTGGCATAGTGGATAAAGGGCTAGTTTTGAATTCAATAAAGATCTAGTTTCAAGTTCTAGCATTGAAACATACTAGTTGGATGGCCCTAAGCAAGTCAATCTGTTGATGCTACCAGACAACACTCTAGGACTATAATTTGGAGAACCAATTGAACACTACATAGATAAGGTGGCTTCTTTGTCAGAATGATTCCTTGCACCAATAAAATCACAGGTCCAGATGAAAAGAAAAATCATAGTATTGGCTATATAGAAGTGACCTTTGTAAGATTCCTTTAAATTCTGAGTCCCGGAGAGAGTAAGTGACTAGTCCAGAATCAAAGAGCTAGTAAGTATCTGGGACACCCTTGGAACCCATATCTTTTTGCCTCTTTATACTCTATATACTAAGACTATATACTGCACCACATAGCAAGCAAGAAGTTGGGAAATCTCCAGAGAGAAACTATCTAGTTTAGCCAAGGACCCCAACTATTTTTGCCACTGAAAGTTTTGTCTTATGCTGCCTTTGGCAGAGCTAGAAGCTACAGGTGTCTGTTATGTCATTCCTCCTAAGTATTAAAATATAAGGATATCTTTACAATTATTTATGATGAAAAATGTCTTTCTGCTCTAATATCATATTAGAGGAAGCTTAGACTGGACAGAATTCTGGGCCTGGAGTAAGGCAGGCTTGAGTTTGAATCTAGCCTCAGATACTTACTAGCTGTGTGACCTTGGACAAGTCATTTGTCATCTATTTATCTCAGTTTCCTCAACTGTAAAATGGGAATAAGAACAGTACTTACCTGCTAGAGTTGTTGTGAGGACCAAATGAGATAATATTTGTAAAGTGCTTTGCAAACCTTAAAATGACATATAAATGTTGGCAATTATTATTATAGTGTAGTCAGAAAAATACTAGACTAGGAGTAGGGAGACGATTTCAGGTATGTGAGTGCATCACTTAAGCTTTCTTCAGCATTTTTTTTGGGTCTCCTTTAGCAGGGTGCTGACCTGCTGTTCATGCTTTGACTGCATGTCTCTCATTTCTCTTCCCAGCTTTTCCTCTACCTTTCTAATTTGATTTTCAAATTCCTTTTTGAGCTCTTCCATGGCCTGAGCTCATTGAGTGGGCTGGGATACAGAAGCCTTGACTTCTGTGTCTTTCCCTGATGGTAAGCATTGTTCTTCCTCATCAGAAAGGAAGGGAGGAAATGCCTGTTCACCAAGAAAGTAACCTTCTATAGTTTTATTTCTTTTCCCTTTTCTGGGCATTTTCCCAGCCAGTGACTTGACTTCTGAGTATTCTCTTCACACCCACTTCACCTCCGGATCCTCCCAGCCAGCGCTTGGGGTCTGAGATTCAAATGCTGCTTCCCAGCCTTAGGGCTTTGGGTGGGGGCAGGGCTGCTATTCAGTGTGAGGTCAAGTTCAGTTGCTCAGGTGGGGGCAGGGCTGCCTCACGGGCTCAGTTCCCTGAGGGGTTTATGCAGAGACCTTCAACAATGGATCTGGGCTTCTGCCTGCTTGGGGAGCCCTGGTCCACTCCCACCTCCACTGCTGCCTCCTGAGGGGGCCTGAGTTATGGGGGCACCCCATTACCCTCTTGACCCGCCAAAGAGACCCTCTCACCGACCCCCGTCACCTGTGGGTGGAGGGACCTGAGCAGCTGCTGGAGATCCCGTCCCTGAAGCCTGCTCGGATCTGCTCCTCGTGGTGCCATGCGGCCATGGCAGGGCTGTGCTGGACTCTGTGTCTGCAGCGTGACGGACCTTTTGCGAGGGGGTTTTGCAGGCTCTCTGGAACAGAAATCTCCTCCGCTCCACAGTTCTGTGGCCTCTGCTGCTCCAGAATTCGCTGGGCGTTCTTTTTTATATATGTTCTATGGGCTGTGGGTTCGGAGCTATGTGTATGTGCGTCTTCCTACTCTGCCATCTTGGCTCTGCCCCCCCCCCCCACTTAAGCTTTCTGAACCTCAGGTGTTTCATCTGTAAAATAGGCATAATAATGCCCATTACTGGGGTGGTTTGGGAGCATCAAAGGGGAATTAGTTATGGAAACATACTTGTGAAGGCTGGGAAGTGGTAGATGAATGCAAGATGTTATAGCACATAGGAGAAACCTAGAAACATGTGGGAAAAACCAGAAGTTCTATTTCACATTAAGGTAAACAGAACTAGACCAAGAGAAACCAAGCAGTTTTTAGAAAAAGACTGATACCCAGAGTGATTGGGAACATCAAATGAGAAAATGGATGGAAAGAACATTGAAAATCTTGAAACACTATCTAAGGGTCAATTATCATCATCATGGTCATTGTCATCATCTTCTTCTCCTTCTTCTTCATCATCATCATCATCATCATCATCATCATCATCATCATCATCATCATCATCATCATCATCCTGCAGACACCTGTCCTTCAGCCTACTGATGGCTCCATTTCCTGAACCTTTCAGTTTATAGTCAACAATATCCAGTCATCATTAACCATACACTAAGGCTATCTTTTGGCCTTAGGGAAAATAAAGCAGAAATGTTGCAGCTGAGGCAGTTCCTGACCTTTGGGGGATTTACATGCTAAATGAGCAGCAAAGTTTGAATGTGAAAAGGTTTTTACATGCCATTTTACAGTTACAAATAATTCATCATCATTGGTACTTATTGTGTACCCAGCTGTGCTTGGTATGATGCCAGGCATTTTATAGAATACAGTGAACTCCTATTTACAGTCAGTGTTTGGTGGCTATTTTTTGTATTGCACTTTTTGAATTCTCTTTTTCTGAAATAGTTTCAAATAGCAATTAAATTAATTATAAGGAACTTAAAAAAATCCAGCTTCTTCAGGCTAAATCCTGGCATCAGCATGGGTCCAGTCTTCTGTTTCTGCATTTCTCCATATGAGAATTGATTGTCTTAATGATAATCTAAGACCCTGTAAGATCCTCAAGAATCTTCTGAATCATCAAGGAGGGATTAAATTATTTTTCACTTAGTCTATTAAAGTGTATCATCATATTCTAGTTTTTTAGTAAATTGGTAATCAACCAACAACTATTTAAGTGCCTACTATGTGTTAGGCAGTGAAAAGAACATGTACTTACTCTTAGCTATAATACTCAGTTCAACAGATTTTGGCATTTTGTAATCACTATCTTTGTTATATGAACAGACAGTTCTATATTAAAAATATTTTTAAAATATAATTTTAAAGTCAAATGCAACCTACGAGAAGGAATGGAAGAAGAAAGGAATCTATTAAATGTTTACTATATAACAGACATTGTGCAAAGCCCTTAACAGATATTACCACATTTCATCCTCACAACAACCATGAAAGATATTATCTTTCCTCATTTTACAGATGAGGAAACTGAGGCAGACAGAGGTTAAATGATAGCCCAGGGTCATGCAGTTAGTGTCTGAGGCCAATTTTATTTTCTTTGTTCATCTTTATCCTTTCCTAAAGAAGTCTTCCTTTTTAATAAACAGGGAAAACAATAGGAAGGACAATGCATAGAGAATTAGCTTCCAAGCCAGGAAGATTTGAGTTCAAACACCTTCTCCTGCACATACTGGTTGTGTGACCCTGGAAAAATCACTTAACCTCTCAGTACTCTAAGCAGATTAAAAATTAGAGAAAGTACTGATCTGCATTGGTAGAGGGACTTCCCTCATCTAGACTCTAGGCCAATGTCAACAGGTCCAGACCCTTTCTTTGTCCCAAACAAAACAAATCAACACATTGGCCATGCCTGAAAATGTATATCTCATTCTGTATCTTCAAAGGGAGGCAACCTTCACCATCAGTCTTCCACAGTAATAATTGGTCTCCATATTCCCATCTATCTTTTCCTTCTTGTCGGTAACACTTTCCATCTCATAGGTTCCCAGTCTTGAAATGTTACAGTCATTTTTGACTCATTTGTCTCTCCTTCATACTTCATAGATCAGTAGTTTCTGAGGCCTAATGAATGACTTCTTAAAGCTATAGAATCATAGCTGAAAGGGGCCTCAGAGGCTATGTAATCCAATCCCAAATTGAAAAGAATGTCTTCTACAAAATCCCCAATAAGGGATCATGCAGGCTTTGCTTGAAGGTCTTAGAGTAGGAACTCACTACTTCAGGAGGCAGAGGATCACACTCTGGGAAAGCTCTCATTATCAGGAAGTTTTTTCTAACATCAAACGATAACTACTTCTCTCCAACTTTTATCCATTGCTTTTGGGTCTGTCCTTTGGAACTAAGAGGGACAATCCCAACTCCTTTTCCCTATAATAACCCTTCATGTATTTTAAGGCAGCTATTACATTCCTGAGAGGTTTTCTCTACTCTAGATCAAACATATCCAATTTCTACAATTAATTCTTGTCAAGTATATTTCCCAGTCTCATCATCATCTTGGATATGTTCTAGCTTATAAATGTCTTCCCTAAAAAAATGTTACTTAGCAATGATCTCTGCATTGCCAGAGCTAGCCCAGTGTTTGGGAGACTCTAAAGGAAAGTGTGGGAGAGAAGAGACATCAGACTGCTTACTAGACTGAAGGTCTACAGAGCCATAGTGCTGAACTCATTGCTGTATGCCTGTGAAACCTGGACAATCTACCAGCACTATGTCAGGAAACTGAATCACTTCTATTTAATTTATCTTAGGAAGATTCTGAAGATCTCCTGGCAAGATAAGGTACTAGACACTGAAGTCCTTTCTCAGGCTGAACTGCCAAGCATTCAAGCTCTGTTGTAGAAAGTGCAACTCTAATGGTCTGGCCATGTTGTTCAAATGCTAGTCATACATTTGCCTGAAAGACTTTTTATGGAGAATTCACACAAGACAAGTGCTGACATGGAGGTCAGAAGAAGTGATACAAGGACAGCTTATGATGAAAGGTGCTGTCCATCTCCAGAGAAAGAACTAATGGAGCCTGAATGCAGATCAAATATGCTTTCTTTGCTTTTTTGTTTTTTTGTCTCTTTTCTTTCACATCATGACTTACATGGAAAAGTTTTGCATGACTACATATGTATATCCTTTGTCAAATTACCTTCTCAATGGGAGATGGGAGGGAGAGAATTTGAAACTCAAAATTTGAAAAAAGAATGTTTAAGTTGTTTTTACATATAATTGGGAAAATAAAATGTTAAATTTTAAAATAGGACACTCTCAAGATCTCTCTGGAGAACTTTAGGATTGATTGTGAGACATACCAGTGTACAGGACCCCTGAGCATGGTATGCCTGCATAAAAGAAGGTGCTAAACTCTACAAGCAAAGCAGGATTGCAGTAGCTCAAAAGAAAGGAGAGATGTACACATTTAGAGATATCTCCCCTTCAAATGTTTATGTGTACTGTGTGCCTGAGTTGTGGCAGAGCCTTCTGAGCTGCTATTGGTCTGATCAGCCACAGCCAGAACCACTGTAGCTTGACCCCAACATAGTGATGCAATTTGGTTTCTCTTTGAGAATGAAGGACAGCAACCATTTCCATGGCTACCAACTAAATCCTAGTCTTTTTTTAAAAAAAACATTATTTATTTTATTTTTAATTTATGAAATAAAACCAGCATTTCCATTACATAGTAGGATAAAAAAAGATGATTGCATGTGAAACTGCAAATCTATTATATACAAGTTACTATTTCTTTTAAATATATAAAAAGTTATCCTGTAAATTTCTTTTTTTCCCCTTTTTTTCTTCCCTCTCCACCTTCACCTTAAAGATGGCTATAATTAGACGCAAATATGTGGTCAGTTCCAGTCTTCATCACAACAGTGCTGAACCATTGCAACACCCTTCTGTAGGAGGTCTTTTCTCCCTCACCTCTAATGCATCTTAGATATTGCTATTTCTTCCTTAAATGCTCATTTCATCATGCTCAAAAATCCTCAATCCTTCATTTTTCCATCCTGCAACAAATCTAAACATCTCTACTGGCTTTAACACCTCTCCACTCTATGGCCATCCTACCTCAGCAACTGTATTTATCACTGCCTTCCAATACGCACTCTGCTTACGCTGGAGTTGTCTTGTCACTGTCCACAAACAATGACAATTACAGCATTAATAGTAATAGCTAATATTTATATTATATATTATTCATTGTGTGCCAGGCATTGTGCTAAATACTTTATAATTATTATCTCAGTTGATCCTCACAACCCTGGAAGGTAGGTGTTCTTATTATCTCCATATTACAATTGAAGAAACTGAGGCAATTAGAGGTTTGTTTTTTTTTAAGTTACTTACCCAGGGTTACACAAGTAAGCACCTGAAGTCAGATTTGAACTCAAGTCTTCTTGACTGGAGATCTGGCCATTGTGCCACTTAGTTATCCCAGCAAAGGAGAAAGATTACAATCAACTGTGCTGACATAGTCTTCTCACCAAATGCCTTCCATTGCAGGGGCTACTAGAGGCTAAAAGATGAAAGAAGTTTCAGAAGCATGGATAGAGTCATTAAGAGAGGAAAAAATTGGAGAGCTGTGCACTGGAGGAGTGGGGGAGACACTCAACTTCCCCATTGCTGTTGCTGGAGTGGGGGGTTGTTGTGCATCCCTCATTTTTAGAGAGGACCAATGATATCATGAGGGTGATGTCTTGTGCCTAAATTAGAATTAAGTGAGGTAGAGTTGCTCAAAGTTTTCAGTCTTATCATCTCTTCCAGACACATTGAAATCCATGGACAGGACGAAAGTCAAGGCAACTGGAGATGACCTGGGATGCAGCAGATGACCTCAGCATTTTCTTTGTCTGACCAAGCTCTAAGTGCCCCACAGCATCTGCTTTAGTTGCCTTCATGGCTGTTGGAACAAATTGTTCTCATCTGCCCTTTTTGCTTAGGGATGTGGTGGGGGTGTGGTGCAGTGGGTGAGTGGGGGAGTCTTCACTTGCTTAGGGTAAGCCTGCTGGAAAAGGAGTGCAATTAAAGGATATGGCAACTATGGCAAAAAGTCTAATGAAAGTTCAGAACTGACCTTCATCTAAATGTTTATCTACCCTCACATTTATCACACAATAAAGATTAATAACTTTTAGATTTCCTTTTATGTAAAGGGGAATAAAATTATAGCAATGAAAGGATAGTGAGCAAAAGGGGAGAGAAACAGTTCATCTGGATAGGAAATGGTCAGCATTTACATTGCTAACTGTAGAGTAGAAAATGGCTTTTCTAGGAATTCTAGGAGGTAGAGACAAAATTTAGGTAACTACCAACCAAAGTTAGGCAGTTAATGGTAGTTGCTTTCTTTCTGTAAAGTGAAAGGCAGGGGGAACATGGTGATATCTCAGAGGAGCCCTTGATGATCTCACCAAACATCATTCTCAGTTCTAGGAAGTCTCTTGGGTCCTGCTTTCTTCTGTTCAATACAGAAAAAGCAACAGGAATAGCATTTGACCTAGCAAAGACTCAGAAGGAAAAATAAGGGAACATGCATTTAGAAAGCCCATGTAATATTCAACCCTGGCCTGCCCACATGACCTCTAAAAAAGAAAAACAAGTTCTGCATTCCCCTCCTACCAGCTCCCTCTTCTAAGAAGTCTGATCTCCAAAAATATAGTCCCAGAAGTCCAAATTGATAAATATCAACAACAAGTGAATGCTGGGATAGCATCTACTTGAGTATCTCATCTCCCTGTTATGTTCTTCAGAGCCAGAAATTTTGCAGTCCCTTGTGAACATTAGCTGGGGTATACTTGAAATCTAATTATACAGGAGAAGCATAAACATCAACATTTTAAAATAACAAGGATGATTATCTTGGCAACCCAGATAAGTATCTCATGGAATCATTGGAAAAAAATGCCAATTAATAATGCATGAAATAGACATGGCAGTATACAAAGCATCACCTGACAGGGTGCTGTCATAACTAAATGTATAACTTACATGCAAGACATAGTACATATATATGTATATATATATGCATACATGAAAGTATCTAGGTAAAAAACAGGTTGTTTTTTACTATAAGCATAACCTAAATATACACATAAATAAACAGAAGAGCAAGACAATAAAATAGAAGTGTAACTCAAATACGCCATATTTACATGTTCATCAATAAACATATACAATTCCATTCAAGCATGCTTTTCATGGGAAATCTCTTAATGTACCTGAATAGATGTGTATAACTACTTCCAGTTCACTTGTAACATTAAAATTTGGTCTGGGACTGGTCAACTGTGTCTAGTTCTTCTATATCTCATTGTCTTTCTATACCTGAGTTGGTTGATGGTAGTGATTGATCATCATTATCCTCATAGGAATAGCCTACTTCCCTGAACCTGAAATTGTAGAAGGGCCAAGATGTCTATCATTATTTCTAGGTTCCGTGGGTTGCATGTGGATCTTAGGAGACCATAGATAAAGCAGTATCTGTAGATAAGAAAGGAGTTGCCTCTGGGTTCAATTCTGTTGCCCTGTGTGAACTGGGTTCCATCTTTGTTACAAAGAACATTGCCATGTAATCGTATCCAATGTTTTCCTCACTGGAAACATTATTTTCAGAGACTGTATTGTTTCCAGGAATCCATATTACTGTAGGTTGATTATTTTGTTCATATATTCTCAAATACCCTTTATTTCTGCCTCCTCATCAGAAAGTCCAACAAACTCACTGAATAAGCAATAAGTGCCTGCAATAAGTAGAGGTTTCCTCCACTCTCTGTGATTATATTGTCTGTAAACAAATGAGTTGTCTCATCTTTAAACAACTTTATAGGAGTTAGATTTTCATTGGTTTGCTAACAAAACCCTTTTT